>NC_060149.1:527585127-528298154 GCF_021461385.2 Schistocerca piceifrons | reverse complement strand
TGAAACAGCAAAGGAAACAGCACGAAAAGCAGTATGTTTTTGTTACAATAATATTATTTATTTTGAAGATAGCCTGCATATGGATAAGACAAAAGGTGAACAGGATAATTTCTGACTATCATATATGAGAGTGAACTTGGTTGAAAGATGCAAAGGAAAGGAACACGACAGAATTAAACAAAGATCTCTGTTCAAAAAAATGGTTCAAATGGCTCTGAGCACTATGGGACTCAACTGCTGTGGTCATCAGTCCCCTAGAACTTAGAACTACTTAAACCTAACTAACCTAAGGACATCACACACACCCATGCCCGAGGCAGGATTCGAACCTGCGACCGTAGCAGCAGCGCGGCTCCGGACTGGAGCGCCTAGAACCGCACGGCCACCGCGGCCGGCAGATCTCTGTCAATCTCATACTGTACTAAGAGAAGGAGGAGGCCGAGAGATTCCTGTATATGCCTCAAAAATCAGAAAAGTGACAGGTAAGTCAGATTCTATTTATAGCCTAAACAAGAAGTTTGTAGAATGAAAATAATTGTCTGAACAGTTTATTTTATATGTATTTTTCCAGGAGTATCCGGAGACAAGACTGAGGCGTATTGCCAAAAAATATAAGCTGGATGGTGTACTACCTATGGAGAATCGTGGTGGACGTGCTCGCAAGCTGAAAGAAAGTGACGAATAGCAGATATGGTTCACTAATGAGGATATACTTTAGTACAAATGCCGACCTTCTCAATAGACATAAAACCTTTCTCAGTATGGCACCACGTCATAATGTAAAAAACTATACTAGAGAAGCCGACATTTCGGTCACGATTACAGTGCCCTTCTTTTCGGTCTACTGGTAGAGCCCCCTGAATTTAAATGCTAAGACTATAAATGTAACACCTATCTTAATGAAAAAAAAACGGACATGAGAAAGTCGAAGTGTTGAGTTTTGTAAAAGTTCGTAATCTGCGCAGCAAAATCGAATAATGATGAACTTTAGTTATTAGTTCATCAATCCCTATCTACATAGATGACCAGTATTATTTCTTAAAATTTTTTTCAATAAACTATGCTGACTACAAGTAAAAAATGTCTCTTGTAAGATTTTGTAAATGACGTTTGTTGATTATTGTTAAAACGGCCCTCAGTTTCTCCATTGCTGAAATGAACAGACGTGGAGAAATGGGAGCTGCAGACCTTAAAGCTGTTCAGATGACTTGTACACACGCTCCTGTGTGGACACCTACACAGGTAGACAATCAAAACCTGATGCCTTCACTGGCCAATTATACAGTCGTGTTCAGTTTCACAGTTTTGTTGGTGCTTATGCTCCGGCTCATCTGTAAAAGCACACTGGCTCACATACTGCAAAGTTGGTGGGTAGCTTTTAGGAATGGTATCATCTCATGACAGGAACTAAACCAGTTGCTGTCAATCTTCCCCGAACATGGTCCAGTTACCTGTCATCTGTATCGTAACGTCTGTGCCAAAATAATGGACCGAGGAATTCAGCAGTATAGCCGATCGGAGGAAATTCAAAATTCCATTCTTTCTACCTGTGCAGGTGTCTATACCGAAGCACGTGTCCTTATCGACTTGGTATGTTTCAGGTCTAGAAGTGTCATTTCACTCTTAGTTCTCAGGCCTTCACGGTAGCACACAGGAAATTCAAAAATGCTCCTCACTTTTCGTTGTGCTAATGTATGGTGCAGTCTGTAGTGTCCTTTGTTATTCCGATAATATATTCGTCTGCTAGCAACGAAAATAATTAATGAAAACCCCACTCAAAGTCATTGAATTTTACAAATCGGACGTTCTTTATAATAAAAAAAAACAGTGACATGATCCAGGAAACCGAGAAGTTCGTCACACAAAGTAGGTGAAAAATTTCAAGTAAAACACCTACTGAAGTCAGCAATATATGTCTCAGTCACAACTTACGGTGGAACCTCTTAAGTGGACTGTGGCGAACGTATACGCCATATCTGTGTTGCTAAACCTGTACAGGTGACAGGTTCGTAAAGTAATAGCGCTCCAAGTGAATTAAAGTTGAGAAAAACTGGAATATTATCAGAGTCTAACAAATAACTGTACAACGTAATGTGAATATTAAAAACTTCTTGTAAATGCACGCAAATGTAAAATTGTCAATTCGTAGTATCCTACGACCGTACTATAAATAAATCACAATTACGATCAGTCAACCCATACTAATAGCAAGGACGAACAATTTGTGGGGAATGTAATGGAATGATCAATTGTACGTAAAGAATGCTGTAGACCGATTCCTTGGTGCGCTACTGGGGGCGATGCAGTATACAAAGGAGACTCCTTACACAAAACTTTTGTTTTGTTTAAGGGCGCAAAAACAACCGAAGCATAAGCGCCCATGTCATAACCTTACAACACCAATAAAGTAAAAGAAATTAAAATCGATTGTACGATAAGCCCAATCGACGGAAGGAAAGAGTGCTAAAAACAAAGATTTCCCCTTGGAAAAAGGGTCTACAAAATACGCCTTAGAGACGGCGGAGGTACCAAACCGAAGATTAAATGTCCTTCGCTATATTGCCAAAAAAGATAAATAGCAAAACGCGGACGACAGCCCGCGCGTCGTTCGTTAAAACGGCCGCAAACATGCACCGGAACGTAAGCGGTTCAAAACTGGACATTGAATCAGGAAATGGCGAACCGTCAAAGTTGATGACAATGAGCACAAAGTGGTAGGGAAACACCACGTAACAAATAACGATGGCTAAAAAGACAATGCCCAATACGCAACGTAGCTAAAATGACCTCGCGGCGAGTAGGCCGATAGAAGGTCAGCCGAGCCGTTGGGAGGGATCTAATTCCCCGGAGCTTGTTCCGTAAAGAGGAGACCGGTGATGAAGCCAAAGTGACACCATCTGCCGACAGACGGAGATCACGCGAAGGAATGAAAGAGCTAGCAGGCCGAGGTAGGAAGACTGCAGCCTTGGTAGAAGCATCAGCAACCTCATTTCCCGTCAGACCGACGTGACCATCAACCCATATGAACATCACGATGCGTCCCTCAGCAGCTAGCGGAGCTTTCTTGGACACCTTGCACTAAGGGATGGACTGTGTCCAGCACACAGAGGCTCTCAAGGGCACGGAGAGAATCAGAGCACATGACGCAATTAAAAAGCCACTGTCGCCGGATGTACTGTGTGGCCTGACAAAGGGCGAAGGGCTCTGCTGTAAAAATCGAGCACTGTTCTGGAAGTTGATACTGGAAATGATCGGTGCCAATGACGGAGGCACACCCGAAACCACGGTCTGTCTTACAAGAGAAACTCCCTGTAGCACCCCTCAGATTTAGTGGTAAGATGACCCAATGGTACCCCGTCAAAAACTGAATACAGATCAAACATGAAAACAGGAAGAAGCTGTATTGAACTGTGAAAAAAGAAGCGTAATCGAGACAATGAAAGGTCCAAGTGCAAAATGCGTAATGTCGAGCGAGTTGCAAGGATTACGGCGTCGTGGTGATGTGGTCACGACGTGTCCCATATTTTTTTCACAAAATTGTGAACTATCCGTCTGGTCATTGACATGTCTGTTCGCTGTATTTAAATTTGTGTCTGCGTCGTGGTGTAACGTGCAACAGCGAGGTGTAAGGAAGGTACCTCCAGACTTACATACCTCCTATTTGATCTACGCAAGTACCACATATTATGACTCTTGCGGTCCCTTTTTGAAGTTTTGACTCTTGAATTCCTTTGTTGTAACATACAGTGACTCACAAAAGGATTCGGCCCCCTGTGTTATGTTTTATTTTTACTTCATTATATACAGGCATCACATATGACAGTAGTAGTCTCGGCACAAAATGGTAAAAATGTGATAAATAACAGAACAGCATTTTCTTATTTGCAAACTTAGCTCAAACAACATAAACAATAATAAATGAAGAAACATGCCCACTATCACAGCCACAAAAGTTTTCGGGCGGCAAGGATAACAATCACAACCTTGTACATTTTAATACCTTGTATGCAGTCCTTTTTGCTTAATCACTTGTTTCAAGAGTTTAGGGATGCTGTGAATGAGCTTTCGCGTATAATCAGGACTTATTTGTCGCCATTGTTCCAGTATTCGTTCCTTGCAACCTTGTTTTGATGTCACAGGCGTTTGTCGTACTTTTCGCCTCAATTCACTCCAACGATTTTCTATTGGGTCCAAGTTTGGACTCTGAGGAGGTGTATCCAAAACTCTAGGGCAATTATACTGCGTCCATAGTCTCACAATATCCGCTTTATGCTTCGTATCATTGTCTTGACACAATTTGAGCGTCCTAGAAAGTCCGAAACTTGTAGCACTTTGCAGTAAGTTCACTTTTGGGATGTTCAGATACTTATGCTTGTCCATTGTACCTTCAATGAATGCTAATTCGCCTACCCCAGTTGACGACATGGAAACCCAAATTATGACACCTCCACCACCGTTTTCAACTGTGTGTTGCAGATGATTCGATTGAAATTCATCAAGTGGTTTTCTCAAAGTCATAGGACTTCCGTTTCAGGAGAACATGTGCACTTGACATTCATCGACAAAAATTACTTCGTCCCACCAACTTACACTTTTATTTACGTGCTGCTTCACGAAATCCAGTCGTTGCTTTCTATTCCTCTAATTTATCATAGGCTTCATCCTGCTCACTCGACCATTATATACCCCTCTTGTCTGATAATTCGTCGGACTGTTTCAGGGTGCACGTCCTTCCGATATTCCTACTGCACTACGGCAGCAATTTTCGTTGCCGACGACCTTGGATTTGTTTTAATTTTTCTTATTACTTCGGTTTCCTCTCTTCTACTCAGCTTCTTTTGTTGCCCTGTTTTTGGTTTATCTTCAGTTCTATCTTCTCTGTTGAATCTTCGTATGTCACCTACAGTACTCTTACTCATTTATAACAATGCGACAATCTGCCTTTCGGAACGTCCTTTAGCGTGATGGAAAATAGCAAGTTGTCTCTTTGCAAATAACGTATTGTTTCCTTTCCGCTCCATTGTACTGTGCACCACGCGTGCCATCAGCACGGAAATGCAGCACAGAATGAGCCTGTTGGTGTACAGCTAGCACCACCGCTGCCTATACGACATGCGCCCGAATAATAGAGTGACTGCTTGTTGTGGTGTCATATAATGCAAATATACATTGCACGTAGTTAATTATATTATACAGCGACCTGCTTGTGGTACATTGTCAAACAATACTCACACTACAGAATGCACCGGCAATTGCTTCTCTTGGGCCTCAAATGTTCGAAGAGAACTTCACATTTCCAGAACAATGAGGATGGCCGAATACTTTTGTGATGCACAGTAGTTCATAACAGTTTATTTGTTGATTTGATTTCTATGAGAGGTCTATACGGTATCTCACCTGCTCTCAGTATTAGTCACATTTACTTGGGACAGTAATACAGGGTGTTTCAGAAGTGATGGTCAATACTTGACACATGTAAAGTACAGGCCAAAATTAGTTAAAAAGCTCGAATGAACATAGGTCCGCAAATCAACCATTGTCGAGGTATCGCATTAATTCGAGTTGGCAACCAACTGTAAACGCCATGGATACCGCGGTATTTACGTTGGTATCTCAAAGTTTGGGATAGACTGTTTGTTTGCTAATTACTTTCCTTTCCTCCTCCGTGCACTGTGCCCTACCGGCCTCACAGTCAGTTACGAACATGAAGGCATCATGGGCAGAGGTTGCACCAATGATGAGTACGTTGACATGCACTCCATGTATGGCAAAGCGAATGGTAGTGCCCTTGAAGCTGAACGATTCTATGAAGAAGCAGGCAGCCAGACAGGCGTACATTTAGCCGATTCATCAACGCCTCAGAGAAGCTGGGAGCTTCGCACACCATGTATGAGAAGGTCGACCCAGATCTACAACACACGATGTTGAGGAAAGGATGTTACGCATTGCACACGAACGTCCGAGAACTTCAACGGGGAGGACTGCTACCAAAGAGCGTGTCCTGAGTCATAGCAGTGCGTGGCGGATTTTACATCGGCAAGTTCTGTATCCATATCATCTCCAGCGAGTGCAAGCCCTCAACAAAGCAAATAACAACGTACCTTGAATCTCCTGTTTGTAAGCAGTATTCTGTTCACGGATGAGGCTGAATTTACCAATGAGGATAGTTTTAACTATCATAACTGTCACATTTGGGCCTATGTCTATCCTAATGCAACACGCGTATCGCGACATCAGCAGCGTTATTCGTTGAACATCTGGGCAGGAATGCTCGGAGACCACATAATTGGGCCACACTTCCTACCACAGAGACTAACTGGACAGCAGTACATGCGGTTTGTGCGGACTGTATTTCCAGATATACATGGTGATGTCTCCCTGAACCAGCGTCTGAACACGTGGTTCATGCATAACGGTGCTCCAGCACATTGTCATTGACAAGTGTGCCAGCTTCCAACTCGGACGTATGGTAAACAATGGATAGGCAGAGGAATGCCTCCAAGTTCACCGGATTTAAATCCCATGGATTTCTGTGAGTGGGATGATGTCAAAAGCCTGGTCTACGCTACCGAGATAAACTTTCTTGAGAAATTACGCTTGCAGATTGAAGCAGCCTTCCATAATTTACAGAATTCCCAGGACTACCTGAGAGGATTCGCAACTCATTTCAGAGACGAGTTCAATGTTGTATTCAGGCGCATGGACAACATTTCGAACATCTACTTTATCGTTTAGAGATGCCGTGTGTTCCTAGGCACTGATAAACCGCAATAGAAAATGTGTTGTATCTCGACAACGGTTGATTTGTTGACCCATGTTTATTGGAGCTTTTTTGTTACTTTGGCCTGAAATTTCCATGTGTGAATTAGTGGCCACTTCTGAAACACACCATATATTCCTAACACATGACTCATATTCTATGACCAATGTATATATGAACATGGATCTCCCATTATGCAGTTCAACATCGTGACCACGCAACCACGACGCCATGGCGCTTCCAATTTGCTTTGTGTTGCACGTCTTGAGCTTGGACCATTCACTGTTTCGATTTTGCTTCTTTTTGCACAATTCAGTACACCTTCTATCTGTTTTTCATGCTTGATCGTTGTTCTGTTTTTGAGCCATTTTAACACTACATCTGAGAGAGTTGCGATCGGGAGTTTTCCTTGTAAGGGCCATCAGTGTACACGAAGGTGCTCTCGCTAAGGTGCGTGCGAATGTCGGGAAACTTACAGCGATAGATCGAATCCGAAGTAGTGTCGTTGGGAAGTAAGTGAAGTCCAAGATGGACACGGACCGCGTCACGAAGCTAAGGTACTGAAGGATTCGCACCCATCGGGACGTGGCAGGTGGCGTGAAGTTGAGCTGTCGGAGCAGTAGCAGAAAGCAAACTCAGGTAGGTAACAGAAAAGAAGGGAGCGCCCCATACTGGCACTCAATGGAGTCATCGAGCAAGTAGGCACACGACTGGTGGCCGGGCATGGTAGACGAGTGACATACGTATTCGCTGAGGAGGTCACCACGCCGGTATGACAGTGGGAGTTCGGCAGCTTCTGCACAGAGCCTCTCCACTGGGCTAGGGTAAAAGGCGACAGAGTGGCCAAACGTATTCCATGACGTTGCATTGTGTTAAGACGCCATAGATACGTAGGACATTGAGGGACTGGGTACGGCGTGCAGCCAGGTGCGACACGAGGGAGGACCAAGGATGTTTCCTATCAAGCATAAGCCCCAGGAATTTCGAAGTTTCAGCGAACGGAAGAGGAACAAGCCCAAGATGTAAAGACTATGGAGGAAACCCATTGAGCCGCAAGAAATTCATACAAACGGTTTTGTCAGTGGAAAAGCGAAAGCCATTGCCGGTGCTCCACGAGTAAATACGATCGAGACATCGCTGAAAACACCGCTCAAGGAGAAGAGTCCGTAAAGAACTGCAATAGATCGCAATGTTGCCGACGAAAAGGAATCCGGAGATGCCTGGCAGGAGTCAGTCCATAATAAGGTTAGTGGCTATAGCAATGAGCACGACGCTCGGGACGAAGCCTTGGGGGACCCCTTTCTCGTGGATGAAGGTGTCTCACAAGGCCGAACCCACACATACATTTAAAACTCGATCATTTAAAAATTCCTGAAGGAAATGGGGCAGGTGGTTCCGGAAGCCCCACGTGTGTAGAGTCCAGAGGGTCCAGCCCTCCAGATGGTATCTTAGGTTTTCTCCAAATCTCAAAACAGCCACAGTCTGGTATTTCCGCAGAAACCCTTTCATAATATGGGTTGACAAAGTGACGAAATTGTCAACTGCAGAATGGCGCTCACAAAATCCATATTGTGCAGTGGTTAGTAGATTGCGAGACTGGAGCCACCATACCAGCCGGTCATGAATCATGCGTTCCATCACCTCCCAAACACAGCTTGTGTTTGTCCTTACTGACCTTAGGTATGGGTATGACAGTGGCTTCACGTCAGGAACTGGGAAACGTGCCACCTGGTCAAATACAATTGTACATATGAAGGAGAAAGCGCTTGCCCGCGGGAGGAAGGTGCTGCAACATCTGAATGTGAATATCGTCTGGCCCTTCAGCGGAAGATCGGGATGAAGTGAGATCATAGGTAAGCTCCCTCACAGAATGGCAGCATTGTAGCATTCACGATTCTGAGAGGAGAAGAGTATCTTCCGAGCCGCCTCCACTCGTTTAGAGGACGGAAGGCGGGCTGATGGTGGGTGGAGCTCGAAATCTCCGCATAATAGCGGCCCAAGGTGCTGGAGATGGTAATAGGTTCCACAACGACATCATCTGCTACGGTCAGGCCGGAAATCGGGGCATGGACCTTAGTCCCAGAGAGCTGATGGAGGTTGCCCCGCAACACGGAAGAGGGAGTTAAAGTTTCAAAAGAATTAGCAAAGGAAATCCAGCAAGCTTTTTTGCTATCCCGAAGAACGTGACGACAATGGGCATGCAACTGTTTATAACGAATACATTCGCCATCGCAGAATGACGGTTACATATGCGGAGAGCACGTCTCTGCACGCTAATCGCATCGCAACACCCCTCCGTCCAACGGGGGACCGTGACACGCGCGGTACAGAAGAAATGCGAGGTGTGGAACATCCTGCGGCGGTTAGGATAGCGTTTGTAAGGTACTCTACATGGTCATGACAACTGAGGAAATGTTGTTCGCCGGCCGGAGTGGCCGTGCGGTTCTGGGCGCTACAGTCTGGAGCTGAGCGAACGCTACGGTCGCAGGTTCGAATCCTGCCTCGGGCATGGATGTGTGTCATGTCCTTAGGTTAATTAGGTTTAAGTAGTTCTAAGTTCTATGGGACTGATGACCTCAGATGTTAAGTCCCATAGTGCTGAGAGCCATTTTGAAATGTTGTTCGTCGAAGGTTGCAAGGAAAGAGTGAGGCCTCCAGTCGGCCTTAGAAAGCTGCCAACTGGATTTACATGCAGGTGGGGTAGGAGTCAGCAAATGGATAGCACACAGGAAATGATCGTTCGAGTACGTGTCAGACAGAAGGATCACTCGAGACGACAAGCAAGCTTGGTAGCGCAGAACGAGAGTTCCAAATGGGAATAGGTGTACGTGGAGTCTGAAAGGAACGTGGGTGCTCCAGTGTTAAGTGTTAAGACATATGAGTTTGAGTTGATAGAGAAAGTCAGCCGGGAGGGAACCTCACAGACAGGTTCTTGAAGAGCCCCAAAAGGCACGGTGGGCGTTAAAGTCACTGAGCAGCAAAAACGGGTAAGGGAGCTGACTAATAAGCTGGAGTTACGTCTGTCCTGGTGACAGCGAATGCTGAAGGATGTAGACATTACAAAGAAAAAAGGGGAAATGAGGAACGAAATTGCAGACTTCAACAGCTTGCAGCTGGGTGCTCAGTGAGCTGGTTTGGCTATGGATGGCCTCCCCAATGATGATGATGATGATGATGATGATGATGATGCTGATGCTGTTTAGATTGTAGGGCGCTCAAATGCGCGGTCATCAGCACCCGTACGAAGTCCAAGTTTTTACAAAGTCCATTTTTTCTCACAATCCAATGTAGTCACTGTCACAAATGATGATGAAATTGTGAGGACAACACGCACACCCAGTCCCCAGTCACAGAAAATCCCCAACCTGGCCAGGAATCGAACCTGGGACCCCGTGATCCACAGGCAGCCAACGCTGGCCACTAGACCCTCCCCAATGAGCAGTATGTCTCCCACTGAGGGAATCCTGTTTTCGAGGGGGAGGAGGGAGATCAAAGCAGACCAGAAGGAAGAGCGAGAGGTCAAAGCAGTAGTGAGGACGCAATTCGTTTCTTGGAGGCAGCAAACCACTGGTCGCTGCGATTCCAAGAGCAGCCCTAATTCCTCCTTGTTGGATCTAATGTCACAAACATTCCACTGGAGAAGAGTCATAATGGGGAATGAGGAGGAGAGGACAAACGAGGAGCAATCACTTCGGTGGCTCCAAAGTGCCAGCCTTCATAGATTAACTCCTATAGGGCGCATAGGCTGGAGGATCCTGTTCCATGAAATCGATGTAGGCGTTGGCATTCTCCCTGCATCGGCCTGGGGACTCCAGGGCAGAAAAACGGTAGGCAGTGAAATGGAGGTCGATCAGGTGAGTGTGTCACACGGGGACAGCATTGACGAAGATCTCAGAGTCGGGGAAGGAGAAGACTACTTGCCTTTGTTCGATTTCTTAGAGCCTTTACAGATGGCAAACGAAGACTCATGCTTTTTAGGTGGAGGGATATAAAAAGTCTTCACAGTAGTGTTCCTTTTGTCCTTTCCGGTATGCCACTTATGTAGCAGATGATTACGTAGCTGGGGGCAAATATTTGGTGGCTTCTTGTGCAGCGGCACGAAAAGGATACAGGGATGCTACCGTGATATTGTGCGATTGCAGTACTGAACTGGAACTCGCAAGCCTACATGGCCATGTCCTTTGTGGAGTGAGGCATAGCATGGATACTACTGTAAGTGTAAGATGGTAAACTGCAGGGCTTTCGACTAGTTAACAGCTTGCCAGCGAGAGGGTAGAGTATGTTTTCCTTCGCCCGGATCTCCTGGACAGCTGCTCATTGAAATACACAGGACACCCACGGGATGAGGCGGTATGTTGTTATTACAATTGATACAGCAGGAAGAAGGAGGCGGACAATCGCCCTCATTAGCATCTCTATCACAAATAGGACATGTGGCCATGTTTTGATTGGACATGCGAATGTGTTTACAACGTTAACACTGGTAGCAGGGACTGATGTCCCCCTCTTTTGCCCCGTAACTCCATAAACCAAGCAACTACTGGCAGCAACGCATCGGGCTTGGAATGTACAGTCAGACCATGGCGAATTCATAGCCTGCCTTAAACATCGATGGAAGCACTACTCTATCAAATGTGAGAAAAAGAGTGCGTGTAGGCACTAACTTTCCATCAACCTTTTTCATTACTCGGTGGACCACAGTGGTGCCCTGATCAGAGGGACAATTTTTAATTTATCCCTTGATCAGACTATCAAGCAGCTGAGTGTGACACTAAACAAAGAAGTCAGAGTATAATGGGCCTTGACACGAACAGGATTGCCGTGGGGGAGCGAAGCTGTAAGCAGTTGTAGGGCTTGAAAATCACAACTGGTCTCCAAAAGCAAACTCCCATTACGTTAACGAGAGAAACTGCAACAACACCTTTCTGAATAATAAACGGATCAACTGTGGTAGAAGACTGACCTCCTTCGGTACATGGCACCGCAAGGAACTGATGTGCAGCTGGGACAGTCGTTGAATCTTTAGCCTGATTCCATTTACGTTTAGTAGATGTAGACTGAGATGGAGATGATTGGTCACGATTGCCAGCGTTTCCTATGGCGCGCTCCTTCCAAATGCGGGCCCCTCAGAGGGGCTTAGGTCACACCTCTCGAACTCTAGACAGAAGGTCAAATTAATAGCTGGGAAGGTAACAGCTCAGGCAATCAGCCCTCTCTGGGCCTAGCCTGTACCAGGGGGTTCGGGCGAACCCACCTGTCGACCCAGGGCCGGGAATTACGCGTTTCCCCGCCACTTGTTACGCATTAAACGCGTTGTCCGGAGTTCAGGAACGCACAGGGAGTAAAAGGAGACAAAGAGAAACCTCAAACGCCAAAGTGGAGGTTCAAAAAAAATGGCTCTGAGCACTATGGGACTCAACTGCTGAGGTCATTAGTCCCCTAGAACTTAGAACTAGTTAAACCTAACTAACCTAAGGACATCACAAACATCCATGCCCGAGGCAGGATTCGAACCTGCGGCCGTAGCGGTCTTGCGGTTCCAGGCTGCAGCGCCTTTAACCGCACGGCCACCACGGCCGGCAAAGTGGAGGATGGGGAGGAAATAGAGAGCGGATAAAGAAAAAAAACAAAAAACAAAAAACAAAAAAGAAACAGTTGAGAGACTGTCCATCTGCTGGGCTACCGAAACTTCAGAACACATTTCCGAAAATATCGAAGACATGTTCTCCAACGGAGGGGAAAAAGAATAGCAGGAGGATAGATATGCAGCGGGGAAAGGGAAGAGGTGCTGCAAAGGCTGGGGCACTGCGGTAGCCTAGCAAGAAATCACAAAGAGTGGTGAGGCCTCCTTCAGAGGCCAAAACCCTTCTGCGTCTCATCTTACAGGGGAACCTCCCCATCGCACCCCCCTCAGATTTTGTTGTAAGTTGGCACAGTGGATAGGCCTTGAAAAACTGAACACAGATCAATCGAGAAAACAGGAAGAAGTTGTGTGGAACTATGAAAAAAAAGCAAAATATACAATTTGAGTAGTCCATGGGCAAGATAGGCAACATCAAGGATAGTGGGAGCTCAGGAGCGTCGTGGTCCGGTGGTTAGCGTGAGCAGCTGCGGAACGAGAGGTCCTTGGTTCAAGTCTTCACTCGAGTGAAAAGTTTACTTCCTTTATTTTCGCTAAGTTATGATCTGTTCACTGTAGTAAGTTTAGTGTCTGTGTTTTTGGAGTGATTATCACATCCACAAGAAAACCTAAATCGGGCAAGGTAGAAGAATCTTTTTACCCATTCGCCAAGTGTACAAGTTAGGTGGCTGGCTCTGAGCACTATGCGACTTAACTTCTGAGGTCATCAGTCGCCTAGAACTTAGAACTAATTAAACCTAACTAACCTAAGGACATCACACACATCCATGCCCGAGGCAGGAGTCGAACCTGAGACCGTAGCGGTCACGCGGTTCCAGACTGAAGCGCCTTTAACCGCACGGCCACACCGGCCGGCACAAGTTAGGTGGGTCGACAACATATTCCTGTCATGTGACCCACATGCCGTCACCAGTGTCGTATAGAATATATCAGACGCGTTTTCCTGTGGAGGAATCGGTTGACCTATGACCTTGCGATTAAATGTTTTCGGTTCCCATTGGAGAAGCACGTCCTCGTCTACTAATCGCAGGGTTTTGCGGTGCGGTCGCAAAACACAGACACTAAACTTATTACAGTGAACAGAGACGTCAATGAACGAACGGACAGATCATAACTTTGCGAAAATAAACTTTTCATTGGAGGGAAGACTTGAAACAAAGACCTCTCGTTCTGCAGCTGCTCACGCTAACCACGGGACCACGGCGGTCCTGAGCCCACACTCTCCCTGATGTTTCCTATCTTGCGCATGGACTACTCAGTTTGTATATTTTGCTTATTTTTTTCATAGTTCCACACAACTTCTTCCTGTTTTTTCGATTGATCTGTGTTCAGTTTTTCAAGGCCTATCCACTGTGCCAACTTATAACAAAATCTGAGGGGGGTGCGATGGGGAGGTTCCCTTATTAGTGTATTGCTGAAGTGTGTGGGCCCTGTACTAAATACGAGCAACATGGGATATTCTATGTACACAAAGAAGGGCAGTACATACGGTCACAAATTTGGCTTGCCGCTTGGTCTCAGGCGCCTTGCCACGGTTCGAGCGGCTCCCCTGTCGAAGGTTCGAGTCCTCCCTCGGGCATGGGTGTGTGTGTTGTCCGTAGCGTGAGTGAGTTTAAGTTAGATTAAATAGTGTGTAAGACTAGGGACGGATGACAGCAGTTTGGTCCCATAGGACAAACTTGGCTCGCTGGAGAACCTAAAGGAAATTCAGGAAAATCTGAGCTCTTAGCCTACTTAAAATTTTTTAAGAACCACTATTAAGTGAAGAATCGACTAGTTAAAACACGTAAAGACATATTTAAGCTGTCATTCTGCCTCCTGTCCATACACAACTGGAACAAGAAGTAGCCCTATCATGAGGCAACTCTGCTAAGTACCCTCTACCACGCACTTCACAGTGATTTGCGAAATGGCTCTGAGCACTATGGGACTCAACTGCTGTGGTCATAAGTCCCCTAGAACTTAGAACTACTTAAACCTAACTAACCTAAGGACAGCACACAACACCCAGCCATCACGAGGCAGAGAAAATCCCTGACCCCGCCGGGAATCGAACCCGGGAACCCGGGCGTGGGAAGCGAGAACGCTACCGCACGACCACGAGATGTGGGCGTTTGCGAAATATTTATGTAGATGTAGATCATGGTTTAAAAGAGATGGGGCCCCTCCACGCCCGCACCAACGTGGTGACCAAACCAAAAGTTCTACTGTCACCTCCGTAAACATGTTAGTTGTCTAGTAAGTGGATCACAGGATGCTGGGCTGTGATGTTGTCCGTGCGTCTTGGTAAGGCTACGCATTAACACGGTCCATCAGGTGATGTAGATCGTGGTTGTTTCGACGAGTTACACAGGACACGAGAAAAGTCGCGTTTGCAACGGGTCGCTTGTGCCCAGCAGTACTACAAACGCTGGTATTATTGGAGTGATGTTGGTTCCGCTTACCTACATTTACAGTCTGGACACGGAGCATTCCACGTAATAGGGTTCAGCACTAACCATACCATAAAACTAAAATGTCTGGCTGTACCTGCAAACACTCGTCGCTTGTCTACTACGCATTTCCCGGCGTTGGAATCGCTAGTACGGTTGGTACCTCAGTACTCACACTGACTGAGTCAGACGTCTGTAATAACAGAGCGTTTTCAAAGCTGTGTTAATGTATGTTTATTGGGGCAACAACCCAAGCAGAAGCGTTAACTTCGTGCCGTTGTTCCTACATTATACGGAGCTTTGTCAACATTTGTTGCGCTGGTTCATTTACGAAGTCCCGACTCCATGTGTGAATTTAATTCCACTAATTGTCTGTACTACTCACAAAATTCCGTACGTGGAAAGCATAAGTATGACAGCCAGAAGCGCTGTTGCCAGCTTACAACTGTGAAACACAAAAAGCTGCTGGCAGTACGAAGCTACGTACCTTAAAAGCAGTAGTCGTCTTAGCCGCGCGGGATTAGCCGAGCAGTCTAAGGCGCTGCAGTCATGGACTGTGAGGCTGGTCCCGGCGGAGGTTCGAGTCCTCCCTCGGGCATGGGTGTGTGTGTTTGTCCTTAGGATAATTTAGGTTAAGTAGTGTGTAAGGTTAGGGACTGATGACCTTAGCAGTCCCATAAAGTTTGACACACATTTGAACATTTTTTGAAGTAGTCGTCTTATATAGTTGTGGCAACACTAAGGAGTTGCCATAGAAACGTATACAAAATCGCTTTACATTATTTGTTGTGGCAGCCGCGCCAATCCCACTTGAAACTATCAGGGACGTAGTCTTTACTAGGTGAATACTGATCCTGAGCGACGTCTGCATAGACACTAAAGCGCCAAAGAAACTGGTATAGGCATGCGTATTCAAATACAGAGAGATGTAAACAGGCAGAATACGGCGACGCAGTCGGCAAAGCCTATATAAGACAACAAGTGTCTGGTGCAGTTGTTAGATCGGTTACTGCTGCTAAAAATCGTAGGTTATGAAGATTTCAGTGAGTTTTAATGTGGTGTTACAGTCTGCGCACGAGCGATGGGAAACAGCATCTCAGAGCTATGAAGTGTGGATTTTTCCCGTACGAGCATTTCACGAGTGTACCGTGAATATCAGGAATCTGGTAAAACATCAAATTTCCGACATCGTTGCTGCCGGAAAAAGATCCTGCAATAACGGGACCAACGACGACTGAAGAGAATCGTTGAACGTGACAGAGATGCAACCCTTCCGCAAATTGCTGCAGATTTCAGTGCTGGGTCATCAGCAAGTGTCAGCGTGTGAACCATTCAACGAAACATCATGGATATGAGCTTGCGGAGCCGAATGCCCACTCGTGTACCCTTAGTGACTGCATGACACAAAGCTTTACGCCTCGGCTGGGCCCGTCAACACCGACATTGGACTGTTGATGACTTGAAACAGGTTGCCTGGTCGGACAAGTCTCGTTTGAAATTGAATCGAGCGGATGGACGTGTACGGGTATGGACACAGCCTCATGAATTCATTGACCCTGCATGTCAGCAGGGGACTGTTTATGATGCTGGAGGCTCTGTAATGGTGTGGGGCGTGTGCAGTTGGAGTGATATGGGGCCCCTGATACGTCTAGATACGACTCTGACAGGTGACACGTACGTAAGCATCCTGTCTGATCAACTGCATCCATTCATGTTCATTCTGCATTCCGACGGACTTAGGCAATTCCAGCAGGACAATGCGACACCCCACACGTCCAAAATTGGTACAAGGTGGTTCCAGGAACACACTTCTGAGTTTAAACATTTCCGCTGGCTACCAAACTCCCCAGACAAGAACATTATTGAGCACATCTGGGGTGCATTGCAACGTGCTGTTCAGAAGAGATCTCCGCCCCCTCGTACTCTTACGGATTTATGGACAGTCCTGCAGGATTCATGGTGTCAATTCCCTCCGGCACTACTTCAGACATTAGTCGAGTCCATGCCACGTCGTGTTGCGGCACTTCTGCGTGCTCGCGGGGATCTACATGATACTAGGCAGGTGTACCAGTTTCTTTGGCTCTTCGGTGTATGAACAAAATATTATATTGATATGTTAGGCGCAAGGAAGTTATTTGAGACAGATAGTTAAAGGACTGCAGTAATACAAACTGAGGGTGATACTTTGGAAAGAATATGGTCAATACAAACAGAAAGAAGGAAAACAAAATAGTAATTATTATTCATTTTACAGTTTCACGTAAATCCCAAATGCGTCTTGCGCGTTTGCAAAATTAGACCACAGATATTTCTCAAAAGCTCGAAAGATATAATTTTAATTGTTTTACAAACAAAAAGCGGGCCGCCCGGCCTAACCGTTTCAGATTTCGTACAGCAGTTCGTGAGACTAGCCTTCATACACAGACAAAGATGCAGCAGGGAACTATATAATTTGTATAGCTGGCACTAGTGTCTGGAATACCACCTTGGATTTTTGATATGAAAGGTATCGTTAAAAAAATTCCATTCTGACGATAGGAACAGTAGGCTAGAAAATTAATTTTCTCTTACACGAGACACAAGGTGGCGCAAAATATGTGTTAGGAAGTTTTTATGTACTAGGACGTAATAAGGGCTGATATATTCTAATTATATTTATGCTATAGAAGACAACCTGAAATTTAATAGCCGGCCGGTGTCGCCGTGCGGTTAAAGGCGCTTCAGTCTGGAACCGCGTGACCGCTACGGTCGCAGGTTCGAATCCTGCCTCGTGCATGGATGTGTGTGATGTCCTTAGGTTAGTTACGTTTAATTAGTTCTAAGTTCTAGGCAACTGCTGACCTCAGAAGTTAACTCGCATAGTGCTCAGAGCCATTTGAACCATTTTTTGAAATTTAATACAGAAAGTTTTCAGAGTAGTTTCCGTATGCAGCAATGAATTTGTAGAACCTTTAACTCAATTCGGTGAAGACTTTCTGAATAACAGCATTTCCGGCTGCACAAATCTCTCTGGAAATTTCAGTACGAAGATTCTGCAGTGTTGCAGGAACGTGTTTGAAGACTCTGTCCTTTAAATAACTCCATTAGAAACAACTGGTTGACACCGTGACTATAAAGGCACCATTCCACTACATGTTCAATGAATGATAAGGCGTCCACGGTTACGATCCAATGTCTGAATGTCACCTGAAGAAAATGGAAGACGTCTGCAGTACGGTGTGGACGTGCTCCATCCTGCCTGAGTCAACTGTTTCAGAGCATTCAGCAGCGCCGTGCAGCCGGTACACATTCGTGTTCCGGGACTTGGCTGTATCTGCCTTCTGTGACAGATTCTTCAATAGACATGGGTCCAATAATTCACTGTGCACATATTGCACACCAGACAGTGACATTTTGTGGATGAATTGGAGCAGCGGCTTGAACGTGTGGTTTTACAGTAACGCTGTTCCATTGTTTTCCAATGTTAATGCTTCCATTCAGAAATAAGAACTGAGACATAAATGAGTGAGCTATAGAATTTTCGGAGCTACAATACAATAGTACCACCAGGGCAGCCATTTACGGCATACGATTAAACCACACTCGACAAACAGTTTGTAACACGTACACTACTGGCCATTAAAATTGCTACACCATGAAGATGACGTGCTACAGACACGAAATTTAACCAACAGGAAGAAAATGCTGTGATATGCAAATGATTAGTTTTTCAGAGCATTCACACAAGGTTAGCGCCGGTGGCGACACCTACAACGTGCTGACATGAGGAAAGATTCCAACCGATTTCTCATACACAAACAGCAGTTGACCGGCGTTGCCTGGTGAAACGTCGTTGTGGTGTCTCGTGAAAGGAGGAGAAATGCGTACCATCACGTTTCCAACTTTGATAAAGGTCGCATTGTAGTCTACCGCGATTGCGGTTTATCGTATCGCGACATTGCTGCTCGCGTTGGTCGAGATCCAATGACTGTCAGCAGGATATGGAATCGGTGGGTTCAGTAGGGTAATACGGAACGCCGTGCTGGATCACAACGGTCTCGTATCACTAGCAGTCGAGATGACCGGCATCTTATCCGCATGGCTGTAACGGATCGTGCAGCCACGTCTCGATCCCTGATTCAACAGATGGTCACGTTTGCAAGACAACAACCATCTGCACGAACAGTTCGACGACGTTTGCAGGAGCCAGGACTATCAGCTCGGAGACCATGGCTGCAGTTACACTTGACACTGCATCACAGACAGGAGCGCCTGCGATGGTGTACTCAACGACGAACCTGGGTGCACGAATGGGAAAACGTCATTTTTCGGATGAATCCAGGTTCTGTTTACAGGATCATGATGGTCGCATCCGTGTTTGGCGACATCGCGGTGAACACACATTGGAAGCGTGTATTCGTCATCGCCATACTGGCGTATCACTTTGAACAGTGGCCGTTACATTTCAGATGTGTTACGACCCGTGGCTCTACCCTTCATTCGATCCCTGCGAAACCCTACATTTCAGCAGGGTAATGCACGACCGCATGTTGCAGGTCCTGTACGGGCCTTTCTAGATACAGAAAATGTTTGACTGCTGCCCTGGCCAGCACATTCTCCAGACCTCTCACCAACTGAAAACGTCTCGTCAATGGTGGCCGAGCAACTGGCTCGTCACAATACGCCAGTCACTACTCTTGATGAACTGTGGTATCGTGTTGAAGCTGCATGGGTAGCTGTACCTGTACACGCCATCCAAGCTCTGTTTGACTCAATGCCCAGGCGTATCAAGACCGTTATTACGGCCAGAGATGGTTGTTCAGGGTACTGATTTCTCAGGATCTATGCACCCAAATTTGGTGAAAATGTAATCACATGTCAGTTCTAGTATAATATATTTGTCCAATGAATACCCATTTATCATCTGCATTTCTTCTTGGTGTAGCAATTTTAATAGCCAGTAGTGTATACTGCGCCACCCTGCATAATTACTTTACACAAATGTCGATTTCAGCGAAGGTGGCGTTCACTCACTTTCATATTCTTACGTACTGTGTTTCCAATTTTTATCGTATTGTTCTATAATCATTTGCAGCAAGTGAAAGTTGTTTCCTGATATAGCATATCTTCCACGTGGGCAAAAAATAAAATGCAACAAGTAGTTATTGCAGTTACTTCGGTATTACGCTTTATCTGCAATACTGTTTCATGGGGGCTTAATTATTATATTTGAAAATACTTTTTAATTTTTCGTATCTGTATGTCCGATTACGAAGTCTCGTGAACGGTTGGCCCTGACTAGTTTTAGTACGCAATCTGACTCCATAGAACAACAACAAAGAATGAAATGAAAATTTCCTGTTAACACAATTAATTAATTAAGTCCCCAGCAACTATAAAACCTACGAAACCAAAGCACAAGTGTAATTGTTCTGTGTGTGGGAGTGTGACTCAACGTACACATCTGGCACAGTTCTTCTTCAATAAGACAAGAAATTTCAAATACCATTTATACTGACGTGATAAAAAAAATTAGAAATACTATAATTGCGCAAGAAAACCAGAATTACACTCTAATACAAGAACACAAGCCAGATGCTTTGTTGACTGAACCTGTAATGACACATTATTTAAGACATTGAGATAATAAAAAGAAAAGGAATTTTTTTTTCTTTTACCTTCATATATTGACGAAAAGCACTCTAATCGTTACAATATTTCCACACCGACTCGTTGCTATCACATCTCAACAAGAACTGACTACTGCCACATCTCGACAAGCACACTTCACTACGACATCTCAGCAAGCACTCCGACTACCACGAGTTCTCAACAAGCACTCTACTACGAGTTCTCCCCAAACACTGCCAGTGGAGGCGGCTGAATAATACTCTTTGGCGCAATCTCTGACGCTGTGGCTCAGTGCAGCCACCTTTCATATGCCCCTCCTCCACGGGCCAGAATTTGATGGTATTTTTGCCAGCATTGGTGGTGAAAATACCACCAAATTCGTCCACAAAAATACAGACAAAAATAAAAGATAATATTAATACGTAAATATCACATAATTAGATAAAATTTTGGCTTTGCACTGACCTTTCAATAACCTAATATATGAAATACAGTAAGCAATACAAATTCTTTCATACATGTGACTTTACATAATAGTTTACACAATACACAAAAAATCAGTTTATACAAATGTTCACATAAAATGCTTTTAATGATTCAAAAAAAAAAAAAAAAGTAATTGATAGTTCCAGCAGTAGCACCCAGCAATGGTCAACAGGTGCAGACACCAATAAGTGACTTCATTTCAGTAGAAGCAGTTCCAACAGTGGCACCCAGTAACGTTGAGCAGGTGCAGACACCAACAAGTAACATTATTTCAGTAGAAGCTGTTCCAACAGTGGCACCCGGCAATGTTGAACAAGTGCAGACACCAACAAGTGACATTATTTCAGTAGAAGCAGTCCATCAGTGGCACCCAGCAATGTTGAGCAGGTGCAGACAGCAACAAGTGACATCATTTCAGTACAAGCAGTTCCATTAGTGGCACCCAGTAATGTTGACAGGGGCAGACACCAACAAGTGACATTATTTCAGTAGAAGCAGTCCATCAGTTGCACCTAGCAATGATGATCAGGTCCAGAGAGCAGTCCATAATATTCACTATCACTGATCACACTGTTCATCAGAGTTTATAAGCAGAAATTAAACATATCCTAGTGGCACCAATCATGTAGAAAAAGTACAAGTAACAGTCCATAATATTCACTATCACTAATCACACAGTTCATCAGCAGAAATTAAACATTTCTAAGTGGCACCCATCAATGTTGAACAAGTGCAGGTAACAGTTCATAATATTCACCATCACTAATCAGACAGTTCAAGCATGAACAATAGTTTGAATACACATACAAATGCTTTACACACTAAACATATAAATTCTAATAAACACACAAATGATATCAGATAATTGTCATATTAACTATTACAAATACTCAAATATCAGTAAACCTATAATATTTATGGGTGTCGGTGCAAGCCACTACAAACAAATAAAATAATATTTAGGAGATAGGTGGGTAGGATTAGGAAAGGAAAACACACAAAACACACTCACTCATCTTTCATCCACATTAAGTACTACTGTGTAATAGAATAGTGTTAACTGTGTAAATGCAATTCTGTCAAAATTTGATGTTCATCTTGTGTATCAAGTAGTAGTGGCAGCAATGTATAACAGTCAATAATAGTTAAGTCAACGTCATAGTCATCATGTCAAAACCAATGTTTGCCAAGCCAGATCAAAATGTACGGTTGCTGAACAACTGTCAGTGAGCCAAGATATGCAATTACTTCCCCTCTCCAAAAAAAAAAAAAAAAAAGTATATACTGCTTAGTGATTTAACAAAGTGTGTGTATAGACTATCTTCCTTCTACTTGAGTGTTATAGTCTGCTATCTTCATCCTCCTTGTTCCATATAGACCAACAAAAAAAAATATGCACCTCACTTACTTTACCTCTTATCCACCAAAACTCCAATAATCATCAGCATCACATAATCTCAATACTTCAATAATACCTCTTACGTCGATACATATAAATCTTATCATCAATATCATTTACCTTACCTCTTGTCCACAAAAACTCCAATAATCATCAACTTCACATAATCTCAATAATACCTCAATAATACCTCTTCAATACGTCGACACATATAAAACCTTATCGCCAATATCATTTCACTTCCATAACAACTCTTTCCTCTAGTCAGTCTCCTCGAACAAGTACAGATAAAATCCTAATGCAAACTTCAGTTCATCATCCCATACAATCCGAAGACACAATGTCCACACACAACCTCTGTGTAGTCCACCTGAGCCAAATCTTCTACTCATTATGAATTATAAACAAAAGAAATGCATACATGACCTCTAACAGACTTAGTTCGAATAACTCTCAGTAATTAAGTACGATTACAGAGTGTGAATGATCATAATATTTCACAGTGTGTATCACTTCAAGAATTATGGCAAACAGAAGCAAACATGTGGAGTATTTCTTGTGTCAAGTGTCACTTCCTATTTCAATTGCTCACGAAAAATGCAGTGTAATAACTGTCAATGGTCTAAACCTAGTTTTGGTATGTCATGTCGTTAGCTTCCTTCCTATTAGCATAAATTTATACAGCTTCCATAAAACCTCCAGCTCATGTGACTTCTATGAAGTTTCTTGTACTAATGTCGTTCGTCGAATTATAGCAGTTCATTTTCTTATCTTAAAAATATAAGGCACTGAGCGTAAGCAAAACATGCAATAGCGAGTAAATATACCAGTAGAGAACAGAATGTCAACAAGTGGATGCAGCACAAATCCTACAACGAGGCTCTGCCAAGCAAACAATCTATAATTAATACCATAGGGTGACCTAAACTCTATGTTTGTACACAGTATATCAGCATTTCTATATACCAAATTAAAGAGTAGTTATGACAACAAAACAGAAATGTGTAAATATGCAATCCATAAGCAAGGCAGCAAATATGTTATCTAACATAATAAACAGGTCATTAGCATCATATCAGCATAAGCAAATAAATGTTCATATGTAATCTTAATAAATAAACATGAAGGCGCAAGCAGATAAATCACAAAGTATAACTTACATACCTAACCACATCAGCACAATTAATCAGGTGACAATTATAATTTAAATAAATAAGCACAGCAGGCACATAATAAAAAAATGTGACATCAGTGAAAAAGCAGTGCAGCCAAGCGATGCATAATATATACAAGTTACAACCCAGTTCATTGATGAAACATTGACAAAAATCAGCAAATGTACGCAAGCACGTCGCTTCACAAGTAAATTCATAGAACATGAAATTAGCACAAAGTATGAATCACGTAATTGCGAGCAGCAAATTACGTCTAAAGTACGTACCTAAGTGGAAATATGTTACCTGAAAAATGAACTCAATTAATAGTTACCTTTTTTAGTTTATTAGTTTCTTTCTTCGAAATTACATTCTTTCTGAAATTTTCTCGATAGCAAGTCCTCTTAACGTCGGAGACACACAGAATTTACCTGAAGTTCTTAAATATTTTATAGAACCGTATCCTGAAAAATACTGAATGTTAATAACATAATTCATCAAGTCACTATAGCTTTATACTGAATTTAATCGGAGAAATTAGACTGTGTATTTGTTTATGGCTGTCAGTGCATTCGCACTGAGCGCTCGATCAGCTGTAGGCGCGTGACGTAGGAAGCAATTGTTTCCGGTCAACGACTGCCTTGTGCGGCGCGCAGACTTGACTGTTGCTTTGAGTATGTGCCGCCGCCAAAACACAGCGCGGTATCCTTGTATTCTCTGCATGTTTACGTATAACTGTTGGTTTCTCGAAAGTATGTCATTCCAC
Organism: Schistocerca piceifrons; assembly: GCF_021461385.2. NCBI lineage: Eukaryota > Metazoa > Arthropoda > Insecta > Orthoptera > Acrididae > Schistocerca > Schistocerca piceifrons. Next base: position 528,273,906 of record NC_060149.1, on the reverse strand, counting down.
AAAAATTTTAACGTTTTATATATGATGTATTCCCTTAGAGCGTCGTGATTTAAGAGTTTCTACTTCAACAGTGTTATCATGAATAATTTTGCGAATTCTATATGGACCGTTATAAAGCAGAAAAAATTTGCGACACAAGCCCTTTCCTTTGTGAGACAAACGATGAGACTTAATTAATACCTTCTGGCCAACTGAAAAAGTTTTTTAACGACCAGGACGCTTAGCTGATTTCTCTCTTCTAGCAGCCGCAGATGCAATATTTTGCAGAGCCATGTTCACAACTTCAGAATGCCGCAATTTCCCTGAAGGCGGAAAAGGAACGATTTCAGATATGCGATTTGTCGGTGCTTTGCTTTTTTAATATCAGTATAGGCAGTAAAGAAGTTGAATCATTAGGGAGTTCATTCAGAATGTTTTGAAAAATATGAAGATACTGATCCCACGTTCTGTGATTCTGATGACAATAAAGACGACACAATTTATTGATTTCCTTCATCCATCTCTCTGAAGCGTTAGATTGAGGGTGAAAAAGTGAAATGAAAATTGGTTTAATTTTACGACGCCGTAGAGTTCGAAGCCAAATTTTAGAACGAAACTGTGATCCATTATCTGATATAACCTTATCAACATGACCAACTTCTTTAAGAAAATGTTTGATGAAAGCGTTAGATACTGAACGAGCTGTTGCTTTGCGTAAGGGTGTAAAACACACATATTTTGATGTCAATTCCACTGCTACGAAAATGTACGCAAAACCATTAGTAGAACGAACCACTGGACCGAACAAATCAGCTGCAGCCATCTCCTTTAATTTCGCTGGAATGATAAGAAACAACGGTGCTCTGTGAGAAATTGTTGGCGGCTTAGCCTTTTGACATAATTTGCATTTGGCCAGAACAGATCGAATATGTTTTTCCATATTACTGAAGTAGCAATTTTCCCGTAATTTATGAAAGCATTTTCTGGGACCAAAGTGTGCATAACTGAAATGCGTATACCAAACCAGCTTATTAACCCACTCATCAGGAATACAAACTGACCAAACAGAGTTGTCGACCGATTTTCGTTTAAAAAGAATGTCATTGCGAACTGAATAGCATCTAGTTTCTCTGGATCAGGAAGAATACCTTCTGTAGAAATAATGTGACCGAGAAATTTCATCTGAGAACGACCAAATTCAGATTTTTCCAAGTTCTCTGTAATGCCAACTCTTGCAAAATACGTAATAATGAATCCAAAATTTTGTTATGCTCACTCCAAGAACGCTCAGCAACAAGAATATCGTCAACATATGAAGCAACATTGTCACGAAGATAAACAGGTAAAATTTCGTTTAAACTAGGAGTGAATGCTGCTGAAGGTACAGTAAGTCCAAACGGTAATTTCCGAAATCACATTTAGGTAAAATAGTCATATCAGGTTATTGTTTACTTACTCTCTAGATAGATTGATAGTCGAAGAATTGTTTTGACAGATGCAAAGAATAGTAAAAGAGTAGGCAGCGGTGCAGAAAACTAAAAGGGAAATAGCACCACTACAGCTCGGGGCCCTATGCACGCTACGGCACATATTCATTTAGAGTATTGAGTCCCCTGAGGACTTTAATAGCCGCACATAATTTCCAGTTTGTGTCTTAGTGGCAAATTTGGCGGAAGTGCGTACGCAAATTGACCTGACCATGCACATGGATGTATGTCATTCTTAGAATTGCGAAATATCGTAATCTTCCGAACAGTTAAGAAGTGTTTATAGTCAATGTTTTCGCCTCATGGCGACAAAGACCTACCGCGTCTGTCCCAGTCACAATGACGATTATTGTTAAATTCACGCGCCTGGCGCTCTCTTGTTGCATCACGTAAATGAAACAAATTATTTTCTTCAAACCCTTCTGCTAAACTAACACTTGTCAATTTATCTGAGATCTCCTCAACTCTTTCCGATGAGTCACTTAATTGTTCTTTCTGTTTATTTACGTCTTCCGTAAGTGTCGCGACTCGGGTTTCGGTATTGTCACATTTAGTAGTGAACTGTTCATACTGTTGCGTTAAGTTATTTTTTCTGTCATTTGGTACGGATTCCTCGATTCTCTCAAATATTTTTTCCTTATCGTGTGCGCGTTGTAAATTTAACTCTGAAAATTTCTGTACTATCACGCGATCTCTTTCCTCCTGTTCTCTATCCTGTTCCTTTTGTCTGATTTCTACTGCAATTAATCTATTATTGTAAGCATTCAAAATTGGTTGTACTTCTCTGATTTCTTTCTTTAATTCATCTCTCATATTTTTGAAACATGTCCCTATTCGTGAGTCTAACCGTGTTTCCATTGTTCCCATATCAGTTTTTAATTCAGATCCCAAAGTTCCCATCTCGGTTTTAATTGTTCCTATTTGTGATCCCAGTGAGTCTAACCGTGTTTCCATTGCTCCCCTATCTGTTTGTAATTCAGACCCCAAAGTTCCCATCTCGGTTTTAATTGTTCCTATTTGTGATCCCAGTGAGTCTAACCGTGTTTCCATTGTTCCCCTATCTGTTTCATTCTGCTCCATTGTTCCCATTTGTAAGTCTAACCGTGTTGCCACTGTTTTTAATTCAGATCCCAAATTTAATATTACACCCATCAACTGCTCCATATTAAATGGTTCAAAATTCTTTTCGCCACTAACATTTCCCGCAAAACTAACTTCCTTCTGCATAGCCATAAAGCTATCTGTGTTCGATACTATTCCAGAATCTTCTGTCGTTAATCTCGGATTCTGTGAATTTTCTGATTGAGAAAAATTTTGAAATGGTTCCGGACTATTTTCCCGACTTATTAAATTGTTTTCCACTTCATTATTCATCACACTGTTCTCCTGTGTTGGCGAGTTCGCCATGTTAACAATTTCGTCATTCTCACTATTCATCATTTTTGCCTTTTTCATTGATCGCGTAATCATTTACAAAATATACAAAACTCGTCACTATATGAAAATTGCACACAATGACACTTTATCGCCAACAATACCATTTACACGAAATGTTTCCCTCAAACACGATTAATCGAACAATTGAAATAATTGCCCTAAATTGTCAAACCCATAGACAAGACAATAAAAATTAAATTTTGAAAAATACCATTAGAAGAATGCCAATTACCAAATCTACATATGCAATATAGACTACAATTACTAAACTACAAATTACTACAACAATACTACTGTCTACTATTTTTACAATCAGAAGAATTCCAAGGGACGATCCTAGCAGCGGTCGCCACGTGCATGGGGGCTTAATTATTATATTTGAAAATACTTTTTAATTTTTCGTATCTGTATGTCCGATTACGAAGTCTCGTAAACGGTTGGCCCTGACTAGTTTTAGTACGCAATCTGACTCCATAGAACAACAACAAAGAATGAAATGAAAATTTCCTGTTAACACAATTAATTAATTAAGTCCCCAGCAACTATAAAACCTACGAAACCAAAGCACAAGTGTAATTGTTCTGTGTGTGGGAGTGTGACTCAACGTACACATCTGGCACAGTTCTTCTTCAATAAGACAAGAAATTTCAAATACCATTTATACTGACGTGATAAAAAAAAATTAGAAATACTATAATTGCGCAAGAAAACCAGAATTACACTCTAATACAAGAACACAAGCCAGATGCTTTGTTGACTGAACCTGTAATGACACATTATTTAAGACATTCAGATAATAAAAAGAAAAGGAAATTTTTTTTTCTTTTACCTTCATATATTGACGAAAAGCACTCTAATCATTACAATATTTCCACACCGACTCGTTACTATCACATCTCAACAAGAACTGACTACTGCCACATCTCGACAAGCACACTTCACTACGACATCTCAGCAAGCACTCCGACTACCACGAGTTCTCAACAAGCACTCTACTACGAGTTCCCCCCAAACACTGCCAGTGGAGGCGGCTGAATAATACTCTTTGGCGCAATCTCTGACGCTGTGGCTCAGTGCAGCCGCCTTTCACTGTATGTGTGAAAATCTTTTTTTAAGTCGAATGACGACATCCCTTTACGCTTCAGCCTTTTTCAAAAATGTTCTGTACTCTAAAGCACCTGTATCACGGAAAACAGTTTTCTCGCACTTTGATCAGCTTCTCGTTTATTTCTACTACACTATACTAGTAGTATAATAGTATAGATGTAGGTTAACGGATAGTGTTGCACGGACATTGGCGACCACTTAAGTTCCTTTCCATGCATTTTATATGGTTCTATATGATTTAGTATGTTGGATCACATTATAAAACAATATTAATGATATTTAGGTTATACCTGTTTATAACTGTTTATACCTAATCGTCGTAATTTAAGTTCTGTCATGTGTGTTTCGTCTCGGTTTACTGCAGCGTCTTCAGTGCCCTGAATTACACATGTTTTCACCAATAATGCACCACTTGTATCTTACATACAATGCTATTATAGAAGTTTAGTTACGATCTGTTCTGGGCCAGGCACTTTTCTGCTATAAATAGAGGATGCTTCATTAAACTGAAGTAAAAGAAGCGTGCCGAAAAGTTTAATGCATTTATCAGTTGCTTACAAAATAGCGTAAAAATCTATAACGTAGTATTATTAAAGTCTGATTAGAATTACTTGGTAGTTGCCACTTCAGGCCTTTGAACTTATTTATTTCCGTCAGTGAAGAGTTCCCAACGTCACTCACGAAATGTCCACCGTTACGAATGCGCAGAAACGAAGTGCCGGTTCACGTGCAGTAAGCGTAATGCGCTGTCGGAGTCCTCCAGACGCTTCATTTAACTGTCCCCTTCCAAGCCGACAAAACGGCGTTGTGCCTTTCGGCTGCGGTCACAGTGGAGGCGATATCGCTGGATTTCGCCGATGACCGACATCGGTCGGAGACGGCCGATCTTTTCAAATCAGTACGCCATTGCGTGCGCGGTTACGCTACAGCCGATCTTATCGCCCGACCGTACACACTTTGGACAACAATCGATGAAATTCGAATCAGTTTGTTTCTTCGGTCAAATCGACGTTCTCACACACGAATTATGGAACTTAAGAATCTGATAAGTTTAGTCTAAGAAGAGTGAGTTTGTGGCATCCTGAACATGAAAATGTCATAATCGAGACATAGTTCGTAATCTATGGATTGAAATCGCAGGTTTATTGCTAACCGCAAATAGGCGAAATATTTATTGGAAGTTTTAGGCATAGATTATAATCTCAAAAAATAATTTGTTTAAGTGAGAATGGTGGCGTATCTTGTGTGCTTATAGCTACTGTACTGGATCTTTTTTAGTGTAAGTTGTCATTAGTTGTCTGTAAATTATTATTACTGCTTACTGGCGTGTTATGCCTAATATGAAGTGGTTTGCAAATGTTGAGTACATTGTATATTTCCACTTTAAAGTGCTTTAAGTTTTCAGAGTATCTCACGCTGCACTTTAGGCTTGTCTTTAACTCGAGTGCTAAATGACTGTCTGTGAAGTTTGACGTACGTAGGGCCGGCCGCGGTGGACGATCGGTTCTAGGCGCTTCAGTCCGGAACCGCGCGACTGCTACGGTCGCAGGTTCGAATCCTGCCTCGGGATAGATGTGTGTGATGTCCTTAGGTTAGTTAGGTTTAAGTAGTTCTAAGTTCTAGGGCACTGATGACCCCAGCTGTTAAGTCCCATAGTGCTCAGAGCCTTTTGAGCCATTTGACGTACGTATCCATAACTGTAAATAAATACAGCGAAACAGAGTGCTTGTAACTTTCCTTTCAAAGTCACCACGAATTACTCCGGTATGTAACAAAACGTTTCTCCCTTCACCACATATATTCGTAAAACGTCTCTGGTTATTCCGATAACTAAGGACAGAGTGTATAGTACTCGTCACGTTCTTTACGAGAAAGGAATGCTCATTCACATGCTTTCGGCGCCTTTTTAAATAGCAAACGCCGCTACGCAGGACTCGTATCCAAGCACAGAGGCGTCGTGGTATCCACCCACCGTAAGAGGTTATAATGAAACGCACTTCACACATAAAACAGATGCTGACCTAACCTCCTTGACTCTGCCAATAACTGACGAAGAGATCGGATGCACTACGCCCACGTTGTCGGCCGATGTTATCAGGCGATCTCGGGTGACAGTGTCTCACGACCGTTGTCGCTGCCACTGTGAACACAGCTTTATCGATAACCCGCTCCCTGCCGCTGGAGTCTTAAAACAGATGCGCAGCGGACAGCTAACGTGGCTACAGTGTTTGTGCCACGTGACAAACGTTAATTAAAACTTTGTTTTAATCAGTGTGTAGCAACTGATGATTGACTTATTAACATCACTGAATACGAGTACATTGTAAAGCATTGTTTGCCTGAAACAAATGGTAATATGAAGTTTTGTAAATGACGCTCCTGTTTCCACGAAATACAAGATGTAGAAGTGAGAAATGTGAACCCTTTTTCTCCACGTTCTTTGTGGTTCATCGGTTTGCATGTTTGCGGCCGCGCCATCAAACTCGTCTTGAAATACAACATGCCATTCGCAGCTACCAGGTACATAGCTGGCCGCCGCGTCAAATTTACGCTCTGTGTAACGGAGACGATGCGGTGGTTTGCATTTCAGAGTTGCTGTTGCCAGTCGACCAAAGGGCGCCTGATGTGCGGACACAGTCTATCATTGTGTGGCACACCGACACAGCATAACTAAATTAAGTCCATCTTGAAATCGGATTAACGCCACATCAACATCTGCGTGTATCTCATTCTCATGATGCATGCGAGTGAAATACGGTGGTGGGAGCAAAATGGCCTTCAAATACAAGTTCTCTAAATTTATGAAACAGTGTTTCCCGAGAACTGCATTGTCTTTCTTCCATGGATTCCCAATTCAGTTAGCCAGCATTTCTGTTTTGCTTTCGAGTATAGTGTACCGACCTGTTACCATCGTCAACGTGCGTCACTTAAATTCTTCGTTTGATGTCATACCGACTTCATGAGGATTGCATACACTGGAATAATACTCTAGAATTGGCCGCACTAGCGTCTAGTATACGATTTACTTTATAGATGCTTTGGCCGGCCGCTGTGGCCGAGCGGTTCTAGGCGCTTCAGTCCGAAACCGCGCTGCTGCTACGGTCGCATGGTCGAATCCTGCCTCGGGCATGGATGTGTGTGATGTCCTTAGGTTAGTTAGGTTTAAGTAGTTCTAAGTTCTAGGGGACTGATGACCATTGATGTTAAGTCCCATACTGCTCAGAGCCATTTATTCACCATCCTTCGTCACACGGGATGAGTTAGCTAACGCTGACCTGGCGCTCTACGAGTTTTGTGACGTCACTTCTTGTTGTTTCACGTTGAGTCATTTTGTCACGTGAAACACAAATTAAGTCAGGCGATATTTCGGCCACGTGCCCCGCAAAGTAGAACCAATAAGAAGCAAGAACGTTCTCTGTGTTACAAACAGAACTTGCTAGATGCCGTATTGTACTTGTCGTGCTCAGTTCAACCCATATTTCATGAGTGTTATAACTTAAATCCTATGAGTAAATGCTGGTTCTTAGCACTAGCACTTTGAATCTCTCGAGAACGCGTCGTTATTGGTACCACGTGTTGAAACAAAATGACGGAAAATGCCATATTGGTTTACAGAATTTTGTATTTTATTATTTTACTGTTATACCTCGCTTGTTATGAAGTACGTCGTTTTAAGGCAATGGCACAGTGAAGATTCATCACAACATTGCCGTTTTTGATAGGTTTTTTTTAAAAATTTCACGTCAATTAACGACATATCGGCGACTGAAGCCTTCAGAAAATTGTAGCATAAAATATAAGATCGCTCACTGCAGAGTTTCAGCGTTGTGTAGCAGGTAGCGGTGATACATTACGAAACAAGGGTGAGGGGTTCGATTCCAGCTGTGTCGAAATTTTCTTTTGTCTCCATCGCGTTTTTTATAAGTTGTGGGACTTCCTTATTCAAGTAATAATTTCTGTAAATGGGAAAAGGAATTGAAGAATAAAAACTGCTGGAAACCTATACGGATGGGGCTAGTCAAGGATGACACAAGAATTTCATGTTTGGATGTTGCTGAAGACTTAGCCTTACTAGCGGATGACGGGATAACAGCAATCGAAGAGGCTGAAGTCCTTAAAGAATGTGCAGAAAAAGTTGGTCTGCAAATATCTTTTCTTAAGTCCGAGTTTATCGCCACAAAAACTGACACCCAAAACTTGACTACAAAATACGGTCATATCAATTGAGGCCCATATTTTAAATACTTAGGTGAAGTACTTGAACCTTCGGGGTGAGAGAAAATAGCACAAAAATTCACCTCCAACTAATGAGAGCCTATGGAGCAACCTACAAGGTGTACAACAAACAATTCTAGTCCAAAGACACCAAAATTAAGCACTATAACACAGTATTAAAACCTGAAATCCTGTATGCCAGTGAAACCCTGACAGTCCACATAAAAGGTGACCTGGAAAACTTATTGAAGGAGGAATGTAAAATCATCAGAAAGCTACTAGGGCCAAAGAAAACAGAAAAGGGCTATAGACTACACTCTCGTCAAACAACTGAGAAATTGCCCAACCTTGCAGCAGACATTAGAAAAAGGCGATTTAAATTTTATAGGCACGTCTGTAGGCTTCCCAAAACAAGACTTAGGCACAAAATTATTAAATACATAGATGGACTTAAAACTATACCCTGGATACAAGAGGCCAAAAAGGACCTACAAAAAGCTCAAATAAATTATTGAGATATTTTGGTCAGAAAGGTATTTAAGCTGAATAAGCTGAAAGTTGACAGATGGGAAGTCAAGTCAGAGAAAGAAGCTCCGAAGAAAGCAGGAACAAAATGGACAGAGGAAAGGAAGAAAGCCCATGCAGAAAAAGTGAGAGCAGTGTGTAAAAAAGGCAAAAGGATCAAGAGGCTTTGCGTGATCCAACAGGGTCTAATCGGACATAATAATAATAATAATAATAATAATAGTAATAATAATAATTTCTGTAATACTGGATGTTATGTAAATATTGTGGTGTCACCGCCAGACACCACACTTGCTAGGTGGTAGCCTTTAAATCGGCCGCGGTCCGTTAGTATACGTCGGTCCCGCGTGTCGCCACTATCAGTGATTGCAGACCGAGCGCCGCCACACGGCAGGTCTAGAGAGAGTTCCTAGCATTCGCCCCAGTTGTACAACCGACTTTGCTAGCGATGGTTCACTGACAAAATTCGCTCTCATTTGCCGAGACGATAGTTAGCATAGCCTTCAGCTACGTCATTTGCTACGACCTAGCAAGGCGCCATGTTCAGTTACTACTGATACTGTGAATCATGTACCGTCAAGAGCGACGTTCACCATTAATGGATTAAAGTTAAGTATTCCACCAGCTACGTCCGTTTTTTCTAAATTCTAATTTCCTTGTCCTGTTGCAGACCTCACACCAGCCTGCGTGAGCTAAAACGCGTGCCTTTCGGCTTCCTCTAGTAACACGGTGTTGGCTCTCCTGCCAACCACAACAAATATACGTGTGCTCTCTGTCAGGATGAGATTTTTAGATTTTGTGAACTTTTATGTCTAGGTGCTCAGTCCGGAACCGCGCGACTGCTACGGTCGCAGGTTCGAATCCTGCCTCGGGGATGGATGTGTGTGATGTCCTTAGGTTAGTTAGGTTTAAGTAGTTCTCAGTTCTAGGGGACTGATGACCACAGATGTTAAGTCCCATAGTGCTCAGAGCCATTTTTGAACTTTTATAAGCTGATGTCCTTACTGACCAGACATACATGTTTTCTTTTTGTCTTACTACATAATCACGGATATTTATTATGCCACAAAGAAGAGAACATTACTGGCATATGGACAAGAGACGAAATGTGCATTTTAATAGAGCTAGTGTGGGATTTTACGCGAGTCCATTATCGTAAACAAACTACGTGGTTTACGAGCCAAATGAAGACGACGTTAACCAGTTTGTCACGTGTACCGGTGGCGGTGTGTCACGTGACGTTGAATTTCGACTTCAATGTTAGCTGCCTCGCCCCGCATGAAGAGGGCTTTACACTGAATCTACGTGATAGTCCTGTTTCATACCGCTTTTTGGTGCTACCACGAAATAATTACACGAAGTGACATGACCGATTTTCATCCTTACTCTTGTAATCTGGTACTACTGAGATCTTTACCTTTGTTAAAGGGATTTTCTTGCAATACCCACATTTAACGAGCGCTGCCAATCATTAAACCAAATGACAATTTGGTTCAAGTTTTTCTGCAGTTGTCTACGATCGTTTTACGACGAAACATTCCCGTACACAATAGCATCGTTAGCGTACAGTCTGCTGCGAACAATGCTGCTGATCCCTTCTGATGCAACGTGACGTATATTGAGAACATTCGAGCTCATATTACGCATACTTCGGGCATACCCGATGTTTCTTTCGTTTCTGTGGAACATTCGCCGTCCAGTATGGCTTATTCGGTCTATAAACCAAATATTCATCGAGTCAACTACGCTTTTGCAAAGACACACTGTATTTTGGTTAGCAGTTCTGTCCACCAACATATACTGTTGGCAAGATGCCGCGTATGAACAGAGCAAACTGTGTTCCAAACGATCGTTTTTCCTGCATTCGTGCTGATTCTTTGAGAGGCGCTTGCTTCCCTTCTGGGACAGTCATACTGTCTGAGCTTAAAAAGTGCTCTAGTATCTCTTCAGGAAAACTAATCTGTAATTTTCTGCATCCCACTTTCACCCTTTTCGAAAGAGGAGTGACATGCGTTCTTTTCCTGTGATGTGAGACTATATACTGCGCTGCAGATTCTAGATAAATATAAGAGGCAGTAAAAACAAAACAAAAAAGGAGACAGGTGGGTAAGAAGTAAGTAAACTGTGCCAGAATGAGATTTTCACTCTGCAGCGGAGTGTGCGCTGATATGAAACTTCCTGGCGGATGAAAACTGTGTGCCGGACCGAGACTCGAGGTCAGGACCTTACAGAAGCTCTCCTGCGAACCTTGCAGAAGGCAAAGGTCCCGAGTTCCAGTCTCGGTCCGGCACACAGTTTTAATCTGCCACGATGTTTCATATCAACGCACACTCCGCTGCAGAGTGAAAATCTCATTCTGGAATCATCCTCCAGGCTGTGGCTAAGCCATGTCTCTGCAATATTCTTCCTTTCAGGAGTGCTGGTTCTGCAAGGTTCGCAGGAGAGCTTCTGTAAGGTTTGGAAGATAGGAGGCGAGGTACTGGCAGAAGTAAAGCTGTGAGGACGGGGCGTGAGTCGTGCTTAGGTAGTTCAGTTGGTAGAGCACTTGCCCGCGAAAGGCAAAGGCCCCAAGTTCGAGTTAATAAATTTCCCACTGTGAGACAAGACGGCCAATGCCTTCACGGAAAAATGTTTGTCGGTTCCGGAACCATGATTGTATCCAGGCGTGCCCCTCTTTGTCCAAAGCAAACTGACTGCCACAAATGTCTTTCCTCGGGGCTTCAAAAATACGGAAATTGCTTGGGAGGAGATCGGTAATGTATGGAGGATTTATAAGGGCTTCCCAACGAAACTTCTGCAGCATAGGCGAAACAACCTCGACAACGTGTAGGGCCTGGGGCAATAAGGGAGAGACAAATGGCACACTTCTTCACTAGCTCTGGGGTAATGGGGCCACGCTGAAAAGTGAGGGCTATCTTAGCTCCCATCTCCCATCTCGCTGAAAGCTAACTTTTTACCTGTTCTGTGATAAGAGCTACAAGAAGCTAGATAGAAGAAAAATAAGAAAATCTTAAGAAAACGTTCCCATCGTAATCCTTCTTGGTACTTCCAGTAAAGCATGGCGTGAAGACGAAAAACTTGTGTTACTGCACATTTCATAGTGCCTTTTTCTCCTCCTGCTTGCATAATATTTGGTTTTTGTGAATACACATTTCTATTGCTGAAATTATGCACTGCATAATTTATTAATGAGGTTCCTTTACGAGTCTACACAAATTGCAACATTTCCATACAACTATAGTTTGACAGCACAACACGTAAACAGACAGAACTTCGAACTCCAAAGTGTGTAAATCTTACAAACGCGTGCCACTTAAGACGCGCTCACATTAGATGCTTTACTGTTTATTAAAATACGTTTTCGTCTAAGGTTATTGTGGTAAGTTGTAATTCATTTGTATTAGTACAGTGCATATTTTAATATCATTTTTATATTAGTTTATTGAACTAAACAACAAATACGGAACAGAATTTTCTTGACAGTTTTTTATTTAAGAGCAGGAAAAGTAAACATCTGAGGGCCCAAGATCAGAAGAATAAGTGTGTGAGTGTCAACTTCCCAAACAACTTCCTGAATACTTTATTTGTGAGATCAACTGAGTGCATTATCGTGTACTACCAACACTTTCAGTTTTGTTTATAGTTTTCCTAACACTGTGGCCAAGAGGTATCTAGCTGCGATGGACACACTCCTGTGGATGAAGTGCACATCACCCTATTTGTGCCACCAGATGCAAAATATTTTCACACTGCCCTTTGTTCGGACACATTTCTCGGCCATTTTCATCTGTTCTTACGAAATTAACATAAAGTCATCGTAACTCATCACCAGAAACAATAACACAATATTGCAAAGGAATGCTCAATAAGTGAACTGTTGCTGTTCATGAAAAATGCAGTAATAATCACAACTTACACGTTGCTTTGAATGAGAGCATGCAGCACTCCTACACCCGACTTCTGAACCCTGCCGATTAAACGCCAACGTCGCACTAAAGTAAATGGTACCAATTCTTCACACACGTAAATTATCGACACTTCCTGAAAGCGGAAAATTATGCATGCGAGAACGATTTTTCTTGAAAGAAGAAAATTCTTTTCTGACATAATTTGCCCGATAGCACGCACTCTCCCCCTCCCCTCCTCCCCCCCCCCCCACACACACACACAATTGTCTTGAGCTGCCTTCACTCTTCTATTAAACCCAAAGCGAACAATATGCCGCAAGTGATAGACTTTTCTATAGTTACGACTATAACGTTTAAACAACGATAATAAGATTCAAGCATGCAAAATCCAGTACGCAACTGCAAGACACACATAGGAGCTTCAAATAAGATAATTACCATTCTAAGTGCAATCATAGCAACCTACTCTTGTTGTAATACTGCACGATGTTCACTCGGTTTATGAAAGTTATTGCAAACGGAAAATCAAAGTACAATAGAAAAAATTGTGTTTATGAATGCGAGAGCAGATACATGCCCAATGCCGCGTGTTGATCACCTGTTGAGACTGCAGCTGGTGGCGTCTGGGCGGTAGCCGTTGTAAGGAGAGGAAACATTCGAGCATGAATTGTTCTTATCTTGAGGCAGCCACGGACACTCTAGCAGAATTTTTTCTGAAAGTTTTTGCAATTATGATGGGTTAGAAAGTGAAGCAAATTGCGATTACATTACTCTGATATCTTTCAACAGACAGCCGAAATCCGGTTAAAAAAAGGAAGGAGTGGATTCGAAATGCGACTTCTTGTGAGTCCACATTGCACGACGTTTGCTACCAGACCACGAGCAGATACAACGCTGTAACAGCTCCAGGGGAAAACAACACTTTCCCCAGAAACTTCCGCATTCTTCAGAGTTGCTAGGTCGTGGTGATGGCTGGACTTAGAAATGTGTGAGGGTGGCCAGTTTTATTGGTGCCTAAGTGAACGACTCGCAGAACACTGTTTTCAGCATACTGTAAAAGTAATTCGTCTGAGATTTGGTAAGAGCAATGACAGGGTGGCTGGTCAAATTTTGTACAAAAATTCCCTACGAATTCCAGGTATGAGGAGGAAGATGGTGCCAAGAAGCTCGTGATAAATTTATGGTGAGTGCGGAGGAGGTGGGCAGGGCAGGAAAGCATACCACAATAACGATCCTTCTTTCTTCCCAGCTGAGCTAAACTGATCAGCCAGAACATATGACCACCGGCCTACAATCGATATAAATCCGTCCAGGTGATAGCAGCGTCGCCTGGCGAGGAATGAGTTGCTAGTCAGACACACGCATGTTGCATGTAGTATCAGTGAGCGTGCTCTCGGTGTGCAGAAAGGGGAAGGAGTGCGATCTATCTGAGTTTGACCGACGGCAGATTGTGATGACCTGGAGGTTCGACACGAGCATTTCGGAAAATGCGCTACTTGTCGGGTGTTCGAGAAGTGCTGTGGTGTCTTCATCACGTAGCGAAACTAAGGTGAAATCACGTCCATACGTCATGGGGTTGGGCGGCCATCCATCTTTACAGATGTCTTAGGCTGGGCAGACTGGTAAAACAGAACAGAGTATAAGAACACCCGGAACGATGGGCCCCCGCAGCCGACGACCCATGCATGTACAAATGTTAACACCACGACATCGGCAGCTATGACTGGATAGGGCACGTGATCCTCGGCACAGGACGTTGGCGCAGTGGCGCAGCGTTGGTTGGTCTGATGCATCCCGATACCGTCATCATCATACCGATGGGAGGGAGCGAACCTGTCGTCTTCAAGACTAACAGCTCCTTGACACCTGTACTGCGGGACGGAGACAAGCTGGTAACAGCTCCATTATGCGCTGCGGACATTCACGTGGGCATCCATGGGTCCAGTGGAGCTCGTGCAAGGCACCACTACGGCCAAGGAGTATCGTACGCTGGTTGCAGACCACGTACACCCCTTCATGACTATCACGTTTCCTGACGGGAGTGGCATTTTTCAGCAAGATAATGCACCATGTCACAAGGCCAGGAGTGTGATGGAATGGTTCGAGGAACACAGTGGTGAGTTCCAATTGATGTGCTGGCCCCCAACTCGCCACATCTGAACCCGATCGAACACCTGCGGGGTGTGATTGAACGTAGCATCAGAGTTCAGAGCTCATCGCTCTCCCCTCCCCCCCTTCCCACCCCGTAAGGTGACTTGAGTGTGAAGACGTGGTATCAACTCCCTTCAGCGACCTTTCAACGCCTCGTTGCTTCCACGTCACGATGCGCGCCGCTGTTACCCTGTTAAAGGTAGACATACTGGCTATTGGGTAGGTGGTCATAATGTTCTGGCTCATTAGTGTATATACCAGTCAGAAGCAGTAGTTTAACCACAGTTTTTCAAACATCGATGATTTATATAGAATAATATTCATATAATTAACACACTTTTAAATAGTAAGTATTTTAAAATAAGTGACATAAAATTCAATAAAATACAGTTTTAATGCTATGATAAAAACTCAAAATTCCCCGAGATTTTATTAGATTCCTGATATTCCCCCAGTTTTCCCCGATTTTTCTAAGTAAAACGTTGTGAGAATTCCAGATTTTCCAGTAGAATCGCCACGCTGAATGCCAGTACGAAAGACAAAAAATGGTTCAGATGGCTCTGAGCACTATGGGACTTAACTTCTGAGGTTATCAGTCCCCTAGACGTAGAACTACTTAAACATAACTAACCTAAGGACATAACACAAATCCATGCTCGAGGCAGGATTCGAATCTGCGACCGTAGCGGTCGCGCGGTTCCAGACTGTAGCGCCTAGAACCGCTCGGCCACCCCGGCCGGCGTACGAAAGACAGTATACTAGTTTAGAACCCTTCAGTTTTTGGGTACTGGTGTTTGATATACCTTTCCAAAGTGCGCTTCTCATTGCTGCGTCTGTTGGTACCAGACGTCTTAACGCTTTGGTGGAATGATTCAAGGAATTAATTAAGTCTGAAATAACAATCGAATGTTTATGTTAATATTTTTTTTGTTCACCTGTACAGTGAGATAAGTATGAATTTTATAACGTCCGTGACCAGAATTTTGGTACGTGACTAGTAATAGTGAATACAGTAATAAAAAAGAAATGATAGTTGGCTTTTTCCTACCTATGAACAAGGAAACAGTTTATTACCAGACGCAATGTAGACTACAATTATTGCTTGCTGCTGCACATCTACTACAAAGATATCTTTGAAAATTTCCTTTTCTAGACTATTTTCTTTGTATACAGGAGTTGCATCTTCCATAGTTCTGCCCGTAGATGTATGTATCACGTTTCCGAAATATCTAGTTCTCTCGTTCCCCCACATGTACGTTACAGAGGCCAAGAGAGTTCCTCCTCGTGCACGTCATCTTTGAACCCGAATCTAAATGATACTGTTTCACCGCTCGGACATCGTGATTAGGCCCTGCAGCGCTGACGGCGCGAGAGAAAGGGAGTAGCATGGTAGAGAGCGGGAGGGAAGCATCTAAACACAAGAACAGAGATAGATACGGTCTGGCCGTACGAAACATTCTCTACCCTCAGTGGATGGGAACACGGTTGGGTCATACTTCGGCAACTACCTAAACAGCTTGCTCTATCTGCAATATTTCTGGATCATCTCGCAGTATTTCCGTGTACTGCAGCCTCATTGCAGCAATGTTGACGGCAACACTATTGCTGCCACGTATTGCCGTAACCATGTCCTTATAAACGCTGTACTACAAATGCGACAATTGTGTCGCCATTATGACCGAAACGTGGGTCTCTCTCTCTCGTGTGACACACACAACACACACACACACACACACACACACACACAATGCGGGAGGGAAGGGGGGGAGGAAGAGGTAGTCGTGACCAGCGCACGACGTTAGCGGAGGACAGTGTTTCGTCCCTCAGAGCACCATCTCGAGGATGTGAGGAATTTAATTCCATCAATGAGACACGGGCGGGCCGTAATATTACATTAGCCTCGGCCGTGTAAACAGGGGCTAATGAAATGAGGCTGCTTTGAGCAGGTAATGGACCTGATTAGCGACTAACCGCGTTAGGGCCTCCGACCGCTCCCGCTGCTTGCTGCCGTCTCCGCTTCTTTGTGTCTGCACAGAAAAACAACTCTCGCTCTGCGACACAGCCCTACCTCTTCCAGACAGAAATCGATCGTGGCATGTGATGGTCTCACGAGGGTCTTCTTCCAAGATCTGGCAGACCCATTCGTGAGGGGATCGTTTTTGTTACTGGTTTTCCACACTTGGTAACTGCAGCTCACCAGCAATATTCATCGCCATGGAGAGGGGAATCTCTTGGGAAAGATTATCTGTGATTCAACTCTTTTACTCCAGTTTTCGTAGACTTTGCACCTCATCGTAAAAACTGATATCCACTGGAAGCATCATGTGTTGAAACTTCTTGGCGGATTAAAACTGTACGCTAGACCGAGACTCGAACCCGTGACTTCGGCTATCTATGTTCTGCATCGCGCTCGGATAGCTACGACGGTAAGAGCACAGGGGCGAGGTCAAGTTCGAGTCTTCGAGTCCCGGTGTACCACACAGTCGTAATCTGCCACTCCGCTGCGGAGTGGAACTACATGCTCTATGACCTGGGTTGTGAGTTAAGTCATTTTTCTCATCCTTTTCTAAAAGAGTGCTAGTCCCGCAAAGTACGTAACACTTCTATAACGTTTAGGAGTTAGGAGAAAAGTACTGGCAGAAGAACAGCTGTAAGGGCGGGTTGTGACTTGCGCTTTGATAGGGCTGTCGGAGGAACACTACCCACGAAAGTCCAAAGGTCCCAGGTTCGAATCCCGGTCCGACATACAGTTTCAATCTGCCAAGAAATTTCGAAACAATGCATACTCCGCTGAAGAGTGAAAGATTCGTTCCAGTGCGAACTATATTAGTTTTCTGCTACTATCTAACGAGTTTGTAATATTTCTGGCTTTACAACCATCATATTCGGTTTAGAGCTTCAAAAATGGTTCAAATGGCTCTGAGCACTATGGGACAACATCTGAGGTCATAAGTCCCCTAGAACTTAGAACTACTTAAACCTAACTAACCTAAGGACATCACACACATCCATGCCCGAGGCAGGATTCGAACCTGTGACCGTAGCAGTCATGCGGTTCCGGACTGAAGCTCCTAGAACCACTCGGCCACCGCGGCCGGCTCGTTTTAGAGCAGTTGAGAAGGCAGCAGTGGCAAGATGACATAAAGTGGTGTGAGGTACCTATGACAGGTGGTTGGTTCGGTACGGGTATCGTGAGAAAGACCGCCTAAATTGCGATCATTCTCCGAGACTGGCTACTGCGTTCGGAAGTTGTGCGCCAGAATGATGATCTGTTATTAATATTAGAAAAACTAAACAGTTAATTTATTTGCATTTCATGTACAAGCATCTCTCAACAGCAGGCTATCAGTCTATTATTTCAAAAGCGTTAATCAGCAACAGTATAAAAAACGATAGCTAGACGAAAAGGCTGACGAAGCACTTCGGAGATCTTCGGATCACGCCTAACTTAGATAGCGAGCGAAATGGATCGGCTGTAAGATCAGCGCTGGTTCGGCAGTGTCGAGGGACAGACATGTTGTCTGCCGTGGTCAGTATGAGTTAAGACTTAATTAGCAATGTCTAGTTTGCAAATGAGAGCCTGTTCGGCAGTCTCGGCGGACAGATGTGTTTTCTGCCTCAGTCGGGATAGGTTACGGACATAATTAACAATCTCTTGTTATTTGGATGTATAACTAGAACAGTTTGATAGTAATTATGAACTACGCAATTCATCGTTTTGTTTGTACGAAAGTGCGAATATTGAAAATTATTTGTGATTCATCAAGTGGAATATAATTGCGCGCAGTTTCTCGTATTCTCTTAATAGAAAGCTATTGGCATCCAGTATAAACCAACTAATTGGAAATTTAATTATTTTTAAAATATCAGTTCCTCGTTAAGAGTTTATCACAGTCTCATGATAACGGATTCACGAACTACGTGCTGTTTTCTGCGCAGCGGACAACTACTATAGAAGACTGCAAGTTGATGGACATTAATTACAACTTATGCATTCCACTCAGGGCCGTGGAAGGAAATAGGCACCTCGCATGTACTGCAGCCATAGTGCAAATGAGATCAGTTACACGTCATCTGTGGTAACACAGGGAAGGTATGAAGGAGAGAAATTTTCGAGGGAAAAGATTTATCATATACACGTATACATCTCGCCCTCTCTTTTTTAACTTACTGGAAGTTCTATCGCTAGACGGTGTAGTCTATTTCGATATCCTTGAGGAGGATAATACTGAACGACTCTGGCTTCGTAATAACATTTTGGTGCTATTAAACTAATACATTTGGACTGCATGCGCCGAATCGTTGTCATGCTGCAGTTTCATTACATTTTAATTTTTCACTGTGTCGCTTACAGAACGTGCTCTGTTTATTCTTGCTTTTTTTACATTAGGGAATAATCGAAATTCTTTACTTGACACGTATACAATCCTGTTTTGATATAACATTGTTGAAGCTTACGTTTATTTTTTAACATTATTTTCTATAGTTTCTTTTTAATATTCCATTTCACTTATTGTAGTTGTTTTGGAGTTCCGGAGCCTGTACAGAAAACTGGAATAGAGACTAACATAAATATCATTTCCGCCCTTTTTATTGCTCATGAAAACCACATTGCATGTTGTACCACCACACAGCGAGACCTTCAGAGGTGGTGGTCCAGATTGCTGTACACACCGGTACCTCTAATACGCAGTAGCAGGTCCTCTTGCATTGATGCATGCTTGTGTTCGTCGTGGCATATTATCCACAAGTTCATCAAGGCACTCTTGCTCCAGATTGTCACACTCCTCAACAGCGATTCGCCGTAGATCCCTCAGAGTGGTCGATGGGTCATGTCGTCCATAAACGGCCCTTTTCAGTCTATCCCAGGCGTGTTCGATAGGGTTCATGTCTGTAGGACATGATGGCTACTCTAGTCGAGCGATGTCGTTATCCTGAAGAAAGTCACTCACAAGATGTGCACGATGGTGCGCGAAATTTGGTCCATGAAGACGAATGCCTCGCCAATATGCTGCCGATATGGCTGCACTATCGGCCGGAGAATGGCATTCACGTATCGGACAGCCGTTACGGCGCCTTCCATGACCACCAGCGGCGTACGTCGGCCCCACATAATGCCACCGCAAAACAGCAGGGAACCTCTACCTTGCTGCACTAGCTGGCCCGTTTGTCTAAGGCGTTCAGCCTGACCGGGTTGCCTCCAAACACGTATCCGACGATTGTCTGGTTTAAGGCATATGCCACACTCATGGGTGAAGAGAACGTGATGCCAATCCTGAGCGGTCCATTCGGTATGTTGTTGGGTCCATCTATACTGCGCTGCGTAGTGTCGTGGTTGCAATGATGGATCTCGCCATGGACGTCGGGAGTGAACTTGAGCATCATGTAGCCTATTGTGCGCAGTTTGAGTCTTAACAAGACGTCCTGTTGCCGCACAAAAAGCATAATTCAACATGCTGGCGTTGCTGTCAGGGTTCCTCCGAGCCATAATCCGTAGGTAGCGGTCATCCACTGCAGTAGTAACCCTTGGGCGGCCTGAGCGAGGCATGTCATCGACAGTTCCTGCCTCTCTGTATCTCCTCCATGTCCGAACAACATCGCTTTGATTCACTCCGAGACGCCTGGACATTTCCCTTGTTTGAGAGCCCTTCGTGGCACAAAGTAACAATGCGGAGGATCCCCTTCGTCTAATAGGCGCTGCTCATGCATGGTTGTTTACAACCCCCCTCCCCCAAAGGGACTGTGTCTGCGATACAATATCCACCGTCAGCGTCTGTCTTCAGGAGTTCTGGGAATCAAAGTGATGCAAAACTTTTTTTGACGTTTTTACAATTTTTGGAATGCAATCCAAAGAAATATTTCACTCACCTTGTGTCATGTGTTTACTTTTTCTTTGTAGACATCTCCTTATCTCCTGTCAATCGTCCTCACAGGCTGAAATCTAAAGTGGCAAAGTTCGGGGAACTTGGTAGCCAACAAATGTGACCATTTCTGCCCATCCTTCTTCCGGCGAATGTGTATCCCTTCTGGCTGGAAGATCATATCCCCGCTCGTAGCCAAAGGAACCTCTTCCAATAAAGCTAGTAGCTCGTTTTCAAGAAATTCTAGATAACGGAGGCCTTTGGGACGACAGTAATAAAACAGGCCCAATCAATTATACCATATGATACATTCACAGACAAAAGAGCTCGATCATGTGTCTCCACATATGTTGTTGCCTATCATACCTCACAACTCATTTCAGAGGACTTCAGTAATGCAAGCTAAAGCACAACTTTACAACATGAACTTTAAAGTGAAGTGACAATCGATGAATGAACCCATCGAATCTGGAGTGCCAACACGCGAAGCGAGAACTTCCCTCTGTAACTAACTTTATCTCGGTTATCAAACAAAATTTTACACGTGTTATATGTAATTTTTTATTTTAATTACTCTAGCCTACCGCGTCCTAAAATATTTACTATTCCTTCTCTAACACCCTTAGACTAGTATTTGCGTCTGTCCCTAAGATTATTTCCATCAGTCACCTCTCCAACTACGGGTTTCACCACGTCTAACGTCATAAAAGACGCCTCACTATCCTCTATCCTCTCTTCATTGTCATTTATTATTTATTCTTTGATCAGTCCGCCTGCTCTTGAAGAGTCTAATTACATACCATATTAGAAAACGTCTAATCGCTACATTTCTACCTGATAATAAAGCGTGTTTGAAAAGAATCATCTTATTTCACAAAACTATCTTCAAGATGAACGAAAATAATAACCTGGGAAGAATTTTAACTTACGCATCGAAACAAAAGTTTACCTTGGCGCCAGTTGTTCATGCAGTTATGTACGACTTTCCGTGCTGCGTCGGGTTCACTCGTTCGCTTACTAGGGGTCCACAACGCAATAGGATTTTTGAAATTTTTTTTATACTTATGGTAAGGGATGTTCATAACTCAAATATTAATCCTCCATAATAGTTCGGTGCAACTCTCAAAAATGTTCGACAAAATCGACTTTGATGATTTCCGCCTGTTTTTAAAACGCGTGTGTGTCACGGGTTCTATTCTCAGCCGTGCCAAAATTTTAAATATAGATACTTGTTCCACGAACATTTCCATGAAGCGTAAAATTCATAAGGATGAAAAAGAATTTAATATGTGGCTGTTTTCAATTTAAACAATCTCTTATAGGAAAGAAAAGTAATTAAGAATTTATATTTGCAATGAAAACTGTATGTTTGCATGCGATATGTAATTATAAGTAAGAAGACGTGCATTTTTCATAAAAACAGCAATTAGATATCTCTTAATTAGCATAAATTTGTTGAATTTTATATTTAAACGGCGTAACGAGACTCGAAACATTGGTTACCAATCTCGAGCGCTACTAACTTTTTACTTTTTTCACGGAATTGCTAGTAGAACATTCACCTCAGTTTAAAAATTTCCATCAGCTGGGAATCGAACTTAAAACCCCCGCGCGACGGCGAGCGTTCTATCACATAGCCACGCGGCCCGTCAGTAGAAATTGACGTTACTTTAGCACATTACAGACGGCCGAAAAACTTCAAAGTCGATTTTCTCGAGAATTTTTGAGAGTTGCGTCAACGTATTCAGTGGGGTTAATATTTCATTTCTGAACTTCACGTACCATAGATACAAAAACATTCAAAAACCCGATTGCTGTGTGGTTACACCTAGTTAAAGTCATTACCCAACGTACGCCTATTCGTTTGGCGATAAGACAGCGACAAAATGCAGTTTGCGTTCTCTTTCCAACGGCTGCAATTCAGTTACAACTGAATGGCGTGTTTTTCATACGACACTGCACCTCATACAGCGTAAAGGGGTTTACGGATCTCGCATTTTACCATTGGCCTCGATGGTATGTCATTTTTCTTCCTTGGGAGTTGTGAAAGACGCCATCTATGTGCCTCCCCTTCCTATAAGTTTGGCTAAACAGCAACGCTGCACAGCGACAGCAATGAATGCAGTAATTACAAATATGCTCGCGAAGATATGAGGAGTGTTCGACTATTGTCTGAATACACCAAATTTTGGGGATGCAGCTTCTGGCGCTTGTGCACTTGTGATTTAAAAAGACGGAACGAGTACTGTGCCTTCAGTCGGTAAGCTCCCTCTGAAGATGCTTCTGACCACAAATCAGCACGTATTTAGCAAGCACCGTTCGTGCGAAG
This sequence comes from Schistocerca piceifrons, assembly GCF_021461385.2. Lineage (NCBI taxonomy): Eukaryota > Metazoa > Arthropoda > Insecta > Orthoptera > Acrididae > Schistocerca > Schistocerca piceifrons. The sequence continues at coordinate 528,250,907 of NC_060149.1, read as the reverse complement.
CTTAGCTCGCCCTTTTCTCACATGCACACCTGCAAACTATGGGTGGAGGGCCAACAGGCAGATTCCATATTCTTAGATTTTCGGGAAGCATTCGACACGGTGCCCCACTATAGACTGTTGAAGGCCGTCCATACAGTTTAGGGTTCCACACTGTGAGTGACTCTAAGACTTCCTGATTAACAGAACCCGGTACATTGTCCTCGACGGTGAGTGTTCATCAGAGACAAGTGTATCGTCAGGAGTGCCCCAGGGAAGTGTGATAGGGCCGCTATTATTCTCCATGTACATAAATGAAATGACGGACAGGGTGAGCAGCAAGTTAAGGCTGTTTGCTTGTGATGCTATAATGTCCGGGAAGGTGTCATCGACAACTGACTACAGGAATATACAAGATGACGTGATGAATAACAGTTCGCCCTAAAGTAGAAAAATGTTAAGTTAATGCGAATGAGTAGTAAAAACAATCCTTTAACGTTCGAATACGGCATTAGTAGCGTTCTGCGTGACACCGTCACGTCTATTAAATATCTAGAAGTAACGTTGCAAAGCGATATGAAATGGAATGGGCACTTGACGTTGATGGTAGCAAAGGCGAATGCTCGACTTCGTTTTATTGGGAGAATTTTGGGAAAGTGTAGCTCATCTATAGACGAGATGAAGTATAGAACGCTACTGTAGCCCATCGTTGAGTACTGTTCGAGAACTTGGAATTCCAATGAGATCTGATTAAAGGAAGATATCGAACTAATTCAGAGGCGTGCTGTTACATTTTTTACCGGTAGGTGCGATCAGCATACAAGCATTACGGAGACGCTTCGTGAACTCAAATGGGAATCCCTGGAGGGAAGATGATGCTCTTTTCGCTAAGTACTATTGCGGAAATTTACAGCACCGGCATTCGAGGCTGACTGCAGAACGATTCTACTACCGCCAACGTACATTTCGCCTCAGTATCGCAAAAATAAGATGCGAGAAATTAGGACTCTCACGGAAGCATTAAACAGTTGTTTATCCCTCGTTCTATTTGCGAGCGGAACAGGAAACGAAGTGGTAGTGCCGTGCACCGTACGGTGGCTTACTGAGTATGTAGCTAGATGTCAATGTAGTCGTTGTACAAGATGGCCGAAATAGTAGTAGTAGTAGTAGTAGTAGTAGTAGAAGAAGAAGAAAAGAAGGGGGGAGATTTTATGCGGCAGCACCGCCGAAATTTAATGCATCAGTTATTACGCCACAAAAACATTGCTGAATATTCCTGCGCATGTAAACGATATAGCCTTGTAAAATCGGATGGTTCTTCTGAAAATAATGTTGTTGTCTTGTGTATTGTTAAATCTGTCTCTATGTTTGTGCTGTTTGCAAACTGCGAAACGTGTTACTACAGACGTAAAGTCCGTTACCTGTTCAACTATTTTATCGCTGATTGAAATTTTTATTGCTCTAAGGCTTTTTCCAACTACAGTAGTATCGAATATTCGAAATGGAAATATCTATAACTAGTTTGAAGCAAGATAGGTAAATTCATAATGCAGTACAACTAATAATGACCAAAACTTCCGTTGCGTTCAGAATACACACACACACACACACACACACACACACACACACACACACACACACACAAGGGCGCGCGCGCTACTAGCACAGGTTGTCCTGCAGGTTATCTGAAAACAGCATCACTGGGGGAACTGAGTATGTGGAAGACCATGGCTTACTCATCGACAAAGTATATATTTTGGCTGTTGAAGACAGCCTAATTGTTAAAGCAACTGTTGGCGAAAAGCAGCAAATCCGGGTCAGAGTGGCGGTTTGGACTTTTCTCCAAGACCTATTTCGTTACTGTAATTATTGTATATGTAAAATGTTGTGTCTCGAAATTAAGTGTCCAGGGTCAAGCTTGTAGCTGACACTTCACGCTCACGAGCGTTTCTGGCAGTTGCCTTTCTTTGATACACAAGAGCACTTGAGCATCTTCGCTATTGCGAAACACATCTGTCCTTCTCGTCAGGTGCTGATCTCTCTAAATTTATGCATTTTAGAGCCCATGTATAGCAGGCTTTTTCATCATCCCTGATAGCTTGTAACATCATCATGGAATGGTTCAAATGGCTCTAAGCACTATGGGACTTAACATCACAGGTCATCAGTCTCCTAGACTTAGAACTACTTAAACCTAACTTAAGTTAAGGACATCACACACATCCATGCTCGAGGCAGGATTCGAACCTGCGACCGTAGCAGCAGTGCGGTTCCGGACTGAGCCGCTCGGCCACAGCGGCCGGCCATCATGGAATCAACCTGTAGATGTCTAGCTGTAAGATGTTATCGTCGTCTTGCACGCCTATTAAGAACGAATGGAGTTAGCATGAAACAAGAAATTACCGGTCCACAAACGTCACCTAAGTGTGTTTTCGCATTCATTGTAATGCACATGCCTACGACGCGTGAAAATAAGCATGTTCCTTATTTTTTTGCTAACAGTATAGAAGGATGTGGTGGGAAATTCCAGTACTTGGGTAGCACTGTCTCCACGCACAACACTAAACAGCAGTCTGCCGCGATAGTTGTGTGGTCAGCGCAAGGGGCCCGAGTTCGTTCCCGGCTGGGTCGGAGATTTTCTCCACTCAGCGACTGGATATTTTGTTGTCATCATCATCATCATCATCATCATCATCATCTCATTCCCACCGACACGCAAGTCGCCGAAGTGGCGTCAACTGAAAATACTTGCACCAGGCGACCGGTCTACCCGACGGGAGGTCATAGCCACACGACATTTCATTTCACTAAACAGCAAGTATTAGGAAACAGAATACGAAAAGCTTCTGTGGTAAGTCAGAAGGCTGTTACATTTGACAGGCATCTAAGATCAGCCTGTACAAACTGTATCTTCTACCTACACTAATGGGCTGAAACATTATGATCGTCTGCTTAATAGCGTGTTGGTCCATCTTTGGAACACAATACATCAGCGATTCCGCGTAGCATGGATCCCAGAAGTCCGTGGTAGCTTCCCGGAGGTATATGGCACCAGATGTCTGCGCACAAGCACACAATTCCCGAAAACTACGGGCAAGAGGTTTTTCAGTGTATAGCTGGCTCCAGAGCGTGGCGTAGATGTGCTCCATCAAGTTCAGATCAGACGAATTTGGTGGCCAAGGCATCAACGTGAGTTCATCATCGTGCTTCTCCAACCACTGTAGCACAGTTCTTGCCTTGTGACACGGACGTTTATCCTGCTGGAAGATGACATCGCCTTGCCCCTTTCCGTGGAGCGGTGCATGTATGTTTCAAGCAGCCGTTCGTCCGCCTCGGTAACTGTGCGGCGAATTGCTAACCGGATGAGCCCAGGTTCGATTCCCCGCCTGGCCGGAGATTTTCTCCGCTCACGGACTGGGCGTTGTGTTTTCCTTGCGTTCATATGTCATAGCCGACATTCCACTGAAGTTTAGACCAGACGTCATTTTATGTGATCGCTCTAAGCTTGTGGTTATAGCTTGATACCCGTGCCTACCAATTTTAACTGTATATTACAGCACTGAGGATGGTCACTATGTGACCGAAAATCGATTTTGCTGACAATAAAACAACAAAATACGGCCAATGCTGATTTTCCTTCCAATTCTAACTCTGATAGTATGTCAGCCCTACACCCAATTACAAATCATCTTAACAGTTGTACCAACCCCAAAGTTACAGCAACTGTCGACGTTGTGTTTCGGATGCAGAAGAACAGTTGCAATCTCTTGATAGTATGGATGAACGACCACTCTGTTGTACCTGGAAATGAACTAGTAGATGCCCCAGCAAAGTAAGCATCTCTACATGGACTAATTAAATATGGTAAACTCTCTCTCACTAATGTGATACCTATGCTCAGAATTGGTTGTCATCAGCCTGGCATGAGGAATGATCGCGGATATTTAAAATCAAAGGCAGTCATTCAATAGTTCACCTCACGATTCCAAGAGTACCATGGTCTAATAATATGCAAATATCATGGAGATTCACGCAATTATAGCGCGTCTGAAATTTAATCACTGAAGTTCAACAAACACCTGCATCAGCTCAGCCTAAGCGTAACCACTCTGTGCGTTTTCAGAGAAGCAGAACCGAAGCACATACAGGGTGTTACAAAAAGGTACGGCCAAACTTTCAGGAAACATTCCTCACACACAAAGAAACAAAATATGTTATATGGACATGTGTCCGGAAACGCTTACTTTCCATGTTAGAGCTCATTTTATTACTTCTCTTCAAAACACATTAATCATGGAATGGAAACACACAGCATCAGAACGTACCAGCGTGACTTCAAATACTTTGTTACAGGAAATGTTCAAAATGTCCTCCGTTAGCGAGGATACATGCATCCACCCTCCGTCGCATGGAATCCCTGATGCGCTGATGCAGCCCTGGAGAATGGCGTATTGTATCACAGCCGTCCACAATACGAGCACGAAGAGTCTCTACATTTGGTACCGGGATTGCGTAGACAAGAGCTTTCAAATGCCCCCATAAATGAAAGTCAAGAGAGTTGAGGTCAGGAGAGCGTCGAGGCCATGGAATTGGTCCGCCTCTACCAATCCATCGGTCACCGAATCTGTTGTTGAGAAGCGTACGAACACTTCGACTGAAATGTGCAGGAGCTCCATCGTGCATGAACCACATGTTGTGTCGTACTTGTAAAGGCACATGTTCTAGCAGCACAGGTAGAGTATCCCGTATGAAATCATGATAACGTGCTCCATTGAGCGTAGGTGGAAGAACATGGGGCCCAATCAAGACATCACCAACAATGCCTGCCCAAACGTTCACAGAAAATCTGTGTTGATGACGTGATTGCACAATTGCGTGCGGGTTCTCGTCAGCCCACACATGTTGATTGTGAAAATTTACAATTTGATCACGTTGGAATGAAGCCTCATCCGTAAAGAGAACATTTGCACTGAAATGAGGATTGATACATTGTTGGATGAACCATTCGCAGAAGTGTACCCGTGGAGGCCAATCAGCTGCTGATAGTGCCTGCACACGCTGTACATGGTACGGAAACAACTGGTTCTCCTGTAGCACTCTCCATACAGTGACGTGGTCAACGTTACCTTGTAAAGCAGCAACTTCTCAGACGCTGACAATAGGGTTATCGTCAACTGCACGAAGAATTGCCTCGTCCATTGCAGGTGTCCTCGTCGTTCTAGGTCTTCCCCAGTCGCGAGTCATAGGCTGGAATTTTCCGTGCTCTCTAAGACGCCGATCAATTGCTTCGAAGGTCTTCCTGTCGGGACACCTTCGTTCTGGAAATCTGTCTCCATACAAACGTACCGCGCCACGGCTATTGCCCCGTGCTAATCCATACATCAAATGGGCATCTGCCAACTCCGCATTTGTAAACATTGCACTGACTGCAAAACCACGTTCGTGATGAACAGTAACCTGTTAATGCTACGTACTGATGTGCTTGATGCTAGTACTGTAGAGCAATGAGTCGCATGTCAACACAAGCACCGAAGTCAACATTACTTTCCTTCAATTGGGCCAACTGGCGGTGAATCGAGGAAGTACAGTACATACTGACGAAACTAAAATGAGCTCTAACATGGAAATACATGTCCACATAATATCTTTTCTTTATTTGTGTGTGAGGAATGTTTCCTGAAAGTTTGGCCGTACCTTTTTGTAACACCCTGTATTTCTACAGTGTCCTCTGAACACGCACCACACAAACGTTCTTGCTATTAATCTTCGAGCTCTTGGTCATCAGTTCCCAAGGAACCTCCAAACCTTGTTAGCGTCCAACGATGCTGAAACGTATAAGCTACTGTAGTAATTCTTCAGCATTTTCAACATCAAGATATAGCTCCCTGCGCCTCTAATATAATTCTCTTGTTACTTAGAGCGCTAAGGGAGGCTCAAAACTCAATTACGTGACTATATCCCTACGTTCTACTCTGTAGAATATGGAACTCTCCGTTTTTAAACATACGTCACTATGTACGTCCTATGTGTACGACTCTGAATACTGATGTAACTATACCTGTCGCTGTAATACGCAACTCTGGTTCTTGTAAACTGTTGTTCTGTTCTGTCTTGATAGTACTTATAGACTTTCCTTACCGCAACTTTTGAAACAATTCTCACAGCATATACGAAGAACATTTTATTGTTCATTTAGATAGATAGTAATTAATGTGGATTGAATTGGTAATTCACAAATGTGTGACGAATGGAAGCTGGCTTTGTAAGTGTAGGAAAATCTAAGTTAATGCGGATGAGTAGGGAAAACAAACGCACATCATTGTAAGTGGCCTACTTGGCAAAGTCATGTCGTTTATACATCTGGGTATAACGTTGCAAAGCGATATGAAATCGAACGAGCATATGAGGATTGTGGTAGGGAAGGCGAATAGTCGACTTCAGTTTACTGCGAGAATTTTAAGAAAATGTCGTTCATCTGTAAAGGAGATCGCATGTAGGACAATAGTGCGATCTGTTTTTGAATACTGCTGGAGTGTTTGGGAACCCCACCAGGTCGGATTAAAGGGAGATATCGAAGCAGTTCCGAGGCGTGAAGCTAGATAACAACCAAATGTTATGGAGGTGCTTCGGGAACTCATATGAGAACACTGGACGGAAGGCGACGTTATTTTCGAGGAACACTATTGAAAAACTTTAGAGAACCAGCATTTGAGGCTGACTGCAGAACGATCCTATTCCCGCCAACTTAAATTTTGCGTAAGGATCAACGAAGATAAGATACGAGAAATTAGGGTTCATACGGAGGAATATAGATAGTAGTCTTTCCCTCGCTCTGCCTGAGAGAGGAACAGAAAAGGAAACGACTAGGGGTGGTACGGGTACCCTCCGCCACGCACCATATGGTGGCTTACAGATTATGTATGTAGATCCAGATCCAACAGCAGGACTTCAGGCTTATTACAGAACTTTACAACTCGCCCGAGACTAATTAGCCACAAATGTTACAAGTGCTCTTAATTATTTTGGCTCATTAGAGTTACTAACGGAACGACAGGAAGTAGTAACAGCTACTGGACTGAATAAGAATCGTCTCCAGGAAACAGAAGGATTTCGTCCGTTCTTGACAATAGAAAGCAAAATATATAAAAGGAGGACTGTGGATAACCAACAAAAGGCTGAGACTAGAAAGAGGATTGCTGAAGACGTGTTACCTGAAACGACAGCAGTGGAACTGGTATATGCTCAGCCCCTCCCTCCCTCCGCGTGTGCTTTGATGAATGTCACAGAGAAACCAAAAGAATGACTTCGTCACAGCTTTGAGAAGAATGTCGTAGCAAACCTAAAAACTGGAGTTCTGGCACCAGATACACCAGCAACAGCTGCAGAAGAACAAGAAAAGTTGGAGGAAAAGCCTAATATGAATTACGTGCGAAGGCTCGGATTAGGTAAAGATGGGGTACGATCCTGCGGCATCCTTCAAAAATGAACTACGCTAATATTCAACTCAAGAGATATATGAAAATAAGCAAAACATGGATGTTTTAGGCCGTGTTGGGATTTGCGCCATATTCCCCCCCCCCCCCCTCCCCCCTCCGCCGTTTTACCGCTGCGCTAGGTCGCTTGTATCATTTGACAATGACAATCGAACTATTTAAAGCGAGACAACAGTTAATGCGCACAGCAAATGCAAGTGATGATATGTCTTTTATTTGGTTTTGGTCGCAAATAAGATGTAACACGCAGAATAACTACTGCAAAAGAGTTTTTGTTTTATTTCTTAGGTACTGCAGCGTGAAAATGTAATTTATGGTTTCAGCGTGTTCTTTGTAGCCACATCTGAACGAAGCTGTATAGGAAAATTTCTTGGCTTCGAGGGTAACGGAAGTCTTTGAAACAGAAACCCACCGCTGCAGAGGTTTGTGTAAGAGATCGTCATAAAGGAAGCACTAGCGATACTTACCCCGTTTATTTCTCAAACACAGCTGCTTCTACCCCCGAACAAACATTTATAAATCGCTAGCCTTTGTGGAGTATTATTAGCGCACCACAGTGGCATAGGCACCCGCTGCAAGGAGGGGAGTGGGGCACAAAAGGGACCCTTTTCTCCCGTCCCTCCAGCGATCTGGAGTACAGAGTTTTTGTTCATTACAGATTTCTCATTTTAGAGTCTTTACTCTTCCAGCCCCCCCCCCCTCCCCTCCCGCTGCCACCATCCTTTCCACCACCCTTACCTGGATAAATTTCTGAGGGCGCACAGGAATAGTGGCACAAACCAGCTACCAAGCTCAGCTAATTGGCGTTAACGGGCCATTCACTACCGACCGACCGCCGTGCGTACCTCTGCCAATGGGGTCACTCAGATAGACGGTGTGGAGTAACACGGACTGATAACGCAGCTTCCCACACCTTGGAGCCTCTATTTCTCACTCAAGTGACTCCTCAGACAGCACCACGAGGCTGAGTGCATTGTGTTTCAGAAGAACCAAAAAGGAAAAATCCAAGGCCGAACCAGGAATGGAACCCAAGCCCTCTGTATGACCATGACAGTCAGACACACCGACCACTTAGCTACGGTGGTGAACAAGAGACGTACAAGCTGCGATCGAAAAGAGCAGGAAACAGATCTGTATTTGCAATATGGTCAACTCCACGGCTAATGCCTCCATAAGCAGAACGTCACAGAACGCTTTTTTCATTAAGACAGTCCACAATCTTTATGTGATTACTGAATGTAGTCATTCTGCTTTTGGCTATTGAAAATATGTTTTACTATTGTATTTTCAAGCATACTGCAATAAAACCTTTCCGCCATATGAAATACACCGCAATTAAAAATGAAGGAACATCTTGTTAAAACTGAAAACTTACGTAATAACTACGTGTGATGTTGGAGGCCAATCTACAACGTTACGTCATGACGTTCTGGAACATAGTTCCAGCAGTCCTTTCTTCCTAATTTCATTCCCCCATTCAGGGGTGGCCTGACGGCAACTACCTAACTGCTCTTCGGCCTGCAGGTTTTTAACTTAAAAGCGGTGTTGACAGTAACAAAAAAATGGTTCAAATGGCTCTGAGCACTATGGGACTCAACTGCTGAGGTCATTAGTCCCCTAGAACTTAGAACTAGTTAAACCGAACTAACCTAAGGACATCACACACATCTATGCCCGAGGCAGGATTCGAACCTGCGACCGTAGCGGTCTCGCGGTTCCAGACTGCAGCGCCTAGAACCGCACGGCCACTTCGGCCGGCTGTTGACAGTAACACCGGAAGGTGATCACTTGTTATATTATTAATATACAAAGTGACGCTGATACGACGGAACTGACTTCGTTCGCTGGGCTGCCAGGTAGTGACTAGTTGTTGAAGATGACACTGACAGTTCTGCATAGTGGACGTAATGGGTAGATGCGAGCAGATCATGGTGGGAAGGAGACGAAATATGGGGGAAGGAAGCAGGTATTGGAGTTATAGGTATGCAGAAAAAGTTATTAATTGTGGTTTTAGGCGTTGGGTGTGGTGGTGGTTCTAGCAATGCTGTGAGAGAGGTGGCCAGGAGGGGGGTAGAGGGGGGGGGGGTGAAATGGAGTGGGATATTCTGCCCTAGATTGAAGTGGAAGGTATTAGATTACTGTGCCTGCTCAGGCAAACAGGAAGTGGGAATGATTTTGGGAATACATGGCTGTGGCGTTTAAATGAAACATAAATGCGCAGACAGTGTGAGTCGATGGCATATGGAGATCTGAGTGCAAATGCGTATGGTGGTGTAAGTATACCTGTGCTTCCACATACTAAGTGAGTACGAGTCCTGTGATGAGGACAAAAACAACATTCCACTAATAATAAAATAAAAACTTACGCCACAATATACAGACACACGAACAGATGGGTAGGCAACGTGGTGGGTCACGACAGCGGTAAAATGAAACAAGGGCATAAACACACAGAGAGCATGAGCTTTGGAGTGCATAATTATTAGTGATGAAAAAGAAATACCGACGTCCGCCGCAAGAAGGCATTGAAATAGTTCGATGGATTACTGTGTTTGCCGCGCGGGATTAGCCGAGCAGTCTGAGGCGCTGCAGTCGTGGACTGTGCGGCTGATCCCGGCAGAGGTTCGAGTTCTCCCTCGGGCATGGGTGTGTGTGTGTTTGTCCTTAGGATAATTTAGCTTACGTAGTGTGTAAGCTTAGGGACTGATGACCTTAACAGTTAAGTCCCATAAGATTTCACACACATTTGAACAATTACTGTGTTTGCATGCCCTCGTGCAGCTGCAAGAGGCATTTCTTGTATATATGGTGATTCAGCTGCCCCTGCCGACGTCGTTATATGCAGCCCGCAATTCTGTTTCTGAAACCCAAGTGCGAGATTCTCATATTCTCTAGCTCGCTACGCGGAAACTATTTAGCCCCACAGAAAAAACTATCAGGACATTTTTCTAGGAAATTTAATGTAGTTAAATTTTGTACTGTGACAAGTTTTCGCTGGAGGCCACTGATTCCGAGTTATCCAAGAAAACCGTAGAGAAGTGACCTTCAAAGACACCTCCACCCCCACGCTCATCCCTCACCAGACCGGATCTCTAGTATGTTGTTCATGGCGCTCTGCCACTACCACTGTTCAGAAATTTCGGAATAAATAAAATATGTCTGACATTCGATCATTTATCGTATCTATTGACTGCACTATTAGTCCACCAGAATAGTCGGTTATTTAGTTGGCATTATTATCTTAAAACGTGCCCGTGAGGCTAATGAAACAAAAAACCTTTGTAAACGTTACGCTAAAACTAATCACGTTGACAATTCGATCCAAACTTAACATTTACAAGCACAGTACTTTGGTAGTCAGAAGGCATGACGAATAAAACGATGCAACTATATCTGACGCTGTTGAAATTCACGAAATTGTGAGGTAAAATTTACACCAACGTCAGTTTCAAAATTTGTAAATGCTCTATAAGCCGGGGAAGAACAAACAAGGTCTAATGTGGGAAATAATTCATGCAGTCGCAAATATTTGCACAGTGGAAGGAGGGAGTGCCACGACGAACATATTAGAATTACCGATCGGTAGGGGCTGAGTGAGATAGTGCGTTGATGACCTCAGATATGAAGTCCCATAGTTCTCAGAGCCATTTGAACCATTTTGAGATAGTGGGGGTGCGTTTGGAGGTCACTTTTGCACGTTTCTCTTGAGTAATTCAAAAACTACGGCCTCTAGCAAAAATGTACACCAGTAAAAAATTTAACTACATTGAATTTCTTACAAGAAGGACCTGTTCATTTTTTCTGTAGGAATAAGAGTTTCGGTTTAGTGAGCGAGAAAATATGAAAACCTCGCTTGTGGGTTTTGAAGGCCTGATATATAGAATTTCCGGCGTATCTGAATCACCGTGTCTATACGTCCGCGGAATCATGACTGAGAAACACCACACGTACAACTGTAATACCTAAGCCTTGACGGCCGTTCATGATATCTTCAGTGAGGATGGACCCTAGGTCCGACCTCATGCGGGAATCGTGCGATATTCTGCAATCAATGAAGAAAATGGACAGGGGGCGCTATAGCAGCAGCGTGTGACAAGTTGGGATGTGGTCGGGTTTGAAGCGTGCTCGGATAGTTTGACCGTTAAAGCGACCGCTCACATAAAGCAGGAAATCCGGGTTAGAGTCCCGGTCCGGCACAAATTTCCACTTATCGCAACTGAATTACTTCAATGCCGTCATGAGACTGACGTCTGGATTTCCCTATCATCTTGCATATATACGGCCGCGGTATCATGACTGTGTGGTGTCTGTTCTTACGTGCATGTCCGACAGAACAGAAACCACACATCTAATAGTAAAGTTATTAGTTACGGGAGACGATACAATATGGCTTGTCGAATGTGTATCCACAACGGATGAATGTTGTCAAAGTATGTATAGTTACGTAAAAGGGCTGACATACGTAAAACCGTAAATTTAAGTTGAAAGTAAGTTATAGCTACATACGTAAATACCTGTACATCCTAATGTCATTTGTCTTAAGCAGAATGGCTACATACAAGAATACGAAGCTGTTTACGCTGTTGATAACCATAAGTAAATCCGTCCATGAACGATATTGGTTTGGTTACCAGACACTGCGTATTGAAAGCTGTGTGCTTCTGATTTCCACATCACGGAGAGGCCAAATCCTTTCATCCAGAGCGGGCCCTCGTGCCTATTGAAGCGGAAAAACAGCTGGTGGAGACAGGGGTGGATGGAGTTGAAGTTCGCGGCTGAGGGAGAAGGAGGGGTAACGGTGGCGGCAATGCGACTTGGAATTTTACGTAATCAGGGTGAACGCCAACAGCATCGACAAAACATCGAAGGTTCTTCAGGGATATTTTCTAGGTATTTTGGTACAATAAATCTGTGGCCACCAGTGTCTCGTTACGGAATAATTGTATTTCGTTCGATTTCTTACCCAATTTATCTTAGTCTCTGTACTATACTAAAGACAGTGAAAGTGTTGATAGTATGCGCCGTGCATCTTGTTTGGAAACAGTCTTCTTCCGTTCACTCGCGGTACTTTCTGTTGACTACAGTAATGCACTCTTTATTCTTGACCCTCAAGCTTGAATTCAGTAATGCTCCGTTCTGTCTCTGGTTTTTCCCCCGCGGTGTTCGTTGAACGTTAACAGTCATACACAGCAGTATGGATTCGATTACTGCAGAAGTGTTGGCCGATATCAGGTACCCGGACAGCCGCTACAGGACACTCTGCGACAACACATGGGACACTCGTAGCTTATGTTGTCAGCTGCTATGTTGGTGGCAAATGAGCACCTGAAGCTTGTCGGCTTTTGTCACAACAGGACCCAGTACTTCCCTGAATAACATGAAAAATGTTCAAATGTGTGTGAAATCTTATGGGACTTAACTGCTAAGGTCATCAGTCCCTAAGCTTACACACTACTTAACCTAAATTATCCTACGGACACACACACACACACACACACACACACACACACACACACACACATGCCCGAGGGAGGACTCCAACCTCCGCCGGGACCAGCCGCACAGTCCATGACCGCAGCCCCTCAGTCCGCTCGGCTAATCCCGCGCGGCTGAATAACATCTATGAGGAGCATTTTGTTGCTGGGAATAGGCAAACAAGAGTCAATTTTTATTCGAAAACTGTCAGCTCGCGACTTGACACAGACATGACATTTATCATTGACATTTTATCAACTGAGAAGGGCTGAAAACTTTACCTAGCCACGTCAACTGTTACTCAGCATTTATATTCTGCATTTACGAGGGTTATTTGGAAAGTGAGAACGATCGGTCGCGAAATGGAAACCACTTCGAAAATCCAACGAGGCTTTTCACAGATGTTTTGGGCAGTGTCTCTAGTCTGCCCGTCGATCTCATCAAGACGCTCCGGAACCGCACTGCTGCTAAGGTCGCAGGTTCGAATCCTGCCTCGGGCATGGCAGTGTGTGATGTCCTTAGGTTAGTTAGGTTTAAGTAGTTCTAAGTCTAGGGGACTGAAAACTTCAGATGTTAAGCCATTTGAACCATTTAGTACGCAGCGGACAGCGGGCAACAGCACTGCTGCTCTTTGAGTGCGGCTTACTCCGATCCGACTATAGTTCCAGCAACGGCTGCTTCTACGATTCGTTTTATTAAATAATAGTTGCAGCAGACAGGTAATGATCACTTAAACAGTAGAATTCTCGTATGGTGCTATTACGAAATTCCATCTACACGGTGCATAACAATGTCAGATCACAGTGGGGGAAGTTGAAGGGACCAAAATCTGACAGATGAGCAAAGAAAATCCAATGGGTTCTTGTGGATAACTATCCACTTCGTATGCATGTATCAGTGCAATCGCCTCAGCTTTTGCGTCCCCAGCAGGTCTTTTGTCTAAATTGAGGTATCCCACGACTTACTCATTCCTTATTTTATCTATTTTGACTTCAGTTGGCAAGAATGGAGGAACTTCATTCCAGTTGCCTGGAGATGGTTGTTATGCGGTCCAATACCTCGTTATAAATAAGGGATATATTTTGCAGGACTGATCTTAGAGGCTTGTTAACTTTCCACCTGAAAGTACATGCTGTACCATATGGTACAGTTTGGAATCTTTAGGATTCAGTTTAAAATATCTTTACATTTAGTGCAGGGCCGGTAATGGCGTCACCAACTTGCTGAGTGTGCGGGCCGTGGGCGTGCCGAAGCCCGGCATCTCACACGGGTTTGCTCGGTCCTTCTCGGACGTACCCGGAACAGCGAGACATTTCATTTAGCATTGCGGTGCGGCGCCTTGCTGTCGGCAGAAATTTCAGAGTTCGGAAGAATCGTGGTGTCAGTGCTGTTTACCCTTCGCTCTTTCATCAAGGTACACTGCTGGCCATTAAAATTGCTACACCAAGAAGAAATGCAGATGATAAACGGATACTCATTGGACAAATATACAGGGTGATTCAAAAAGAATAACACAACTTTAGGAATTTAAAACTCTGCAACGACAAAAGGCAGAGCTAAGCACTATCTGTCGGCGAATTAAGGGAGCTATAAAGTTTCATTTTGTTGTACATTTGTTCGCTTGAGGCGCTGTTGACTAGGCGTCAGCGTCAGTTGATGCTAAGATGGCGACCGCTCAACAGAAAGTTTTTTGTGTTATTGAGTACGGCAGAAGTGAATCGACGACAGTTGTTCAGCGTGCATTTCGAACGAAGTATGGTGTTAAACCTCCTGATAGGTGGTGTATTAAACGTTGGTATAAACAGTTTACAGAGAATGGGTGTTTGTGCAAAGGGAAAAGTTCTGGACGGCCGAGAACGAGTGATGAAAATGTAGCACGCATGTTGTGAGATGTTAGAGAATTGGCTGTTCCCTCAGCTCGAACAAGAAGCACAACAATTCATATTTCAGCAGGATGGAGCGCCACCACATTGGCACTTATCTGTCCGTAACTACCTGAACGTCAACTACCCGAGGCGATGGATCGACCGCCAGGCAGCCCGTGACAGAGCACTTCATCACTGGCCTCCAAGAAGCCCTGATCTTACCCCCTGCGATTTTTTCTTATGGGGGTATGTTAAGGATATGGTGTTTCGGCCACCTCTCCCAGCCACCATTGATGATTTGAAACGAGAAATAACAGCAGCTATCCAAATTGTTACGCCTGATATGCTACAGAGAGTGTGGAACGAGTTGGAGTATCGGGTTGATATTGCTCGTGTGTCGGGAGGGGGCCATATTGAACATCTCTGAACTTGTTTTTGAGTGAAAAAAAACCTTTTTAAATACTCTTTGTAATGATGTATAACAGAAGGTTATATTATGTTTCTTTCATTAAATACACATTTTTAAAGTTGTGGTATTCTTTTTGAATCACCCTGTATTATACTAGAACTGACATGTGATTACATTTTCACCCAATTTGGGTGCATAGGTCCTCGAAAAATCAGTACCCATAACAACCACCACTGGCCGTAATAACGGCTTTGATACCGCTGGGCATTGAGTCAAACAGAGTTTGGATGGTGTGTACAGGTACAGCTGTCCCTGCAGCTTCAACACGATACCACAGTTAATCAAGAGTAGTGGCTGGCGTATTGTGATGAGCCAGTTGCTCGGCAACCATTGATCAGACGTTTTCAGTTGGTGAGACACTTGGAGAATGTGCTGGCCACGGCAGCAGCCGAACATTTTCTGTATCCAGAAAGGCCCGTACAGGACCTGCAACATGCGGTCGTGCACTATCCTGCTGAAATGTAGGGTTTCGCAGGGATCGGATGAAGGGTAGGGCCATGGGTCGTAACACATGTGAAATGTAACGTCCACTGTTCAAAGTGCCGTCAATGCGAACAAGAGGTACGCCAGTATGGCGATGACGAATACACGCTTCCAATGTGCGTTCACCGCGATGTCGCCAAACACGGATGCGACCATCATGAGCCTGTAAACAGAACCTGGATTCATCCGAAAAAATGACGTTTTGCCATTCGTGCACCCAGGTTCGTCGTTGAGTACACCATCGCAGGCGCTCCTGTCTGTGATGCAGGGTCAAGGGTAACCGCAGCCATGGTCTCCGAGCTGATAGTCCATGCTGCTACAAACGTCGTCGAACTGTTCGTGCAGATGGTTGTTGTCTTGCAAACGTGACCATCTGTTGAATCAGGGATCGAGACGTGGCTGCACAATCCGTTACAGTCATGCAGATAAGATGCCTGTAATCTCTACTGCTAGTGATACGAGGTCGTTGGGATCCAGCACGGCGTTCCGTAATACCCTCCTGAACCGCCGATTCCATATCCTGCTGACAGTCATTGGATCTCGACCAACGCGAGTAGCAATGTAGCGATACGATAAACCGCAATCGCGATAGGCTACAATGCGACCGTTATTAAAGTAGGAAACGTGATGGTATGCATTTCTCCTCCTTACACGAGGCATCACAACAACGTTTCACCAGGCAACGCCGGTCAACTGCTGTTTGTGTATGAGAAATCGGTTGGAAACTTTCCCCACGTCAGCACGTTGTAGGTGTCGCCACCGGCGCCAACCTTGTGTGAATGCTCTGGAAAGCTAATCATTTGCATATCACAGCATATTCTTCCTGTCGGTTAAATTTTGCGTCTGTAGCACGTCATCTTTGTGGTGTAGCAATTTTAATGGCCAGTAGTGTATGAAGGAAGTTGTTAGGTCTAGTGGCTGTTTATGCAAAAAGAGACAGTGTAGCCATCTTTCTTCACTATCCTTTAAAGTGAATGGGAATGACGTAAGACAGGGCTGAGAATTCTCAATTCACGTAAGGGACGGGTACTGCTTACTTGCTGTGAAAAGGCATTACAATACCATGCAGAGAGAATTTAAACGTTTAGATGACAATGAAAGGGCAAAAAAAATTACAACTATCGACAGACGGGATTCTTTGTTCTGTAAATGAAGAAGTACTTTGTCCTTAATTTGCAGGTATCGAGCACCTGAAGAAATTGATGGTACAAATAGTGTAATTCCTGAAGTCGCACCCTTTATTCCACTGTGAGTTGCAACAGTTTTCAATGGAAATGAACAAAGAGTATGGAGACTTCACATACTACTGCGAAGTACATTATTTAAGTCAAGGGGCACTCCTCGAACGATTTTTCATTTAAATCTCGCTATTGTTGAATTTATGAAGAAAAAGGAGAGCAGGAACGAAAATTATGACATCCGGAATAGATTGCAGACTTCGCATTTAAAGTGGACTTCACACTGTCGACAGTAATGCATTGCAAGGTGAGAAACAATTTATTTATGATATGATGAGGATGGTTCAAATGACTCTGAGCACTATGGGACTTAACATCTGAGGACATCAGTCCCCTAGAACTTAGAACTACTTAAACCTAACTAACATAAGGACACCACACACATCCATGCCCGAGGCAGGATTCGAACCTGCGACCATAGCAGCAGCGCGGTTCCAGACTGAAGCGCCTAGAAGCGCTCGGTCACCGCGGCCGGCATGATAGGGATGCATTTAAAAAGAAGATCGCGTTGTGGAAGGGACACATTCTGACAAACACCATCCAGTTCGATAAGTTCACTAGCGCTAAAGAAAGCACGAGGTTTGATGAATTCACTGCGGCCTTGCAAGAATTACAACGACAATTTTATAAGAGTTTTGAGGACACAGTCTCTCATCTGTTTACGAGCTGTTTTCAACACTATTTGCCGTTTAAGTTGAGAGTGCACCTTTGCATGTACAGATGTGACTGACTGACCTGCAAGGTAATTCCAGTTTCAGTGACAAATAGTTTTACCTTAAAACTGTTCAGGATGGTTCAAATGGCTCTGAGCACTATAGGACTTAACATCTTTGGTCATCAGTCCCCTAGAACTTAGAACTACTTAAACCTAACTAACCTAAGGACACCACAGAACACCCAGTCATCACGAGGTAGAGAAAATCCCTGACCCTGCCGGGAATCGAACCCGGGCGTGGGAAGCGAGAACGCTACCGCACGACCACGGGCTGCGGACCTCTTCAGGACGTCTACATTCCTTTCCTGAGGTAAATGTTCCAAACCTCCATAATGAGGGATGCAAAAATGCTGCAATATTTCGATCTATATATTTCTGTGGAAGACCTTTATTTGGATTATGAAACTGAATAAGTCACAACTACATGACAACTTGAGTGTGACACTCTATGGAATTGTCTGCCTCTAACAGTACGCTGACATTTTGTGCCAGATAAAGATTATTTTATGTCTTCGGCGCTCCAAACGTAATTAATCAATACTGAAAACTTGTTTTGTTTGTGACCTATATTGTACAGAAATGTGAAATATGAAACCAAGTTGCATGCAGTGCGCTTGCATCGCCATTTAAATGAGGCGCGTTCGCTGTTTTCCCCTCTTCCCACACCTTACGCTCAGACAACAAGGCGTGACAGTGAGGGAAATGTGAAGCTAGGCTGAGCGCTGTGTCACTAGGAGCCGGGCATGGCTTGCGAGCCGAAATCTTGGCCACCCCTGGTTTAGTATAATATCCAAGTGAGGGAAGTAGGTGAACCATATTCATCTCCTCATATCAAATTCTAAGATAGATTGTTGGGGAGTTAGTACTCAACACCCAATCAATCGTCTTGCTGATTTTACGACTAATTTTTGTGAAAGATTGATTTGATTTGAACCTTCACTTCTGTATGATTGCCAACTATTTGCATAAACTAAGGGAAACTATGGGATTTCAGTTGTAACCGAAGTTTGTCTTCTACTAATATTTCGGCCGTAAACGCTACAGTCTTCTCCGGACTGAGCGCGAAACTTACGTACTAGTTGGGTGAACCAATTATTATCCAAGTATACCTGGAAGATTACAGTGGAAAAAATACCTCATGTGTGGCAGAGATGTATGGCACAATGACGTCCTCTGTGAAGGTTGTGTCACATGTTCTGATAGACAGGGGAACGGTACTGTACTACGTTTCAACAACATTAAAATGAAACAAAAAAAGAAATGCTCTACTTTGTGATCACATATACGTGATTACAAACACACTTATCAATTTTGGATTGCCTACTTTATTTATAATACAGAAGCTCTATTTATTTGTTTTTAAATCGCTACAATTTCGTAAGCCTGACGAAGCGGCGGGCGCAGTATAGATCACTGGTATGGTGGCTGCTTGCGCTCTTATTTGACGAAAAAATACCTCAAAATCGTGGGACGGTCACCCAGATTTAGATTTTGCTAAACTGCTACACTTCAAGAGAATATCTGGACGGTTTAAAAATGACAAAGCCGATCTTTCTCCACCATCTTGTCCATTTCGAGAGCGATGAAGAAATAGTCTTGCTGGCGGAACGTAAAACTCAAACGCCCCATCCCTTCCTCTCCGCCTCCGTGCTAATGCATCGGTTCTGATGGAATTCTCTGCTTAATAATCTTTACTGCCAATCGGCCAGAGCTCTCAATACTTCTCACTCTCACTACCATCTGCTTCTCACGACTACATGCTTCTACCGCACGGCAAGGCTGCACGAGTTTATGAGCCTATAAAAATTGTTAATTTTCGTCAGGTTTCGCGTAAAGCTCCCCAGTTTAGTATCGCCTCAGAAGCTCTTACTCCACGGCCGTTATGGGTGGCAGCAACAGCCGTTTACTGGGAGTCACAGAACGGGCGCGCGATGACAGCCGGGAGCTGAAACTCCGTATCTCACGCTACAGCCCATCAGTTCCCTTCCTAACACCAGATTTCTCTCGGAACCCTGCCCTTTATGCATCGTGGGCTGTTGCTCGAAAGTTATTACTGATCGTCTAGCGGTGTTCCGTTTTGCGTGTTTCAACAGCAATAAGAGATATTGAACGCAGTTTCTAAATGATTACGCTTTATATGCAGTGTGTCACGGATTCATTGTTTCTTCACTCAGCATTCGAAGTTCATCTTTTATACACTGCGGGTCTCTCTAATTGCGAATTGAAGAACACAGTTCTGCGATGACAGGTTGGCTTGGGCATGTTTTCTTCAAAAAGACGTATTGTCTGCTGGCTATCATTTAAGAATGTTCGGTCGACGTTCGTGTAATGATTCTTCTAAGGTTTCTCCAACACGAGTGGATGACAATGCCAAATATTCAACTTCCGTTGACTTGCCACCAATAATGGAGGGTGAATCCTTGGCAATGCCAAATAAATGTCAACCTAGAAAAATAAAAATCCAGTGAATATTTAAAAATAAAGTTATAACCCTGTAGTAACAATTCATACGTGGTCACCGTAGTGTTCAGTATCGTAGATTGTCACGTGTATGTGTTATAAAAACTGTAAGACACTAAACGGAATAACAATGAACATTTCTTTAAAATACATGTAAATACGCTACCCAGACAATTTCTTCTATCAGTTGTGCAAGATCATTGTTACCTGCCTCTGTCAGCCTTCCGTCTTGTAAACTCACTAGTAGATCAAAACAAATTCCAGAATGATTTAGACCAAATATCTGCGTAGTGAAAAAAGTGGCAAATGATCCTAAACAATAAAAAGTGAGGTCCTCCAGAAGAATACTAAAAAATCCATTACATTTCGTTTATACGGTAAAAGACACAAATTTAAGCTTTGTAGTTTCAAATCATATCTACGGATTACAGTAACGCACTACGGAAGTTGAAACCATCACATAAAAGTTTTGTGGGGAATACGAGCGAAAAACAGCGTTTAAAAGTTGCGACAAATCTGCTGCAGAGGCTGCCTACACTAAGTTTGTCGGACCTCTTCTGCAGTATTGTTGCGTAGTATGCGATCGTTACTAGATAGGATTGACTGAGGACAACGAAAAAGCTCAAATAAGGTGAGTTCGACTAGTATTATGGCAAAACTCGGGAGAGAGTGCCACGAATACGATGAGCACAATAAAATAAATCCGGCCTCGCACGATAAGATTTAGGTGTTCATTTTCAAATGGTTCAAATGGCTCTGAGCACTATGGGACTTAACTTCTGAGGCCATCAGTCCCCTAGAACTTACAACTACTTAAACCTAACTAACCTAAGGACATCACACACATCCATGCCCGAGGCAGGATTCGAACCTGCGACCGCAGCGGTCGCGAGGTTCCAGACTGTAGCGCCTAGAACCGTTCGGCCACTCCGGCCGGCTGTTCATTTTCCCCACATGTTATTCGAAAGTGGAACGGTCCAGAATTGGTCTGGAAGTGGTTCTACGAACACTCTACAGACACTTATATTATCTGAATTGCGGAATAATCATTTCGATATGGACAAACATCTGCGGTATACACCAGAAATTAAGTATTTATAAATCTCTGAATAGATCTCTATGTGTAAATGAAATACTATGTATACATCACACACCAAGTGGAAATCGCACTAGGTACATTGTCGATCATACGGTCACTATGTACGCTTACTGTTAAGTGAGGAACAAGTTCACCTCTTTCACTCGAAGCTACTGCAGAGACATGTCCATGATACAATATTGTCATTAATGGAGGTCGTGTTGCTGATGTTTGTGACGTATCCTAATTATGTGTGAATTTTTTTTAAAAGATTCTTTTATTTTTTTTAAATTCTGACTTTGTTTACTATGTAAGCGGTTTGCTGCACATAATAATTCTGTTTTCAGCCAGCTGAATTTTGAGAAACTCGTCTCTCAGTGATCTGTAGTTCACTGTCCTAGCAATATTAATTACGCAACTCCTACTGATGCTCGATGGATCAGTGGGGTTAAACGCGCCTGTTCCACTCCCAAACAGCATTCGGGAAAAAAACTCATAAATCTTTCCGTGCAAGCTCTGAACCATACAGATATCTTGTCTGAATCATTTTGCAGTTGGTTTTGATCTTCTGATAACTTTATTAGACGGTAAACGACATCAAGTTCTGCAAACAAACTAAGAGTGCTGCTCAGATTATCTCCTAAATCGTTTATATAGATGAAGAAAGCGGAGGGCCTATAGCTCCCCTTTGGGGAAGCCCAGATAAAACTTTGTTTTCACTTGATGGCTTCCCGTCCATTCCTACGAAATGTGTCCTTTCTGACAAGAAATAAAGAATCCAATCGCATATCGAGACTATACTCCAGTGGCCAGCAATTTGACTAAGAACCGCTTGTGAGTAACAATATCAGAAACGTCCTGAAAATCTAGGAATATGGAATCAACATGTGATCCCCTGTCGATAGCACTTACTACTTCGTGGGAACAAAGAGCCCACTGTGTTTAAGAAGAACGAAAATTTCTGAATCCGTGTTGTTTTTCCATGGATCATTATCTTCGAGGTGCAGGGATTGTATAAAAATATGGAAACACTAAAAGCACACCACATTTCCACGCCTAACGCGGTGTACGAAATCTGTTGGCATTCAAAACAGCTTCCAGTCGTCTCGGAATCGATAAATATAGTTCCCGTATGGTTTTCAACGGAATCTTATACCATTCTTCCTGCAAATACTGGCACGTTCAAGTAACGAAGACTGAGATGGATAGTGATTACGCTTCCCTCCAAACCAGACCACAAAGGCAAAGTAACATTGAGATATAGCGACTGTGGTGGCCAGGGAGATGCAACGTATCCTGGCTGTTGGCAAGAGATCTGCTAGGAGAAGGAGATTTTCAGATAGTTTTACTATTGGTGTTTGCTATAGATATGACCAACTGTCAGAGTCTAGTGGAGAGGAATCTCTAGTAGCTGTAGATGTAGGAAGTATGCAGCAGCTCTCAGCAGTTACGGTGGCTAGGACGGTTGCAAAGTCTAAGAGAAAGAAGAAGGTTCTGCTGTTAGGTAGTTCTCATGGTAGACGTGTAGGCCAGCAGTTGCAGGAAGTGTTAGGGAGTGAGTACCAGGTCACCAACATTGTGAAACCTAATGCAGGATTGGCTCAGGTGACTGTTAACGTATGGGGGTTATGTAGGGATTTTACTAAAAAGGATCAGGTAGTGGTTGTGGGTGGGGCTGGTAATAGTATTGATAGGGGTGGGGAGTATGACATAGATGGTGACCTAGAAGAGATAGCCACTCAGACTGGCAACACGAATGTGCATTTCGTGGAACTGTTTCAGCGTCACGGTCGGCCTCATCTTAATACAGCCGTCAAGCGTAATAACATGAGACTTGGGGGTGCGCTGATGACAGAAGGCATGAGTCACATTTCAGTGGTGTCGGTGCAGTCTATCAGCAGGACGGGTTTCACTAGACATGGCCTGCACCTCAACAGGTATGGAAAGGGGAGGTTAGCAAAGTTTATAGGTGACAGTATAGGTGGGGGTGGTGGGATCACTCATGGGAAAATTCCTGTACTAGTGGGTGTTAGAGCTGCACCATTTTTAGATTGAAGTCAGCTGATAGGTATTCCTGCTTAAGGGAAGTCTCTCTAACAAAGAAACCACTTTCGACAAAGCTTGGGTATCCGAGTAATGAGGGAATTAGTATATTTCATCAAAATATACAAGGTATTAGAGATAAAGTTGGTGAACTGCTTATAGATGTTGACTCTGAAATTATTGGCATATCTGAACACTTCTTAAATAAGGAGATAATTCAGAGGCTTCCTTTACCAGGATACAGGTTGGCTGGCAGCTTTTCTAGGAGTTCTTTGCGGTGTGGGGGAGTAGCCATGTATGTAAAAAACGGTATCCCACTTGAGTCAATTGATGTTTCAAAGTACTGCACTGAAAAGGTGTTTGCATGTTGTGCAGGTGTTGTTAAATTTAGTGGAATTAAACTTCTAACTTTGTTATTTGTAGATCCCCAGACTCCGATTTCACAACATTTTTGCTAAAGCTAGAGGCGGTTCTTGGTTCACTTTATAGAAAATACAAAAAGTGTATGTGGTGAATTCAATATTAATTGTATAAGTGATTGTGCAAGGAAAAGGATGCTGGTAGACCTCCGTAAGTCATATAATCTTATGCAAACCGTATTCTTTCCAACGAGAGTGCAAGGGAACAGTAGAACAACCATAGACAACATTTTTGTTCATTCCTCATTACTAGAAGGGCATTCTGTTAGCAAAAAAGTGAATGGCCTTTCAGATCATGATGCACAAGTTTTAGCTCTAAAAGATTTTTGTGCTGCAACACATGTTAAATATAGTTATCAACTTTTTAGGAAAGCTGATCCAGTTGCTGTAGAGACCTTTATAAACCTTATCAAGGAACAAGAGTGGCAAGATGTTTATAGTGCTGATACAGTACACGATAAATATAATGCTTTCCTCAAGACTTTTCTCGTGCTCTTTGAAATTTGCTTTCCGTTAGAACGTTCAAAACAGGGTACTAGCAGAAACAGGCAGCCTGGGTGGCTGACTAGAGGGATACGAATATCCTGTAGAACAAAGTGGAGCCGGCCGCGGTGGCCGTGCGGTTCTAGGCACTTCACTCCGGAACCGCGTGACTGCTACGGTCGCAGGTTCGAATCCTGCCTTGGGCATGGATGTGTGTGATGTTCTTAGGTTAGTTAGGTTTAAGTAGTTCTAAGTTCTAGGAGACTGATGACCTCAGATGTTGAGTCCCATAGTGCTCAGAGTCATTTGAACCATTTTTGAGAACAAAGTGGCAATTATATCAGAACGTTAGAAACAGTCAAAATCTAAATGCAGCAGCCCATTACAAACAGTATTGTAAGACGCTTAAAAAAGTTATTAGGAAGGCAAAAAGTATGTGGTATGCAGATAGAATAGCAAAGTCTCAGGATAAAATTAAAACCATATGGTCAGTCGTAAAGGAAGTGGCTGGTCTGCAGAGACAGGTCGAGGATATAGAATGAGTGCGTAGTGGGAATGTCCGTGTTACTGATAAGTCGCATATATGTACAGTATTTAATCATCACTTTCTGAATATAGATGGTGAACTAAATAGAAACCTAGTCCCGATAGGGAATCATATAGCGCTCGTAGAAAAAAGTGTTCCGAGACTGTTACCTGAAATGCTCCTCCATGATACTGACAAGAGGGAGATTGAGTTAATAATTAAATCACTAAAGACCAAGAACTCTCATGGATATGACGGGGTATCTAGCAGAATACTGAAGTATTGTTCTATGTATGTTAGCCCAGTACTTAGCCATATCTGTAACTTTTCCTTTAGGAGTGGTCGGTTTCCTGACCGATTAAAGTACTCGGTAGTGAAGCCACTTTATAAAAAGGGAGACTGGGATAATGTTGACAATTACAGACCTATTTCTATGCCATCGGTGTTTGCTCAAGTTATCGAGAAGGTTGTATATACAAGGTTACTGGAGCATTTAAATTCACATAATTTGCTGTCAAATGTACAGTTTGGTTTTAGAAGTGGTTTAACAACTGAATATGCTATATTCTCTTTTCTCTGTGAGGTTTTGGGCGGATTAAATAAAAGGTTGCGAACGCTAGGTGTTTTCTTAGATTTAACGAACGCTTTTGACTGTGTTGACCACAAAATATTACTGCAGAAGTTGGACCATTATGGAGTAAGGGGAGTAGCTTACAATTGGTTCGCCTCTTGCTTTAAGAACAGAAAGCAGAAGACAATTCTCCGCAATATTGAGAGTGGTAGTGATGTTCAGTCCCAATGGGGCACTGTTAAGTGGGGCGTTCCCCAAGGGTCGGTGCTGGGGCCGCTGCTGTTTCTTATATAAATAAATGATATGCCTTCTAGTATTACAGGTAATTCAAAAATATTTCTGTTTGCTGATGACACCAGCTTGGTAGTGAAGGATCTTGTGTGTAATATTGAAACATTATCAAATAATGTAGTTCATGAAATAAGTTCGTGGCTTGTGGAAAATAATTTGATGCTAAATCACAGTAAGACTCAGTTTTTACAGTTTCTAACTCACAATTCAACAAGAACCGATATTTTGATCAGACAGAATGGGCATATTATAAGCGAGACGGAACAGTTCAAGTTCCTAGGCGTTTGGATAGATAGTAAGCTGTTGTGGAAAGCTCATGTTCAGGATCTTGTTCAGAAACTAAATTCTGCTTTATTTACCATTAGAACAGTATCTGAAATAAGTGAGTTCAGCACGAAAAGTAGTCTACTTCGCATATTTTCATACGCTTATGTCATATGGTATTATTTTTTGGGGTAATTCTTCTGATTCAGAAAGGGTATTTTTGGCTCAAAAACGGGCTGTTCGAGCTATGTGTGGTGTAAGTTCGAGAACCTCTTGTCGACCCCTATTCAATAGTTTCGGAATTCTGATATTGCCCTCACAGTATATATTTTCTTTAATGTCGTTTGTTGTTAGCAATATTTGCTTATTCCCAAGAGTTAGCAGCTTTCACTCAGTTAATACTAGGCAGAAATCAAATCTGCATGTGGAATGCACTTCCTTGACTCTTGTGCAGAAAAAAGTGCACTATTCTGCTGCATCCATTTTCAATAAGCTACCACAAGAAATCAAAAATCTTAGCAGTAGCCCAAATGCTTTTAAGTCTAAAGTGAAGAGTTTCCTCATGGCTCACTCCTTCTATTCTGTCGAGGAGCTCCTGGAAGAGCTGAAAAATTAAGCAAATTCCAGTGTTACATTGTTGATTTTCTTTATTTAAACTTGCGAATTGTCGCCTGAATACGTTTCTTGTATTTCATTTTATCTGTTTCTACTATCGTCTTATAATTTCATGTATTGACTCGTTCCATGACCATGGAGACTTCTCCTTAATTTGGTCCCACGGAACAATAAATAAATAAATAAAACTATGCATTGTAGTGCTCACAAGATGATGCTATCAGTGCAAACAGTGCCTTATCGTCTTGGAACACAGCATCACCACTGGGGAATAAACATTATACCTTGGGCTGGACCTTATCAGCCAAAATGGGGTCACATAACACTTGGCAGTAATGCGACGTTGTAGAGTAACCATGAGGTCCATGGAACACCACCATATGGATGCCCTAATCAAGACCGAACCCTCGCCATATTTCATGCTTGGGACGTGAACTCGGCCACAAGTTGGTAACAGTGTGAACTAAGACTCTAAATGACCAAGACTCCAAATGACTATCTTCCATTGCTCCATAGTCCAGGTTTTATTGCCTCGGCAATACGTTTTCCTATAAGGGGCATTTTCATCACTCATGAACTGCAGTTTCCTGTTTATGGAGCAACCCTCACGTTGTTTTGGCTTGACATGGTTCGCAAGTGACGACATTCAATTCTGCAGAGACTTCTGCAGCTGTCGTCCTTTTATTTTTCGCAACAATCCTCTACAATGATATCTGTCACTATCACCCAACACATACTTTCCTCTGCGTTGTGACATAGCGAACGTCTTTCAGATTTCCTCGCATGCAAAATAAATCTTCGATGCTGCCCCTCGTGGAACGCCAAATACTTCGGCTCCCCTGGTTGCGGAAGCGCCCACCATACTTAACACCCGTAATTTAGTCACGATCAGATTCGCTCACAACTACACAGGACACTCCTCTGACCACCACAGACACTTGCAGCGTATTGAGGACAGTTCACAATTGCCGTTCATGGTGATATACAACAGCGCAACACGCAGACTAGAATCTGCGTTTACGTTCAAGCGTGCATTTCTCGCAAATCCTACCATCCAGTGCAGTACTACAATACCAAAATTCCTGCGAATTGTATTGTTGCCTT
This sequence comes from Schistocerca piceifrons, assembly GCF_021461385.2. Taxonomy (NCBI): domain Eukaryota; kingdom Metazoa; phylum Arthropoda; class Insecta; order Orthoptera; family Acrididae; genus Schistocerca; species Schistocerca piceifrons. The sequence continues at coordinate 528,223,339 of NC_060149.1, read as the reverse complement.
CCAATAAAGATGGTATTTTCAACTGTTGGGAAGTAACAGAAGATACCGCCTCCTCATTAGAATGGAGCGCGTTACATGGCCTTCAACTCTTTCTCCCACAGTTGCTGGAGACTGTACTGATTGTTGTCTGTAAGAGGTTGGCTTCCACACGACCGCACAACCATTCAAAATGTTTCAAATGGCTCTAAGCACTATGGGACTTAACATCTGAAGTCATCAGTCCCCTACTTAAACCTAACTAACCTAAGGACATCACACACATCCACGCTCGAGGCAGGATTCTAACCTGCGACCGTAGCAGCAACGCGGTTCCGGACTGAAGTGACTAGAAACGCTCGGCCACCGTGGCCGGCAACCATTCAAATTCTGGAAGTCGAGTATGTTAATAAAAATTGTTTCCGATCACTATTTCCTTTTCTAAAAGGCTCGTTTTGAATTCTTTACCATGTCTATAATTTCGACCTTACAGGTTTGGCATACACTATAGATACATAACACACAAAAAATGAGGAGGAAACCATTTCAGCATTATCCTCGAATAAACCGCGGAAAATAGAGATCATGATTGGCATACGAAAGAAATTAGTCCTCCGCCTCTGTAGCTGGATAGTCAGTGTGTCTGACTGACATGTGGAGGACCCGGATTCCATTCTCGATACTGCCAGAGATCTTTCCTTGGTAGGCGGATTTGAAGGGGTCCACTCATCCTCGTGCCGACAACGGCCAGGAGAGCGGTGTGCTAACTTCATGCTCTTCCTTATCGCATCCGAATGACGCCATAATGCAGAGAATGACACGGAGGCCGTCAGCATCGCGTAGTCCTCTCTGGACCTGCTTGGATTAGATTTTTTTTCAGTTAGTATTACTAAAATCGTAAGTGTGGTGTCACCGCCAGACACCACACTTGCTAGGTGGTAGCCTTTAAATCGGCCGCGGTCCGGTAGTATACGTCGGACCCGCGTGTCGCCACTATCAGTGATTGCAGACCGAGCGCCGCCACACGGCAGGTCTAGAGATTTCCTAGCACTCGCCCCAGTTGTACAGCCGACTTTGCTAGCGATGGTTCACTGCCTACTTACGTTCTCAATTGCCGAGACGATAGTTTAGCATAGCCTTCAGCTACGTCATTTGCTACGACCTAGCAAGGCGCCATGTTCAGTTACTATTGATATTGTGAATCATGTACCGTCAAGAGCGACGTTCATCATTAATGGATTAAAGTTAAGTATTCCACCAGGTACGTCCGTTTTTCTAAATTCTAATTTCCTTGTCCTGTTCCAGACCTCACGCCAGCCTGCGTGAGCTAAAACGCGTGCATTTCGGCCTCCTCTAGCAACACGGTGTTGGCTCTCGTGCCAACCACAACAGTAAGCATCTGTGGTACGTTAAAACTGCGGTGGGTAGTGACAAGTTACATTTTTAGAAGGTTGGATGTGGGGGCATAGATGGTCACTGTGAACGTGGATATTCTACAGTGAAAGTAGCCTGCTTACTGGACGACAACCAAAGCTCTGAAGGGGTTGTAGGAACCACTGTCATCCCCTCCCCGCAGCCAAAATCACCGTAAGTCACGAACAAACTGCAAAACTGTTACAGTCGAACCGCGCCTGCGAACGACAGTACCAAAGAATGCATTTCCCCATCAGTTGCTCAGTGAGCCAGTTAACACAAGAACTGTTTATATGCATGGTTGCTGAAAAACCTGTACCTCTACCAAGATTTAATAAGCCGCGTATACTGTACATCGACTTGTTCCCTACCGAACGAAGCCCTCGGCACTGAGGAGGTTTGTATATGGTCAAGCCGAGGCCTGATGGTACACCGGGAGGATCAGTTGCTCGGATAAAATGAGCTGTGTTAAATTTCAAACAACAGTCCTTATGGGCAGTGGAGAGGAAGCTGCCATCCACATTAACGCCCAGACGAGCTCCTGCGATAAGTGACGAAAGAGGACTCTATTGTCTGTGAACTCCTGCGACGTAGATCGTTCGTACATGCATTGCAAACTAAGTGACGTTACACAGCATGTATCAGAAATATCTCTGCAAATGTTGTGCCTAATTTCGTCGCACCAAACCAACAACACAGTTCCATATTAACATAAGCCACGACATCCTTCGATTTTACTACATAATGAAAGAACGTACAGCTTACTACGTCATGGTTGTGAAATACTGATAAGAGTTGTTTACAGAAGAATGGAGAATCTAGTAGAAGTCGACCTTTGAGAAGTGAAATTTGGGTTCCTGAGAAAGTTAGGAACAAGCGAGAACATTCTGACCCCTCGATTTATCTTAGATGATTGGCCAAGGAAAGGTAAACCTACGTTTCTAGCGCTCGTAGATTTAGAAAAAACTTCTGACTGTGTTTTCTCCAACACAAACTGGTTCAAATAGCTCTGAGCACTATGGGCTTAACATCTGAGGTCATCAGTCCCCTGGAACTTAGAACTACTTAAATCTAACTAACCTAAGGCCATCACACACATCCATGCCCGAGGCAGGATTCGAACCTGCGACCGTAGCGGTCGCGCGGTTCCAGACTGAAGCGCCTAGAACCGCTCGGCCACAGCGGCCGGCCAACACAAACGCTTAAATTCTAATGGTAGTAGTGATAAAATACAGGGAGCGATACGTTGTCTACAACCTGTGCAGAAACCCAGTTACGAGAATCAAAGGACATGAAAGGGAAGCAATAGCTGGCAAGGGAATAAGACAAGTTTGTGGCATATCGCAGATGTTATCCAATCTTTACACTGAGCAAGCAATAAAGGAAACCAAGCAAAAATATGGAAAAGTAGTAGTTAAAGTACAATAAGAAAAAATGAGAATTTTGAGGTTTACTGTTTACATTGTAACTCCGTCAGAAACGGCAAAGGACTTGGAAGACAATTAAGCAAAATGGATCTTATCGTGAAAAGAGGTCATAAGATGAACATCCACGAAAAGTATAACAAGGGCAAGAGTAACAGAATGTAGTCAAATTGAATCGGGCGATGCTATGGAACGTAGATTAGGAAACCAGACGCCAATAGTAGCAGTCGATTTTTTTCTTCTTGGACAGTAAAATACTAAGGGCGTTCAATCAGTAATGCAACACATTTTCCCTTGACTAATTACGGTTGACAAAATGCGGAATTTGTTGTGGGACATTGTGGAATATTCCCGCTTGAGCCCCTATAGCTTCATGACCTTCCGATAGGTGGCGGCGCTATACGTACGCTTCAAAATGGCGTCTGTAACGGAGGTGCGTTTGCTGTCATTGTCTCTCTTTTAGTAGAAAACCAGAGCATCGCAGATATTCATAGGCGCTTGCAGAATGTGACTCGTGGGGCGAGGCGTCTATCATAATTGCAGCACGGCCGCACAACATGTCCGATCTGCGTGTCGGTTGGCCCACAGGATACTGAAGAAACCGACTCCAGCGTGTTCGTCGTCACAACAATGCTAACGAATTTCTCCTTCGTTTGTGGATGATAGCGAGGTTACTGATGCAGCAAGACGTTGGCTCCGAGGTCGACCAGTACAGTGGTACCATACAGGCCCTCCCAGTAAGGTGGAGTAAGGCAGTCTCCTTCCAATGTGACAATGTTGAAAAGCATGCTCTTGTACCCAAAAGAGTGGGGAATAATACTGTGTATGGGAAACCTGAATCAAACCAACCAGGCTTCAGAAAAAAAATAGTTACGGAACAACCCATCGTTAAAGATGATGTTCGAAGCAAGGAGCATATAAAATGCGAACTGCCAATAGCAATAAATAATTTCTGAAAAGTGTAACTAGTTAGCTTCAAATATAAATGTTAGTAAATCTATTCCGAATGTGTTTTCTGGAGTGCAGCGTTGTGCGGAAGTGAAATGTGGACGCTAAATAATGCACACAGTAATAGGATAGAAGCTTTTGAAATGCGGTTCTATGGTCAAGATTATATGGGTTAATCGGATATACACTGAAACACCAAGGAAACTGGTATAGGCACGCGTATGCAAATACAGAGATACGTAAACAGGCAGAATCCGGCGCTGCGGACAGCAGCGCCTATATAAGACAAGTGTCTGGCGCAGTTGTTAGATCGGCTACTGCTGCAACAGTGGCAGGTTGTCAAGATTTATGGGAGTTTGAACGTGGTGTTACATTCGGCGCACGAGCGATGGGACACAGCACCTCTGTGGTAGCGATGAAGTACGGTTTTTCCCATACGACCATTTCACGGGTGTGTCGTGAATATCAGGAATCCGGTAAAACATCAGTCTCCGACATCGCTGCGGCCGGATAAAGATCCTGCAAGAACGGGGCCAACGACGACTGAAGAGAATCGTTCAACGTGACAGAAGTGCAACCCTCCCGCAAATTGCTGCAGATTTCAATGCTGGGCCATCAACAGGTGTGAGCTCGCGAACCATTCGATGAAAAATTATCGATTTTGGATTTCGGAGCCGAAGGCCCACTAGTGTACCCTTAATGACTACATGACACAAAGCTTTATACGTCTCACCTGGGCCCGTCAACACCGACATTGAAATTAAGATAACTGGAAACATGTTGCCTGGTCGGACGAGTCTCGTTTCAAATTATATCGAGCGGATGAACGATTACGGGTATGGAGACAACTACATGAATCCATGGACCCTGCATGTCAGCAGGGCATTTTTGAAGCTGGTGGACGCTCTGTTATGGTGTGGGGCGTGAGCAGTTGGAGTGATATGGGACCCCTGATACGTCTAGATACGACTCTGACAGGTGACACGTACGTAAGCATCCTGTTTCATCACCTGCATCCATTCATGTCCATTGTGCATTCCGAGCGACTTGGGCAGTTGCAGCAGGACAATGAGACGCCCCACACGTCCAGAATTGATACAGAGTGGTTCCAGGACCACTTCCGCCGGCCACCAAACTCCCAAGAAATGAACATTATTGAGCATATCTGGGATGCTTGCAACGTGCTGTTCAGAAGAGATCTCCAGCCCCTCGTACTCTTACGGATTTATGGACAGCATTGCACGATTCATGGTGCCTGGTGCCTCCAGCACTACTTCGAAGGTTAGTCGAGTCCATACCACTTCGTGTTGCGGCCCTTCTGCGTGCTCGCTGGGGCCATACATGACATTAGGAAGGTGTACCAGTTTCTTTTGCTCATCAGTGTGTAATGAGGTGCTCAACAGAACTGGCGAAAAAAAATTATGTCATAACCTGACGAAAAGATAGCATCTGTTGATAGCACACTTGTCCAGGCATCTAGGAATCGTCAGTTTCGTAACGAAACGGGGTGTAGGGGACCGCACTAATAATTTCAGAGGGAGATCAAGGCTCGTATACAGTAGTTAGGTTCAAATGGATTTAGGCTTCGATAGTTATATACAAATGAAGTAACTTGTACAGGTTAGACTAGCGTGGAGAATTTCATCAAAACAGTCTTCCGACTAAGACCTAAACAGCAGCAGCAGTGAAACACAAAGTTACGGAATTATCTGTCGAGGAGCTCACAACAATCAGTGAAACAGCTATTCCCTTGTTTCCACAGAAGCATTCGCCACCTATAACGTTTTTGGGCGGACAAAACTCCTTTGAGCTTTCCATAGCTACTCTTACAATTAACTAACATCATATTAATATTTTCTATTTCTGACCCACAAGGATGCAAGTTCTCTTCCGATTGTAATCCGTGTGGACAGTAAATATTTCACCACTGAACCTACTGATGGATTTTTGAAGAAGGGACCTGGCCACCAGATGTAGTCTTCTGCTCGAGTAACAGTTCTCTTTGTGTAGTGCACGCTTGACCTATTGACGAGATCCTGCAGTTGTCGCGGAATTGTCTGATCCTCTGGTTCAGACTTTCGACCCTGCTCCGAACGAGACGACGACGATCGACTCCCTGCACGGTGCTCCAAATTCCGAGCTGTGCTCCCACACCACGGGCGAGGCTAGCTTGCCTCCACTAATTGAGCGACCTGTGCAACGCAGCGCTGGCCACGGCGTGTTGAACTCCACGCGGGTCACGGATTGGCTTTGGTCGTTCCTTCTCGGAAGTAGTCGGCACAGCGCGACATTTCATTCAGTTGTGGCATTTTTGGTCGGCACAACACTCTTCATTTCGGCAGAATCTTCGTGTCAGCACTGTTTATCCTAGTCTATTTGTTTTGGTATGAAGGGCGTTCGCAGGTCCAGTTGCTGTTCGCACAAAACGAGGCAGTCTAACGATATTTCGGTCACAAGCCTTTTAGCAGAATACTGGTGGTGAAACTTCTGGAAAATTCCGTGAAACTGGCATTGTCGTAGACAAACCGAAAGGTGGATTATCGAAAATGGCTATGGATGAAGCAATATGTACCGCTGTTCTGGCATCATCCAGTAGGAGTCAACGGACTATAGTCATCCGCACATCAACACCTCATAGAACAAATTGTTGCCGCTTGTGCTCTCATTCTTGTCCAGGGTTAAAGTCCATTAGGAATGTCTGAAGCAGATAACAACCACTTTAGTCGTACTAGACTACTCATTAAATACATCCTACAGCCTTTGTGTGTGACCACCAGCATTTGCCACGTTCTGTACGAAATATAACTCTAGAATGAATAAAGCTATGCTCTAATGAAAAACACCATTATTTTTCTCGTACAATTCTCTGTCTGTCTGATACGTCAGATGATCCCCTTTCCATTTGAAAATTACGAGTTGCGTCCAAGATAGCTGCTTTCAGAGTGGCCAACGAGTGGTAATACAGCTTCACAGGTTTTTTTCCCTCTCAAATCTCATATTAGTCTACTTTAAATTTCTGTTAATCCACGTGGTTTCATTGAAAAGGTGGTTATAAACCTATACACTACCCCGTAGATTAGAAAGAACTCCAAAAATAGCAACTCTAAACACAAATAAGTATGGAAGATATCTCATGTGGAAAATATCAGATGGATTCTGTCACTGGACCTTAATTGTGCCATTTTTCACATGTAGTATACTTCAGTATTTTGCTAAATAAATTACAGGGGCCGAAGTCACCGCAGAGTATACACTGAAATACGAAATGGTACGCTGATTTATAGTAGATTGTATAGTGTGTCATGTTGGTCAGTCGGTGCTTCGACATGACACAATAGAAATCTCCGCATACACCATGAATTTAATATTTTTAATTTTAGAGTTAATTAGGATACTACCAGAAGTATATCTGTGCAAAGTTCAGGGTGATTATTTTCAATAAATTCACTGTGATGGCATCCTCAATTTTAATTAATCAATGGCAGCTATCTGCATTCTTATCATAGACGCGACTTTATCAGTTTATGGTTCAAATGGCTCTGAGCACTATGGGACTTAACTTCTGAGGTCATCAGTCTCCTAGAACTTAGAACTGCTTAAACCGAACTAACCTAAGGATATCACATACATCCATGCCCGCGTAGGATTTGAACCTGCGACCGTAGCGGTCGCGCGGTTCCAGACTGTAGCGCCTAGGACCGCTCGGACACTCCGGCTGGCTATCAGTTTATGGTACGATTGTGTTACAGACTGCAAGTTATCGTCATCATCATCAGAACTGCAACACAGAGCAGCTATAAGACGACCTAAATACTTATTCAAGAGTTTGATTCAAGGACAGACTAGCCCCGCCTTGCATCCCTCAGTGAAATGTGTTTTCCCAGTGTATCTGTACGGATCCTAGGTCACTCATTATGGGCGAAGCCTCAGCTTCTGGGGCCCGGCGTGAGAGGTGTGTTATAACGTGGCAGGCTGATCTACTTTTCAGGGGCTGCACGTCAGCAGGATCACAATTTAATCTTTAACAGTATCATCTAAGGTGAGAAAGAGAGATAAGGTACATCAGACATAAAAAGGAATAAAATACAGCGTGGTGGAGAATGTACTCTCTACGGTCTGTCTTGCGGCTGGGGTCATCTCCCGCATCCGACTGGTAGCCCCACAGTCACTGCAGATGGACCTAATAAAAGACGTAGTCAACGATCGGATAACAGTCCCGCACTGATGCACTACGATAACCAATAGTTTCTTAGTAACTGGAGTACTCGGATGTAAAAGTAGCTTTGTAAACACTGTAAAGGAGTTTCATTGGGCCGTTAATGTTTACAGTATGTTTAAATATTCTAGTCACAAGCATCTAGTGTACACTGTCAAATTAAAAGCACACAGACACCCCCAGGTACTCCGGAACTGACTATCGGATGTCACGAGATGATGATGATGATGATGATGAAGATCTGAGGTGAGGGGCGCTCGAAATGCAGGAAGATCTGCAGCGGATAGGCACTTGGTGCAGGTAGTGGCAACTGACCCTTAACATAGACAAATGTAACGTATTGCTAATACATAGAAAGAAGGATCCTTTATTGTATGATTATATGATAGCGGAACAAACACTGGTAGCAGTTACTTCTGTAAAATATCTGGGAGTATGCGTGCGGAACGATTTGAAGTGGAATGATCATATAAAATTAATTGTTGGTAAGGCGGGTACCATGTTGAGATTCATTGGGAGAGTCCTTAGAAAATGTAGTCCATCAACAAAGGAGGTGGCTTACAAAACACTCGTTCGATCTACACTTGAGTATTGCTCATCAGTGTGGGATTCGTACCAGGTCGGGTTGACGGAGGAGATAGAGAAGGTCCAAAGAAGAGCGGCGCGTTTCGTCACAGGGTTATTTGGTAACCGTGATAGCGTTACGGAGATGTTTAGCAAACTCAAGTGGCAGACTCTGCAAGAGAGGCGCTCTGCATCGCGGTGTAGCTTGCTCGCCAGGCTTCGAGAGGGTGCGTTTCTGGATGAGGGATCGAATATATTGCTTCCCCCTACTTATACACTCCTGGAAATGGAAAAAAGAACACATTGACACCGGTGTGTCAGACCCACCATACTTGATCCGGACACTGCGAGAGGGCTGTACAAGCAATGATCACACGCACGGCACAGCGGACACACCAGGAGCCGCGGTGTTGGCCGTCGAATGGCGCTAGCTGCACAGCATTTGTGCACCGCCGCCGTCAGTGTCAGCCAGTTTGCCGTGGCATACGGAGCTCCATCGCAGTCTTTAACACTGGTAGCATGCCGCGACAGCGTGGACGTGAACCGTATGTGCAGTTGACGGACTTTGAGCGAGGGCGTATAGTGGGCATGCGGGAGGCCGGGTGGACGTACCGCCGAATTGCTCAACACGTGGGGCGTGAGGTCTCCACAGTACATCGATGTTGTCGCCAGTGGTCGGCGGAAGGTGCACGTGCCCGTCGACCTGGGACCGGACCGCAGCGACGCACGGATGCACGCCAAGACCGTAGGATCCTACGCAGTGCCGTAGGGGACCGCACCGCCACTTCCCAGCAAATTAGGGACACTGTTGCTCCCGGGGTATCGGCGAGGACCATTCGCAACCGTCTCCATGAAGCTGGGCTACGGTCCCGCACACCGTTAGGCCGTCTTCCGCTCACGCCCCAACATCGTGCAGCCCGCCTCCAGTGGTGTCGCGACAGGCGTGAATGGAGGGACGAATGGAAACGTGTCGTCTTCAGCGATGAGAGTCGCTTCTGGCTTGGTGCCAATGATGGTCGTATGCGTGTTTGGCGCCGTGCAGGTGAGCGCCACAACCAGGACTGCATACGACCGAGGCACACAGGGCCAACACCCGGCATCATGGTGTGGGGAGCGATCTCCTCCACTGGCCGTACACCACTGGTGATCGTCGAGGGGACACTGAATAGTGCACGGTACATCCAAACCGTCATCGAACCCATCGTTCTACCATTCCTAGACCGGCAAGGGAACTTGCTGTTCCAACAGGACAATGCACGTCCGCATGTATCCCGTGCCACCCAACGTGCTCTAGAAGGTGTAAGTCAACTACCCTGGCCAGCAAGATCTCCGGATCTGTCCCCCATTGAGCATGTTTGGGACTGGATGAAGCGTCGTCTCACGCGGTCTGCACGTCCAGCACGAACGCTGGTCCAACTGAGGCGCCAGGTGGAAATGGCATGGCAAGCCGTTCCACAGGACTACATCCAGCATCTCTACGATCGTCTCCATGGGAGAATAGCAGCCTGCATTGCTGCGAAAGGTGGATATACACTGTACTAGTGCCGACATTGTGCATGCTCTGTTGCCTGTGTCTATGTGCCTGTGGTTCTGTCAGTGTGATCATGTGATGTATCTGACCCCAGGAATGTGTCAATAAAGTTTCCCCTTCCTGGGACAATGAATTCACGGTGTTATTATTTCAATTTCCAGGAGTGTACTTCCCGAGGAGATCACGAATGTAAAATTAGAGAGATTCGAGCGCACACGGAGGCTTTCCGGCTGTCGTTCTTCCCGCGAACCATAAGCGACTGGAACCGGAGAGGGAGGTAATGAGAGTGTCACGTAAAGTGCCCTCCGCCACAGACCGTTGGGTGGCTTGCGGAGTATAAATGTAGATGTAGATGGTCATCAGTGTCCTGACGAAAAGTCAGCATGCGAATCTCATGGGTAGGGCGGATCAGTTTATATAATGTATTCAAGTCTGCCTCCCTTCCCCACCAACTTAGGTATGAGGCCTGACAGTTCAAAAAATTTCACCACCCTTGTAACACTGGAATCAGTATCTGCGAGGATGGTGGGCAGATCTCTATCGAGGCTGAGGGCTGCCCTAATATCAGTATATAAGACACACGTTGGCACAATATGTTCAACAGAAAGTGGCATGCCACAAACTTCACAGAGTGGTGGATCTTCCCGCAGGAGGAGGAAATCGTGTTAAAGGGCTTTGTTCGATGCTTAGTGTGGTAAGCAGAGCCAACTCCCAGCGGTGAGGCTGACGTGAAGTCCGCCATGCCTCTGTGGTCGATTTGAGCGACCGCAGTTTGTTTTCTGTCACCTGTAATCATTACGTCTTCCACTGACGCATGATGCGTTTGTCAGAAAATGAGATGATGGCGTGCAACGGAATGGGACATTGATAGACAGCACCATCCCGACATGCTTCCTTGGCAGCTTGTCGGCAATGTCGTTGCCCTGTATCACAATGAGGCCAGGTACCCAGCAAACGATCACCACCTTGCCACGGTGTTGGAGCCGCTGTATGGAGTCATGGATGAGCTGGGTGAGTTGGTTTACTAGATACGTTTGGTGAAGTGCTTGTAGTGCACTAAAGCGAGTCTGAACATGCAAGAAACCTTGTACGGTAATGTCTGTGAACCCTCTCCAGTGCCACCAGAATGCCACATAATTCCGCTTAGTAATTTGTAAATTGTTTCGGAAGACAAGCTTTAAAAACCCTATCAGCAGAACAACCGACGTTCTCTTGCTGGGACCCATCTGTGTAAACAACAATACAACTGTGGTACATCCTTAAAAAAGGACGAAAACAAAGTTGTAAAAACATAATCTGGAGTACAAGTTTTCTTGTACTGTGTCAAGCTTACAATCACTTTAGGCCTCTGAAGACGCGAAGGCGGCAATGCGTTCCATCCCTGACTGTGTATTTTGATTCCCGACAGATCCACATCCTTGAGACAGTCTCTAGCACGTATCCCAAATGGTCTGATCGCATGGGGCCGATTCCTGAACATCTGTTCAAAGATGGATTGGACCACTAAACTAAATATCAGTTACTGAGGTGACGCTGAGGTTTTCAGCGCCTGTAGAGCCAAAAGGATACGTCGCTGAATCTAGAGTGGTAGTTCACCAGCCTCTGCACACAGACAGACTCTGAACTGGACTGGTCCGAAAGGCTCCAGTCAATATCCGAATGCCCTCATGGTGGACAGCACCTAACATCTTGAGGTAGGAAGGACGGGCTGATCCGTACACCACACGGCCATAATCTAAACGTGATCGAACAAATGCCCTATAAAACTGCAGGAGGAGGCACCTGTTAGGTCCCCATGTTTTTCCGGTAAGGCATTTCAAAATATTCAATGACTGGAAGCCCTTTGTTCGTAGGTCTTTCAGATGAAGGAGCCAAGTTAATGTCAAGTCAAATGATAAACCCAAAAAGCGCACAGTTTCTTGAAAACTTAAAATAATGGCCCCAGTTGTGAGCACTCGTTGGTTAAAACTTCGACGATCACGGTTAAAACTGACACATTCTTCTGTTGTCCAGGCCCAGGTTTCCAGCCTCCTAATGGTCAGCTGTAGCTGCCTCGTCGTCTTTATAGGATCAAAGGAAGAGTAGAAGATTGCAAAGTCATCCACAAACAAAAAGCATTTGAGTTGTGACGAGAGAGAGAGACCCCTTATTATAAAAGTAAACGGGAAGTATTTTGTTACCAGTAGAAGAGCAGTGACGTATAACGTCGGAAGCAGTATGTGCTCAATGCTAATACCTGCTGGAAAACTTCGTCCCCCGGGAACTGTAGAGAAATGAAGGGAGACCTGAAGAGAGCTGAAAATGCGTGCGAAGACTGGAATCTGACCCTGAACATAACATATGTACCGTATTGCGTATAAATAGCCGACGAGATCCATTTATGTGCGAATAAACTATCGGCGATAAATAACTGGAACAAGTAACTAACGAAAACCACCTTGTAGTAACTGCGTGGAGCGACCTGAAGTGGAATGACCAATTAAACCAGATGTAGGGAAATCAGATGGCAGACTGAGGTTCACTAGGAGTATTCTAGGGAATTGTAGTTCATGCACGAAAGGATCACTTGTTCAACCCATACTTGTGTGCTGTTCGCTGTCTCTAGCCCTTACTGTACTTTGTTCATCACAAGAATAAACCTGATGTGAACAAACACAAACGCGATGGTTGGTCAGCAGACGTACACTGCTGGTGTTATGCTCTAATAAGTAAGTAATATTAATGTATTATATATCTTGTTACTATGTTACGGTAAATGACACTTTATGATATTGTAATGTATTAACAACCATCAAAGTTTTCCTTGAGCATAATTTAGCTAAGTAGCTTTTACTTTAAAAAAATCGTGTATAGTCGCAGTTCCAGTAGCTGTTAGGCTCTGACTTTCGTGGTGTTGATACGCAGAGTGATAATGGCTGACGCTGCTTCCTGCTGTGCAGTGAAACGCGCCCGTGGAACCGTTAAAAATTTATTCTCAACATTTTTCACAAGTTTACAGAATAAAATCAGCTTTGAACTTTTCCGAACACTTTATTACCAAATTTAAGGTGATTTCAGGGTGCATAGCTGTATCGGTGGCGTGGTGGATAGGTAATCTTGGGTAGACCATGGGTCGCTGGTTCAAATCTCGATTTGGTTTTCTTTGTTTTCGTTCAATTTGGATTACCCAGATGTTTGAAATACAAAATTAATCAAATATCTGCCAATTAACACATATCTAATCATCACTTTTTACGAAAAATGAACGTATCTTTTCTTCTAACGACGTAATGCACGCAAAATTCCAGTTTTCATTGCAAATGTAAGTTCTTGATTATACAAGATTTTTTAAATTAAGAAAACGTAACAAATTAAATTTTTAGAAAAAACTGGAAAGTCAAATATTCTTTATTTGGACTACATCCATTGTTTTATACCACAGCTGTGGTCTCATACAAATACCGCACTTTTACAGTTGCCACCGTACCACTGCAATATGAAGCCAAACACAACGGATCTGGAGGCAAGGTAAGAGATTCAAGCTGCCACATGTAATGGAGCTAATGCACGAATCACAAATTAAGAGATCCAAGCTACCAGACATACTGGAACTAATACACAAAGCTTTGTCACACGTCACTACCTAACACTGGTGGGGTACAGAACGGCACGACATATAAAAGAGGAGGAGACAATGTGGCGCTTGGATAGCTTCGTGAATTCTATTGCTGAGCGACTCCTTATGAACGTGGCAGATGACATATCCAGTACTGAAGTGTGTTTCTCGGAAACAGATAAGGAAAGGGTTCAGAAATACCAGACGATGACTTTAAGTAATACCTTCAGCGGCTTCATTATTTAACTATACAATGAAACTTCTGCAATACGCTTTTGAGTCTCACACACAGCTCGCTCAGAAAAACTACCCTGCGTTTAATTTATGAATTTTCATTAATCCTTTTTTAGTTACAATGCTATGTTATCTACAAACGAGAGGGTGTTATGCTTTCCGTCTGGTCCCCTAAGAAGCATGTGGTATTGCTGGAATTTTGCTGAATATTGTTTCATTCTCTTTAAAAATTAAACGATGTAATGATGCTGCATTGTTCCTCTGTTCGTCTCGTTCCTACGTCTTGACTGCAGCTGCTGACATGTTTCAGGTTACTTGGACCAGCTGGCTGGCTTATACCGTCCAAGTTAAATGCGCCGGTAAAGCTGTTGTCCCATCTTTATCGCTCAGTCGATGTCCGTGTAATGGACAGCATAAAACATATATCTATTATCATACTTGACTGTACTCGAGACAGCTTGGCTTCCACTCCACGTGAAACGACATCCAATGAGACGTCAACAAATGCGGAAGAATACATAGTGTAATGTTTACATTAGGTTTATTCTGAAGGCGGCAGGGGTAAAATACAGGGAGAAAAGGCTATTTACAATTTGTACAGAAACCAGATGGCAGTTTTAAGAGTAGAGGGGCATGAAAGGGAAGCAGTGGTTGAGAAGGGAGTGAAACAAGGTTGTAGCTTATCCCCGATGTTATTCACTCTGTATATTGAGCAAGCAGTAGAGGAAACAAAAGAAAAATTTGGAGTAGGAATTAAAATCCATGGAGAAGAAATAAAAATTTTGAGGTTTGCCGATGACATTGTAATTGTCAGGGACAAAAAAGGACCTGGAAAAACAGTTGAACGGAATGTAGTCGAATTAAATTAGGTGATGCTGAGGGAACTAGATTAGAAAATGAGACACTTAAAGCAGTAGATGGGTTTTGCTATTTGGGAAGCAAAATAACTGATGATGGTCGAAGTAGTGAGCTTACAAAATGTAGACTGGCTATGGCAAGGAAAGCGTTTATGAAGAAGATAAGTTTGTTGACATCGAATACAGATTTAAGTCTCAGGAAGTCATTTCTGAAAGTATTTGTATGAAGTGTAGCCATGTATGGAAGTGAAACATTGACGATAAATAGTTTGGACAAGAAGAGAATAGAAGCATTCGATATGTGGTGCTACAGAAGAATGCTGAAGATAGATGTGTAGATCACGTAACTAATGAGGTTCTGAATAGAACTGGGGAGAAGAGGAAACTGTGGCACAACCTGACTAAAAGAAGACACCGGCTGGCAAGACACGTTCTGAGGCATCAAGGGATCACCGATTTAGTATTGGAGGGAATCGTGGAGGGTAAAAATCGCAGACACAGACCAAGAGATGAATACACTAAGCAGATTCAGGAGGATGTAGATTGCAGTAGTTACTTGGAGATGAAGAAGCTTGCACGTGATAGAGTAACATGGAGAGCTGCATCTCACGGTGCTCGTTGAATGTCGCGTGTCGGCGCCGCCATATTACTAGCAGCAAAGTGTGTGTGTGTGTGTGTGTGTGTGTGTGTGTGTGTGTGCGCGCGCTGGGACCCTGCAGCCTTGGGTTGCCCATAATGCGCTACGTGTGATGCATCGTCTCAGGCGTGACGAGCAGCTTAATGGTGACGCTTACAGTCGTTGTCAATAGCACACGGAAGCTCGTAGCGCTTGTGCTATTTGGCTACGTGCGCATTCGGACGCAGCCGACGAAGGGAAAAGAGAAATCAAACACAAATTCCATAGGTATCGTTACATGATTATATAAATACAAACTATCGCGATGAACAAATATGTTGCTCTCGTCCCACCCTCCAACTTTTTAATTTTGTATTTAATGCAACTAACTCTTAAACAGTGATGATAATTAAGTGTCTGTATGTATAAGTATTTGCACATTTATGTCTACTTTATAATATGAAATGTGTTAGCTTTGAAGTATTTCTCCAAAATTTCCACTGACAGTAAAAAAAATCCTGTTAAAACACTTTATCCTACTGTCTTTTGATAATAGGTTTACTCTTAGTGCAAACATTTTTCAGTTATTAACATGGTACATTTTGCACATCCCACACATCATTTTTGCCCTGTTTATATCCTTCGTCAGTATTTAATGACTGATATCTTTGAACTGCAAACAAAACGTCAAGTGTGTAAAATGTGTGATGCTCGACACTGACATTAAGAATATTATGATGCGTTCCACAGTAATTTACATACAATGTGTATGCTATGTGGAGTACAACAACATACACATCGACCTAAAAAACCACATTGACCATAACAAAACAAATCATCATTTACCGGATGTAAGTTCAAATGGCTCTCAGCACTATGGGACTTAACATCTGAGGTCATGAGCCCCTAGAACTTAGAACTACTTAAACCTAACTAACCTAAGGACATCACACACATCCATGGCCGAGGAAGGAGTCGAACCTGCGACCGCAGCAGTCGCGCGGTTCCGGACTGAAGCGCCTAGAACCGCTCGTCCACCGCGGCCGGCGGATGTAAGTCAACACAACTATTTTGCATCCTATATAAATAAGTGCAAGCTCTTTAGCGTATTCTTACTAACGAAACAACTTATAAATGGCACTAAATACTCAGATACTCTTGCACAGTGTGGGAGCAGCCGACATACCGTTGTTCAGAATATCTGTATAAACTAAAAATATTTGCCATCTCAAGACGGACATGCTAGCCCGAAACCGGTTATGGCACTTAAGTATTTAAAAAGTATTTGTGGCTAGTTGCGTCATTCACCAACTATCACTAACATGTGCGGAATTCACAAGACAAACATTGAAATCATGAAACTTCCGCATGAGAAAAAGCTGGTTTCTTGCTAAAAACGCATCGATCCTAATCTCTGAGTACAGTAATTTCTCCGAAAGTGCTACTAGGATTTTGAAGAGTGATACGCCATTGAACATTGAATTCGACTCTTTCGAACTGCGATACTGTTAGCACAAATTACTTTAGTTATATGTGAAAATGACAATTATTTCCCCATAATTAATGTAGCCATGAAAAGAGACTATGTCAAATAGTGAGGACTTTTTTCACAATTTGTTAGGGTGATAATAGAATTACGATTTCGTAAACGGTTCCTGAAATATATGAGGTGAGGTGGACAGCTTAGCTGAATTGCCCTGGCCGGCCGCGGTGGTCTAGCGGTTCTAGGCGCTCAGTCCGGAACCGCGCGACTGCTACGGTCGCAGGTTCGAATCCTGCCTCGGGCATGGATGTGTGTGATGTCCTTAGGTTAGTTAGGTTTAAGTAGTTCTAAGTTCTAGGGGACTGATGACCACAGATGTTAAGTCCCATAGTGCTCAGAGCCATTTGAATTGCCCTGTATAATGCGCGCGCCTGTGTGTGTGTGTGTGTGTGTGTGTGTGTGTGTGTGTGTGTGTGTGTGTGTTTCAGGATAATGAAGAAAATTTTCTCAGTTCTTTCGGCGAATATTTATAGTGTCCTTTTGCAATGTATACATGCAGTCAGCTAGAACAAATAGCGCTCGTCATTCAACCCGTCAGTTTGCCCCTTGTTACAAACAAAATTATTTTAAAATTGAGATTCTTCGTGCCTACTCTGTGGAATGATCCCACTTTAGGCCAGTGCAATATTTCGTTTAATGATGTAGGACATGTATTTAGCTTTACAAATGTACTGGGGTTCGTCAAAATTAGGGAAACAAGAAACAAAACGCATTACCATGCCTGATACGGCGTAGGAAACTTGTTGGCATTGAAACCAGTTGCAGTCCTCTCGGAGTGGATAAATATAGGTCCTGTATAATTTTAAAGGCAATCTTATACCATACTTACTGCAAAATAGTGTAAAGTTCACGTAATGGTGATGGAGGCAGATAGCGACCGTGCACACTTTGGTCCAATGTAGACCACAATAGGTCAGTAATATTGAGATCTAGTGACTGGTGCCCAGGGGACATGCGACAGTTCTCCCCGTTGTCATAAAATCAATTCTGGATGATGGGAGCTGTGTGAACGGGCCCCCTGTCATCTTGGAATACAGCGTGGCCATTGGGGAACAAACATACCGTGGGGTGGACCTGATCAGCTGAAATGGTCACATAACCCTTGGCCGTAATGCGACGTTGCAGAGTAACAACGGGGCGTATGGAACACCACAATGCGGCTGCCTACGTCGTCGTCGAATCCCCACCATGTTTCACTATTCGGACGTAAATTCGTGGCCTGGCCGTGGCCTGGTCGGATGAGATCCGATTTCAGCTGCTAAGAGCTGATGGTAGGGTTCAGGTGTGGTGCAGACCCCACGAAGTCATGGACCCAAGCCGTCAACAAGGGGTTGTGCAAACTGGTGGTGACTCCATAATGGTGTGGGCTGTGTTTACATGGAATGGCTGGGTGCTCTGGTCCAACTAAACCGACCGCTGACCGGAAATGGTTATGTCCAGCTAATTAGAGATCATTTGCAGCCATTCGTGTTCCCAAACGACGGTGTCATGTGACTGAGGCACAATGGTTCCCGATTGTTTTGAAGAACATTCTGGACAATTCGAGCGAATCACTTGGTCACCCAGATCGCCCGACAAGAATCCCAACGAACACTTATGGGACATAATTGAAAGGTCAGTTTGTGCACAAAATCGTGCACCGGCAACACTTTCGCAATTATGGACGCCTATAGAGGCTACATGTGTCAATATTTCTGCAGGGGGCTTCTAACGACTTGTTGTGTCCATGCAACGTCGAGTTGCTGCACTACGGCGGGAAAAAGGGAATCGCAACGATATTAGGAGGTATTCCATGACTTTTGTCACCTCATTGGACGCATCACTGTGCCGCCGAGAATTCGCTATAGCTAAGGAAGGTTGACCGTCTAAGGCAGTCGAGAGTGAATATTTGATACGGGATTAATGGAGGTTTCGTGACTGGTTCCTACTTCATTGAAGAAACCTTAACAGGTAAAAAGACACCCACAATTTCTTACGGTAGTGTTACCAGCTCTCCTACAAGAAAGAGAATTTTAAATACGTAGATTCACAGGGTGGTCAGAAACAGACTGAGAAGCCTGTAACGGTGTTGCAGAGTAGGGTTTGCTGAGAAATAATTGTTAAGAAAAAAATCGATACATTGTGCCGTTTCCGAGTTAATTAGTGAATTTTGCCATCCAGACCGTAGCGCGCAGAAATTCAAGTGGTCTGCCAGATACAACTGAGTCAGTTATTCTCACAGCGTAGATGTCAGTACGCGAAACTGTTCAGTCTTTGGCTTGGATTCGATCCTAACTACCGTTCAACTTTTGTATTGAAACTTCCTGGCAGATTAAAACTGTGTGCTGGACCGAGACTCGAGCTCGGGACCTTTGCCTTTCGCGGGCAAGTGCTCTACCAACTGAGCTACCCAAGCACGACTCATGCCCCCTCCTCACAGCTTTACTTCCGCCACTACCTCGTCTCCCGCTTTCCAAACTTTACAGAAGCTCTCTTGCGAACCTTGAAGGGCTCCAGCAGACGAGGAGCGTGCTCACAGACGCAGACAGGGCGTTGCTGACAGAAAATGTCGACGTGGATGACATCAAAGAAACGATGAGGACCAGCGCAAGAGGAAGAGCACCCGGCGCCGACGGCATCCCGCTCGAGTTCTACCTCGCATATTGGGACGTGCTAGGAGAGCAATTCACGGAAATGGTGAACGAGATACTCGATGGGGCGGAAATTCCACTTGGGCTGACCGAAGGGACCATAACACTTACCCCTAAGAAGAGAGCCGCCCGCCGCATTGAAGAGTTTCGTCCGATTACGCTCCTCAACGCCGACTACAAAATAATAGCGAAATGCATCGCAAACAACCTGAAATCGGCGATGAGGAAAGTCATCAGTCCGTGGCAAACATGTGCGGTACCAGGGAAAAATATATTTGACGCCACATGCACCTACAGGGACATAATAGCACAGGCAGCCACCACCAGAAGCGCAGGTGCCATAATTTCGGTGGACTTCAACAAAGCCTTCGACAGGATCGACCACAAATATCTCGTAGAGACACTAAATAGACTCGGGTTTGGGCAAAAATTCATCGCAATCATCCATAAGATACTAAGTACTGCGAGATCGACAGTGATAATCAATAGTTGGGAAACAAAACTGATAAAACTGGACAGATCCGTGAGACAAGGCTGTCCATTGTCAATGGCTCTATTCGCTATAGCACTGGACCCACTGCTGCGGAAACTCACAAACGACATCAGAGGCTTCTCCGTAGGAGGCAAAGCAGTAGCATGTATAGCCTACGCTGACGACCTAGGCATCTTTATTGAAGACCAGGAAGATATTGGGAGAGTAGAAACAATCATGAATACATTCCAAAACGCGTCAGGCGCCCAAACCAACCCCAGAAAAACAATGCTACTGCCGATAGGGAATCAACGACTCAAACCAGACAGCCAATGGTATAAAATAGCAGAAAGCCATAAAGTTCTTGGAATATATATACAGTCTTGTCCACTTAGAATGGCCGCATACAACTGGAGGGACGTGCTACACACCATAAGAGGTCTCTCCAGACAGCACGCGAACCGGAAGCTAACAATCCACCAGAAAACAGAACTGATAAACACGACGATCCTGTCGAAAGCTTGGTACCTGGCGCAAATCTTAAGCATCCCGACAGAAATTGCGCGAGCACTAACGAGCGCAGTGTACTACCTGTTGTGGCGTCGAAATATATTCAAAGTGGCGCAAGCAACGTGCTCGCTGCCAACAAAAGAACTGGGACTAGGTCTAGTTGATATAAAGACCAAATGTGCAGCCCTTCTACTGAAACGAACGCTCGCCATCCAGGACAAAAACCCTGACAGCGTCACAGCCAAGATAATTGGAAGATACAAGCCCGCATCACAAGAAGCGCCGGTCGACACGAGACACATTCCCTGCAGAATGCGACACGTCAGGCTGCACTACGCCAACAAAAGTTACGTTCTGGACACCGTGGCGAACCCCAGCCACAGAACAGCCAAGAGAATATACTGGGCCCTCAGGGGGAAGCCGGCAAAAAACAAAATTGAACAAAAACTCCCGCAATACAATTGGAAACAAATATGGGGGAACGTCTCAGAAAACGTGTTACCTAAACATGCGAAGGAGACATGGTACAAAATGATTAACAGAACGGTACCAACCAACCAAAGACTGGCGGAGATAAAACTCGTCGCAAGTGACAAGTGTGACGTATGTGGCATGATCGACACCCTCGAACACCGATTCACGTGCGGGAATGCCATCAACATCTGGGAAGCGTGCCAGAAGATGTTGGCCCACATCAACAGAAAGGCGCCGGGAAGCATCACAGTGGAAGCAATCACCGCCCCAGACTGCAACCCATTTCCACGACCCAAGCGACTGGCGACTCTCTGGATCCTCGCCATGACGGCACACGTCATCGTAGCGCGGAGGCAGACCGACCGGCTGGCCTTCCTGATGGACCTCTGGGAGGAGAACAAGACGGCCCAGCAGCACAGGCGATACCACGAGAACTTCAACAACTTCCTGCGGATTCCACTGCAGACAGCAATCGCCAGAGTCCTCCCCAGCCTGTGACCCTCAGCACCGCCACCAGCCACCTCACCACACTCACCACAAGAATATCGTGTGCAGTGATAGTGAACAAGTGCAACACAAAAGATAAAGAGCTTTCTCTTCTCGCATCAAATAGTGAAGTATAGTAGTATAAAGTGTTTCTTCCTAGTGGAATCAGTGACACAAAGTGCTCCTTGGTGGAAAGTGCCAACTACTCATTATTATTAGATATTTTCATTTCCTTTACTTTGTGCCTATAAAATTCTATTGATTACTCACACTATCCTTTCTGCTTCTCTTATGTAATATGACAAAATTTTCTCTCTTCTTCAATTAGGTATATTCTGTAGTATATGTAAAAAAAAAAAAGTTTCTTCCACTTCTGCTCCACCTATCATGGTGAGGTTCCTTCATACTGTCCCACTAAACAGTGTAACTAGAGGAAGAGATCAAACCAGAATACACAATGTGCCTGTGTCATCACAAGTGCATCACATACAGAAACATAAACTCAAATCAATGCAACGATGCCAAATATAAACTGTTATGCCTGTCCTGCATGTCTACCCCCCTCAAAAAAAAAAAAAAAAAAAAAAAGACGACAAATGGCCATCTTTAAGGAACAAACAAAAAGAGAAAAACGAAAAAGGAAAATATAAAAACGAAAACATATAAAATGACAATAATATTAACCATCACTAGGATAATAGATTAATAGAATAAAATGTCTTTTTTTTAAATGTATCGTTGTTAAAATATTTAAATAAATATATATGGTTACAAAAAAACAAGTTCGAGTCTCGGTCCGACACACAGTTTTAATTTGCCAGGAAGTTTCATATCAGCGCACACTCCACTGCAGGGTGAAAATCTCAGTCTGGAACTTTTGTATTGCTCTCTTGTTCAGTTTTAGGAAACCGAATGAAGAACACATTTGGCGAAACCGCCTTTTGAATTTGCGCGAGCAACGACCTGATTGGTTAACTTCAATGTTAATCAACTCTTAAGCGGCGCAACGTATCGAATTTTTTTCTGAACAGTTATTCATTAGTACAACCAATCTGGAAACATCCCTATCAGCCTTTCAGACTGTTTTTGACCACCGTGCACGCAGTACAAGCGCGATGGGGACCCGTCTCACTACCCTTTTGTGGCTGAATAAGCTCCTTCATGGTCGCTACACAAGAGGTGAAGGTGTTGTCAATAGGTTTGCAGGTTAGCCTGATTTGACGCAGATGGACTTTTTTCTCTGGGACGAACAGAAAGATGAAGCCTGTGTTCAAGTTCAGAAGACCCAAAAGGATTTAAATCATCACGCTGTTGCAACATGTGCAATAATATTAAGAATCTCTTCAGTCTGTTCAAAAGTACCAGAACCAGCGACTACAAACGTGTAGTGCAGTAGGGTGGGAATTTCGTACACTTGATGACACAAATGAAATTTTAAGTACGTGTTTATTATCATGTTATAATTTGACTTCTTTTTTGCTGTTGCTGATATATTTTGTAACGAAAATTTGAATTTTTACATTAAACGCATAACGCGAGGATGTTAGTTAACTATCTTTGTATATCAATTAACTGTTTTATAAAGCCATTAAATTTTGAGGTGTACCATTCTTTCAAAGCTCTGGCAGAAATAAGAGCAGAAGTGTTATCGTAGTGAAGTAGCGACTCACCCTGAGATGCCATATCTTTTGTCTTCCAGTCCTTGTGTCTGTCCAACCACACATAGCCATGTCAGTCATGGTGTCAGTTTTAAATTGAACTTTTCTCTATTACCCTTTTGCAAGTAAACACACTTAGCTGCGTCAGACTGGTGCACCCTACCAGGCTGACGCGAAAGTTACGTGTAACAACACCAACAGTAATCGCTTACATGTTCAACACAGGTAAAGCCGACGTTCTAAATATCCTAATTTCTCTATCCTAATTTCTCCGAAACTACAATTCGGATTTTTAAGAGTGAAACGACGTTGAATCTGTTTCTTTTATAACTTAAGTACTAACAGTGGAAATTACTACCGCTACATTTGAAAAAAAAAAAACGACGTTGATACCAGTATCTCTGTAATTAACATAGAAACGGAAAGAGTCTATATAGTATGTCATTTAGTGAGAACTTTTTGACACTCCATTCAGGTGAAGCCAGCATTACGGTATCTTTTAAAAGGTTCATATATATCTGAGGTCAAGAGCTTAGTTGTTCAGTACAGTGGTTTTTGGCAGTGAACATCTTAATCAGAATATCAGTAGTGTAATCCTTGACGTAACGAATGAATGCATAATATCGAAGCATTATTTCATGTTGGTCAGCAGCTCGTGGTCTCGCGGTTGCGCTCTCGCTTCCCGAGCACGGGGTCCCGGGTTCAATTCTCGGCGGGGTCAGGGATTTTCACCTGCCCCGAGATGACTGAGTGCTGTTCTGTCGTCTTCATCATTCATTCCCATTACGGTCGGAGGAAGGCAACGGCAAACCACCTCCATTAGGACCTTGCCTAGTACGGCGGTGCGGGTCTGCCGCATCGTTCCTCTACGCTCTGTCAAGTAGCATGAGACTTCATTTCCATTGCATTTCATGTTAAATTAAACGCTACAGGAATAGAGTAACATGAGCCTCACAAAGAGCCCGATCGTTTGTTATTTCGGCACCTCGGTTTACTGCCTCATAAATGTACACTCGAGCTACACTGGGCTTCGTCTGGGGCTGAGTAGGCTTTCAGTTTAGTAGCGTGAAAATAACTTTGCAGCCGGCTTTCACAGTGTGAAAGGTCCTATATTAGTTCGGTGAAATAAATAAATTTTCAACTTATGCAGCCTTGGCCATTAATCACATCACAATGAATTTCTAAATATCAGATGCAGTTGTTGACGGAAATTTTTTTTTTGCAGGCAGGCGTTTGCTAATTTGGAATGTGCATCATTAGAATGCACAATATCGTAAGCGTGTATTTGTACGTTTATTGTCATCTCCTGATTGGTAAAGCTATGTGGTAACTGACTTCATCGAAAATTTATACTCTAACACAAGTTAAAAAGCATACGTTAACAAAGAACATGCTTCTACTTTGTTCTGCGCAGCGTCTACGAAGTGGCGAAAGCGTTCAGAAGAATTCAGCACTCTTTGTACCAGCATTTTAATCAATAAGAAAGGGCTGCTAATATTCTCAAGGGAATAAACTGAAGGGGGCTGCAAAAGGAACATCGACTTACAAACGTTGCTCGTAAAATCCCGAGAGCCTGTCCCGATGAGGGGAGTGAAATGCTATCAAGAAATTATTGTAATGAAAAAAAGGATGGAGTTGGCGGTGGAGCCATCCATGAATGCAACAAGATTTAAAGCAGTTTATAATGAATCTCTCAACTGATCAGTAAAATGTAGACACGCATAACTAATTCAGTCGTATATAAAAACTTTTGTCGGAGCTCTAACAAAATATCTAGCAGATAGTACTGTCGCTACAGGAAGAGAAAGATGTAGTGCATCATTATCTCCCGAAACATCTGCTACTATTTTTATCAGTACTGACACAAACGTGTGGATTCTTTGTTCATGGGTCATTAGTATGTCAAGTCAGATTCAGAGTTGTCACAGTCTAGAAAATTTCCTGCGAGTCTCACTTTCCTTCAGCGTAAAAATTCGAAAAAATTGTTGCCCGGGCTCCAGTAACGCCTCCCTGTAGCAACTAGTTTGCAGCAGAGTGGCAGGCTTCAAACAAAGGCTCAGAAGATTCTGTGACTAACTTGGTTGCAGATCTCGACCTCTGATATCGAGTGAAGAATTTTAGGACCCCTCTTAATAGTTTGTAGGTGCTTTACAAACAGAAAGCGGCTATTGGGCTAGGAGAGTAAGTGTGGCCTGTAGATGCGGTGTTGGCAGTTCGGAAAAAAGGGAATGTGAATATAATATTAGTTAACTGCAGGAGCGTCGATGGAAAGGTCCCAGAAGTAGTCTCCGTTATAAACGATACTAATGCTCATATGGTACTAGGGACGGAAAGCTGGTTGAAAACAGATTTTAATATTAATGAAATCCTAATTTCCGACTGGTATGTATCTCGCAAAGTTGACTTGCGGCCGGCAATGTAGGCGTATTTATAGCCGTAAATAATACATTAATGTTATTACCTGTCAACAGCGGGAATAACTACCTTTTGCAGCGCGGATAGCTGCGAGACGTGCAGGAGGACAGTCAACGAGGTTTTGGAAGGTACCGAGAGGGATGTGGTGCCATGCCGACTCCAAGTTTCTCGGTTTGGATCACTGGTGCAAACAGCCCGATCGAGGTGGTCCCACTGATTTTTGACCGGGTTTAAATTCGGGGTGTTTGGAGGCCAGAAGAGTGTGGTAGACTCATCCAGGTGCTCTTCGAACCACGCACTCGAGCTGTGTAACACGTGCGCGCTTTCTAATAAAAAATGTAATGAATGATGGTGGCCATCAACTACGTACCCTCAGACTCAAAGTTGAAATATTGACCGTTTTGGCTGGTTTCGTTGTCTAGGGGCTGGGATACGTAGTTGCCGCATTACAGGCCAAATGCTGCTGAGTCTACAGTATACAATATGAATATACACGTGAATCGAATGGTCGAAGGTTCCTATCACTCGACAGTTGCGAATTTTGAATGAATAGACATTTATAAATGAAAGATTGCAATTAAATAAAATCTGCAGGTGCTATTAACGACTTTAAATGATAAGTATGATAGTAGATGTACCTATAAGAATGCCGTTTATTACTACAAAAAACTTATTGGTGTCAATAGTCCATCAAACAAATAAAATGGAAGTTCAATAACAGGGAGCCAATAGATCCCTGCTTCACGTAATTAGTTAGGAACAACAACATAGCTCGCAAGATATTCACTTCCAAACGCATACTACGTCTTTACCGCAGAAGCCACGGAAATCTCAGAAGTGCAAAAGTCGGCACTATGAAATATTTCTATCTCCCGCGACCACGCGCCAACTCTTCCACTCTCAAAGTCTTTTCTCGCGACCGTGCGTCCGTTGCACCGTAATGTCCAGGACTCTCAGTGTCCTGTGCGGCTGTCCCTCGCGCCGCACTGTTCAGAACTGCCCTGTCCTATCTCGAAACGATGCTCCTCCTTCCACTTCCTTACAGTCTCTCCTCGTGTCCTTTTTGGAACGATCGCTGTGATTGGCTAGAGCGCTCCCGCCCTGTGTCCAAGCCAACGCACACTCACAAACATAATGAAAAACATACGAAATACAGGATTTACATTTAAATAACTTGAAATTAAATAAATATTGCTATGGCTGGATCATAAACACGCTCTAACACACATTATTAAATACATAAACAAATTAAGCATATATCAAATGTACAGAACATAAGTGGTGGTGGTTGTTGATGGGATATTGAAGGGGGACTAAACAGCTAAGGTCATCAGTCCTCCAGAACATAAGTAAACCAGTAGCCTAATGTCTCCGTGCTTTCTGAAACATAGTAAATAACTGACCAATTTCTTCATGAATAACATATATCGGATATAAACAAAGACGTAGATGAATAAATATATTTATAAGCATGCTGCTACCGTTTTTTCGTGTAACTGTAGAGTACTTATGGCCTGAGGCGATCGATAGTAATTGGCCACTTTGACCTCCAATAACTCATGTACTATTCAAGTTACATGCCTGTAATTTATACCAATTTAGGCTTACACTAATAGCTTTCTAAAGACACGTCTGTCGACAAAATCGGATGAACAGTTTACATTTTGGAAATTCGTTGGAATTTACATTGAAATGCTAAACTTTAAACTAATAAAGATATTGAAAATCTGATTACACCATCAGAATCGTTGTCCAAATAATGGTAATGTACATGTTTCTTTTTTAGGTATCATAATTCATCTGGCTACTATTAATTTCTATACGAACTGTGAAATGTCTGCCATTAAGGTTTCACAAAGTCCACTATCTTTGGCACTCCCGGCATGTCTTCACCGACACAGCATCACCATGGAATCCCTAGCCACGCGGCCGCTGGACCACGTGGTCCGGCCGTTGTGCGGCATCACGTGGTTGCTAGCGAGCCGCGGCTTGCCGAACGGCCCCAGAGGTGGCCGCCAACTCTGAACTTAGAATATTTTCAGGGCGCCACAACTCGCCCGTTACCTCACACACGGTACATTGTCCAGTTGTTAGATGCCATCTTGTCGAGTAAAAACAAACTGCATGTAGTGGTGGACATGGTCTCCAAGGACATATGCGTAATTGTGTTGATCCATAGTGCCTTCCAGGATGACTAGAGCATCCAAGGAATGCCACGGAAACGTCCCCCAGACCATAAACCTTCCGAAGATTGCTGCAGGGTGTTTGCTTTCAGACGCTTCACGTTGTACGCGCCAACATCCATTTGTCTGAGGAAGCCTAAAACATGATTCATCTGTAAAGGTTACGTGTCGCCAGGCAGTGGACGTCCAGTTGCGGTGTTGACCTGCATATCCCAGCCTTCATCACCAATGAACAGTAGTCAGCTGGGTGCATGAACGAGGTGCATGCCGAGGGGACCCATAAGCAGCAACATTCGCTGTAAGTAGGCTGTTTAAGTTTTATATTGGTAACGCCACGTAGCGCTCTGTATGTGCTGTGTGCAGTCTGTGGCTGGTTTGCATTGTTGTTGGAATATCTGCCATTGTAGTGTTGGGCAGCTGGATGTTAACATCGCGTAGCGTTGCGCAGTTGGAGGTGAGCCGCCAGCAGTGGTGGATGTGGGGAGAGAGATGGCGGAGTTTTGAAATTTGTAAGACTGGATGTCATGAACTGCTATGTATATTATGAGTTTTCAACACTATTAAGGTAAATACATTGTTTGTTCTCTATTAAAATCTTTCATTTGCTAACTATGCCTATCAGTAGTTAGTGCCTTCCGTAGTTTGAATCTTTTATTTAGCTGGCAGTAGTGGCGCTCGCTGTATTGCAGTAGTTCGAGTAACAAAGATTTTTGTGAGGTAAGTGATTTGCGAAAGGTATAGGTTAATGTTAGTCAGGGCCATTCATTTGTAGGGATTATTGAAAGTCAGACTGCGTTGCGCTAAAAATATTGTGTGTCAGTTTAAGCACAGTCTTGTATAATTGTTCAAAGGGGACGTTTCATATGTCGACCCTTAGCCTAGGATACCTCACTGGAATCTTCTGATCTTTTCTTGTAGTTTGTGCAATTAGTGCAGCCTTTGTTTATTGCTAGCGCGTAATTGTAGAGAGAATTTCCTTTGTAGTTGTAGTCTTTCATTCTTGTACAGTAAAACAGTTGTGGCATGCATGTAGATTTGCACCAAGTATTTCGCAGCTACGCTTGCAATTAACGAGATATTATTTTCAATGCTATGTTAATGTGTTTTCTTATTTTGCTCTTCAAATTGTGCTTTTCTGTGTTATCGTGTGAAATATTGTGACAATAATGGCGTGTGAAAAACTTAATACTAGGCTCCAAAGTAAACTGAGAAATGACAGTGAAGACGAAAGCAGTGTGTTAGCGCCACCATGTAATGAATTAACTAATATTCAAAGTAGTAATTTGGTAACTGTGCATAGGGAAATGGAGCGGGCGTCAAATAATGGTGTAGACAGTGAAACAGGTAGTGAACAGGGAAGCATTATCGATTGATCGGTCGGCAACAGCTTGCCTCAGGAATCCGAAATGACAGAACACAATCTTGCAAATACTGTAGATTCAGGTTTTGCGTCCTCACCGTTTGCTCAAATAAGTCAAGACACATTTTCTGCTTTTCAAACTGCGAATATTGCCGGTTCAAATGCATTGCCGAATAGCACTGAGGAACATGTTTCAGACACCAGTGCATTGTTATTACAATTAATGCAACAAATGGGACAAAAGCTTCAAAAGTTAGACACAATGGAACAAAATCAGAGACAAACACAGCAAAAGCTTCAAAAGTTAGACACCACACTTGTACAAACACGTGAAAATTTAACTACTGCGTTACATAACACTGAATCGAAATGTCAAAAAGTCTGTAATGACGTAAAAACACAGAATTGTGAGCATTTTCAACCTATTTTTTCGCGGGATGAAAATGCATTACAGAATCACGAAGCAGCCATAAAGGAACTGCAAACTATTGTTCATCAAAATCATGAGACCTTGCAAGCTAAAATTGACTCAGTTGCATCTACCGATTCGGTTACGCAACTAGCAAAAACTCAAGAAAACTTAAAGGACACAGTAGATACTCTGAAAATTGGTTCAGAAAGACACATGGAGGAAATTAGTTCATTATCAGAGAAAGTATGTGAACTTTCGGATCAGCTAAATAATTTATCTACGAAGGTAGATGATAATCTGAATGACACAAAACCGATAGTCTTTAATGACACAGAAGAGTGCGAACAAATTAGGAAATTCAAACAAAATCTGAATCAAATTAATACGCAACACCAAAGAGAATTCCGGGAAGTACAAGATCAGCTGACACAGGTAATACAAGAATTACGTATTTCAGGGGACACTCGCGCTCCAATACGGGCAGAGGGACATAGAAATACGGAACAGCCACAAAATAATAATACAGGGCACTTCGAAAATTATGAAAGAAATTGGCAAGGTACGCCGAATTTTGAGATTGAACCGCCGAAACGACGTAACAATGACCTACATGCGACTCGCCGACATGATGATTTTGACTATAAGCTGTTCATTACTACACGTAAATTCAAAACATTTAAGAATT
Organism: Schistocerca piceifrons; assembly: GCF_021461385.2. Taxonomy (NCBI): domain Eukaryota; kingdom Metazoa; phylum Arthropoda; class Insecta; order Orthoptera; family Acrididae; genus Schistocerca; species Schistocerca piceifrons. The sequence continues at coordinate 528,193,137 of NC_060149.1, read as the reverse complement.
CTGGCAAGGACATTCATTCACAAGCGTGGCTTCATCAATTCTCTCATTGTTTTCCACCCAACTGGTCATTAGAACACAGATTAGAATTCATGTGTGGCTACTTAGAGAATGAACCAGCTGTAAGAATGCGATCGGTCATTCACGATTGCCACAGTGAAGGAGAATTTTACCATGCCTTCCTCTCAGCATATTGGTCTCAAGCCACACAAGACCGAGTAAAACATGGCATCATAATGATGAAACATTTCGAACAATCTGAATTTTCCAGTCTTGTGAAATATTTTGAAGACATGTTGCGCAAGAATCAGTACCTGTCAAACCCATACAGCCCCTCAGAACTCATCCGCATTTGCTTAATCAAATTGCCTGAACATTTACGGCATATTATTTTGGCAGGACGTTGCAAAGACGACATTGAAGCTTTTCAGGGACTCTTACAAGAATTAGAAATTGACACTGACAATCGCGGAACGCGAAAACAGGAACACAACAATTACAGGTCACATCCGTCGCAATTCCGCGATGAAAGAAATAATAACTGGACACGACAAGGCTATTCTCACAAAACAAATCGTGACCAAAACAGGCACCACCCATATGACAACCGTTGGCAGAGTAGTAATAATTACAGGGAAAGATCACCTCTCCGCGGTAATGACTATCACAGAGACAATCAGAGGAACAGACAATATGGGAACCAAAATAAATATTATCAGGGGAGACAGAATAACGTGAGACTCAACGGTCCAGCGCGCAGTTACGATTCAGGGAGAAATTCTCCACCACGTAACCGACAAGAAAGAAACTATGGAATCTACCGACATGACGACAGACGATATGATCGTAACGACAGACGTGAATTGCATCAGAACTAGCGGGATTCAAACAGAGCAGAGCCCTGTCGACAGGGTGAATTTGTAGAAGTTAGGTCTCCAAATCCCAATAACGACGCGCGCCAACAAAGAGACAATAGGCAATGACTCATACCGCTGACAGCCACAAAACGTACGTATGAAACTGACGACGCAGCTGCCGTAGCTAGTAATTGCGTAAAAATGGAAGACACTAGGGACATCTTACTCCAGGAACACGACGTAAAACATAACAACATTGCATATCCTGTGATTCACATTACAGTAAATGACGTAAAATTTACTGCAGTGCTTGACTCTGGCAGTCCCATTTCAGTAATTAGGGAAACAGCCTTTAGCAAATGCAACAAATCGAACAATTGCCCCACACTTCCGTTACGTAAGATTAAATTACAAGGTGCAATCGTTGGAAAAAGTGTAGATGTACGCCAACAAACCAACTTAGAATTCTTTTGTCAAAGCCACAGCTTCTCTATGAACTTTCTCATTGTTCCATTATTGTCGACTGAAATTATACTGGGAGTAGGCTTTTTGAATGAATACAAAGCAATCTTAAACTTTCATGATGCTGAAATAAGTTTAGAGAAAGAAGGTAAGTCAATAGCTTTGAAATTTGAAGATTGGCTCTCAAACCATGACGAGGAAATTAATCGGCTTTACCTTCTGTTAGACAACAGTTCGGAATTTTCTACGGAACTGGACACTAACAATCACTCTGCAAGTACTGACAGGGATGATATCGACGGCATATTTGAAACTAATGAGTTAATTCAGAATAAAATTCAAACAATTGAGAATTGTAATGACACTGATAGGCAGGACCTTTTTGAGATTTTACAAGCACATTCCACAGTTTTTACTCACAAAACAGGAACAATCAAGGGATTTCAATACCAATTTCGTGTTCGTGAGCATACTAAATTTTGTGTTAGACCATACGTAATTCCAGCACATTATAGGGACCGTGTTAGAACAGAAATACAATCTATGCTTGACGAGGGCATTATTGAGCCTGCAGTAAGCTCATACAACAATCCATTACATGTTGTTAAGAAGAAAAATGGATCGATCAGGCTTGTCTTAGATTCGAGACAAATAAATACTATCATTATTCCTGTGAAACAGACAGGCCGCAAACGTTGGAAGAACTTCTTCAAAATTTTAATGGTGTAAAAGTGTTGTCTTCCATTGATCTCAGATCTAGCATTTATCAGATCGAACTTCATCCAGAATGTAGAAAATACACAGCTTTCCTTTGTTTCGGCGTTTGTTATCAGTTTCGGAAACTTCCTTTTGGTTTAAACATTTCTTCGGCAGCATTCATTCGCGGGCTAAATTCCATATTACCTGAGTTCTTAAAACGTCACATCACCTTATATGTGGAAGATATTCTAATAGCAGAAGCTTCATGGGAACAACATAATCGCATCCTCAACAGTTTGTTACGTATTTTTGCAGAATCTGGTATTACAGTTAACTTGGAAAAGTCTGAATTCGGTATGTCAAAGGTGAGGTTGTTGGGACATACTATTTCTTCTGAAGGCATTCAGCCGGATCCTGAAAAGTTAGAAGCAATCAGAGCCATTCCAGTTCCATCCACAAAAAAACAAGTCCTCAGTTTTCTAGGTCTCGTCAATTTCTACCGTCGTTTTCTGAATATGCAAATTCTTGTTACACCAAAACTTTGTTCTCTCACTGGAAAAAATACTATTTGGAACTGGGACGAACAAGCACAGTTGGAATTGAATTCTTTGAAAGAATCGCTACTTAACGCGCCAATACTAGCTCATCCAGATCTCTCACAAGACTTTTGCCTTAGCACGGATTCTTCTGAAGTCGGTCTTGGTGCCCATTTATTTCAAGAAGCCATAGAAAATGACATTACTGTTCAGAAAACCATTGCTTTTGCTAGCCGAGTGCTAACAAAATCTGAAAAAAATTATTCCGTTACTGAATTAGAAGCTTTAGCTATCGTTTGGGCATTTAACAAATTCCGTTTCTTTCTTTCTGGTAAGCACGTAAAAGTATACAGTGATCATCGTGCATTACAATTTCTTATGTCTTCAAAATTAAATCATGACAGGTTAAAACGTTGGGCATTGTTTCTGCAAGAATTCCACTTCACAATAGTCTACATTCCCGGAAAGGAGAACATTGTTGCGGACGCACTGTCACGCGCACCGTCTGGGCTTGAGAAAAGTAACACAGAAGGCAACCTCGAGAAAAATTTCAGTATTCTTTACATTCAGAAAGTCGCCTTTGAAAACTTCATCACCACATCTTTAAAGGACATTGCTCATGACCGAGCGAGGTGGCGCAGTGGTTAGACACTGGACTCGCATTCGTGAGGACGACGGTTCAATCCCGCGTCCGGCCATCCTGATTTAGGTTTTCCGTGATTTCCCTAAATCGCTCCATGTGAATGCCGGGATGGTTCCTTTCAAAGGGCACGGACGACTTCCTTCCCCGTCCTTCCCTAATCCGATGAGACCGATGACCTCGCTGTCTGGTCTCCTTCCCCGAAACAACCAACCAACCAACCATTGCTCATGAACAAGATAAAGATCCGATTTGGAAAGACATCAAAAGTAAATGGCATGAAAAGCCGCACACTCAGATTCGGCATTATTATCTGGTTAGAAACAACATACTCTTCAAACGCTTCACTGTTGATGACAAGCTATGGGTACTTTGCATTCCAGACGATTGTGTTAATAAGCTCATTTGGTACATTCATTTCAGCTACGCACATTTTGGTCCACGAAAATGTTATCATATTCTTCGAACGACTTGTTATTTTAACAATATGGAAAAGAGAATTCGAAGAGTATTGTCTACTTGTAAACTTTGTCAAAAGACGAAACCATCTACTATCTCACATCGTGCTCCGTTGTTTCCTATCATTCCTTCCAAATTAAAAGAATTTGCTGCTGTTGATCTCTTGGGACCCCTTGTCAGAACATCGAATGGATTTTCGTACGTTCTAGTCGCTGTTGAACTTACTTCAAAATTTGTTTCTTTCACTCCGTTACGTAAAGCCACTGGACGGTCTGTATCCAACGCCTTTGCTAAAAATTTCTTACGTGAAGTTGGCCACGTTGCTAAAGTCATTTCAGATAACGGACCTCAATTCAGATCTGGTGTTTGGTCACACATGCTTCGGAACCATAAAATCAAACCTGTTTTTATTTCATTGTACTCACCACATTGTAACCTGTCTGAACGGATTATGAAAGAAATCAATAAGCTTTGCAGACTTTATTGTCACAGAAAGCATCAGCACTGGGACAGATATTTAAACTTATTTCAAAACGTGCTGAATGAAATGCCTCACGACTCCACTGCTTTACCACCTACTCTTGTACTAAAGAATGAAGAACCACCGAACAGAATCAGAGAGCTTGTACCTTTTCCGAATACACGTAAACTTCGACACAAAGACATAATTGATTTAGCTATTAAAAATATAAAATCTGCAGCAGACAAAAGGAGAAAACTACACGACAAAGCAAATGCAAAGAAATTATATATTGGTCGAAAAGTTCTCATTAAAGCTCATTCATTGTCACATAAGAAGAAACACTTGAGTCACAAATTCTTTCTAGTTTACAATGGACCTTACAGAATCCGACGTATACCACATGATAATTGCGTTGAAGTTGAAACTCTGCGTACTAGGAAGAGTAAAGGTTTACACCACATTTCACATGTAAAACAGTTTATTGAAAGATAATCTGCTTTTTAACTTTGTCTTTGCCATAAAACTCTTCACTTCACATTTCTAGTATGCACTGTCAGACTTAGAAACTGTTACCATGCAACAATGTTTGAAGTTAAATATCCAGTCAAGAACCAAGAGAACTTATTTAAACAGAAATTACGAATGCATTGTTATAGTGAACAGACGTCACAGTGTTATTGTGTGTGTACATTCTTGCTTGTTAGTTGCACGATTACGTAACGACTATAAGGCTTACATACTTAGAACATATACTGGCACTGCTAATGAGATTTTAATGCAACATTTTGGTTTACTTGAAGATACATTCTGGATTTAAAGTATTTTCAGTGAGATACCAGATGACACAGTGGTTAGTTTATGTGACAGCTACACGATTTTATCACGACGCCACTAATGAGTGACAATATACAATGTTGCTTTTGCAGTGTTTCTGTTTTATATCTGCACAGTTTTTCTGTATTATTCTGGAAAGTAAAACATGTTTTAGTAGTAACTTTTGTTGTATAGCTACAATGAGACAGCCTTTTTCGTAGCACAACAATACGTTACATTATAGTACTTTCTTGATCACGGTAAGGTACGTAATAACTACGGTATCCATATGCAAAGCATTTCACTTTCGTTTATGATGAGGTAAGTATATTGACTTCAGCAGAACTTTGCTTACAGAGGACGATAACTACGACACTTCCACAGAATTATCTTACAGCAAGACGCACATTTAGCGCTACAGGACACGCATTTGAGAGATTAATTTTGTACTTAAGCCATTTATTTTTCAAGATTTTTGAATTACAAAGAAAGTTTTCCATGATACATTTCATTCCATTTCTGTAATCTGTAACACCTGAGGGTATAATTACATTAATCCTCAGGGGGGTACACGCTTACTTTGTGTACCATGTGTGTGGCAAGCACAAGGAGCCCTAGCTAATATGGTATTTGCTTATACAACTTTACACATCGGTAAATACATTGTTTGTTCTCTATTAAAATCTTTCATTTGCTAACTATGCCTATCAGTAGTTAGTGCCTTCCGTAGTTTGAATCTTTTATTTAGCTGGCAGTAGTGGCGCTCGCTGTATTGCAGTAGTTCTAGTGACAAAGATTTTTGTGAGGTAAGTGATTTGTGAAAGGTATAGGTTAATGTTAGTCAGGGCCATTCTTTTGTAGGGATTATTGAAAGTCAGATTGCGTTGCGCTAAAAATATTGTGTGTCAGTTTAAGCACAGTCTTGTATAATTGTTCAAAGGGGACGTATCATCGCTAGTACAAACATCAGCAGCTGTCGTTCACCTCTGTCATCTATGGCTCGTGGTACACCATAGTTGACTCGGTGCAGGTTTTGGATACCACCGTTTAGCCATGTGCGGTATACTGTAACGGTGGCAGCCGAACAGTTTACTAACGTAGCCATTTCGGAAATGCTTCCACCCATGGCCCGAAAGCCTGCAATCATATCCTTTTGGACGTCACATAAATCCTTCCGTTTCCGCATTACGATAATGACTGCACTGGTTGCCGCATCCATCCGACACACTTTATACCCTCCACTGCTGGTCTGCCACTTGCCTTCTGTTAGTGGTTATCGCACGTTGACTATGAAGATAGGCTGCGATCGCGTTAATGTGACTGGACCGTGTATAAAGCCAAGTGATTTCCAAAACTGAAATAATCTGTGTGAAGAAAAGTGATGAACGATAATCAATCAAATTAGTTGAATGTTTCTGTGGCTCCCCGCATAAGCAGCAGTAGTGACGAAATATTACAGGGTGTATCTGGAGAAGGGTATGCACGAATTTCCTCAGCTATGGACTATTCAAGTCACTGTGACAGGTAGTAGCAAAAGAGGATAGTGTAAAATTGTGCTAAAATCCTTGTCGAGAAATTATGTACACTTAATCAGAGAACCGACTTCTCGCGAATAACATCTTCGATCTCCTGGTTACGAACAGGACCGAACTTCCCGACTCATTTACTGCAGAGATCATAAAACCGTCACAGCATCACCGACTGCGGATGTCAATAAATATGTTAATAAAGGTAGGAATAAACTTGTGCTTAATGAGTAACAAATGGCTCTGAGCACTATGGGACCTAACATCTCGGGTCATCAGTCCCCTAGAACTTAGAACCACCTAAACCTAATTAACCTAAGGACATCACACACATCCATGCCAGATGCAGGATTCGAGCCTGCGACCGTAGCAGCCGCGTGGTTCCGGACTAAAGCGCCTAGAACCGCTTGACCACAGCGGCCGGACAGCAAGCGGATCGAAGCGGTCTGTCCACACCCCGTGACCATAATGGCATCAAAACGGAGGATGAGGGAAGACAGAAACACTACATGCCGTTTTCCCAAAATTGTTTCGATGGGGAGGATGGTGCTAAGGTTCCTCTTTTAAATCGTCGCACGAACTTCACACTGACGTCCGTGGAGACGACCTTACAAGAGAGTATTCATTCTATTTGATTGGGAGGCATATTTCAATATATACGACGCAAACAGACACGTTTAATGAATTAATACTTTCATCGCCTGAATTTTATTTTCAGTAACAAAGCAAAAAGCAGTATTTGTTCGGTAGAATCAGTTTCGTAAATGGTTCGCAGAACCAAACATCGCTAACAAGCCAAGGAATTTGATCGCGCAATAGTCGGGGTATTCAGCGACTAATCACCAGAATATACCAATCTGAATGGATGAATTAAACAGAAAATTCTGGCACACTTTACTGCGATAAGAAAATATTGAAGTAAGAATTTCGTTTTTTCCTAAGTATATTTGTAAGTTGCATACTGTTGCACGCAGCTACTGGTAGTCCGCAATCAACAGCGTGCTTCTTTCAGTAGCGTGCAGATTCAGTGTGTGCTGCATTCCCTGAGATAGAGATGTGAAGACTCTTGGCTCGCTCGTCATCGCGCGGACCGGAACGTGATGTTAAAAGGTTTATTTAAGCGGCAAAATGCAGCTGTTTGGTGGTGTGAGTACGTATGTTTCGCGTTATAGTGCTGATGATACATTTCAGTGCACAATTTAAAACAATTCACAGTGTTATAACCCATATTCCTACACATCTGCTGCGCCTTGCCGACTGCATAATGTGTAGCAACTGTAAATAATTTATCATATGAATTAACTGTGAACATACCATTAACTGTATTATACACTGACCGTGAACGTATCATTGTGATATTTAGAAATGAATCAAGTGATTATAGAAATAAGAAAATCTTGATAATGTTCACGAGAAACTGATCGATACTAATGTATCATTTGGCTGTGAATGGGATTCTGGTTTATGTACAAGAATGGCGTTTTCGCAGTGGACCCCTGTGAGAAACATTTTCAAAATGACCTGTTATTACCATCACAGTTAGTTTAACTGGTACAGTAGCACCCATTCCGTCCGAGTCGAACTTTAGTACTGTGTTGGAACATTTCAGCATTTTCATGAACGACAGTGTCAGAAGGGAAGACGCAGTCGGCGCTGAAAATTCTCCCTATTTCCTGTCAGTAGTTGAGAGGAAGTGAAACACGGGACACAATGTAAAATAACAGCGGCAGAATAGACCACTCCTTTTATGTTTCTGGCCAGGCCGCTTACCTATTGTTAAAAGGATGTACTTTGTATGGACCATTGTTATGACTGCTTACACAGTGTTGTGTACTTGCGCTACTATAATTAAGTATAGCTCGGAAGGAAGGGAGGGGGTGAAACTAAGTGGCAGCACATAGCTTCGAAAACCAGCAAGATCGCTTCAAAGTTTAACGTCCATATCCACCATACATACCATCAGCAACAATACCACATATAATGTCTCCTTGAGAGACTGTGGATAGGTTTGCGAGCGCCAGGGCACAAGCTACTGAGCAGAAACTGAACGTACACACTGCTCCCCTTGTAGGTACAATTTCCTTCACCGCCAAGGTTTAAACCTGCTGCCGGCCACTGTGACCGAGCGGTTCTAGGCGCGTAAGTCCGGAACCGCACTGCTGCTACGGTCGCAGGTTCGAATCCTGCCTCGGGCATGGATGTGTGTGATGTGCTTAGCTTAGTTAGGTTTAAGTAATTATGAGTTCTAGGGGACTGATGACCTCAGATGTTAAGTCCCATAGTGCTCAGAGCCATTTGAACCATTTAAACCTGCTACCATCGAATCGATGACTATCGCACTCGCTTGAGTTGACACGGCTACAAGTGTAGCTGAAGTTTGTCAAACATGAGTGTTCGAATCATTTTCGCGATCCACGACTGAGCATCAACGTGGTAATAAGCACTAGAACTGAACAAATTTCTCGAGCTGTTACCAAGGTTTCAGTTATCCTATCTTCAGCAAGAAATCCAACTAGCACCTGCCTAATAGTGCTTGCCTACGAGGACAGCTTTGACTACGAAGCTTGGTGACGGTATTACTCCTCCTCGACATTTTCATCCTTCAATGTGACACATTTTTACAAACGATGTATGGCATCATGGAGACGTTCGTCTTTGTAATCTGCAGTTTGATCGTTCATGAAACGTTCCCGTACAGGGAGTAGGCAAAAATATGGAAACATTACAAATGCAACACATTATCATCCTAATGCGGCGTAGGAAACGCATTAGCCATCAAAATGGCTTCCAGCTGTCTCAAAATGGATAATCAGGGGTCCCGTGTTATTTTCAAGGAAATCTTGTAGCTTTCTTCGTGCAAAATAGTGACAAGTTCAGGTAACGACGATTGAAGTGGATAGCGACCACGCACCCTTCTCTCCAATGTAGACCACAAACGGTCAACAATATTGGGATCTGGTAACGGTGGTGGCCGGATGAGATGGTTCTCGTGCTCACAAAACCAGACCTAGAAGATACAAGCTGTGTGAACAGAGGTCCTGTCTCCTTGGAACACGGCATCATCACCACTGCGCTGCATTCAGTTCTCCACTGACTTCTGCAGCTGTTGCTCTATTATTTTTCCATGATAATCCCTCTTCAATGACTGCCCGTCACGATCACTCAACACACGCTTTCGTCCGCGCTGTGATTTAGCGAATGATGTTTTCCCGCTTTCCCTGTATGTAGTATAATTCGTTCATACGGTGTCTCGTGAAACACCAAGCACTTCGGCTATTTTGATTACGGAAGCACTCAGCACATGAGCACCAACAATTTGCCCACTTTCGAAGTTACTTAGCTCCCACGCATTGCACTGACCAACCGCACAGAATACTGTTCTGACCATGACTGACCCTTGCGACGTATCGAGCACAATACACAGCTGCCGTCCGTGGTCAAGAAGAACAGCGCAGCATGCAGTCTTGACCATAATCTGCATTTACGATCAAGCACGCATTTCTCGCAGTGTTTCCATATTTCTGTCCAATCTCCGTAATTCGTTGATGTTTAGTAAGATCATTAGAGGTTTTCTTAATCTTCCTTGAGGCACACCCTATGTTGCTTTACTTTCTGTTGAACATTCACCGTCCAATATACAGTAATGTACTAGGCTTAATTAGTAAACCATTTATGGAGCTATCGTATGTCTGTGATTACAATCAGTATGAACACATGTTGATTATTAGTTTTCGATGTGATACACTGAATGCAATACACTGTAGAGCCAAAGAAACTGGTACATCTGCCTAATATCGTGTATGGGCCCCGCGAGCACGTAGAAGTGCCGCAACGCGACGTGGCATGGACTCGATTAATGTCCGAAGAACTGCTGGGGGGAACTGACACCATGAATCCTGCAGGGCTGTCCATAGATCCGTAATAGTACGAGGCGGTGGAGATCTCTTTGGAACAGCACTTCGCAAGGCATCCCAGATATGATCAATAATGTTCATGTCTGGGGAGTTTGGTGGCCAGTGGAAGTGTTTAAACTCATAAGAGTGTTCCTGGAGCCACTCTGTAGCAATCCTGGAGGTGTGTAGTGTCGCATTGTCCTGCTGGAATTGCGCAGGTCCGTCAGAATGCACAATGGACATGAATGGGTGCAGGTGATCACACAGGGTGTTTACGTACGTGTAACCCGTCAGAGTCGTATCTAGAGGTATCAGGGGTCGCATATCACACCAACTGCATACGCCCCACACCATTACAGAGCCTCCACCAGCTTGAACAGTCTCTTGCTGACATTCAGAGTCCATGGATTCATGAGATTGTCTCCATACCCAATATTTTACACAGTGATAGTATATGTAATTCTGAACAAAAAATGTTATATGAACATAGGTCCGCAAATGCTTCGTTAGGGAGGTATGGGCATTGAAAGGAACTTTAATTCTGCAAAACTGATGTACACAACGTGAACGTATACACAATCCAACTGGACCGTAACGTGATTTTATTGAAAACAATGTTACTGAGAAGTACAGTTGTATTTAACATTTTTACATAATGTTTATTTACTTTGCATTTAGTACATAATACATTAGAACATGCATGTTACATGTGTTCAATTGAAAAAGACGTACCACGTCTTTTGCAAACGGCTTTAACACTTATCGGACAGATGTTGTACTGTTCACATAACACGTTCGAATATCCCACTATGAACGTCATTGCACTTTTGCGCTCTAGCGACAACATGTTGTGTTGCTTGTTCAATTGTCTGTGGTTGGTTCCTAATCAATTCAACAGCGTGCATGAAGCCACGAAGCAGTTCATCTCCTGTATTTACCTTCACTTTATGCACCTCTGATTTTATCCAACCCCATAAATATGAATCTAAACGTGTAAGATCAGGTGATCTTGGAGGCCAGTAAATAGCACGTCCAATCCAGCGATTAGGGTAGGTGCAGTTGAGATGGTCCCTCACAAGTAAGGTAACATGTGGAGGGGCACCGTCATGTTGAAAGTACATTCCAGTTCGCTTGGCTAAAGCAACGTCTTCCAATAGTTTCACAAATGAATTTTCAAAAAAATGCAGGTACTTCTCTCTCGTCAATCGCTGCTTGATAGTAAATGGACCTGTCAAAAGGTTACCGGTCATGCCGCACCAAACGTTTATGGCAAGACGAACTTGGAAATTGCTATCCACTGAAGCGTGTGTATTTTCCCGTGACAATCGACGATTATTGCGTGTGTTGTTTATTCCACGTCGTGAAAACGGGGCTTCGTCAGTGAATAGTCTGTATGGAAGCAAATGGCTATTCTCAATTACCCAGTTGCAGAACTGAAGTCGTTGGGCATTGTCCCCAACGTGGAGATTTTGGACACTGTCTGTGTGAAATGGATACAGGTTTTCCACACGTAATGTTTCCTATGCACGTGTCTGTGGGAAATTCATATACAGGGACATTCTCCGTATGTTCGTACTGGGACTTCGCTCATCACTTGCGATTATTTGTTCCTGTTCTTGCACAGTTTGTTGACGTGCACACTCGGGTGAAAAATGTCTACTTAGAAGAAAGCCTGTTGCACACAAAGTGATAAACACTTTGGTAAACACCCTGATATCAGGTAACCGTCGAGTCGGAAAGCGCCTGTGGTATTCTTCTCTTGCAGCGGTAGCAATACCGTCGCAGTAGCCATGAACATTCACCGTGTCTACGTATTCCTCATTACTGTTGACGTGTGGCATTGTTAGCACCGCTTGTACGAACACAGTTAACACCATACACTACACAGCTAACCGATCCGTCGCCGGTACATTACACAATGCGGCTTACATGGCACAACTGCGAAAACAATTGGTGATAGTACTACGTACGTCATAAGACCATATTACGTGGTAGGTTGCATAGCGTAAACATGCCGTGTACCTGCGCATTGTTTGCTAGTAAATCACGTTACGGTCCAGTTGTATTGCGTATACGTTTACGTTGCGCACATCAATTTTACAGAATTAAAGTTCCTTTCAATACCCATACCTCCCTAACGAAGCATTTGTGGGCCTATGTTCATGTAACATTTTTTGTTCAGGATTACATACACTATCACTATGTAAAATATTTACCTTTCCTCCCCAAACACCCTGTATAGGCGTTGCTGACCGCAGCGCCGTATTCTGCCTGTTTGAATACGTATGCCTATAGTAGTTTCTTTGGCGCCTCAGTGTGAAATGGTCTTTAGTAGACAAATATGGCATTAAAGTAAAGATTAAGTCCTTCAGGGAAGAAAACATCTGGAAGGTAATCACAAATTCGGAGCACTCCATATTACGTAGTAAGCTTCTCACCATGCATTTAGCAGCACGAAATACGTATGGCACCTGACGATATTTGTCTGCAGTCGCACGTACCTCTTGTACTCAGCGCATCAACTTCTGAACAAACAATATCTCGTAGTTTATATTAGTCACACGCAGGGGGTCATAACGCGACGCTAACGTAAACGAACCATTTATACCATACGAGTACACTGGTTCCTCTTAGTTACAACTATATGATTAGTCACGTAACATAGCGTGTAGAATACTGTTCTCTCTCTCTCTCTCTCTATCTATCTATCTATCTATCTGTTTGTCTGTCTGACGTGAATAATAATTTTAAATTTTTTAGAACGTTATATATTTTGTAAATTGTTGGGGTAATTTCAGAATAATGCCTTACAACTGTAAGCCATGCCTTACCATTATTTTTTCATTGCTTTTGTTTAAAATGCGTGACACTACTGGATAAAACATTACTGTGTCTTTGTGAACAAATTAACAAGCCGAGACGGAATTAAAAAGTCGTTATATGAAAATTGGATGTACTATTGCGTTCATAAAAGTTTAAATTGGAATTATATGCGCAGTTTTTGGGAACAAAATGACGACTGGGAGAGAGTGCAGTTGTATTTCAAGAAATGTTGATTTGATTTGCCAAATTGACAGCGCTACGAATGCAAAAGCGCAGGTAACATTTTCTATTTGTTTTCGCCTCTGTCTGATATTTGTGATGTGTGCGGAAGTAAAGGCAGCAACATACGGATAATTAAAGTTGTATGAACGACGTAATAGCAACTCTAACAAAGCTGCTGTTTTTGACATATTTTTTCCCTTGTCACTTTCAAACGTGCTCACTGTCAACCAGTATGAGTACAAAATCCAAGTGTCAGAAACAGCAGTGTGCCGCAAATTTCATAGCTGATTTAAGTAACACATCGTTCTAAACATATTCATGCGAAATGAAATTACATAGTTTACTTTTTACAGTTAATGTTATGCTGTATATATGTAAACAGTACAACGCTTGTATTTGGTGGGATGTATGCAAGATGAGGGAGCTAAGATAGGCCACCCAAAATATATCCAGAATGATAAATGCAAAGCACAACATGGGTGTGTCCTGCAGGATTAATGTATTTAATTAACCATTTTTGGCTTATGAGACCATCATCAGACTTGCTGTCGTCATTAAAAGTTGCAATATTTGTAAAAAACATTGAAAAAGATGTTACTCATCTAGACTAAAGCACAAACACAGAGGAAACGTCACCTTAACAGTGAAATGGTAATGCAATTAAAAGCTGAATAGTCAATGAATATTAAAAGGAAAAAACCAAGAAAAACATGAACATTCGAGAAACAGTGTCTACATAACAATTTAAAAAAATTAATAACACCAATAAAATACAATTTAAACATAGCAGCCGCTCGGGGTAGCCATGCGGTCTAAGGGCGCCTTTCCATGGTTCACGAAGTTCCCCCCAGAGGTGGTCTGAGTCCTCCCTCAGGTAAGAGTTTGTGTGTTGTCCGCAGCATAAGTTAATTTAAGTTCTATTAAGTAGTGTGTAAGTCTAGGGACCGATGACCTCAGCAGTTTGGTCCTATAGGAACTTACCACTACCACCACCACCACCACCACCACCACCACCACCACCACCTAAAACATGACAACACTACTGAAGAATAGCCTGAAGAGGTATTACATATGGAAAGTGATAAGGTTTTCGAATGCTTCCACACAGTTTGTTGCTTTATACTCCTATATTTTCCTGTATTTATTTAGTTTATTGTGACTGCCTATGTGGTCCATACATTCTGTTGTTTCGGTTGTTAGTTACATCTTTCACTCAGATCCTGTATCTGTCGTAGCGGCCCCTTACCACTTAGTGGGCCCGCACAACAGGCAAGCAAGGTGGGCTGCCGAACTCCTTTCAAGATCTCAGATGAAAACATCACCAGTGGATGTAAACAGCAACAGACTTTCCGCATTAACACAGCCCTACTTCGTGAAAAGCCGTATGACAGAGATCCACCAATTGGACCTAATGTGACTACGTGTAGCACTCCGCCGAATCGGTGTTATAAGCACGCCAGCAGTCAGACCGGAGTGTGTACCTACAGCTAGGACAGCTCCAGCCAATACCAACGCCGGCTCTAGCCTAGTAGATACTCGCCGTAGCCTTCAGTAGAAAGTTGTTTTTGTTGGATGTAACGTCACTTCGTAATTGCGTGGAGTAGTAATTTTGTTAATATTTTTTTTCATTGTCTTGTACTCTAATCTGGATTTTGACACCACAAGAATTATTGTGCTTCTTATTGTTCTTGCGTTTGGAAATTAATGTAGGTCAAGAAGGCGTTTATTTAAAGTGTGTTCAAACTTGATCGTTAGTTCTTTCCTGCCGACCGCAGGACACTACAGTATCAGTTTCTACACTCCTGGAAATGGAAAAAAGAACACATTGACACCGGTGTGTCAGACCCACCATACTTGCTCCGGACACTGCGAGAGGGCTGTACAAGCAATGATCACACGCACGGCACAGCGGACACACCAGGAACCGCGGTGTTGGCCGTCGAATGGCGCTAGCTGCGCAGCATTTGTGCACCGCCGCCGTCAGTGTCAGCCAGTTTGCCGTGGCATACGGAGCTCCATCGCAGTCTTTAACACTGGTAGCATGCCGCGACAGCGTGGACGTGAACCGTATGTGCAGTTGACGGACTTTGAGCGAGGGCGTATAATGGGCATGCGGGAGGCCGGGTGCACGTACCGCCGAATTGCTCAACACGTGGGGCGTGAGGTCACCACAGTACATCAATGTTGTCGCCAGTGGTCGGCGGAAGGTGCACGTGCCCGTCGACCTGGGACCGGACCGCAGCGACGCACGGATGCACGCCAAGACCGTAGGATCCTACGCAGTGCCGTAGGGGACCGCACCGCCACTTCCCAGCAAATTAGGGACACTGTTGCTCCTGGGGTATCGGCGAGGACCATTCGCAACCGTCTCCATGAAGCTGGGCTACGGTCCCGCACACCGTTAGGCCGTCTTCCGCTCACGCCCCAACATCGTGCAGCCCGCCTCCAGTGGTGTCGCGACAGGCGTGAATGGAGGGACGAATGGAGACGTGTCGTCTTCAGCGATGAGAGTCGCTTCTGGCTTGGTGCCAATGATGGTCGTATGCGTGTTTGGCGCCGTGCAGGTGAGCGCCACAATCAGGACTGCATACGACCGAGGCACACAGGGCCAACACCCGGCATCATGGTGTGGGGAGCGATCTCCTACACTGGCCGTACACCACTGGTGATCGTCGAGGGGACACTGAATAGTGCACGGTACATCCAAACCGTCATCGAACCCATCGTTCTACCATTCCTAGACCGGCAAGGGAACTTGCTGTTCCAACAGGACAATGCACGTCCTCACATATCCCGTGCCACCCAACGTGCTCTAGAAGGCGTAAGTCAACTACCCTGGCCAGCAAGATCTCCGGATCTGTCCCCCATTGAGCATGTTTGGGACTGGATGAAGCGTCGTCTCACGCGGTCTGCACGTCCAGCACGAACGCTGGTCCAACTGAGGCGCCAGGTGGAAATGGCATGGCAAGCCGTTCCACAGGACTACATCCAGCATCTCTACGATCGTCTCCATGGGAGAATAGCAGCCTGCATTGCTGCGAAAGGTGGATATACACTGTACTAGTGCCGACATTGTGCATGCTCTGTTGCCTGTGTCTATCTGCCTGTAGTTCTGTCAGTGTGATCATGTAATGTATCTGACCCCAGGAATGTGTCAATAAAGTTTCCCCTTCCTGGGACAATGAATTCACGGTGTTCTTATTTCAATTTCCAGGAGTGTATATGTAATAACCTCTTCAAGCTATTCTTTAGTACTCTTGCAAAATTCTAATTTTATTTTACTGGAGTAGTTCATTTAAAGTTTTAGATAAGCACTGTCTTTAGAGTTCGATGTTAATGATTTTCCTGGTTTGCTCCTCCCTCCCCCTCCCCCACACCCCTCTTGCGGGGCCGACCGCATTGCCACCCGCACCGCCCCCCGTCAGTCCACCCGCACGCTATTCGTTCGTTTTTTTCGTCAGTCGACTCTATTGAATCGAGTTATGGAGTAGTTGTACTTTCCTCTGTAGCACGCGCGTCCGTGTCATCGTCTTTTGTACGTTGCTGTCTGGCATATAGGGATCGACTTAATGGATTAGCTCTCTTGAACACTCATCCTGACATTGACTGTTCTATTGACGATGTAATTAACCAATTTGCCAGGAAGAGTATGCGCATCGAATTCATCATTTAAGCAAAAGAACCACAATTGTAACTTTTTTATATCATACGAAGGCATTGTCTTGTATATGTGTATAATCAGTTTAAATAGCACTTTCTTAAGCTTTGCATGTGGCCTGATTATTTTTTATTACGGTAAAAGTAAAGGTAGCGCAACATATCTTTAGCGTCCCCTCCTCGAGGTCTTTCTGTATCCACCACGGTGCTACCAACAAGCGACAGAAGAATCAGTTAAAATGCATAACATCGATGTGTGGTTCTGCTAAGTTATATCAAACAATGCGGTGAATTTTCTGACGCAAGCAAGCACTTTTTAAAGTTTACAGCTGGGGGATTCTTACACTGACTTTTTTTTGAAATCCATACACACTCATGTTATGAAAATATAAAAATTGGAAATTTGTGGTAAGATCCTATGGGACGAAACTGCTGAGGTCATCAGTCCCTAATCTTACACAGTCCCTAACCGAACTTAAACTAACTTACTCTAAGGACCCCCCCCCCACACACACACAACCATGCCCATAGCTCCGCGAACCGTGACAAGGCGCAATGGACCGCGCGGCTACCCCGCGTGGCACGAAAATGTATGTAAGTTACCCATCTCCGAAATCACTGGACCGATTTTAAGCAAACTTGGTACGTATATTACTTACCGTCTGGAAAGAATCGCGACGAAGGTATGAGCCACCTAACTATCAAAGGGGTGCGTGTAAAAAAGAAGTGTAGCCCATGATGCATCGATACCCAGACTTTATTCACCCAGTATTTGAGAATGAGAGCATTTAGTGACTTGCAACACAACCAACTTTACACAAAAATTCGAACGTTTAGGAAACTTTTTCTCGCTGACAACCCTCACTAAACGATTTAAGAAAAGAAGTTTCACGCTTACTACATTTTCTCTCTCTATGCAGTAAAACTATCGCATCAGGCATGAAGTTTTAATTTATTACTTCTTTACTATTAACCGTATTCGCGACACACACTGCACGCAGTATTCAAATATACCACTAAATGTAACTGCAAAATTACATACTGTATCATTGTAAGATACATAATTCAAGAGGTATGACGTCCTCAACACTGAGCTGCGTGAAAGGGAAACTGCAGGGCGAAATTCGCTGCAGATATGGGTGATATATCTGTAAAAATATGAGTGAAATATGTTAAATATATGTGAAACATATGTGACATATACACTCCTGGAAATTGAAATAAGAACACCGTGAATTCATTGTCCCAGGAAGGGGAAACTTTATTGACACATTCCTGGGGTCAGATACATCACATGATCACACTGACAGAACCACAGGCACATAGACACAGGCAACAGAGCATGCACAATGTCGGCACTAGTACAGTGTATATCCACCTTTCGCAGCAATGCAGGCTGCTATTCTCCCATGGAGACGATCGTAGAAGATGCTGGATGTAGTCCTGTGGAACGGCTTGCCATGCCATTTCCACCTGGCGCCTCAGTTGGACCAGCGTTCGTGCTGGACGTGCAGACCGCGTGAGACGACGCTTCATCCAGTCCCAAACATGCTCAATGGGGGACAGATCCGGAGATCTTGCTGGCCAGGGTAGTTGACTTACACCTTCTAGAGCACGTTGGGTGGCACGGGATACATGCGGACGTGCATTGTCCTGTTGGAACAGCAAGTTCCCTTGCCGGTCTAGGAATGGTAGAACGATGGGTTCGATGACGGTTTGGATGTACCGTGCACTATTCAGTGTCCCCTCGACGATCACCAGTGGTGTACGGCCAGTGTAGGAGATCGCTCCCCACACCATGATGCCGGGTGTTGGCCCTGTGTGCCTCGGTCGTATGCAGTCCTGATTGTGGCGCTCACCTGCACGGCGCCAAACACGCATACGGCCATCATTGGCACCAAGCCAGAAGCGACTCTCATCGCTGAAGACGACACGTCTCCATTCGTCCCTCCATTCACGGCTGTCGCGACACCACTGGAGGCGGGCTGCACGATGTTGGGGCGTGAGCGGAAGACGGCCTAACGGTGTGCGGGACCGTAGCCCAGCTTCATGGAGACGGTTGCGAATGGTTCTCGCCGATACCCCAGGTGCAACAGTGTCCCTAATTTGCTGGGAAGTGGCGGTGCGGTCCCCTACGGCACTGCGTAGGATCCTACGGTCTTGGCGTGCATCCGTGCGTCGCTGCGGTCCGGTCCCAGGTCGACGGGCACGTGCACCTTCCGCCGACCACTGGCGACAACATCGATGTACTGTGGAGACCTCACGCCCCACGTGTTGAGCAATTCGGCGGTACGTCCACCCGGCCTCCCGCATGCCCACTATACGCCCTCGCTCAAAGTCCGTCAACTGCACATACGGTTCACGTCCACGCTGTCGCGGCATGCTACCAGTGTTAAAGACTGCGATGGAGCTCCGTATGCCACGGCAAACTGGCTGACACTGACGGCGGCGGTGCACAAATGCTGCGCAGCTAGCGCCATTCGACGGCCAACACCGCGGTTCCTGGTGTGTCCGCTGTGCCGTGCGTGTGATCATTGCTTGTACAGCCCTCTCGCAGTGTCCGGAGCAAGTATGGTGGGTCTGACACACCGGTGTCAATGTGTTCTTTTTTCCATTTCCAGGAGTGTATTTATGTGAGCAAAGAGGAAAAAGTATTTTGTGCTGCTGGATGATGGGTTACTACAGATTCACTTTTAAAATCGAGCTGGGGTAGTTACGTGCGTCACATCATGGTATCGATACAAGCATACAGCTACATACACGTTCTGCAAACCGCTGTGAAAGACTTGGCAAAGTGCAGTTATTTAGTGTGGTACAACCAATTATGAGTTTCTTGCTGTTCCAATTATGTACGAATGGCAGGAAGAATGGCTGATTGAAACCCTCTAAGCATACTGTAATTAATCTTGCCTTCATGACCCCTACAGGGGCGATAAGTAGGGAGATGAAAGAGTGTATAAGTAGACGAACAGGGTTCTTTCTAGATTTAAAGGAACGTGTACCTCAAGATACCGGCATTTCAAGGGAAATGATTTAAAGGGACACTAGCATAGGAAGACCTGTAGGGGACAATACTTTATATAAGATAAAACGGTATCAGGTTATACATCTGGTGTCAGACACTTGCGCCCCTTGATGCAACCCCCTCCCCCTGGGGAACCACGGGGGGTGGGGGGTGGGGGCATGAAGGGGCCCAACTGTGTAACCCAACACTTGATGTGTAACCTGATATCCCCTTATCTTACCTAAAGTCTGTGCCTGTACCAGTCTTGCTACGTTATTGTCCCTTTAAATCGCTTCCCTCTAATTCCGGTTTTCTTGAGGTACATGTCCCTTTAAATGTTCCTGGAATTTTGTAAGTAGGTATTCGTGTAATTGTTGGTTTCAACCCTGAGTTGTCTGCCAATTCTGGTTCTTCAGGGTTTCTGTGACGCTACAATGTGAGTCAAACACCTGTGACCATTCATGCGATTCTTCTTTGTATACATTCAATATCTCCTGTTAGTCGTCCTATCAAGTGTGGGTCCCACACATGACTTATACTTTCGGATGGGTCACAGCAGCAGTCTTTTGTTGGCTAGCTAGTTGCCCGTGTTTTGTAACAGACGTTAAAGAAGGGCCTTTGCGTACCGTCGCTTTTTAAGGTTCAGTACCTCAACCGGTAAAAAACGGAACCCGTATAGGATATATTTGCCATAGATTCTTTTTATAGCCAAGAAGTTATATATGAATGAAACCTACCGAAAGATGCAAAGCAATTTCATTAAGTTTTTAACATATAAAGCGAAATAAGGAAATCCGTATATCCTAGTCAAGTAAATTCAATGTTAGTTTGTATTCGTAAAGATAACATTGCGGTGCTTAATTATGCCAATGACAAACTTTCTAAAATACTTCTATCATTGAGGTAAAAATATCTAACACTGTATAGTATCACTTTGGTGTTCTACACCGTCACTAAGGAAAAAAAAATCTGATCTACTAAGCTAAGCAGACTCCTACAAATTTAAACGATATTTTTTCCTGTGATCAGATTTTGATTAAATAAGGGGTATACTTTGCCGCAAGCTACGCTCAGAGTTATGTGTGGAAATCGCATGAAAATTCTGCTAGTACTTTTGGACATTAGCGTGTTCAAATAAGACAGACAGGACGGATTTACGGTTTTATTATTAGTATCGACCACCTACGTTTTCCCACGATCATGTCAATGAACCGAAATTTCCCACCTGTCTTACCCACGACTGGGCATGTGAGACCATGTGTTTCGTATCTGCAATTTTTTATGACAATAGTTTTATACAGGGTGTCTCACAATTCCTACGACAGTCTTCTAGGAGTTCTAGAGCGGACTTCGTGGATAACGTTTTTGTAAGGAAACCATGGCCGAAAATCATACCGTTTGGATACAAAGTAAGTTTGAAGGATAGATTACATTCACATTAGCCACTTCACGGTACGCAGACAAACTGAGAAGATGGTGCGGTCGTCAGTCCGTGCTGTAACATCACATAGGATTCCCATCCGACTACAACAACGGCTGCGAGAAATTTTTACGTTCGCACCTAGTAGGGTTGACTCACGCTCCACGGACGCGGAACAGTCTCTACTCTAAAGACGACGACCCTCGTCACGTAGAAGAGAACATGACGACGAGCACTCGAAACATAGCCCATGCTATGCGTGCAGTGGGAGATCTTTCCGGTTCTTCCTCAAAATTTCATCTGTTAAGTCTCCTCTCCAATCCCTAGAAGCCTGTAATATAAATTTCATGCGAAAAGTCGGAGGTTGCTGTTAATATTATCTGATATATCATTAATGTACAGCATGAACAATAAGGATCCCAACGTATTTCCTTGGGGTACGACTGTAGTTACTTCTAATTTTTTTGATAACTCGCCATAATCGATAAGTTGCGTCCACTCTATAAAGAAATTGGCGAGTCACAAAATTTTGTCTAATACGCTATATGATCCTATTTTTGCTAACAAACTTTGGTGTGGTACTGAATAAAAATATTTTCCGAGGTCAAGAAGTGGTGCATCCATCTGATTACCTTGTTCAACGGCTTTGATAACGACATGTGTCGTGATAACAAACAGCACGCCCGCGTGGAACGACGTCTACTGCTGGTAAGCACCAACGTATGGAAGTCCGATCCTTTGAAAAGAAACAGTTTTTTTTAAGGGAGCAATCGGTAAATTATATTCAGTCATAGTACGATTTATAAATTGGTATCCTCCCTACCCTCCTCCAATACGGAAGCGTTATCGCCCTAACCTCTTAGCGACAGTGCATAGTGATAAAACAAACCGACATGATGCAAAAAAATTTATGAACTTCAGTGCAGAAAAACAACGAACAAAGTATCAAACCTAACGACTGATATTTTCTGAAAATAATGTATTTGATCCAGCAAGCTACCGCTGAGAACGAGGAGCTTAGTGCACCGATTCTCACATACGCGTCGCTGCAGTCTGTCAATATAGGGCAGGCCCCGTAATCTGCCGAACCTGGCAACCGCTCTCCAACCATATATCGCCAATGGCCCACGTCGTAGATATGTTATCTGCCGTTGGAAGCAGTAGGGGCACGCCTCCAGGGAGTGGCAGACCTCAGGTCGGGGAAAAGACGCCACTGAGGCAGCCTCATTTACGAAGATGAACCCGTATTTACCTATTCTATTTGTTATGCCCTGTATGAGCACTGACATCTAAAGTGCGCACGTAGACTTGCAGAATGGAACTCTGGAATTAGCCAGAGCGGGAACTAACTTGGTCACCTCACTAGGCAAAACATGGCGAAACAATTCTCTTGTTCGCCAGAACTGTATTTTATTTATGGTCAGATAACTATACTAATAATAAAACTCCAAAGCCGTCTTGCCTGCCTGTCCGAACACGCTAATCTTCAGAACTACCAGAACATTCATGAGAATTCCACAGGTGACTTCAGCATAGGTTCGAGCAGCGTGTAGCCTTTACATCATCAACATCGGATCGCAGAAAGAAACGATATCGTGATTTTTAAGTTTTAGGAGTCTGCCAGCTTAGGTAGTTTGGATGTTTTTCTTAGTGACGACGTAGAACATCAAAGAGCCAATACATGGCGCTGTTAGTTTCGTTGTACACCAGTGAACCAATAGACGGCACTGTTAGTTCTTTTACAGCGAAGCTCCGAAAAAACTGGTACAGGCATGTGTATTCAAATACAGAGATATGTAAACAGGCAGAATGCTGCGCTATGGTTGGCAACACCTACGTAAGACAACTGTCTGGCACAGTTGTTAGATCATTTACTGCTGCTACAATGGGAGGTTATCAAGATTGAAGCGAATCTGAACGTGGTTTTATAGTCGACGCACGAGCGATGGGGCACAGCATCTCCAAAGTAGTGGTGAAATGAGGATTTTGCCGTACGACCATTTCACGAGTGTACCGTGAATATCAGGAATCCGGTAAAACATCAAATCTCCGACATCGCTGCGGATGGAAAAAGATCCTGCAAGAACCGGAGCGACGACGACTGAAGAGAATCGTTCAACTTGACAGAAGTGCAACACTTCCGCAAATTGCTCCAGATTTCAATCCTGAGCAATCAACACGTGTCTGCGTGCGAACCATTCAACGGAACATCATCGATACTGGCTTTCGGAGCAGAAGGCCAACTCGTATACCCTTGATGACTGCACGACACAAAGCTTTACGCCTCGCCTGGGCCCGTCAACACTGACAGTGTTCGGTTGATGACTGGAAATATGCTGCCTTGTCGGACGAGTCTCGTTTCAAATTGTATCGAACGCATGGACGTATACAGGTATGGAGACAACCTCATGAATCCACGGACCCTGCGTGTCAGCAGAGGAATGTTCGAGCTGGCGAAGGCTCTGCAATGGTGTGGGGCGTGTGCAGTTGTAGTGATATGGGACCCCTGATACGTCCAGATTCGACTCTTGACAGGCGACACGTACGTAAGCAACCTGACTGATAACCTGCGTGCGGTAGCGTTCTCGTTTCCCACGCCCGGGTTCGATTCCCGGCGGGGTCAGGGATTTTGTCTACCTCGTGATGACTGGGTGTTGTGTGATGTCCTTAGGTTAGTTAGGTTTAAGTAGTTCTAAGTTCTAGGGGACTGATGACCATAGATGTTAAGTCCCATAGTGCTCAGAGCCATTTGAACCATTTTTTGAACTGATAACCTGCATCTATTCATGTCCACTGTGCATTCCGACAGAGTTGGAAAATTCCAGCAGGACAATGCGCCACCCCACAGGTCCAGAATTTCTACGGAGTGGCCCCAGGAACACTCTTCTGAGTTGAAACACTTCCGCTGGCCACCAAACTCCCAAGACATGAACATTATTGATCATATCGGGGATGCCTTGCAACGTGCTGTTCCACCCCTCGTACTCTTACGGATTTATAGACAGCTTCTAACATTCTGCGTGGTGTCTGTCTGTTCTATGTCGTGTCTCTCTACCACTTTCGCGCAACGACGCTCTGAGCGTGTTTTTTAGGGAATTGACTAGTTTGAACCTGGGACCTGTTGCTGGTAAGGAGACGCCAGACCACACATGACATGTAGAGTTCAGAAGAGTTCAGTGAGACTAGCGATGATATAACCAAATACTTAATGATTTCAGCGTCAGCTACACTGCACTCCCTGTAAAAGAATCTTAATACCAACTAAATTTAGTGGAAGGGGTTCAAGGCTTTCCTATTTTTAGTTAGCTGGTAAAATAACGTCGAAAAAGCAGTTAAGTTTACCATTGGAAATTTTATTCTACTCACAAAACATTGTTGATAAATTGCACTATTGACAAAAGGAAATGTTTTAATACAGGATGATAAAAACCAACTGCGTTCAACAAAAATGTGAACGAATATTCCTTGAATGGGTTTCCAAGTTCTACAATGGATCGAAGGATGACCTATGCCATATCACATCTATAATCTAGGTTTAAATTAAGTTTCACAAAAGAGAAAACTATCAAAATGGTCTACAGTGACCCTCAATTATCTTTAATTACTTATCTAACTTGTCGTAAATTACAGTGGCTGATGTGGCTTCTCAGTAATTATGTAACAGAAAAATCATCGCGTTTCAGATTTTAACTTACGTAGCAAATGTGAATACCACGAGCTTTAAATGACGATCGACACTAGTATTACGCAAAACGGGGGTGTAACAGATGAGACTTCTGCAGTTCTGAGTGAAGCTTTATGCTCTGTTATGCAGCATCGCGTGCGTTCATTACCTTGTCGTTGGTTAGGCAGTGTCAGGTGGCGTCGGTCGGCACAGCTCCACGCATCTCGCCGACTCGGAAGCAACTCTCTCCTAACTTCTCCTTACTACAATTTACCGAAGTTGGTTTAAAAAAAAAACTATCTGGCTGTGTTTTCATCTGACCAATCAGGGTCTCAATGTTAACCTTAAACTCCGCCTACAAAAATTCTGTCTATCCAATGAGAAACGTTATACTTTTCGTGGTGGGGCAATGTTTTTAACGTTTGCAACGTAACAGAGACGCGAAAAAGTCTCACGCTAAAACTTGCGGCTGGTGTGGCCCTTTTAGTGTTATCGTAAGATCTATACTGTTCTTCTGGAGGGCTGTAGCTTTTAACATGGGCTGGGGGGTTGTCCTGGTGGTTAGCTGGCTACATGGGTGTCCGTCCCTTATCGTACGGCCTTCTAGCTTAACGCGGTTCTGCTCTCGGCTTCTGTTCTCGTTTCTCCCCTCGGAACTGCGTCTGTCTCACGGTGGGAAGGTATGACATGCATTTAGGCATTCTTGTGTTAGTCTGTGGTATTCAATTTGCTCACTCGTTACTCGTATTACTTTGGTTAATTTAATGTCACGATTTATTCGGAGCTATGTGACATACTACTGGATTTGCTTATCATGTCAGGGTTTTCATGGAAGGTGTTGGATTTGCCTGACACCTTACAAGCTCTGCAGGATTCGTGGTGCCAATGTCCTCCAGCACTACTTCAGACATTAGGCGAGTCCATGCCACGTCGTGCTGTGGCACTTCTGCTTTCTCGGGAGGGCCCTTAGCGATGTTTGGCAGCTATACCAGTTTCAGTGTACCTCAGTTACAAAAGTATTTTCGGAAGCTTACGACAGTGACAGAATTAAGCGTTACAATCCTATTTTTGTGAATACAAAGGAACACTGAATTTACTTGGCTAGGATACACGGATTTACTGATCTGGCTCTGGGTGTTAAAAACTTAATGGAATTGCTTTGCTTCTTTACGTAGGTTTCATTGTTATGTGACTTCTTGGCTAGGAGAAACGAATTTATTGACAAATGTATCCCATAAAGATTCCGTGTTTTACCCACTGAGGTACGGAGCCGTAAAAAGTGACGGTATACATCGTCCTCTAAAAAAATGTTCAAATGTGTGTGAAATCGTATGGGACTTATCTGCTAAGGTCATCAGTCCCGAAGCTTACACACTACTTAACCTAAATTATCCTAAGGACAAACACACACACCCATGCCCGAGGGAGGACTCGAACCTCCGGCGGGAGGGGCCGCACGATTAGTGACAAGGCGCCTCCAAGTGCGCGGCTACTCTGCGCGGCATGTGTGGGGGGGCGTGTGTGTGTGTGTGTGTGTGTGTGTGTGTGTGTGTGTGTGTGTGTGTGTGAAGAACAAGCGTAGCGCACGACGAGTATTTGGTTCAAATGGTTCAAATGACTCTGACCACTATGGGACTTAACATCTGTGGTCATCAGTCCCCTAGAACTTAGAACTACTTGAACCTAACTAATCTAAGGACATCACACACATCCATGCCCGAGGCAGGATTCGAACCTCCGACCGTAGCAGTCGCGCGGTTCCGGACTGCGCGCCTAGAACCGCTAGACCACCGCGGCCGGCGATTATTTGGTATTTGATAATGAGAGCACTTAGTAACTGGCAACAAACGTTACACACAATTTCAAACCCCAAAAGGATTTTTTTTCTCGTTGACACCACCCGCAAATTTATGTAAAGAGAAAAGTTCATCGCTTACACTATTTTCCCTGTTCACGCAAAAAAAACTGTCGCCACTGACATGACAGATTATAGCGTCATGCCTCCATGCTCTTTATCCCGTCCACCCTCTGGTCCACCGGATTCAGGACGAGGCCGGGAGTAAGAGGTTTGATGTCCCGTAATTTATTAACCTGAAGTGCAGACCAATGTGTGTGCCATAAAAGAGCAAAAAGGGCAACAAGACGACATAAAACGCTCTGTAGATTGGCAAAGGGAACCATTCGAACAGCAGGTCGAGGAAGAGAAACAGCAGCATTTGCCACTATATCGGCTGCCTCGTTTCCGCGTATACCAACATGTCCTGGGATCCAGAGGAACGCCAGAGAGATGCCCCACAAGTGGAGCATGCGCAGGCAGTCCTGAATTCGGTGGACCAGGGGGTGGACGGGATAGAAAGCTCGGAGGCATGACGCTGTAATCTGTAGCTTCTTCACTACTAACTCTGCGAGTAACACAGTTTGCAGATAAAACATTGATATACGTGAAAACTAAACAGTAGGGCGTAATTCACTAGAAATACTGGTGGAATGTGTGTACAAATATGTGTGTAACATTTGAAACATGTGTGACCGCGGGCCAAACGGCAGGTAAGAAGATTCTTCTAAATTTCATGATCGATTCCAACCAAACTTAGTATGCGTATTACTTGCTATCTGCTGTGGGGATAAGAAGCAGCAACGTCCCATCAGCGTGGAGGAGATAACGTGGTAACGGACAGACAAGGAGAGAAGCAAGACACGGACAGACAGACAGGGGGAAGGAGGAGATGGTTACAGATATGGGAGGAGGAGAAGGTGGACAGAAAGAGGGGGAGGTCAGATGGATTAACAGAAGACTGGGAATCGTGTACTCGGCTGAGATAGAATGTAAGACAAAATACACACATCAAAAACAGTTTTGCATTACTTCGGTTCCGAGAGTTCCGGAGCCTGTACAGAAAAATTGGAACAGAGATCAACATGCGTCGCCAATATGCTGCCGATATGGTTGCACTATCGGTCGGAGGATGGCATTCGCGTATCGTACAGCCGTTACGACGCCTTCCATGACCACCAGCGGCGTACGTTGGCCCCACATAATGCCACCCCAAAACATCAAGGAACCTCCACCTTGCTGCACTCATTGGACAGAGTGTCTAAGGCGTTCAGCCTGACCGGGTTGCCTCCAAACACATCTCCGACGATTGTCTGGTAGAAGGCATATGCGACACTCATCGGTGAAGAGAACGTGATGCCAATCCGGAGCGGTTCATTCGGCATGTTGTTGGGCCCATCTGTACCGCGCTGCATACTGTTGTTGTTGCAATGATGGATCTCGCCATGGACGTCGGGAGTGAACTTGAGCATCATGTAGCCTATTGTGCGCAGTTTGAGCCGTAACACGACGTCTTGTGGCTGCACGAAAAGCATTATTCAACATGGTGGCGTAGCTGTCAGGGTTCCTCCGAGCCATAATCCGTAGGTAGCGGTCATCCACTGCAGTAGTAGCCCTTGGGCGGCCTGAGTGAGGCATGTCATCGACAGTCCCTGTCTCTCTGTATCTCCTCCATGTCCGAACAACATCGCTTTGGTTCACTCCGAGACTCCTGGACACTTACCTTGTTCAGAGCCTTTCTTGTCACAAAGTAACAATGCGGACGCAATCGAACCGCGGTATTGACCGTCTAGGCATGGTTGAACGACAGGCAACACGAGCCGTGTACCTCCTTCCTGGTGGAATGACTGGAACTGATCGGCTGCTCATGCGTGGTTGTTTACATCTTTCGGCGGGTTTAGTGACAAATCAGAACAGTCAAAGGGACTGTGTCTGTGATAAAATATACACACTCAACGTCTATCTTCAGGAGTTCTGGGAACTGGGGTGATGCAAAACTTTTTCTGATGTGTGTATTAAAATGAGTACAATACAGTAACGAAATAACAGCGGTGAATAACATATTAAAATCAATACCGAGTTTCCTAGTGACCAACTGACATAGGCAACTGAACATTGTGGAAGGAACACCATTTCACCAGCAGGTGGCGTTAGTGACAGTAATACCTATTATCTCTGCAATATGACAAATACTTATTAAAAACTACATATATTATTTAGAGTCTATATAAAAAACGACATAACGACAGTTATTAAGTATTTTTTGCAGGTTTCAGTCGTCAGCGTCACAGGGGTAGGGTTTATGGTATGAAGTGCAACTGGGGTGCAGAACACGATCACCTCTGCTTCGCACAGCCGGCAATTGGAATAGCAGCCGTTGCCTTTCTGAAGTTTTTAAGGCCGACGGCTGTGCCCTACATTTGAGGTCTCCGCGAAGTTATCTTTCAACAAGATAAGACAAGAGGACCTGTTGCCTGTCTTGTCCTGCCCTACCACGGTGCACTGGGTATTCGCTTGTTGACCTACCAGCACGTACTCGAGATCTCTCTCCCACTGAAAACAAGTCGTCATGGGTTGCACAGAGCATGGCACGCCACCAATCACCAGCCAGTAATGTTGATTAACAGTAAATAAAAACACCTACAGCCGTCCTTATGATTTTATTTTATTTTGTCGCTACCAGTTTCAACGCTTCAGTGCGTTATCTTCAGGTCTGTATGCATAAAACATTAGATTTGACAGAAAGAGCAGATAACAGATACATCCATTGCCACATATCTAAAATATATACCATCACGAATTTCCACTCAATACAGTGTAAAATCATACATCTATTAAAATTTATTTAAATACTATTCATGATTTTTATTGGACAGTTGGACACATTATCTGCACAACCCTGAAATCAGTTACTGTATGACAAAACTACTGTAAAAGGTGATGAATGGGAGAACCAAAACCTCAAAGACAAGTAAAAAGAAGGAACATGACCTGTTTGTCGTGTCAAAGTATAAAATGCTTAGTTGTACTCAGATGAGGGGCACACACTATGTCATATCTATAAAATGAACGTCCAAGACGTGGTATAAACCGAATGTAGGAACCACATATATAGAACGTCTGAGAGACGCCCACAAGGAAACCGTTCATAATGCAAACATTCATACGTGAATGCATCATGTACCGTGTACTGCCATGCAACAATCACACACAGGGATACTAAGTAGCCCACAAGGATGCAGCGTATCCAGATGGCAACAGCAAATAAATGGTTAAGTACGTAGCACTCTACAATACATGAAGAACATAAATTTGCAGTATAGTGCATAGTTTCATTTTAAATAAACAGAGTGCCGTACACCTACAGTAAAGCATATATGCACTATGTGATGAAAAGTATCCGGACACCTGGCTGAAAATGACTTACAAGTTCGTAGCGCCTTCCATCGGTAATGATAGAATACAACGTTGTGTTGGCCCACACTTAGTTTTGGTAACAGCTTACACTCTCGTAGGCACACGTTCAATCAGGCGCTGAAAAGTTTCTTAGGGAATGGCAGCTCAATCTTCACGGAGTGCTGCACTGAGGAGAGGTATCGATGTCGGTCGGTGAGGCCTGGAACGAAGTCGGCGTTCCAAAACATCCCAAATGTGTTCTATAGGATTCAGATCAGGACTCTGTGCAGGTCAGTGCATTACAGGGATGTTACTGTCGTGTAACCACTCCACCACAGGCCGTGCATTATGAACAGGTGCTCGATTGTGTTGAAAGATGCAGTCGCCATCCCCGAATTGCTCTTCAACAGTGTGAAGCAAGAAGGTGCTTAAAACATCAATGTAGGCCTGTGCTGTGATAGTGACACGCAAGACAGCAAGGGGTGCAAGCTCCCTCCATGTAAAACACTACCACACCATAACACCACCGCCTGCGAATTTTACTGTTGGCACTACACACTCGGCAGATGACGTTCACCAGGCATTCGCCATACCCACACCCTGTCATAGGAACGCCACACTATGTACCGTGATTCCTCACTCCATACAACGTTTTTCCACTGTTCAGTCGTCCAATGTTTGCGCTCCTTACACCAAGCGAGGGGTCGTTTGGCGTTTACCGGCGTGATGTGTGGCTTATGAGCAGCCACTCGACCATGAAATCTAAGTTTTCTCACCTCCCACCTAACTGTCATAGTATTTGCAGTGGGTCCTGGTGACGTTTGGAATTCCTGTGTGATCGTCTGGATAGGTGTCTGCCTTTTACACATTACGACCCTCTTCAACTGTCGGCGGTCTCCGTCAGTCAACAGAGAGGTCGGCCTGTACGCTTTTGTGGTGTACGTGTCCCTTCTCGTTTCCAGTTTACTTTCACATCGGAAACAGTGGACCTAGTGATGTTTAGGAGTGTGGAAATCTCGCATACAGGCGCATGACACAAGTGACACCCAATCACCTGACCACGTACGAAATCCGTCAGTTCCGCGAAGCGCCGCATTCTGCTCTTTCACGATGTCTGATGACTATCGAAGCCGCTGATATGGAGTACGTGGCAGTAGGTGGCAGCACAATGCACCTAAATGAGAAACGTACGTTTTTGGAGGTGTCTGGATATTTTTGAGCACTTAGCTCTTTTAATGTAACCTTTGGATATATATAGTACTGTAATTTGTTTAATGCGTTGTTCATTACTGTGATACCATTACATTAATTACTTCTAAAAATTTCGTCCAACAAAATATTACACTTAATCTGGTTTTTATTTAACCACTACCTATAATGTACGTTTTATTCCTAATTATAGCTTCTGATAACTATTTTACGAAACGTTTCTACAGTCGTAACTTTTAATAATTCCGACATGGATTCGCCCCGATTAGTCCGAATCAGGGAGATTTCACTGTGCTATTACTGTTCGATAACTGCATGACTATCACAACTCCAGCGTGGCTATAGTTGCCGATGTATCGCTTGGGATCAAACCGGACATCAAAGCGTTTGTTTCGTCATGAAGCCCGTAAGCGCACATTTCTGAAACGCGCACGGACAATGGTTGAATGACTGCCCAAAGGCTGCGTCATAGCAACTGCCCATTATTTCGTATTTCTAACGGCAGATGTGAATGGAGCCCACTGCCGGAGGCTGCATCTGACAACATGGTCATTGCTTCGGCTATTACTGGCTGTTTGATTCCCGCTCGCAAAATGTCCTTTGCGCACTTAAGCTCAACAGTCAGAGAGGTCATCGGGACAATTCTAACCGAAAATGAGCGATCAGTCAGGATTCTTTTGAGAGTGAATCTACAAGGGACAGTCAATTGAAAACAAGACAGATAAAAACAGTAATTAAACACTTTATTATTTGAATAGTAATCGTCAAGTTGTTAATACGTTTATCCCAGTGTACGAGAAGACGGTCAAAGCCTTCATGGAAAAACGTTTACGGTTGCCTGTAGAACCATGATTGTACCCAGGCGTGCATGTCTTCGTCCGAAGCAAATCGACGGCCACGAACGTCTTTCTTCAGGGATCAAGAAATATGGACATCGCATAGGAAGAGATCGGGATTGCATGAATAATGTGTAAAGGCTTCCAAGAGAAACTTCTGCAGTGCAGTCTGGACAACCTGCCAACATAATTCCCGCCACCATATTGCCAACATCGTTTCGACTAGGCTGCACAAGTTTCACTGGAAAGCCCTTACACATCCTTCTTACAGTCCCGATCTCTCCCCAATCGATTTCATATTTTTGGGGCCCTGAAGAAAGAGATTCGTGGCCGTCGATTTGCTTTGGACGAAAAGGTGCACGCCTGAGCACAATCATAATTGTGCAGGTAACCGCAAACAGTTTTGCATGAAGGCACTCACCGTCATGTCTCATAGCGGGAGAAACGTATCAACAATTATGGCGAATACTTTTGAAATAATAAACAGATTACTTAGTTTTTTATATGTATCGTTTTCATTTGACTGCCCTTTATAGTTTGGAGACGTCAAAATAAAAAGGAGAAAACTGGTGACTGGAATTTCGTTAAAAGGTCTCCCCGCATCAAAAAACGCCTTTATTTTAATGAGTGCCATCCCAGCTAACTTACAATATCCGTAAGACTCTTCAAGCCCGCTTCGTGCTGCCTTTATTTGACCTCCTTCAATGTACTCCGCAATCACATCTGGTAATGACGCCGTAGCAGTACTCCAGAAGTGGGCCAATAAGTGTTATGCTGGCAGCAGAATTGTTGCACATTCTAAGTGTTCTGTCAATGGAGCGCAGTCTTTCGTTCGTCTTCCTCGCAGCATCATCTATGTGATGGTCCCTGTTTAAGTTGTTAGTGATTTTAATCAATACGTACTTAGATAAATCGACATTTAAATCTGCGTGATTTATTGCCTAAATGGAATTTAATCTTTTTTTCTTTTAGTACTCATGTGGAGGACCTCACACACTGTGTTTTTCATGGTCAAATTCTACTTTTCGCATCATTCAGTTATCTTACGTCAATCATTTCGTACTTCAATACAAGGGCGATGTACTTGAGGACAATATTATGGAAATGGAAGAGGGTGTAGATGAAGATGAAATAGGAGATATGATACTGCGTGAAGAGTTTGACAGAGCACCGAAAGACCTGACTCGAAACAAGGCCCCTGGAGTAGACAACATTCCATTAGAACTACTGACACCCTTGGGAGAGCCACTCCTGGCAAAACTCTGCCCTCTGGTGAGCAAGATGTAAGAGACAGGCGAAATACCCTCAGACTTCAAGAAGAATATAATAATTCCAATCCCAAAGAAAGCAGGTGTTGACAGATGTGAAAATTACCAAACTAATAGTTTAATAAGTCACGGCTCCAAAATACTAACGCGAATTCTTTACAAACGAATGGAAAAACTGGTAGAAGCCGACCTCGGGGAAGAGCAGTTTGGGTTCCATATAAATATTGGAACACGTGAGGCAATACTGACCCTACGACTTATCTTAGAAGATACATTAAGGAAAGGCAAACCTACGTTTCTAGCATTTGTAGATTTAAAGAAAGCTCTTGACAATGTTGACTGGAATACTCTCTTTCAAATTCTGAAGGTGGCAGGGGTAAAATACAGGGAGAGAAAGGCTATTTACAATTTGTACATGAAGAGAATAGAAGGGTTCGAAATGTGTTGCTACAGAAGAATGCTGAAGATTAGATCGGTAGATCACATAACTAATGAGGAGGTATTGAACAGGATTGGGGAGAAGAGGAGTTTGTGGCACAACTTGACTAGAAGAAGGGATCGGTTGGTAGGCCATGTTCTGAGACATCAAGGGATCACCAATTTAGTGTTGAAGGGCAGCATGGAGGGTAAAAATTGTAGAGAGAGACCAACAGATGAATAAACTAAGGAGATTCAGAAGGATGTAGGTTGCAGTAGGTACTGGGAGATGAAGTAGCTTGCACAGGATAGAGTAGCACGGAGAAGTGCATCAAACCAGTCTCAGGACTGGAGACCACAACAACGACGTGACTTTACTAGACGGAAAACGGCAGCATCATCTGCAAACAATCTAAGACGGCTGCTCACATTGTCTCCTAAATTGAATTATTTATACAGACTGGCAGTAGCAGAGGATCTATAAAGCTTCGTTGAGGAACCCCACATGTAACTTTACTTCCCCGATGAATTCCCGTCAGTTATCACGAACTGTGATCTATCTGGCAGGAAATCTAAAATTCCGTCACATATCTGATACGATGCTCCATTGGCCCACAGATTTTTTTAGAAGCCATTTCTGAGGAACGTTGCCAAAAGCCTTATGGAAATCTCTAAATACGTATTCAACTTGAGATCCCCTATCGATAGTCCTCATTACTTCGACCGAATAAAAACACACGAACAGTATTTTCTGAATATATGCTGGTTTTGTGTCAACAGTTAACTTGCCAAAAAAGATTATACGTTTATGTTACCTTTTTCGGCAGATATTCATGAGAAAAAATGAAACGTTCGACGATGGTACAAATTAATGCTTAGCGAAGTAAACGGGTTAGTAAATACGATTACTAATCAATAGTGGCCGAGCGGTTAAAGGCGCTACAGTCTGGAACCGCACGACCGCTACGGTCGCAGGTTCCAATCCTGCCTCGGGCATGGATGTGTGTGATGTCCTTAGGTTAGTTAGGTTTAAGTAGTTCTAAGTTCTAGGGGACTTATGACCACAGCAGTTGAGTCCCATAGTGCTCAGAGCCATTTGAACCATTTGGAGAAGAATGTTATTGACTGAAAAGGTTACGGGACCTTCCGTCACGTCCACTATCTCATTAACGGTTGGGAGTCAGCAGAATACTTCCTGAAGATAACACGAACACACACATTGAAATGAATGCACAATTCCGAAGCGAACTATTTAGCGAATGCGATTGTCAGATGTTATTCTAAAGTTTTGCTCAGTAAGAAGTTACTACCGCTATTTCTAAGCTTATAACAGACAAGACTCCAGGTCTGGATGGCGTCTACCCTCAGGTCATGTAGATGATAGGTCCACTGATAGTGCATTAGGGGAAACTGTTACTAAACGAGACGATGTGAATAGATAGGACCCCGGTGGTTTAAGAAACTTCTCGTGAACTGATGATTAAAAAGTAAAGGACAAATCCCCTGCGCCACCGAAAAGTTACCGTACTACTTGTTTGTTAAACATCTTGGCAACTGTTGAGCACCATATGCTTTGTGCCGAGTTGCAGGCGCACAGGAAGCTTTTAGGGCTTAACCAGTGCCAACAGCGTTTCAGAAAACCTAGGTATACAGATAGCGCGGTTACATGAGCTCCTCGAATAACAGAACATTCGATTCCAAATATTTAATTGCACTGATGATTGACGTCCCAGGTTCATTTGACAATATTTTGTGACCTGTGATGTTACCAAGCCTCCGTGGTCTCCGTGTCATCAAGTGCCTGTTGAAGATTTTTGTAAATTTTTTAGTGGATCTACCTCACCAATCTCTTGCGGGGGGGGAGCGAGGTGATTGGAAAGATCTCCAACGACTGTAATCAGGGCTCTATAATTCATCCTAAGTTATGGGATATGAACCCGTCTTATATCTGGCAGGCGGGACAGACAGTTCTGAAGAGGTTGTAGCGAACGCTGTCTGTGTGATGTTGAGGTTGCGGTGTCACCGCCAGACACCACACGTGCTAGGTGGTAGCCTTTAAATCGGCCGCGGTCCGTTAGTATACGTCGGACCCGCGTGTCGCCACTATCAGTGATTGCAGACCGAGCGCCGCCACACGGCAGGTCTAGAGAGACTTCCTAGCACTCGCCCCAGTTGTTCAACCGACTTTGCTAGCGATGGTTCACTGACAAAATACGCTCTCATTTGCCGAGACGATAGTTAGCAGTCGGCCGAAGTGGCCGTGCTGTTATAGGCGCTGCAGTCTGGAACCGCGAGGCCGCTACGGTCAAAGGTTCGAATCCTGCCTCGGGCATGGGTGTGTGTGATGTCCTTAGGTTAGTTAGGTTTAAGTAGTTCTAAGTTCTAGGGGACTAATGACCTCAGAAGTTGAGTCCCATAGCGCTCAGAGCCATTTGATAGTTAGCATAGCCTTCAGCTACGTCATTTGGTACGACCTAGCAAGGCGCCATTACCAGTTACTACTGATACTGAATCATGTACCGCCAAGAGCGACGCTCATCATTAATGGATTAAAGTTACGTATTCCACCAGCTACGTCCGTTTTTCTAAAGTCTAATTTCCTTGTCCTGTTCCAGACCTCACGCCAGCCTGCGTGAGCTAAAACGCGTGCCTTTCGGCTTCCTGTCATACCCGGTGTTGGCTCTCCTGCCAACCCACAACAGAGGTATTCCCGTGGCCGACAAGATACGCACATTCACCTCCGATAGAACACGAGTGGGACCACCTTGCATGTCAACTTCGTCCCCGTGTCAGTAAGTAAGGAAGGAGATTAGGGTGTAGCGTCCCACTGACATCGAGGTCATTAGAGACGGGTAGTGAAGGAAATCGGCTAAGCCCTTTCAAAGGAACCATCGCGGCATTTGCCTGAACTGAATTAGGATAAATCACGGACAACGTAAATCAGGATGATCGGACTCGGGTTTGAACCGTCGTCCTCCAGAATGCAAGTCCAGTGTGCTGGCCACTGCGCCATCTCGCTCGATCCAATGTCAGTGTCAAGGATATGGAGGACCAGTTACAACGGCTGTTTGACAGCTTGCCTCAGGAGAGGATACTAAGTCTTTGTGACACATATCCCATTCGAATCACCGCACACGTCGAAGACAGAGGAAGTGCAACATCATGCTGGTAAGATGGCTATATAATTTGGCGGTAAAAGATTGGCCCGAAATTTCATGTTGCACTAGCTGCACGCCGTACTCCAGTTTTCACAGCATTCAGAGATTCTTCACATACCTGACGCGGATTTCCAGAATACCAACATCAAGTTTGCGAGTACACATATCCCGATAAATTAATATGGTGGTTTCAGTTCGAGACTGTGTACACAGCCGGCCGCGGTGGCCGAGCGGTTCTAGGCGCTTCAGTCCGGAACCGCGTGACTGCTATAGTCGCAGGTTCGAATCCTGCCTCGGGCATGGATGTGTGTGATGTCCTTAGGTTAGTTAGGTTTACGTTGTTCTAAGCTCTAGGGGATTGATGACCTCAGATGATAAGTCCCATCGTGCTCAGAGCCATTTTTTTTTCCTATGTACACAAACAACAGCCGTAAGCAAAACGCTTATGTCGGATTTCTTTCCAAAGTCGCACTCAGCTTGTTCATATAAGCTAAAATCGGTACACCACCTATCGGGGTCTAAAGAACGGGCCGGAGAGTATGCAGCGATCGGAGCATGCCTCTCCGGAACTGGTTCCAGCGCATCGTTCCACACAGCGTTTGTGTCGCATGTTAAAACAACCTTTGCGAGTGAACAACGGTTCACGAGTTAATACAGCCCTGCAAAAAATGAACATTGGAACGCGCCTCTCTCTCTCTCTCTCTCTCTCTCTCTCTCTCTCTCTCTGTCTCTCTGTCTCTCTGTCTCTCTCTTTCTGTGTGTGTGTGTGTGTGTGTGTGTGTGTGTGTGTGTGTGTGTGTCAGGTACGCGATAATACTGTATCACATACGCTTTTATCATATCAACGGGCGGACTCAAGTGGAGTGATAGGCTTTGTATGCTCACTGGCAGCCGGTATAGGTCTCGCCATTGATACTGGAGTTGGCTAAAACTGATAAGTCACCTCAGAGAATGCAAGCAACGATTTTAATTACTAAAAGCCACAGAGTGTGGATAAATTATTATGGCTCGTCTCTCTACTTCTCACCTGTTTCTCCTACAATTTGAAATGAACGTTTATCGGCTTTCATCTGGCAAGCTGGCCTGCTTACCAACACATGTAACTTACGTAGAACTTTTGCGGAATCGGTTAGCTCATACCTACTGATTACGAGCTGTGTATGCTACAAACTTCCTGGAAGTCTAAATCGACATTCCTTGTTTCACTTATGAACTCCATATTTATTGATTATCCACTGCTTTCTCTTCCACACACAAGTAATTCCAATGTCCAAAGACGATTTCAAAGCAGAGATAGACAAAATAAAATTTATTGCCTCAACCAATTGCAAAATCATATCCTGGTTGACCACATTTTGCATAGGAATCAAAACTTCAAGATTATACCCTTCGCTATACTCCCTCTGTTCCCCCTACCACTGCCTGCATAAAATGGTGTACAATACCATACCTAGGAGAGGTATCAGATAGTGTACCAAAAACACTGAAATCTTGCAACTACAGGGTGAATCACGCAAAACTTGTATCACAAATATTGCGAAATGGAAAGTGCTACTGATGTGCGGTTTACAGATTGGCACTGAGGGGCTCGTATTGTTAACCAATTAACAGATTATAATAATAATTAAAAAATGTGTTTTTGTGCAAACATACACTTTTTAAATGGAACAGTGCCTACTGACATTAACAAACTAAACATAGGGCAAATCAGAATGCCCGTGGTGTTTGTTTCTGGTTTATAGTGCGAGTCGTTTACGATGAGCCGTAGTTTGAAAAGTTCCGACACCGACACTTCTACAATACCTGGCCAGGAACGAGACAATTGACCGTCACAGATTGTGTTTAAAATGACCACCGCCGTGGGCAACACACGCTTCCAATATAGTATGGAAGGACTAGTGCACACGTGCTATCATTTCAGCGCAAATGTCCGAGCAGGCTGCAGTATTACGTCGTTGCATACAATAGGGTGTGGTTGGTATGTTCTTGTGGACAGCATCTTTCAGCTTTATCCACAAAAAAGTCTATTGGCGTCAAATCCGGGGAATGGGCCGTTCAATATAACGATTTGGAAACGATTCGTGAAGACATGTTGTAGTGCTTCGTGCACCATGGCTGGACAGCCTTCAAGTTGGTAGCACAGTTTCATCCTAGTTTGCCAAGGAACGTCTTCTAGCATCTGTGGAAGATGGTCTGTTAAGAAATCGATAACGTGCTAAGTGCTAAAAGACTAATTCCGAGTTATTCGGATTTTTTGTTTTGAGAAAAATATTTTAATGAAAAAACTCAATAATATTTTTTGTTGTTGTTGTTGTGGTCTTCAGTCCTGAGACTGGTTTGATGCAGCTCTCCATGCTACTCTATCCTGTGCAAGCTTCTTCATCTCCCAGTACCTACTACAACCTACATCTTTCTGAATCTACTTGGTGTATTCACCTCTTGGTCTCCCTCTACGATTTTTACCCTCCACGCTGCCCTCCAATACTAAATTGGTGATCCCTTGATGCCTCAGAACATGTCCTACCAACCGATCCAATTCTATTCAACACCTTCTCATTAGTTATGTGATCTACCCACGTAATCTTCAGCGTTCTTCTGTAGCACCACATTTCGAAAGCTTCTATTCTCTTCTTGTCCAAACTACTTATCGTCCATGTTTCACTTTCATACATGGCTACACTCCATACAAATACTTTCAAAAACCACTTCCCAACACTTAAATCAATACTCGATGTTAACAAATTTCTCTTCTTTGGAAACGCTTTCCTTCCCATTGCCAGTCTACATTTAATATCCTCTCTACATCGACCATCATCAGTTATTTTGCTCCCCAAATAGCAAAACTCCTTTACTACTTTAAGTGTCTCATTTCCTAATCTAATACCCTCAACATCACTCGACTTAATTCGACTACATTCCATTATCCTCGTTTTGCTTTTGTTGATGTTCATCTTATATCCTCCATTCAAGACACTATCCATTCCGTTCAACTGCTCTTCCAAGGCCTTTGCTGTCTCTGACAGAATTACATTGTCATCGGCGAACCTCAAAGTTTTTATTTCCTCTCCATGGATTTTAATCCCTAGACCGAATTTTTCTTTTGTTTCCTTCACTGCTTGCTCAATATAAAGATTGTATAACATCGGGGAGAGGCTACAACTCTGTCTCACTCCCTTCCCAACCATTGCTTCCCTTTGATGCCCCTCAACTCTTACAACTGCCATTTGGTTTCTATACAAATTGTAAATAGCCTTTCGCTCCCTATATTTTACCCCTGCCACCTTCAGAATTTGAAAGAGAGTATTCCAGTTAACATTGTCAAAAGCTTTCTCTAGGTCTACAAATGCTAGAAACGTAGGTTTGCCTTTCATTAATCTATCTTCTAAGATAAGCCGTAGGGTCAGTATTGCCTCACGTGTTCCAACATTTCTACGGAATCCAAGCTGATCTTCTCCAAGGTCGGCTTCTACTAGTTTTTCCATTCGTTTGTAAAGAATTCGCGTTAGTATTTTGGAGCCGTGACTTATTAAACTGATAGTTCGGTAATTTTCACATCTGTCAACACCTGCTTTCTTTGGGATTGGAATTATTATATTCTTCTTGAAGTCTGAGGGTATTTCGCCTGTCTCATACATCTTGCTCACCAGATGGTAGAGTTTTGTCAGGACTGGCTCTCCCAAGGCCGCAGTAGTTCCAATGGAATGTTGTCTACTCCCGGGGCCTTTTTTCGACTCAGGTCCTTCAGTGCTCTGTCAAACTCTTCACGCAGTATCATATCTCCCATTTCATCTTCATCTACATACTCTTCCATTTACATAATATTGTCCTCAAGTACAACGGCCCTCTATATACTTCTTCCACCTTTCTGCTTTCCCTTCTTTGCTTAGAACTGGGTTTCCATCTGAGCTCTTGATATTCATACAAGAGGTTTTCTTTTCTCCAAAGGTCTCTTTAATTTTCCTGTAGGCAGTATCTATCTTACCCCTAGTGAGATAAGCCTCTACATCCTTACATTTATCGTCTAGCCATCCCTGCTTAGCAATTTTGCACTTCTTGTCGATCTCATTTTTGAGACGTTTGTATTTCTTTTTGACTGCTTCATTTACTGCATTTTTATATTTTCTCCTTTCATCAATTAAATTCAATATTTCTTCTGTTACCCAAGGATTTCTACTAGCCCTCGTCTTTTTACTTACTTGGTCCTCTGCTGCCTTCACTACTACATCCCTCAAAGCTACCCACTCTTCTTCTACTGTATTTCTTTCCCCCATTCCTGCCATTTGTTCCCTTACGCTCTCCCTGAAACTCTGTACAACCTCTGGTTTAGTCAGTTTATCCAGGTCCCATCTCCTTAAATTCCCACCTTTTTGCAGTTTCTTCAGTTTTAATCTACAGTTCATAACCAATAGATTGTGGTCAGAGTCCACATCTGCCCCTGGAAATGTCTTACGACTTAAAACCTGGTTCCTAAATCTATGTCTTACCATTACATAATCTATCTGAAATCTGTCAGTATCTCCAGGCTTCTTCCATGTATACAACCTTTTTTTATGATTCTTGAACCAAGTGTTAGCTGTGATTAAGTTGTGCTCTGTGCAAAATTCTACCAGGCGGCTTCCTCTTTCATTTCTTACCCCCAATCCATATTCACCTACTACGTTTCCTTCTCTCCCTTTTCCTCCTACCGAATTCTAGTCACCCATGACTATTAAATTTTCGGCTCCCTTCACTATCGCCAGTTTTCTTTCTCCTGATAACGACGTCCTCTTGAGTAGTCCCCGCCCGGAGATCCGAATGGGGGACTATTTTACCCAAGAGGACGCCATCATCATTAACCATACAGTAAAGCTGCATGCCCTCGGGAAAAATGACGGCTGTAGTTTCCCCTTGCTTTCAACCGTTCGCAGTACCAGCACAGCAAGGCCGTTTTGGTTAGTGTTACAAGGCCAGATCAGTCAATCATCCAGACCGTTGCCCCTGCAACTATTGAAAAGGCTGCTGCCCCTCTTCAGGAACCACGCGTTTGTCTGGCCTCTCAACAGATACCCCTCCGTTGTGGTTGCACCTACGGTACGGCTATCTGTATCGCTGAGGCACGCAAGCCTCCCCACCAACGGCAAGGTCCATGGTTCAAGGGGAAGGCAATATTTTTTATGTATTGTCTATAGTAAGAGTCACACAACTGATGCAAATTTTTAAGTTACCTTCCTTTTGTCAACTCAAATTTTTTTCCTGAAAAGCGCAGAATGTGCTAAATCCCATACAGGTATCGGCAAAAACGAGGTAGGTGCTAGTGAAAGAAATCTCAAGCATTTATTAG
This sequence comes from Schistocerca piceifrons, assembly GCF_021461385.2. Lineage (NCBI taxonomy): Eukaryota > Metazoa > Arthropoda > Insecta > Orthoptera > Acrididae > Schistocerca > Schistocerca piceifrons. The sequence continues at coordinate 528,150,564 of NC_060149.1, read as the reverse complement.
TTTTGTTAATAATAAACATTTTACAGACAGACTATAATCTGATTAAATTATTTTTAATCCTTCTTTTAATTTTATAGAGCGCAAAGCAATTTTAATTGATTAACTGTTCGGAAAATGTTCTTTTAGCTATTTTAGAATACGGCAGCATCTATTGCAGATCTTTTTTCTCTTTAGGTGACAAGTTGTTTTTTACATTGTTGTAACGGTTCAAAATGGTTCAAATGGTTCTGAGCACTATGGGACTTAACATCTATGGTCATCAGTCCCCTAGAACTTAGAACTACTTAAACCTAACTAACCTAAGGACATCACACAACACCAAGTCAACACGAGGCAGAGAAAATCCCTGACCCCGCCGGGAATCGAATTCGGGAACCCGGGCGTGGGAAGCGAGAACGCTGCCGCACGACCACGAGCTACGGACTGTTGTGACGGTAAAACAGTGCTTTATTATGTCAGTGGCAATCCCTTTCTTGAAAATCTTGTAGGTGCCCTAGTCTTCAAGTTCGTTAAACATCATTCTCATCTTGATTACACCAGGTGCATTTTTTTTTTCACTTGAATCCAGCTACATTTGGAAATACTTTCGTTGTGTTAATATGTGCAACGGATGCTTTTTTTAAAATAAAAATGTCCTCACGCTGCAGCATAGTAACCACAAGTGGACTTCCAGGTGTCACATTCTCCGTAAGTTTTACAATGTCCTTAGGTACTTGACACTCTGACATTCTTCCAGCCTCTTACGTTTTCCAATCTGGGTAAAATCTCTGTCGCACGCTGCAAACAATTACAAAGCTTTGTGGCACTTGGCCCGCTTTAGGCTCACTAGTGGACCGGCACATACCGCTCATACTATCTTTCGAACCTTATGTGCACTACTAGAAATGATCGTTGCGCTTAACCCGCTTTTCAGGTTGTTGGCAACAGCATGTAGCTTGGTTTTTCGGGTCTAACTTAAATTTTTTTTTTTTTGTACTTAGCCGATTACTGATTTCCACTCTACACTTGTGCGCATACAGTGTTCCGTCTATGAAAAACGGACCTATGAGCTGATGGTTCATTATTCCACACCACGCGTTTACACTCGACGTGCGCCGACGTTCCACTTGAAACCAACGGGGATTGTCAACAAACCAATAGTGCATGTTCCGGCACTTTACCTGGCCACGATTGGTAAATGTGGCTTCATCACTAAACAAGGTACATGATGCATCTAGAGTATCCTGTTTTAATGCCCATGTGCAGAAGTTAACAAGATTCTCATAATCGTTTCCATGCGGCTCTTGACGGAGAGAGATGTGATAGGGATCGAACCTATATCGATGGAGAATGCGTAGGAAACTTGTCTGACTCATGGCACTTTCTCATGCGATTGTGCGGGAGCTGACGTGCAGACCAGCTGCAACAGCAGCAAGAACATTTATTTCCCCCCCCGTCTGTCGTCTCTTGTTTCCTTCTGTTACGTTGTCTAGATGTTACACTACCGCTTTCACGTAACTTCTTGAGGAGGATGATAAATAACTGCTGAGATGGTTAACGTCTATTGGGATATCTTGTTGCACACACCGTACAAGAACTGCGTTCTTCCGACACTTTCCATACACCATGAGCATGTCGACGTTTCCCGGCCGTGGTGACCGAGCGGTTCTAGGCGCTTCAGTCCGGAACCGTGCGACTGCTACAGTCGCAGGTTCGAATCCTGCCTCGGGCATGGATGTGTGTGATGTCCTTAGGTTAGTTAATTAAGTAGTTCCGAGTTCTAGGGGACTGATGACCCCAGATGTGAAGTCCCATAGTGCTCAGAGCCATTTGAACCATTTTTCGACTTTTCTTCACTGTTAAATCCCACCGTCTGCTCACGACCTTCTGCTTGGACTGCCACACACGAACTGACAAGCCCACCGAGTGAGGTGGCGCAGTGGTTAGCACACTGGACTCGCATTCGGGAGGACGACGGTTCAATCCCGCGTCCGGCCATCATGATTAAGGTTTCCCTAAATCGCTCCAGGCAAATTCCGGGATGGTTCCTTTGAAAGGGCACGGCCGACTTCCTTCCCCGTCTTTCCCTAATCCGATGAGACCGATGACCTCGCAGTTTGGTCTCTTCCCCCAAACAATCCAACCCCTGACTAGCCAGTCGCATTGCACGCAAGGAACACATACGCACATTGTAAGGAAACAACTACAACATTGTACCTAACAACTACACAGGTTGAATGGCACAAACAAGTGTCTGTGTGGAAACTTTTCAAAATACGATACCGCGTAAATAATTCGCACTAGAATCCTGCAACAAACACCACTGACATTCTCATGTACTCTCCTTTTGGTCTGTTCCATTTAGAAAAGTGTACGTTTGCACAAAAAATACACTTTTTAAGTATTATTACAATCTGTTGATTTGCTAACAATAGCCGGCAGTGGTGGCCGTGCGGTTCTAGACGCGTCAGTTCGGAACCCCGCGACCGCTACGGCGCAGGTTCGAATCCTGTCTCGGGCATGGATGTGTGTGATGTCCTTAGGTTAGTTAGGTTTCAGTAGTTCTAAGTTCTAGGGGACTGATGACCTTAGATGCTAAGTCCCATAGTGCTCAGAGCCATTTGAACCATTTTTTTTGCTAACAACACGAGACCGTGACTGTCAATCAAAAAAATGTTCAAATGTGTGTGAAATCATATGGGACTTAACTGCTAAGGTCATCAGTCCCTAAGCTTACACACTACTTAACCTAAATTATCCTAAGGACAAACACACACACACACACACACACACACACACACACACACACACTCATGCCCGAGGGAGGACTCGAACCTCCGCCGGGACCAGCCGCACAGTCCATGACTGCATGACTGCAGCGCCTAAGACCGCTCGGCTAATCCCGCGCGGCGACTGTCAATCCATTTTGTGAAAACCTCACGTCTGTTGGACTTTCCATTTCGGCCATATTTGCGGTGCAAGTTCACCCTGTATTTAATTTCCTGCTATGTGAAGAAAACCACAATCCGGTGCATTTTCAGTAGCAAAGAGAAGATCCTATTACCAGCCAACAGTGGGGTATACAAAATTACTTGTCCTGATTGTGACGATTTGGATATTGGTCAATCAGGCAGAGACACAGCAACTAGGTTGGCTAAACATGAACGCAGATGCAGGTTGCAGAGTTATGACTCCACATTTGCTGAGCATGTACTTGTGAGGTCTACAAGTACCTGTCATTCACTTAGCAAACAAAGGCCAAAAACTCAACCTTTTGGAAGCGACGGAAATCAACAAATATCTAACCTACAATCCTGAGTTAATTTTAAATGATTAAACAGAGCTTAATAGTTCCTCTCAGTCTTCCACCATATCCCACACTTTCTGTTCCTTTCTACTTCTCCATTCTCCCATATTTATTCTTTTATTTTTATTTTTACTTTATTGTTATTGCTTATGTACGCCATATATTCTCTTGTTACAATTGCTAATTATTTCTTTTACTCGGTTTCTTTATCTCTTTCCGTATCTAACACATATTTAAGTAGCCTTGTCAACTACTAATTTTATTTTATTTGGAGTGTTAATTTAAGGTAAACTGTTATATAGAAACTGCTTTTTGAGTTTAGTGTTAATATTTTCCCTGGTGTTCTCCCTTCGTATTTATTTACTGTTCAACTTTTTACCCTTTAAATTTTATTACCACTGCTCTGTCAAGAATGACATTTTTTGTGTGATTGTGGCACAGTCTACACGCGTAAAATCATCTTCAGTGTTGCTTACGAACAGTGTAACTTCTTCGACAACCATAATCAATTAAAGTCCGATGATGGCCTTGTGAGACGAAAACTGGTTAACTGAATAAATTAACCCTGTGGAACTTACGCAATATAGAGCTTTTCATTTATTACAAGTAGGTACAATGATAGGTTTTACCGTATAATTGCTGGAAATTCATAATTCAGAAGAGAGACTAGTTACAGTAGCTATCCTTTAGGAGTATCTTCACATACTTGTTTGCTAACGAACTGTCTACACATTAGGCCAGTTTTGTTACTTGAGAAGGCAGTAAGAACACAGTATAACATTCCGTCGGCTACGAGGTCATGACACACGCAGGAGAACCTAGAGTTGGGGAAATATGGAGGAAAATTTTAAAGGAATCATCACGGCAGTTTCATTACGTCGTTGAGAGAAACCTTGGAAAAGATAAACTTGTATGGCCAGAAGGAACATCGTTGTTCAGAGTGTTGCGCACTTCGCTAAGTAAGTGGTCACGATAGTAAAGCACTTTTTTCAGAATTAAGTCATCAACCATCCCAACGAACGGCCAGCTGCTTCATTTAGTATGCTGCTCTTTCCCGTCTGTGTGTGTGTGTGTGTGTGTGTGTGTGTGTGTGAATTCCTAAGGGAAAAAACCGCTGTGTTCATCGGTCCCTAGACTTACACACTACTTAAACTAACTTATGCTAAGAAGAACACACACAACAATGCCCGAGGGAGGACTCGAACCTCCGGTGGGAGGGGCCGCGCAGTCATTGACACGGCCCCTCTAACCGTGCGGCCTTCCCCCGCCCCCGTCACCCCCCTCTGTCTCTGACACTATCTCTATCTTTCTCTCCATACAGCATGTTCAAAAGTTCAATGCCAAAAATGACAGATATGATGAAGGGAACATTATATCGGAATGTCTAGGAGGTCACTGAGTCTGACTGAGAGTAAGAAAAACGTTAAATGCATTTCACAGCCCTTCACTGTGCTGATTAATGTTACAATAAATGTTCGAAATGAGCACCTTTAACTTCAGCGAAGAGGCGGTGTCGACGTAGCAGGGGTCTCGTGTTCGATGGAAATTTGTGGCACGTTCCGCAGGTGCGTGCCCGCTCCAAGAATTCTTACAACTCATATCACATCTGAGTTCGTAGTAGTAGAATACAATTCCACTTTCATGTAGCCCCAGAGAAAGAAGTATAATGTGGTGAGGTCCGGTAATCTTGCAAGCCAATAAACAGGTCCTCCCTGGCCGATCCACGGATTGCTGGAAGAACGGGTTAATGATGCACTTACTGGTTCTGCGAAGTGCGCAAATACCTATTATCCTCCCATCTGGTGCGTGGGCACATGCTGTCCTGAGTGAATTGATCCTCTTCCATATGCAGAATTACTTCAAGAAACGTAGGGTGTTCTTTAGTCTGTTGCAGAAATCGGCGTGTAAACTCAGACACAAGCCACAGTGGATAATAATCTAGTCCCAGGTCCTGTACTCTGGTGGGACGAAAAGAGTGAAGAAGCTGTTCACGCACACATTCAGTACTAAAAAATTGTGAACACCGAACTCAGCGGCAACTGCTCGTTTACTCTTCTCTGGTTTTTCTGAAATAATAAGAGCACGTCTTCGTCTGAAGTATATGTACCATCCGTGGTCTGCCTACAATAGACTTGCGCGCACTACAAAGCGCCGCTGTTGCCCACTGAAACTCTGATTGCACTAAATTTGCAATGATACGGACATCTTCGAGCAGGGAAACGTTCCCGGCACATTCACCGAGTTCTCCGGCCATTGTCTTTAGCTGCACCGTAAAATAAGTGCGTCTCGCAGTTCTCTCGAAATGTAGCGCTCTCTGTTATGTACTGCGACCGTCACGACGTCACAACACCACACCACGAGCCTCAAATCAACTTTGGTATAACTATGTTTTAAGAAGGTACTTCTCATTTATCTCCTTTGCTACTGGCGTACTGACGTTTGCTTAGTGTTCACTCAACATGCGTTTTCCGATGCCTGACTGCTTAACGAAATATATTTTTGGAAACTTGAGGTAAGTTCCAATGGGACCAAACTACTGAAGTCATCGGTCTCTAGGCTTACGCACTACTTAATCTAACTTAACTAACTTACGCTAAGGACAACAGACACAACCATGCCCGAGGGATGACTCGCACCTCCGACGGGGGGAGCCGCGCGAACCGTGCGTGACAAGGCGCCACAGACCACGCGGCTATATATATTTCTTGTTGGCCAGTACGGGCAATGAAAATATTAATTGATCTCTCTCTCTCTCTCTCTCTCTCTCTCTCTCTCTCTCTCTCTCTCTCTCTCACACACACACACACACACACACACACACACACACACACACACACACAGCCTGCACACAACCTCTCTGCCTGCATACTCAATACAAACAGGGACCCATTGTGACGAATAGCGATAACAGGGTATGATAGAATGAAAGTGGGTCCTCGTACAGTTCAATGAACGGAATGTGGAACTCATGTCAGTGGATGACACTATCAGACGTTGCGTCGTTTCCCCCAAATCCTTGACCGAGAAGCGGGGGAGAACAATGCCTGGGAAGGCACAGTTGCAACACAATCCTAGACTTACTTTCTGTTCCACCGATAACGCCGAGCTCCAAGTCCAAGAGCGTGGCGCGGTTGAAGAGTCCAACTCAAGAAGAGTTCGACTGCTGCGTTATCCACAGTGTTAAAAATGAGACAAAGAGCAGATAAAGATTCAACTCCCATCAACATCGAGGGTATTAAAACCGTTTGCTACCGCAGTTGGAAAAAGAGACGGAAGTAAACAGTTTGTGGACTTCATGAGATAGCCGAACTTGGTGTCCATACAGTTATTTGCGATGAGTGCACCAAACCTAAATCACGTGCAAATGGTTCAAATGGCTCTGAGCACTATGAAACTCAACGTCTGAGGTCATCAGTCCCCTAAAACTTAGAACTACTTAAACCTAACCTAAGGACATCACACATATCCATGCCCGAGGCAGGATTCGAACCTGCGACCGCAGCGGTCACACGGTTCCCGACTGAAGCGCCTAGAACCACTCGGCCACCCCGGCCGGCAATCACGTGCAGTTGACGGGATTTTAACCCCACCTTTTTCACAAATGGTAGCGCTTCCTACACACTGCGAAACGTTGGCAGCTACGTGGTACTCAACGAGAACTTATCCGTCACTTGTACGAACGTAAAAGTGCTGTCAGAAATGTACAGACGGCTACATTGCTGTATAGTAAATGTTACGGTCATTACAACATGAAGGTAGCTGTTTACAGACGGAAATTTATAGTCATAGGTGGTATTGTACTGTATGGTAACCAGGGGCCAGGAACGACGGAGAGGCTCCGTCCCCGCCGCAGCCGCAGTGGTCCACAACCCCACGACGACTACCGCAGTCCACTTCACCCCTCCGCCGCCCCACACCGAACCCAGTGTTATTGCGCGGTTCGGTCCCCGGTGGACCCCCCAGGGAACGTCTCACACCAGACGAGTGTAACCCCTATGTTTGCGTGGTAGAGTAATGTTGGTGTACGCGTACGTGGAGGACTCGTTCGCTCAGCAGTCGCCGACATAGTGTAGCTGAGGCGGAATAAGGGGAACTAGCCCGCATTCGCCGAGGCAGATGGAAAACCGCATAAAAATCATCCACAGACTGGCCGGCTCAGCGGACCTCGACACAAGTCCGCCGGGCGGATTCGTGCCGGGAACCAGGCGCTCCTTCCCAATCCGGAAAGCCGTGCGTGAGACCACACGCCTAACCGGGCGGGCTGTCATAGGTGGTAACTCACTCCATGAACCATAGACCTAACAGAGGCGGGGAGACGCTATTTAGTCAGCAAAATAGCTGATAATGGCCGAAGTAGAGAGGATATAAAATGCCTAATAGCAACAACAAGGAAAGCATTCCTCAAAGAGAGAAATTGTGACATGGAATATAAATTTAATTTAGTAAAAACTAAAATAAACACTATTAATATTACGCATGGCATCGTTGGCCGGGAGGCCCCATTCAGAGAAGTTCGGTCGCTAAGTGCAAGTCTTTTTCATTCGACGCTACATTGAACGACACGCGCGTCGGTGATGAGGATGAAATGATGATGAGGATGAAAAATTCTAAGATTTTTACACTAAGCTTGCAGCGCACATACAACTGAAACTTTAACTTGTTCAAACAGTGCTGCGTAAGACTGTAAGAAAAGCATTACTTTTAACGATATGAAACGTGTCATCCGTTTTCAAAACGATACTGCTTTCTGGCATGCTCTAGAGAGCAACAAATAATACGAGTGTTGAATGAAAAGTAATGTCTCCACCTTCGTTAATTGGGTTTGGATGGAAATATTTTAATAAATCAAACGCAGAAATAATCCTTAGAATGTGATCTTTAATTACCGATATTCACTTATCCACATAATCGCCAGCCAGTTCGATACATTCTGCCAACGATAAACAAGTTTTCTGAAGCCGTCATGGAACAAGTCGGCGCTCTGTTTCTGCAACCACAGTCTCACAGTTCTCTCTACGTCTTCATCACAACCATAATGATGTTCCCACAGATGGTCTTTCACTATCGGGAACAGATGGAAGTCAGACGGTGCTAACTCTGGATTGTATGGAGGATGCCGTATGGTGGTGAGATTCGGTCTCTGAAGTTCGATGTGGTGGCACGTGAAGTGCGTGGTTTGGCATTGTCATACTGCAGGAAATCATTTCCCTTTTCCTTTCGGACAGTACTCACATCAACACAATCACCGTGGTAAACTGCTTTCATTCTCTGATGAATCTGCTTTGGTGTGACACCTTCTGCTGTAAAGAATTCAATGACTGCACGTTGCTTAAATCGCATGGACCGACAGTCTGCGCAGGGTTCCATACTTTTCACTAGAACAACACAACCGTTCAATTCTAAGGCTTCCCGCCAACTGGAGCTAGTACCTGCCGCATACCAATGTTATCGAATGGTAAAGAGTTACGAAGGTGGAGACACTATTTTTCAGTCAACCCTCGTACATATCAATATTCCAGGTTTACTCTCGAATCTCCTACGTGAGGGTACGAAATCATTGATGCTGAACCGTGCGTTGTATGCGAACGTTTACCTTGGGGCCTGGGTTAGGACTAGCTGTTTACTCTTCCACAGAACATGTTACAACGATATTAGAAATTTCATCTTAATACGGCAATTAAATTCATCTGAAGTTAACGAAGATGCAGTCGTATATTGAACTGCACATTTAGTTAATTCCAGTACACTTGTTACTCTATTTAGCCACAACACATAACGGTTCCCTGCGCACATTACTTCTTACTATAGAAACTACACACACATCCTCTCGGCTGGCATTAGAACCACAATCATTACCGTGCCTCTCCGTTTCAGCATCCCTTCATTATGATGGTGATGAGCGCAAGAAGATCAAAGGACGTTAGCACTTTCCATCACAGATCCTGGGCACACAGTTTATCAGTAAAATGCTTTATACCCTAAAAGTATACTGTGGAATACCGGAGCTATTATTTAATAAATCTTTTAATATAACGCATTTACTATTTAGGAAGCGTGATTTACTTGCCTTTTAGAACTTATTGGTTTTAGTTATTTCTTGCCTTTGTTTGGTCAATATACTGTACAGTTAGATTCTCTGATACAATTTCTGAATTCACTCATTCTGAATATTTTGTTTGACTTTTCTCTGCACATGTAGGTTAAGTCCGCCTCATGTTCCATGATAACGAATAGAGTTCCTAGTGTGCTGACTGTTAATGCTTTTTAATGTCACAAATCGATTGCGAGAGATGCTCAGATGATACAGTTAGAATCCTCAAATCTCTATACACATTTCTGTAATAAGCCCTTTATGGTTTTCAGTTATTATTCTTGTCATCCATTTCAGTAGTTTGATTGTGGGCTTATTTTGAGCACCTCATGTCCAGAAACTGATACAATAGCTAAGCAGTACATGTACACAGGAACACAGCGGAACTACGATGACAGTCATGTCACTTCAACTGACAGTCAATATTAATATATGAGTAGACTATGTGCCGGCGTCGGGTGACTCATCATTGTGGCTATGATGGCCTTCAACGACTCAAACATAGTAATAAGATATACTGTTCAAGTATTCGTCAGTTATCTGCGCCGCTCGGGGTAGCCGCGCGGTCTCGGGCGCCTTGCGGCACGGTTGACCTTGGCGTAAGTAAGTTTAAGTTAGATTAACCCTTAGTTGGTAACATGTGAAAAATTGACGTTTACGGTTACATCCGTCTGGGAGACTAAGAAGACCAAATTTTTCAAAGAATGTCCACTGTAGTGAATATCGTTGAAATGAAACAATGACGTCCACACAGTAGCAAGTTCAACTCACGAATGAAGCATAGCTGAAATATCAGATCCAAGTAACAACGCACGCCTGTCAATGATACATTGAGGGGTTGTATACCCGCCTAAGAGACGGATGTAACCAACCGAGGGTTAAGCAGTTTGGTCCCATAGAAACTTACTGCAAATTTCCAAATCAGTTATCTACACGAAATATTTCTACTTGACAGGTTGGGCCCCTGTAACGTGTCAGCCAGCAGTGGTCTACCACAGACATCTAGTTCAGCGATAGACGAACTCCACTCGTACTCAAATCTCCGTATTGGAATTTTTCAAAGTATAGCAGTACGCTTCGTCAGTATACTTCGTAATGTCTAAATGTTCCGTTGATGTTCCTGGCTGTCTCTGCTGTCTCGAGCAATTTAAACTAGTCCTGTTAACGAAACTCGGAACATACGGAATAGATTCTCAGATATTGGAATAGTTAGAAGACTTCTTAAATAGAACTCAGTACTTTTTCCTCAACAGCGAGTGTTCATCAGATACAAGGGTACCATCAAGAGTGTTCCAGGGCAGTGTGACAGGACCGCTCGTGTTCTCTATATAAACACACGATCTGACGGATAGTGTAAGCAAAAAATTGCGGCTGTTTTTTGATGACGCTGTAGCGTACAGGAAAGTGAATGAATTTTATATTTTGTGAGATAAATGATGATAACATGCTCCAAATGTGCAAAAATAGGTCTATGCAGATGAGTAGGAAAAACAATCATGTAATGTTTGAATATAGTATTATTGATGTGCTGCTCGACAGTCGCGGAAATTAAGTATCTATTAATTACTTAGCAAAGAGACATGAAATGAAATGAGCACGCAATTTCGCCTGCAGCGAAGACGAATGGTCGACTTCAGTTTATTGGGAAAATTCTAGGAAAGGTTACCTTATCTCTAAAAGAGACCGCTTGCATAACAGTTGTGCGAACATTCTTGAGTACTGTTGGAGTGTGGTACGTGGACTTTCCGACCGGGGATTATCCGATCCGTGACGTCAATGTGGTGCTCCCGACAACAAATATTTTAGCTGAGCATTTTTCGACTGTTTTAATAATAAGCAGACCTACCTCTCTTCTCATTTTATTCAGGCGTGGGACTGGCTTTGTACGTAGTACCTAAGCAGGTTAAAATGTTTATTTATTTATTTTTATCTTTTCCTTTCTACAAAATTACAGCAACAGATAACTGAGATTTTTGTCTTATTTTACGAATATTAATTTCCCATTCAGTAGTTGTAAGAAGGCCAGAGATCTTAATCATTCTTAAATTCCCGAGTCGTTTTAAAAGGTTGTAGTCTAGTGCACTATAATATACACTAGGAGAACAACTGACAGTAATTTTATCTGGCGGGCAGCTTGAATTTGGGCTCTCAACGGCCCGATTGGCTAACTTCAGTGCTAATTAACTCGGAAACGGTGCAACGTGTCGAGTTTTTTCTTAACAATAATTTCTCAGCACACCGCATTCTGCAACATCCTTACAAGTTTTTCAGACTGATTCTGACCGCCCTGTATAGTCTGAAATGGGTGACTTTTCCTACATTAGTCCGCAGCTCGTTGTCTAGTGTTTAGCGTTGCTGTCTCTGGATGACGGGGTCCCGGATTCGATTCCCGGATGGGTCGGAGATTTTCTCCGGACTGGGTGTTTTGTGTTGTCCTCGTCATTTCTTCATCATTCGGGAAAATGGCGAGACTGGACAGCGAAAAGATTGGAAATTTGTACGGGCGCTGATAAGCCGCGCCTTTGAGCGTCCCACAAACCAAAAATCATCATCATTTCCCTACATTAATACCATCCACACTTCATCAACAGTTTTTAATGGAAGATATGCCACTGCGGCACAAATACAGTGGAACAATCGGTCTACTACTCAACCACTGTATTCCTCCGTTAATCCTAGATCTCCTGTTCTTCAAGAGACATTTGTTGAAATGAAAATTGCAACCGGAAAGAGCTATTTCGGGGAACGTTGTTTTCATTGTTTTAACTGTAGTCATTTCAAACTTTTCTGTGTCCACCCGGAAAAAGGCCTTTACTATGTATTTTGAATTTCGTTTGGGAGCAAAGCAAATAAAAAGGGAAATACCTTCGCCTCTTCGTCTGTGCTTCCGGCGTCGATGTGTCTTTTGTGCAGTTGTTGGAATTATTTGAAACAACGGTCAGATATCTTGTACACAGGAACAGTTCCATTTTCAGAGAGGATTTTCTCGCCTTCTTCACAACCCAACACCAGCATTCTTTAGTCAGGAACAGATCCCTTGTCAGTTTTCAAAAATCTGTTATTTTCAGTTGATTTCAAAATGTCTTTGCACAATTGAATCTCAGAATAAGAGCCAGGATTCTGCGTCGTCCTAAAAGCTCCCCTTCTTGCTCTACACAATCCATCCTTGAAATTCTTCTTTAATGTCTTTTCTTCGCGGAAACTTTTCCTGCAGTTATGCATTCGTTTCTTAATCTGCACTCTGTTTCGTCAGGTGGGCAAAAATGTTGCTATTACTACATTTGAAATTTTTAAACGGTCATTGTACTTACTCTCGAATTCAAGCACGATCAGCACGTGCACTAATCATATTTTCTGTGCACCCAGCACTGATGACCATCCTTTAGAAGACACTACTTCCCTTTCGCTGTGTTAATTATTTCATCACTCACAGTGTACAGAACTCAGGTAGCATTTGAAACTGCAAAGAAACCAAGGTTATCGGCAAAGAAACTATGTGATTGACGGTGACACCTCTATAACACATGCGCTGCTTGTGGTCAGCGGTGAGTGAAACACCGCGGTGCAAAAATGATTGGTCAGAAGTGCCACGGTACCTGCGGCGCCTAAATTATTGACGGAAACGCAACTTCCGGGAAGTTCAGGTAGCCGAGTGTTTGGGGTTTCCACCAGATGAGATTAACGGAAGAGGGGTGCTGCTAGATTTGTTACCAATAGGTTCGGTCAGCACGCTATTATTACGGAGAAATCAAATGGGAATCCCTGGAGCTAAGAAGGCGTTCTTTTACGAAACACTACTGAGAAATTTGCTGGCAAATTAAAACTGTTTGCTGAGCCTACCTTTCAAACTGTACAGAAGTTCTCCTACATACCTTGCACTCCTGGAAGGAAAGAAGGATATTACGAAGACATGTCTTACACCCAAACCTCCAGATGTCAGACATTCAGATCCGTACCAAACACTGTGTGTCGATAGAGTATCAACCAAAACACCCATTTAGTTCGTGCTGTGTGCTGTCGCCCAGGATAAGATGCGTAAACGGTAAGTAACACCAGAGCTACGGAGTATAGGCAAACCGTATCTGTGATTTCTAAATGTGAAGATCTCTGGTCGGTGCAATGGTATAGCGTCAGATTGTCGTACTAAAGGTCACGAGTTGGAAACTCATTGAAAGTGATTTTTTAAACAGATTACGCGTGAAATTATTATATGGGAGAACTTTTTTGTGCCATGTAAAAGAACGTTTCAGAGATTGTAGCAATGTTCTTTTGGCAGTCTGCTGTCGCTTCGCTAGTTGAAAGTAGCGAAACGGTATAGTACATTTGTATAGATAGAACAAATGTACACTATAGGTTTGCTACTTTCAACTAACGAAGAGAAAGCAGGCTGCCAAAAGAACATTGCTACGAACTCTGAAACGTCCTTTTGCATGGCAGAAAAATGTTCTCCCATATAACAATTTCACGCGTAATCTTTTAACAAAAATCACGTTCAGTGGGTTTCGTACTCGTCTGCCTGTACTCCATAGTTCTGGTGTTACTTTTAATTACCGTTTACTCGTCTTTTACTAGACGACAGCATGCAGTACAAACTAAATCGGTGTTTTGGTTGATACTCTATCGACACACAACGTTTGGTACTGATCTGAGTCTCTGACATCTGGAGGTTGGGGGATTGTTTCCAGAATGAATTTTCATTCCGCGTCGGAGTGTGCGATGATTTGAAACTGTTGCCAGATTAAAACTGGGTGCCGGACCGGTAGAATACTTGCCCGCAAATGGCAAAGTCCCAGGTTCGCATCCCGGTCCGGCGTAAAGTTTTCATCTGCCAGGAAGTTTCAAATCCGCGCACGTTCCACTGCAAAGCGAAAATTCACTCTGTAAACTATTGCGAAAGTTAAGGGAGCTAACATTTGCGGCGGACTGCAGAACGATCCCACTGACACCAACACACATCTCTTATAAGGTCCACAAAGACGACATTAGAGAAATCAGGGCTCGTAGGGAAGCATACAGGCGGTCATTTCTCTCACATTCCATTTACGAGTGGAATAGGAGAGGGAATGGGTATCAGTGTTGCGCGGTACCCTCCGCTACACTTGTATTTATGTGTGTATGTAGATGCAGTGAGTACAGAAACAGAAAAATTCGCGTATGTTGAGTCTATATAATAGCAGAGGCAGTGTGTGTGGATACAATTTGTAGCACTCCTTTTAGATATACTATTGACATTTCATGGAGTCTGAGACTACTCACCTTACGCCATCCAACGACTTGATAACCTTAGTCTTCAGGTTATCAGTCCCTTTAATCGTAATATGCCATACGAAACTGTTTACCTATGTCTTATCGCTATTTCACTCCAAGATTGTAAAACCATTCTACAATAAGATACTCCTCGATTTCACTTTTATGATCTGCGCGGCATAATCATTATGTAAAATTAAACCTAATGAACAATCCATAGCCATTTTCAGAAATTATTTCCTTAATTTCAGTCAGTTATCATAAACAAATTGTGTGTGTAATGGACAAAAACGATCGTGAACACAGCCTTCCAAGACTTTCACGTTGAAATGAAGTTTCGTTGGCGAAAAACGTTAAGCTGCTCAAAATGAAGTTATGCTGTGTGATATACATTGTTGGTTAATAAGAAAACTCTCCGCCACTGTAGCTGAGCGGACAGCGCGCCGCTTGTCATGCCAGGGGGGCCGGGTTGGATTCCCGGCTGGGTTGGAGACTGGGGGTCTGTGTCACCTTCATTACCTTCATTTCGTCCTCATCGGCGCGCAACTCGCCGAAGTGACCAGGTGATCAGGTCTATCCGCCGGGAGGCTCTCGCCACGCGACATTTTATTAGAATAAGAAAGCTCTTTTGAAGACATTTAACATAATCTGTCTGTCTTCAGGTCTGAAGATGGTCACTGCGGGGACAGAAATCTATCGTCTGACGACGATTTGTGATCAATGACAGAAATTACAGTAAGAAATTCTTTACCTCCAAGATCACTATCTTATTCGTGACTGTACATCGTAGTTTGTACAACCTTTTTCTCCGTATTTCTGACTGCATGTACACTGTGAGGGAAGCAAAAATGAGTTATCATAATTTTGCTGTTTCTTTGGTTATACGTTTATCAATGAATTTACTGTATGAGTAACTAATAGAATATAATTGAACGTGTAAACGCTTATGCAGATAGCCAGCATGGTTGAAATCTCGGTTCCACCAACCTGATTCAGGCTTTCTGTTGCTGCTCTAGGAGAGAATCCAACTCTTTTAATGAGCAATTTCAGCAGCCAACACCACATACTACTCAAAAAAAGGTTCTGTCAATGCAGCTACTGTTTGATGTAACTGATATATAGCTACAATCACGTGACTAAATTTAGTTTGTTAGTTTGTTAGTAGCGTTATACTGCTCACTGCAGACACAGCACTTGTTTGGGGGCTTTGTGTGGGCAGGGCGTCGTTGCGGAAGAAAGACTTGCGCGCCAACTAATTGCGAGTAGTGTAGCCTCTCCTTGTTAGAACTGTTTCTGCTGCTATTACGAGACAGAGATAATGAGAGAGCCCTGCTGCATTCGTTTGAAGTGAAACAATAAACTGTGAAATTTCCAACAAGCGTAGTTGGCGGGGAAGACAAACGATTGTGATCACTGCACCTCGACCTCGGACACACCAGCCATTAGTGTTGTAAACTGGAGTTCTGCAGATAGCGTTACACAAACAGATCATTAGATCCGAGTTTCGTTTGTCAATATTTAGCGCTCCGCTGATTGTAGATTTATTACTTGCAGTTCATTTCATTTCATCGCATTGCAGAAGGATGGGACAAGAAATCGGTTATTGCGTTCTGCATAGAACCATCTCGCAGTTCCTGTGAAACGATGCAGAAGTTTACTCAAGAAAACTGGACAGTTACTGTATATATAATATTCAATAATACGATTCCACTGATTGTCAATATATGGCCATTTATACAGCAATACAACAAACCAAATGCACCTCTACGAGCCGGCCGCTGTGGCCGAGCGGTTCTAGGCGCTTCAGTTCGGAACCGCGCTGCTGCTACGGTCGCAGGTTCGAATCCTGCCTCGGGCATGGATGTGTGTGATGTCCTTAGGTTAGTTAGGTGTAAGTAGTTCTAAGTTCTAGAGGACTGATGACCTCAGATGTTAAGTCCCATAGTGCTTAGAGCCATTTGAACCATTTTTTGAGCACCTCTACGAAAGCGTTACTAAGAGAAACATTCGTTTCATTTTCATCAAGTACTGTTCTACATTGTATTTGGTTATAGTCTACACAATGGGCACTTCGAAGACAACTAAACGCACCAAATCAAAAAGATGACTGCAGCAATCGGTGACATATTTTGGAGAGGAAGGAAGATAAGGATTTCACGTGGCATCGGCGAAGCGGCAGGAGATTGCCCGTGTTCTTTTAGAGGAAACCATCTTAGCATTTTTCTTAACGTATTGCGGAAAACCATGGTACAGAAAATAAAGTGTTAGAGCAACGAGAACGATAGCATGCAAATCTTACTGAATATACAGGAAGAACTGCAGATTATCGATACCTGGCGCAGCGACTGGCAGTTGACATTCAACACAGACAAACGTAACGTATCGCGAATACATAGGCGTTACGTTAGTATGTGATAACACGATTGCCGAACAATCACTGTGTAGCACTGATATTGTGCTACGTGGAGGCAAAGTAGTAACCCATCCAGCCCTCTGACAAACGGAGAGTGCCCTGGCAGAATTGAAATAATACTTTTGCTAACAGATTTTGCTTCGTCTTTCGATTACGAGTCGATTGATGCAAGCCACGGGCTGATCGACCCAGCAGTTTAGAAGTCGAGTTCGTTAACTGCCGATTCAGTCCTATCAAACGAATTTCCCCCAGCAATTATTGACCTCCGTAGGCTTGCATAACATGACTTTCGGCTCGTGAAGAGATTTTAATCTTCTGACGGCTGGTTTAATTGGTCCAAATGGTTCTAAGCACTATGGGACTTAACATCTGACGTCATCAGTCCCCTAGACTTAGAACTACTTAAACCTACCTAACCTAATGACATCACACACATCCATGCCCGAGGCAGGATTTGAACCTGCGACCGTAGCAGCAGAGTGGTTCTGGACTGAAGCGCCTAGAACCACTTGGCTACACCGGCCGGCCTGGTTTAATTAATATACAGCTGGTACAATAAGGGGTATCAGTAGAAGGCTAAAGTATCCGTTAGTTGGAATCGCAGTTCTTCACAGGGGACGGAGGGACACACGTCCCCCCCCCCCCCCCCCCGCCGTTTTTGTAGTAGACCCGTACTTCCAGGTGTCCCAATTGTGCGGGCGCCGACACTGTCTTCGCGGGCCGGAACAAACGCGCGAGTGGAGCACTTGTTAGGTTCGTCACAGAGCTCCTCTTCCTGTCGGCGGGGTTAGACTCTGTCGTAGGGTCTTGGGACATAGAGGTGAAGGGAACCGTCTACACACCACAGTCGAACTCGAAACCAGTTCTTAGTATGTGGACGTTCGTGATCACCATCCACGAGTGAGCTTCCGCCATTATTGACAAATGTGCATGCTGGTCACATCGCTAGCGGTCATTGTTCGCGTGGCATAAAACAGCTCGGTCAGCAGTCAATATCCGAGTGCTAATTGATAATAATTCCGACGCGACACGATAGCGTTCACACCAGGCGGTTGGTGTGGGAATTGTTTCACGTTTCTGTAAAAGCAATCTCAGCCGCACCTACCTGGGCTTGTCTCGTCAGTTCTTACGATTATTAGTATTTGCACTATCTCTTGGCGCACATTCTTAATTCAGGGGTTGGACCATTTAATATTTCTTTCATAATTTGTACCGTTTCATTATTACTGTGTCTTGACCTGCAGCAAGGCGAGTCTCGCCAGTTTCATAGCTTTGTTGGCTAGCACTAACCGTTACTTACGTGTAACAGGCCGTTTAACGTGCTGCCTTGAAACAATGTGTACATCATACCAGATCAATGTTTCTCTCCTGTGGTTTCCCCTGTTGACCCTTTCTTTATCATTTAAACACTGAAACCCATCCAAACATGATGGAGTCTGATGCCGGCCGCGGTCGGGTCAACAAAAGAACCTCAGGCGAGATTTAACATCGCCTGTTCCTAGAGAGAAACGTACAACTAGATTAGTCCTCAGTTGGTAACACCCATCTCTTAGGCGGGTTGAACTTGCTACTGTGTGGACGTCATAGTCTCATTTCCACGATAGTATTGTTTTACTCGCACACAAACGTCAGTCACATCGTCTCACAGGCGGATATTACTGTACAGGTAAGATTTTTACTCTGTCTGACATGCGGATATTACTCTAACAGAGTAAGTTTTTTTAGTGTTGTGGTGTGCATACTGTAAGATCTTCCGTACACTCACCATCAGATTATTTGACTTATCGCTCTAGTGAAGTAGGCGAGTGTCAGCAATATGTCTCGTGGTTTTATTGTGGCGTGTTTATCTTCTGCCGTTAGGACAGACGATAGAAATGCCACTTGCACGCTTAGAGTAGCAGATTGACGGTGACCAACTTTAAACAGAACTTGATTAATTTTCACACACATTTATTAAAATAATAAAAAAGCATAGACATTACGTAACTTGATTCTGGATGCTATTTACAATTGACAGTCTGAAGTTCCTTTTGTCTTGGTACGTTAATCTTATTCTCACATATCTCGGATACTTGACAAAGTGTCTACACATTTCTCTTCATGGCTATGTACAGGAATATGATAATCTTACTAGGCGCAGACTGAAACTTGACTATAGACTGGTACAGACTGGTGCAGACAAATGCAGACTAATGCAGACCAATGCAGACCAATTGGAGGTCTGTACACTCGTTATAATACCTCGCGCGTTCATGTATCACTGCGCGAGTGTGATTCGCGAGGAGAAAAGGTTCTACGTTAGCAGCAATCTCATTGGCTGCGTTACATATTAATACGCGGAACGGCGGAAGCAGAATTTTGTCTGCCTCTAAGGCAGCGCCATCTCGTAGTGCGGAGACGGACGAGCGCTGCGCCTGCGCTGTTGTGTTTAGCGGGGCGCGCTCTAGTGGGAAAGTTGTGTACGCGCTGACTACGCGCAACTATGTACACAACAAGTGTTATACTCTTTACTTTTCAAATATCTCATGACTTGTAGATGGCTACTAGTGGAGGGATACCCTGTGTGTCACAAAGAAGCAAAAGAATGGTGCATATGACTTTAAAGCAGTTTGAAGAAAGCAATGATGGTTCTCATTCAGACGATTCTTATGTTCCTGAGGAAGATTACGTATCAGATTCAGACCATGGCAGTGATTCTGAAATAGATGTCAATGATATTCTCTGCACGTCCGAGAATGAACAAGATGGTGTTGACTCTCTTCAGAGCAGGGAAAATGGTGACACCGAAACTGACACAATTTATCATGGTAAGATGAACTATTTCTTTGTATATATATCAAGATATTTGAGGAAACACATGTCAAGTTTAGAAACTATTTCATTTGGAAAAGAAATATTAAATTTTGGGAATTCTGCAAAAGAATAATATCCTTTATAAACTATTTTATGTAAAAACTAGTAATTAATTTCATAATTTTTTCGTATTGTATTGCATTGGGATTGAAAGACAATAAAATATTAGCATTAACTTTTAATCAAACTTTTAAATTGTTATTTATTTTCGCTATTCACTACAGTGGAAATTTTTTGAAAAATTTGGTCATCTTAGTCTCCCAGACAGATGTTACCTTAAACGCCACTTTTTCCATATGTTACCAAGTAAGGGTTAGTTATTCAGCCATTCTTCATTCAGCTTCGTAAGCCTCCTATACCAGCCACAGTTGGAAGCAGTCATTAATATCCATTAGATAAATGGGAATATGCGCGCGAAACGCTTTAAAATGGAACGACAACATAAAACTAATCGAAGTACAGGCAAAGACCAGACATTCATTAAAAGAATCCGCAGGAACAGTAATCCACCCGTAAAACAGTTAGGTTACAACATCCTCGTTTTCCTGTTATCCTGTTGGTTTGTCAATCTGGGACTCTTGCTCTCTTAATGATAAAGGAACTAGTGAAGGTACAAGTACAGACGCGCGTTTCGTCAGAGGTTCGTTTAACAAGCTCTAAAGCGTCACAGAGAGGGTCATTTATCTTTAATGGCAGACGCTACAAGGAAGGTACCGTGCCTCACGGTGTGGTTTACTGTTAAAATTCCAAAAGCGATGGGTCCTAGAAGTGTCAACAACATATTGCTTCCTCCTATGTATAGCTCGCGGCAAGTCCATGAAGGAAACCTTACGAGGCATTAGGCCTACCAACAATGGTTTTTCCGTGCATCATTGGCAGATGGAAAAGAAAAAGTGATAACTGACAGTGGAACAGAAAGTACCCTCCGCCACTCACCACAAAGTCACTTGTGAAGTATAGGTGTAGAGCATAATTCAGATAAGGGAAGTATTCAAGACTCGTCAGATACTGATCATCAACAGTCTAGATGGATAGATGCTCTCATTCAAGGAGAAGATGTTCAACAGATGTTTTCAGTTAAGAGCAATTACTCACTACAAAGGACTCAGTTTCCAATATTTGGAACATACAAATGAGACGGAAGATGAAACTAAGTAGCTGCGGAGTATCTGAGGGCAGCAGTGGAAAATTTAAAAACAAGGGAAGGCCAGAGTGTGGACAGAATCACTGCAGTTGTTGAAAGAAGGAATACACTGTAGGGAAACAGGATAACCTCTCTCAGTCAGTACGTAAACAAAAGCAAAGCATCGCATTCTGGCGCTTGCGAGCCAATCGGGACCAACCGACCGTTGTATCATTCTCTGCCAAATGACGTCATTTGGGTGTAGCATGTAGGGGCATGGGGTCAGCACACCACTCTCCCAGCCGTCGTTGGCTTTCTTGAAACGTTCAACTGCGGATGAAATATTTGCCGTGAGGCTAATCCGGAAGTAATGTGGGGTCAACATACCCATTCTGGAAACAATTATAGATTATCCCAGAGTCTATTACTGTATCCTCAGACTGGGCCTTCAACGCTCTGAGGGAATATGCTGTTCCAAGCACAGTGAGGTAATAGGGAGTGACACACAGTAAGTTTTACATACATGTACTGCTAGCGAAAATAATGCGATGAATAGTAAACTATGAGAAACGTGGGAACATGAATGGAAGAACACAATGCTACATTATGCTGATGACTTCGCAGCGCTGACCGTGTCGGGAGCTGAGATGGTGAGCTAGTCCGGAATACAAACAAAGTCGGCCTCAGAATCAACGCTGAATGGACGGAAGAGATGGTGCTACGCAGAGGAGCAATGCAGAGAGCCCCATAACAAGCTGGAGATCTGAGTTCGACAAATGAATGAAACTGAAAGAACCTGGGTACATTTTTTAACAACAACACAAAGTGTGAAATAAAGCAGAAGTATTTACAGATCCAGGACATAATTCATCATGATGCCAATATCACACACGATCTCCAGCGAAACAAAATTTAACTCATATAATGAAGAAAAAAGACTGGTGTAGTTCTATGGAGCCGAGACACTGAGTACCACATGGGTGGTCAATGGCAAACTGTTGGTATCTGAACGACATATTTTGAGAAAGCTCTATGGCCATGAGCGAGATGGGGATTGCTGTAGACTGACGAACAATCAGGAACTGCACGAACCATGAAATCATTATGTGGGAAGCAAATAGATGTCCTATGTTCGTTATAAGGGTTCTGGGAAAGTGCTTTGAATCTGTGAAGGAAAACGCACACAAGAATAATTCTAGAGTATTGTTCCAGTGTTTTGAGTCCTTGTTAAGCAGGCATGACAAAAGACATCCAACGAATTTATGAATGAACTATCGAACTGCGATTATGGTTTCGTATCAGCCGTACAATATTCAGAACAATTGAAAGTATGTACCGGACCCGGACTCGAACCCGAATTTCCCGCTTGTCTCGAGCGGTCGCCTTAGCGACTCCGGCTATCCGAGCAATCTTCCAGGAGCGGATCAAATATCCATTTGGCCTCGTGTCTACATCCCTTGTGCTCATCCTAGGTTACCGTGATTGCTGCATAGGGCGAGGCATGATTTTCTCTCGCCATTGCCTTGCTTTGGCAAGAAATACTGCAGTGAAGTGTCTGAAATCAACAGCTGCACAAATTTCCGTTTGTTCCGGAATATTCTACAGATGATGTGGAACAATAATCGGAGTTTGCTAGTTCATTTTTAACTGAATGCGGCTGTTGATCGTCAACACAACCCACAGCACTGCAGCATAGAACGAATTCAAAGACGCGCTGCTAGTATCTCAACGGGTCAGTATAGCCCATACCAAAGTGTAAATGAGACTGCTCAGAGAACTTTAAGGAGCATCTTTAGAAGAGAGGCTACGTGGGATAAATTTAGAGAACCTGGTTTCATAGAAGACTGTGCGACTCTTATCCTGTACCAACGTATATGTCGCGTACGTATAATGAAGGTAAGATAAGAGAGATTAGTGCACTTTGAGAATCATACAGTCACTTTTCCCTCGCTCAGTATGTCAAGGGTACAGGACAGAAAGTCGGTCATACTGACACAATATAATCTCCGCCATGTACAGTACAGATGCTTGCGGAATGTACACAGGGCGAACCAGAATTTCACCGACAAACTTTCAGAGGCGGTAGTATGGACCAAAACAAGAAAATAAGTGTTCAGTAAACATGGTCTCTTAAGACGCATACCTTCAGACCTATGAGCACTTTTTCATCTTTGCTACTGTGAAAACAGATCTCTTCTATTCAACAAGTACTCATAGCTCTTAAGGTATGCATTTTAGAGGCCATTTTTACTGGACATTTTTTTCTTCTGTTGATCCATACCTCTGAAACTTTGTCGGTGGAGTACTGGTTCACCCTGTATATGCTTATGTCGACGTAAAATTAACGCGAGAGACAAATATTGTCCAGAAAATGAAGATAAAGAAGACTTGCACTGGTGTCCAAAATTAAAGCAACAAACGGAAATTTTGCAAGGTTGCGTTTATTTTGCCACGAAACAGTATAAACAGGTGATAGTAAAGTAGAAACAATGTGAAGAATACAGACCGTAAACAACTGCAACATGCAGAATGGTAGACAAAAAAGTTCTTCGTTTTCTGAAAACGAATTTCCAAACACATTCCGGCAACTAGTTAATGTGTTCACTGTGCGATATGACCATCTCTGGCAGCAATACACGCCTGACAATGACGGGGCATGCTGTGAGTGATGCCATTAATCTAATGTTGAGGCAATAACGCCCATTCTTCCACCAGAGCTGCTCGCAAGTCTTGGAGAGTGGTTGGTGGATGGTGGATGCTGACATGATGCAACCGGTCTCCTTAGTGCTTCACAGACATGCTCTATGGGATTCCGATTGGGAGATTGAGCAGGCCACGCCACGTGTGCAATATCTTCCATTTTCAAGAAAACATCAACCACCCGTTCACTATAGGTCGTACTTTATCGATGCGAAGTCTGAGTTCACAGTACCTCGCAACAACTGCACATGGGGTCCAAAGATCTCTTCACGATACCGGACAGCAGTCAAACCTTGTCGATTCAGCCATACACTTTCATGAGGAGGTGTTCGAGTGGTCAACACAATCCCTGTCCACGCCATTAGGGATGCTCCTCGATATCCGACACTTTCCACAATGTTTTGGTCCCAAAATAGTTTTCCCTGTTTCCTCCAATGGAAATCTGTCGAGAATCACTCTTCGGACAAAATCGGGACCGATCTGTGAAAAGAATGGCCCCGTTTTTGATTGTCATTTGGTATGTTAAATAAAGACTCCTCTCTAGACGCTCCTTCCTGTGAAGACGTGTCAGAGGTAGACATACAGCAGGTCTCCAACAATAAAGGCGACTCTGACGAAGCCTTCTGTACACCGTTTGCCTCGATACAACATGTCCGTTGGATGCTGTGAGGTCAGATGCCAGCTGCCGTGCAGTACTAAGGCAGTATCGTCGGGCTCTTACAGCCAAAGAATGGTTCTCTCTTTCTGATGTCACACATGGTCTCTGGGATATAGTTTTGTTCTCTATAAACTCTCGCCACATCTGAGGAACGCCGGCCGCGGTGGTCTAGCGGTTCTAGGCGCTCAGTCCGGAGCCGCGCGACTGCTACGGTCGCAGGTTCGATTCCTGCCTCGGGCATGGATGTGTGTGATGTCCTTAGGTTAGTTAGGTTTAAGTAGTTCTAAGTTATAGGGGACTGATGACCATAGATGTTAAGTCCCATAGTGCTCAGAGCCATTTGAACCATTTGAAATCTGAGGAACAACAGAACGATGATTCACATAAAGTCATCGGGCACATCAGTTTGCGTCTGTCCTGCTTCCATTCTTTCTGTGGCCCTCCACTGTATACAGTCTGGTAGGAGTCTTCTCTGTGCCATTGTACTCCGTCTGTGACTATGTATACAGCGGTTGTGGATTTGGACTAACCAACAAACACTATCCCGTTTGATAAGTGCCCTGACGTCATCGTTGGCATGGTTGTGCATTGGCTGGAATGCCATCCTCCGTGCAGAACATGGTTGTACAGACATCTGTTGAAAGTTTGTATGATTATATTGTGAATTAAACACAAGATGGGGCAATAGTGGTTTGTTGCTTTAATTTTGGACACCAGTGTAGATGGGTGGCTCGCATGCCTGGACATCGCAGAGCCAAATTGGTGACGGCAGGAAGATACGAAAGAACACATTCGCTTGGCAGACCCGGGAAAAGATGGCTCGATAAACTCACGAAAGACTTGAGAAGAAGTGATAGTTGAATGGACCTGGATGCAAACAGCTTAAGAGCTCAGTCACTGGACGCTGCTTTTGAAGTTCGGTGTACATAAACACCAGGTACTTAAATAAGTGATTAAATACACTCTCCGACGAAACAACAACGACGAATTATCTGAATTGGACGGAAATCGGTAAATGCAATGTACACGGAAAAACGAATGATTAAAATTTCAGCAAAACTGAACGATTTGCTCAAGAAAAAGAACTTCACAAATTGAAAAAGTCAATAACGCGATGGTCCACCTCTGACCCTTATGCAAGCTGTTTTTCGGCTTGGGACTGGTTGATATAGAGTTGTTGCATCTGGTCCTGAGGGCTATTGCGCCCAATTCTGCCCCACTGGAGCGTTAAATGGTCAAAATCCCAAGGTGGTCGGAGGACCCTGCCCCTAGTGCTCCAAACGTTCTCAGTTTGGGAGAGATTAGGCGACCTTGCTGGCCAAGGTAGCGTTTGGCGAGCACGACACCAAGCAGTAGAAAATCTTGCTGAAATGTATGGCTAGGATGGCTTGCCTTGAAGGACAACAAAACGGGCCTGGAATCTCATTGACTGGAGTAGGATTGTCTTCAGTAATTAGTCCTGCTTCGAGCTGAACCCCGATGACCAGCGAAGACATTTCGGGAGACGCCCAGGACAGCACCGGGATATCAACCCATACGGTTCGACAATCTGGAGTAATGGTCTGGGATGCCATTTAATTTCATGGTAGGACCCGTTTGGTTGTCATCTGCGGCACCCTTACAGCACAGCGGTACGTCGACGATATTTTACGCCTTGTTTTGTTTCCCATCATGGCAAATCATCCTGGACTTACAATGCCGTCCGCACACGGCGAGAGTTCCTACTGCTTGGCAGCAAGGTCGCTGGATCTCTCCTAAATTGAGAGCGTTTGGAGTATTGTGGGCAGAGCCCTGGAACCAACATGTAACTTTAACGATCTAGCGCGATAATTGGAAAGAGTTAGTGCCAAGCCAAACAACCCTTTTGCATAGGGGGCAGAGGTAAAATAACGCGTTGTTGACTTTGAAGCTCTCTCTCCTGAATTAATCGTCCAATTTTTCTTAAATTATAATGGTTTGTTTGTCTGTACATGGACATTGCATCTCTCGACTTCTGTCATGTTCGGTTAATTCCTTCGTGGTGCGTCGTTATTCTTTTGTGTTCGAGTCGGAGTACGGGACTACACATCGCTCGGCCACAGACAGCACGGGCGTCACTGCCCTACAAACGCGTCACAGACGTACGATTATCAGGACATTAGTCGGCCCTGGTGGTCTAGTGCTAAAGCGCATCTCTGGAAAACAAAGTCGCAGTAACGAATCCTCGCTGGACCAAAGAATATTTAAATCTGCCTTTAACCTAGCCTTCATCTCTCAATGATGGGAAAGTAAGCCAGGAACGACACGTAGTTCGGATTCTACGTAAAACCGCAAACCCCTTTGTCACATTGAAGGTCACCCCTCACCCGTGGTCGAGTTGGAGGTCGCCTCGGGGCGTGACAGGCTGCGAAAGACTTCCCCAGGTGGGGAGGGGGAGGTCCGAACGTAAAGCTCCTCGATTATTCTGACACCCACGTCGCCGAAGTGACATCCTGGTGAATGGCTTGCACCTGATAGTTGTGCCTCACAGAATAACTATTATTCATACCGGATCACTCAAATAGCAATAACCTTCGCTTTGTGTAAGGATAATGTTGTGGGTTGGCAAGAGAGCCAACCCTGCACTACTAACTGGAACAGGTCAAGGAAATTAGACTTAGCAAAAAACGTACGTAGGTGGTGGAATACTTAACTTTCATCCATAAATGGTGAACGTCGCATTTGATGGTACATGTTTTACAGTATCAACAGTAACTGGTAATGGCGCCTTGCTAGGTCGTAGCAAATGACGTAGCTGAAGGCTATGCTAACTATCAAATGGTTCTGAGCGCTATGGGACTCAACTTCTGAGGTCATTAGTCCCCTAGAACTTAGAACTACTTAAACCTAACTAACCTAAGGACATCACACACACCCATGCCCGAGGCAGGATTCGAACCTTTGACCGTAGCGGCCTCGCGGTTCCAGACTGCAGCGCCTATAACCGCACGGCCACTTCGGCCGGCTGCTAACTATCGTCTCGGCAAATGAGAGCGTATTTTGTCAGTGAACCATCGCTAGCAAAGTCGGTTGAACAACTGGGGCGAGTGCTAGGAAGTCTCTCTAGACCTGCCGTGTGGCGGCGCTCGGTCTGCAATCACTGATAGTGGCGACACGCGGGTCCAACGTATACTAACGGACCGCGGCCGATTTAAAGGCTATCACCTAGCAAGTGTGGTGTCTGGCGGTGACACCACAGATAAGGCATAAGCGCTGCAGTGTAAATGAGGAAATTTAGTAGCTAGCATTTTATGCAATTATTTGTAAATAATCGACGTGGAATATGTAACACAAGACACAATTTAAGATCACTGTGGTCAAAATACTGCAATGAGACGTGCGGTGTTGAGAAGCCTCATTCGGGTCTAAGGTAAATTATCCCGCCAGAGGCTACCACATAATGCTAAGATACACCGCAAACATCTCGAAAAGTAAATATTATCAGTACATCGTGTCTGGCAGCTCTCAAATATTGAAGAAGAGAAATTTTAACATCAAAGTTGCGGTTTATTTACTGGGTGACTAGTTTCGGCCTTTGTAATAATGACGCTTGCGCAAATGGACAGAGAACAACATTTGATATGATTGGACGCATAGAATGTGGGTAATAAAGGTATTAGTGATAAAATGGTTCGTATGGTAACTACTTACGTATTTGTATTTAAGATATGGTTGGTGTGGGCAGTTCTTTTTATGTTAACACACTTAAATGTACCTCATACCTGCGTTAAAAGATGTCACTGTGCAAAATATGTATTTCCGTAACTGTTGTACCTTTATTATCCAGCAGTACATGATCCACGTGACAACAGTATTGTATACACAATGGAGAATTTGTTCTTATTGGATTACACAGTGTGTCACGCTGGCCTCTTAATCGTTAAGTGTTAATCGTAATTTTGACAGATGTTGTTGCAAAGGAATTTAAAAATGTTCAAATGCGTGTGAAATCTTATGGGACTTAACTGCTGAGGTCATTAGTCCCTAAGCTTACACACTACTTAACCTAAATAATCTTAGGACAAACACACACACCCATGCCCGAGGGAGAACTCGAATCTTCACTGGGACCAGCTGCACAGAAAGGATTTTACTATAAGGTCTTCTCTCTGATATATTCAATACTTAGCGACTGTATTAATATCACTGGCTAACACAGTTCTTGCGTTTTCGTCAGTCTCTACTGTAGAGTTTCGTAGTGCGTGTCAATAGTCATTTGCTTTGAAAGCTGGTGATCGCTCTTTTGCGTTAGTCAGTCAACCGGGCAGGCAGCACTAGCCGACCGAGACACACGCAGCAACAGCGAAATAAATTATTCTGTGACATTTTACGAGATCGTAAGAAGGAGCGAGTTATATAGCTTCATCTGTGTGCTTTGGTAATTTAGTTTTTGAATTTATGCGTGTTAATTTAATATTCTATTGGTATTTTCCTTTCTGTCGGAAAGTAAACAGATTTTGGAACATTTTACAAGTTTCTAACGATAACCGAATAGTTTAGTCTTACCTGTACGCTATGTTAGTTTTTAAATCTCTACAGCAGCGCTTCATAGCGCGTGTCGAAAGTCGTATCTTTGTCTGTGTAGTAAGTTTTCCGCCATCTTTAGTACGGATAGGGACTGAGACTGCTGTGTGCAGATGCTAGATGATTTGGTGACACTTCCATTCAGTTCCAGGCTGTGTTGGCTTCTAATGCACAGCTTGAGGCTGCAGTGGATGGGTATCACAGTTGTGAACCCACTGTGGGGACCCAACGGACGTCATGCACGACCCCCGAGTCCGCAGATCGGTCCACACCGGTGGACAGCCCAAGTTATTGCTCGCATTGAGGTTAACCCCTCACCCGTGGTCGAGTGGGAGGTCGCCACAGGGTATGGCAGGCTACAAAAGACTTCCCGGGGGGCTGAAAGTAGGGCCTCCCCAGTTATTCTGACAATAAAGTTCCAGGTACTGTCAATGGCTGACACCATCCCTCAGCCAGATGCAGTCAGCTGTTTTGTTTCAGAGGAAACCACTCAACCTGAGAGATTGGAAATGTCACAGACGGTGGGATAATTGGTAGCTGGGACCTTCAATTTTTGGGTGCATTACGGGGCCCTTAGTGAAATGGCTGCCAAGGAGGGGAAGAAAGCCAGTGGGCACTCCGTGTGCATAATGGGTGGAGACATTCCAGATGTGGAACGGGTCCTTTAGGATGCCATGAAGAGCACAGGATGTAGCCAACTGCAGATGATGGGTCGTGTCGGTACCAATGACGTGTGTTGTTTTGGACTGGAAGAGATTCTCTCTGGTTTCGAGCGGTTGTCAGAAGTGGTAAAGACTGGCAGTCATGCATGTGGGATGAAAGCAGAGCTCACCATTTACAGCATAACCCACAGGATCGATTGCGGACCTCTGGTACAGTTCCGAGTGGACAGTTTGAATCAAATACTCAGACGGTTCTGAAACCGTAGGGATCCTGATTCCTCAACTTGCGCCATAGAGTGGTGGGGTTTCGGGTTCCGCTAAATAAGTCAGGAGCCCATTACACGCAGCAGGTGGCTATACGGGTAGCGAGGACTATGTGGCGTTGACTGGGCGGTTTTCAGGTTAAGGGCCCGGCTTCAGTCTCAAGGGGTTCAGATCGAACACTGGAAGAACGTAGATAAACGAACCATCGGTATGACAGTTGTAAATGACCGTAACTGTGTTGGGAAAGTACCAGAGCTCCAAGCGCTAATAGACAACACTGATGTCCAAATCGTTATAGGTACTGAAAGCTGGAGTTAACTTCAGCCGACCGAAACTTTTGAGGAGGAGCTAACGGCATTCACAAAGGAGAGGCTAAATAAAAATGGCGATGGCGTGGGTGTTGCTGTTAGAAGCAGTTTATCTTGTAACGAAATTGTATACAGTTCCTGTGAGTTAATAAGGGTAGAGTTCATTCTTGGGAACCGGAATAAAATAATAACTGAATCCTTCTACCGACCTCTCAACTCAAATGATACAATTTCTGAAAGGTTCAAAGAAAACTTGAGTCTAATTTCAAACATGTACCCGACTCATACAATTATAATTGGTGGTGTCTTCAATTTACCCCCGATATGTTGGCGAAAATACATGTTTAAATCCGGAGGTACGCATAAAATATCATCCGAAATTGTGCTAAAAGCATTCCCTGAAAATTGTTTCGAGCAATTATTTGATGAGCTCAATCGAATAGTTAACAGTTATGAAAACATACTTGACCTTTTAGCAACGAATATTCATGTGCTAATAACAAGCATCGACGGATACAAGGATTAGTGAACATAGGATTGTCGTAGTGAGACTGAATACGTTAACTCTCATATCCACCGAAAATAAACGAAAATTATATCTGTTCCAATAAGGAGATGAAAATTCGCTTGACGCTTTCCTGAGAGAGAATCTCCGCTCCTTCCAAATTAACCATGTAGGTGTACACACTATGAGGCTTGAAGTCAAAGAAATAGTATTGACAGCATTTGAGAGACTTTTATCAAAAAATGGTTCAAATGGCTCTGAGCACTATGGGACTCAACTGCTGAGGTCATTAGTCCCCTAGAACTTAGAACTAGTTAAACCTAACTAACCTAAGGACATCACAAACATCCATGCCCGAGGCAGGATTCGAACCTGCGACCGTAGCGGTCTTGCGGTTCCAGACTGCAGCGCCTTTAACCGCACGGCCACTTCGGCCGGCAGACTTTTATCAAATACATTGAGAAACGACGGGGCTGATCCCCCATGGTACACAAAACAGGTCAGAAAACTTTTCCAGAAACAACGACAAAAGCATGCAAATTTAAGCGAACGCAAAAACCCGAAGACTGGCGATCTTTTACAGGAGATCGAAATTTAGCCCGGACGTCAAGGCGAGATGCTCATAATAGCACCCATAACGAAACTCTATCTCGGAATCTGGCACAAAATCCGAAGGGACTGTCGTCGAACGTAAAGTATGCTAGTGCCACGACACAATCAGTGCCTTTTCTGTTCGGCGCAATGGAAATAATATCCATGACAGTGATGCTACAGCAGAGTTACTAGACACAGCCTTCCGAAATTACTTCACCAAAGAAGACGAAGTAAATATTCTAGAATTCGAATCAAGAACACCTGTTAACATGAGTAACTTAGAAGTAGATATCCTCGGGGTAGTGAAGCAACTTAAATCACTTAATAAAAGAAAGTTTTCCGCTCCAGATTGTATAACAATTAGACTCCTTTAAGATTATGCTGATGCAATAGCTCCATACTTAACAATCGCATAGAACCGCTCGCTCGAAGAAAGATCCGCACCCAGAGTCTGGAAAGCTGGACAGGTCACACCAATGTTCAAGAAAGGATTAATCTACTAAATTACAGACCCTTATCACTAGCACTGATATGCAGCAGGATTTTGGAACATGGGTGCGAAAATTAGCAACTGACCCTACATAATGAAAAGTGTGAGGTCATCCTCATGAGCGTTGAAAGGAATCTGCTAAATTTCGATTACACGATAAATCAACAAATTTAAAGGCCGTAAATTCAGCTAAATACCCAGGAATTACAAGTACGAACAACTTAAATTGGAAAGAAAACATAGAAAATGTTGTAGGGGGAGCGAACCAAAGACTGCATTTTATCGGGAAAACCCTCAAAAGATGCAAACAGATCTACTAAAGAGATGCCTACACGACGCTTGTCCGTCTCCATTTTGAGTACTGCAGCGCAGTGTGGGATCCTTATCGGGTATGGTTAACGGAGTACATCGAGCTAGTTCAAAGAAGGCAGCACATTTTGTATTATCGAGAAAGAGGGTAGAGAGTGTCACGGACATGATACAGGATTTGGAGGGCACATCATTTAAACAAAGGCATTTTTCGTTGCGGCGGGTTCTTCTCAGCAAATTTCAATCATCAACTTTCTCCTCCGAATGCGAAAATATTTTGTTGACGCCCACCTACATAGGGAGAAACGATCATCATAATAAAATAAGGAAAATCAGAGCTCGCACGGGAAGATCTAAGTGGTCGTTTTTTCCCGTGCGCCGTTCGAGAGTGGAGTAATAGAGAATTATTATGAAGGTGGTTCGATGAACCCCCTGCAGTAGCCTTGTAAGTGTGGGTATGGCTGTGGCTGTACGTGTAGATGTAGGCTATGTTCAGTGTGAACACTGTGTTCCATCACATACCCTGAAAATTATAACTGCTTAACAATAATATCGTTTGTGGATACCATTGAAATACGAATGACACAGTATGTTTCCTTGTAATGAGTGCTGAAAAGGGAAAGAAAATTCATTGTGCAACAATGATGTGATGGAACGCTGTCTCACACTAACCCTAGTCAGTGATATTAATACAATCTTTAAGTTCTGGATGTATCAGAGATTATATAAGACCTTATAATAAAATTCTTTGCAACAATATGTCAAAATTACGGTAACACCTACGATAAATAAGCCAGCGTGACACACAGTGTAATCGAATGACAACCAATTCTCCACTGTGTTTACGATACTGTTGTCACGTAGATATTAAAGGTATCACAATTACAAACATATAAGGCACATAAGGTGTAACTACGTCCGTGACATCTTTTAACAGAGATATGAAACGCATTTACGTGTGATGGCATTAACAGTACTGTCCACACCAACCATATCGTAAATACAAATATGTAAGTACTTACTACATGAATCATTTTATCCTGATACCTTTATTATCCACGTTCTACACATCCAAACACAACAAATGTTGTTTTCTGTAACAGTTGTCTTCTGAATATGGGCAAAGTAAATAAACAGCAGCTTTGGTGTTAAAATCTCTTTTCTTTAGTCTCGAAAACTGATGGCAGTTTTCCTTTTCGTCTGAGATTAATGTTCACTCTGAAGTCTTTCAGCTAGAAAACGAAATCTAAAGAGAAACATCGTTGTGCAGCAGAATTTTTTTACAGTTTCAAATACCATTACTCTAAACTTATCAAGCAGGGTTTCATGAGAAAAGCAAATTACTTCGAAACCTGCCCATCATATTTAATTTCACTGAGCACATCTATTACATTTTCTTACAGGAATACAACCCTATTACGACTCTTCTGAATTCGTTCCATGTCTGCTGTCATGCCAACTTGATATGAACTTTCAGCGTACAAACGAGGACAGTTTGTTGATAACGTACAATGGATGTCTGCAACCGCCGCTAATTATGATGAATATAATGCCAAAAATTTCACACCACGTGGATTTACAAGACTGCGCACACCTGGATGAACACAAGATCGTGACGCATTGTACACACCATACCAGCGACCAGAAAGTGACGTAAAAGAGAAAATCTATTGAAGACCCTCAATCAAAACACAAGAGGTAAGAGCCAAAAGACTACATACAGGGCCGTTTTTACTACTGGGCAAGACTAGGCGGCCGCCTAGGAAGCGAAATATTAGTGGAAGGCAATTGAGAAAAAAGTAATTTCAAATCAAACACTAAAATCAAACACAAATGTGGAGAAAGAATGGAAAAGAGCAAAAATTAAAACACGGGATTGTTTTCAAAAGCATATGGAACGGTTATAATAAGTCTTTACTTACTTTGACGAAAATAAACACATTGCCTCTACCTACCTCAAAGTTAAGTCAGCCGCCACTGAGTACAAAACAGAAACTACAGAAAGAACCACTGACTTTAGACAGTCACAAAATCCATCCCTCACCGGGATTCGAGCCTGCATACATCCCAGACGAATGATCAGAAGCCAATCGCTTAGACCACTGCGTCTAATAAAGTTTTAGAACTGTAAAATGCAAACATTTATTTAACCGCAAGAAAGAAAATGCTGAAAAAGATGAGATTTATTCCTCATTCTAAAAAATATTTAAATTAAAACAGAAACGAAGTCACACCACGATTACCCAGATGACCTAGTTTGATGCTTTGGATTGTCTGATATCAGTACAGCAATATTTGTAAATCCAAGGAACAATTTATTTTTGCCAGAAAATAGTTCCAAACCTTTATTTGTACATTTCCTTGAAATTATATAAAATAAGTAATTGATGTAAATTTTTGATGCACTGGTATATTCAGCTGAGTTCTAGTTTAAAGTCTTCAGCACATTCTACCTAGTTTAATTATTCGGGAAATTTCAAAAAATGAGGACAAAAAATAAGAAACTGAGGACATTTGCTGTCCTCAATCAGTTTTAAAGCAACTGAGGACAAAGCATGATAATTCAAGACCGTCCCTAGACAATGAGGACATCTGGTCAGCTTAGTTTAATGATTAAAAGTATAAGAGGAGATCTGCATTGTTGTGCCGTTCGATGTTGATGTTGGTAGAGGGGGAGGGGGACAGTAGTGAAAAAGAGGGGCGTCATTTTTCAGTTCTCACCTAGGGCGACAAAACATCTAGGAGAGGTCCTGACCACAGCTGGACTGAATTTTAGGCATTCGTGTAAGAAAACTAGTTACTGCCCTTCAGTAGTAAGAAAAAACGGTCACGTAAATGCTACTGCAGTTGATTCAAGAATAAAAAGTCTGAAAAGTGACGCTGTATAAGGTATATAGACGAACTGTGAAAAAATAACTGCATGCAAAATGAAATTTTGTTTGAGACATCACTCTCACCTTTGACATAAAGGAACTCGACCCAGTCCTGAACACCCTGAAGGCTAATAAAGCAGTAGGATTTGATGAAATGTGTTCGGAGTTCCTTATAGCTGTAAGGCCCCGAAAGAAATGTCTGCTACAATTCTTCAATGTAATACCGCGAACAGAAAACTATCTAAGATTTTTAAGGATGCTAAAGTAACCTAATTCTTGAAACAACGCAAAGGAGCTGAGGTGACTTAAAAAAAATATTCAAATGTGTGTGAAATCTTATAGGACTTAACTGCTAAGGTGATCAGTCCCTAAGCTTACACACTACTTAACCTAAATTATCCTAAG
Organism: Schistocerca piceifrons; assembly: GCF_021461385.2. NCBI lineage: Eukaryota > Metazoa > Arthropoda > Insecta > Orthoptera > Acrididae > Schistocerca > Schistocerca piceifrons. Next base: position 528,115,241 of record NC_060149.1, on the reverse strand, counting down.
GACAGACACACACACTCATGCCCGAGGGAGGACTCGAACCTCCCCCGGGACCAGCCGCACAGTCCATGACTGCAGCGCCTGAGACCGCTCGGCTAATCCCGCGCGGCGAGGTGACTTACTGTCAACGTATCTTTCTACTCGGATGACATAAAAACTGCAGTAACTACTTTCTGTCACAGTCCATCCACTTCTACATACCTCCTCTCAGTTATAGTTTCTACGTGCGATATACGATGGCGGCAGGCATATTTTTACTCTCTCTATATCCACTATCGTGACCACTTAATAAGGACTCCTAACGCTCACGTACTACTCAAGAATTGGTCGCACTGCTGTCTTATATGTGATTTTCGATACATAAGCACTGCACGTTCCCAAAATCACCGCAATCATTTTAACTACTGTATTCCCTTTCTCCAATTTATTTTGTAATGGAATTTTGGAAAACCGTGTTTAGTAACTCTGCTTTAGTGGCGCTGTCATCAATAATGTTTCCATTGTTATCGCACAGTGAAGGCATTGATTTCGTCTTGCCACTGGTATACTTTACACACGACTAGGATCTCTTTCGGTATTCTGCCAGATTTAGAGACAGTGTCGTTGTGTAAACTATTAAAAGCACCTCGCATTGAAGTTCGCAATAAATTTCGAGATTCTGTAAAACTTCGCCAATCATATGGGATATTGTATCTTTCATCCTAGTTGCGAAATATCTTGTTGGCTCCCGCCTACATAGGGAGAAATGGCCGTCGTAATAAAACAAGACAAAAGATTTTACGTGTTCATTTTTCCCACTGTTTTTTCAGAGTGGAACGCTAGAGAAATACACTAACGAACCAAAACATTATTTGTGCTTGACCATTCGTTCTACTTCATAGATGAAATTATTAATAGTGTATTTGGCTGGGTAACACAGAGTTTTATTTGTACATTACGATTAAAAAAAAAAATATCCAGGTATGTAATCGACGCTCATGTCTACCGGAAATACATCTTATTTGTGGACCTTATGACATGTTCGAGAGCATAGCGACTAATTGATAATGTGATCCATGCAATATAGGGAAATTTTTAAAAACAATTCATTAACTCCAACTATGTCAATAACATAAAGGTAAATAAGTGTGTGGTTTTGAAATTTAGTTGTTACGAAGTTAACTGGCGTTAATAACATTTCGCATGCCGTAAGCTGACTCATCTACCTCTATGTTTAACGAAAAACATGCTACTACAGGCAGTTCACAACGTAATTTAAGGATTATACTGAAAGGATGAACAGTAGACATGTCTTTTTCCATCAAGATGCTTGTAAAATTTCTCAATGTGCTAACACTCAAAACACGGAGGCGGGGCAGTAAACACCTTGTGTGCTGAAATGTATATAGCCTTGAAGCGTGAGGGCTGGCAGAAGTCCCTGCTCTTCTGGTATACGCAGCATCCTTCATCTCCTTGCGCGCGGGTAAACACTACAAAGTACCCGCTTTCTCACCGGACAGCTGTTATCACGAAAGTTCTGCTAAGCTCTCCAACAGCGGCAAGCACTAGAATGTGAGACAGCTACTGCTGTCTTACATGATTAAAGTGTCGCTTCTGTTTATTGTAGGTGATGTCACATTTCTGTGCAACTAAAGTACAAGGTTTCGCGTCAGGGGTTCAGTGGAAAATTCACTGCTATGGTAAAAACGCGACAGTTGTTCCCAGATTACATGTCAAGTGCTTAATATACATTTGTTGGTTACTTAAATTGTAGCTTTTGGCAACGTAGATACTATAAATATATTTGGTAAGAAAATGAAAGCAGTTGTGCACGTATAGACCAGAATTTCTGCTCAGACGTCAACACAAGATTGGAAATAAGGAATAGCAGTGCCCGTTTTATTACGAAGAACGATGAAATTTTTTTTCGGACAAGTATGCATGTGCGAAGGAACTTTGCGTCGTACTTCTTAGTAACACAGGCACTGCTATTCCATATTTATTCGTCAATACAAGGCTCTCGACTCTCAATAAAATAATGCCCTTCTTGGACTGGAATATACGTAACGTACGAGTGCAGGTTGCGACACATGGATGACGACGTATGGAAATTTGGGTCTGCTTGTGATTTCTGCACTGATAGCCGAAGCGGTTACGGCGACTGCTCGCGTAACGCGGGAAATCCGGGTTCGAGTACCGGTCTGGCACAAATTTTCATTGTTGTCATTCCAGTATACATCCGCTTATGGTTCATATTCAGCTGAGAATACTTTTCATGCTAGATTAGAAATGTTAAACGTTCAAAGCGCCATTTTTCCCCAAACGCGTTTGCAGTGATATTGTGTCCTCGGTACTCTATTGCGTGCCCATATACTTGCTCCAATTGCCAAATCAACTAGAAAATGTTCAAGACATTCATTATAAGATGACACATGGTCTCTGTGCCAAACAGTGCTTCCTAATGGACTGCCAAATGCTATGCGTGAAAGTCTCTGTTCTGCAACATTTACGCAAGACTGCTGAGTCAGCTAAAGGCGTGAATCCATTCCACGTAATTCCACTGTGTGCAACGTACTTATTTGAATTTACAGATTCTGCTGAAAAATTCTTGTCAATGCAAGCGTTTACTGTATCTCCAAATGAAGTATGATCTACGTTTCTCTCACTTATATCTCAATTAGCTATTAAAAACTCTTGCTTTCAAACAAAAGAATGAAAAGATGTCATTGTCTTCAAATGGAGAAAAACCATGGCTGATGTATGCCATGTCGTATTTCAAGTGAAAGACCTGTCCAAATTGTTCGAATTCTTCAACAGCACAATGAGTTCTACTGTAAACTTTGCAACATTTTGTCCCAAGAATAGAGCTGTTTAAGGAACGGAAGTCAACAGTTAGCGATGCTTTTCTCGAATTTATTTATGTTGTTCTCTTCTCTAAGATTTAAAAGACATGAGAAATGGTTTTTGTTAACTACAGTTCTACTAGTTAAAATATTACCGCTGTTTTTATACACGTGTATTATCACGAATAAAATGTAGTCTCTCATTAATGGCACCTGAAACATAAATTTTCGTATCAGCTCTTAGAATCAGTCAGTTACTTCGTATGAGCCCTAAAAAGTTGTTAATAAATCACTATTTTTTGGATACAAATAAATTATGTATAAAAAGAGATACATTGTGTTTTGATTCTCCTAACAAATGTGAAAGTTGGACGCTGGACGTTTCCACCCTTCAGTTGTTGTCATCAATTATTAACGGTTTTCTTTCAGTAACAAGTAGCTGTCTGGTTATTAACGTTATCTTAAAGCTAAAATGAAAGAATTAGAATGGGAAGAGTTTATGAATCCATTTTCGTGTAGTGGAAGCACTCACGAGCTTTCATTTGCAGAGTATTCGATGTGCGACGCAACCGCGTGCCCGGGGTGAGCAGCGGATGGTACCCTAGGCAGCCCGTATAGTGTTTGGGGGTTCTTCTGAGTTGTGGTTGTGCGTCTAAATTAAGCCCACTTTTACTTGCAGCAGGTTGTCAAAATTGTGTCCTTCTGAGGTAAGAGCAGCCTGACGCCATCTCCACAAGTTAAACGATCCTTCGGTCCCTTCTAGGTAGAATAATTTCATTATTATGCATGAAAAGCGCAATGTTGTGTGTGTTCTATGGTATTCATTTACTTCTGTTACCAAGTTTTTGACTTACAAGGCCATCATCTGCCTTTAACTGACTATCGTCGTCAAAGAAGGTAATACTCATGAACGACGTTAAGAATGATGTTATACAACGAGGTTCAGGTATGAACACAGAGTGAATGTCATCTGACAGTGTAGCAGCTAAAAATGTTAATATTAAACAGTAAATGGACAAACATTAACACGAACCTAAAATAAAGTCCTTTCACGACAATTTAAATTAAATTACAATCCTAATAAGGTAAAATTAGTACCCGACAATGGTACTGAAGAATAGCTTGAAGAGGTACATGTGGAAGGTGAATAATACACTATCCGATGAAAAGTTTCCAGACAGCCCCACATAATGTGAAACGGACTACTGGACGTCTGGATAGGGAGGTATGGAAGTAAAAAAGGACGCGCGGACTAGTTTGTTCTCAGTAGAGTAGCAGTAAACGCAGCATGGGTCAGTCAGGAGAGCTCAGAAGCAACAAATCCATCAATGACATTTCAACCCTCCTAAAACTGCCCAAGCCGACTGCTGGGTGATGCACTTGTGTAGTGGAAACGCGAAGGGGGAACTACAGCCAAGTAAGACCAGGTCGACCTCATGTACGGATGAAGAAGATCGGATTGTGGGGCTGTCAACTGCGCGGTCATAAGCGCCCGTGCAAAGTCCCCATTTTGACACTGTCCAGTCTAGCCATTGTCACGAATGATGATGATGATTATGAAATGATGAGGATAGCACAAACACCCAGTCCCTGGTCATAGAAAATCCCCAACCCGGCCGGGAATCGAACCGGGGACCCTGTGATCCAGAGGCAGCACTAGACCACGATCTGCGGACAACCTCATGTACTGACGGACGGACGGAGCTAAAAAGAATAGTACGATCGTAGTGCAGCTTCTCATAAGCCAAATGCTTCTGGAGAAAATACTAAGCGAGACTTGAGGTGGTGTAAAGAGCACACCAGTAGTAAAGGACGGAAGGAAGATTAGGATTAACGTCCCGTTCACAACGACACCATTAGAGATGGAACACAAGCTCGGTCTGTTTCCAGGATGGAGAAGAAAAGCGTACTTGCCCTTTCAAAGGAATCTTCCCGGAATTCTCCCGGAGTGAGTTAGGGAATCAAATGCGAGTCCAATGTGTATGGCACTGGACACTGGCTGTCTGGAGACGAGCCATTTTGGAGTGATAAATCACACTATATCCTGTGGCAATCCGATGGAAGGGTTTGGATTACTGTGGTTTCTGTGTGACCACCTTATTGTGCTTAATACAACGTTAAATGCGGCAACGTATGAATACATTTTACAACATTGTTTACTGCGCACAGGAGAGGAATAGTTCGGAGGTTGTGAGTGTTATATCAGAAAGCAGCATCTGCCACACAATGGTTTGTGGACAATAACATTCCGGAAATAGGCTGGCCTACTCGGAGTTCCGACCTAAACCCAATGGAACACCTTCCTGGCTGGTCAAAACTCTGTGCCACGCTACGACTCGAACTCGGGACCTTTGCCTTTCGCGGGCAACTGCACTACGGACTGAGAGTTTACTAAACAAATGACAAACCGAGAATGGATCAAGGGTTATAGCCCAATACAATAGGTGGTGAGAGTGCTATTTTTCCATGTGCAGACTACTGCAACGTCATAAAAGGAATGATAGCGCTCGCTTTATTTAGGAACTGCTTGTGGCGCATTGGTGCGCGACTATTCGACTCTGAACTATGTCCTTACGCCGTGATAATTTTCATGAAAATCGATTGAATGAGAAACGGTTTTGGCCGTAATTGGTAACTGTGAGAGCCAAAGTTTCTGGCAGTTGTGTACTTCGTGGGTAGTTTTAATAACATTGATGATCCTCCGCATATCATCACTTATAATTTTATCTCGCGAAGTTCTACATCTACATCTACATTTATACTCCGCAAGCCACCCAACGGTGTGTGGCGGAGGGCACTTTACGTGCCACTGTCATTACCTCCCTTTTCTGTTCCAGTCGCGTATGGTTCGCGGGAAGAACGTCTGTCTGAAAGCCTCTGTGCACGCTCGAAGCTCTCTAATTTTACATTCGTGATCTCCTCGGGAGGTATAAGTAGGGGGAAGCAATATGTTCGATACCTCATCCAGAAGCGCACCCTCTCGAAACCTGGAGAGCAAGCTACACCGCGATGCAGAGCGCCTCTCTTGCAGAGTCTGCCACTTGAGTTTGTTAAACATCTCCGTAACGCTATCACGGTTACCAAATAACCCTGTGACGAAACGTGCCGCTCTTCTTTGGATCTTCTCTATCTCCTCCGTCAACCCGATCTGGTATGGATCCCATACTGATGAGCAATACTCAAGTATAGGTCGAACGAGTGTTTTGTAAGCCAGCTCCTTTGTTGATGGACTACATTTTCTAAGGACTCTCCCAATGAATCTCAACCTGGTACCCGCCTTACCAACAATTAATTTGATATGATCATTCCACTTCAAATCGTTCCGCACGCATACTCCCAGATATTTTACAGAAGTAACTGCTACCAGTGTCTATTCCGCTATCATATAATCATACAATAAAGGATCCTTCTTTCTATGTATTCGCAATACATTACAGTTGCCACTCCCTGCACCAAGTGCCTATCCGCTGCAGATCTTCCTGCATTTCGCTACAATTTTCTAATGCTGCAACTTCTCTGTATACTACAGTATCATCCGCGAAAAGCCGCATTTAACTTCCGACACTATCTACTAGGTCATTTATATATATTGTGAAAAGCAGTGGTCCCATAACACTCCCCTGTGGAACGCCAGAGGTTACTTTAACGTCTGTAGACATCTCTCCATTGATAACAACATGCTGTGTTCTGTTTACTAAAAACTCTTCAATCCAGCCACACAGCCGGTCTGATATTCCGTAGGCTCTTACTTTGTTTATCAGGCGACAGTGCGGAATTGTATCGAACGCCTTCCGGAAGTCAAGGAAAATAGCATCTACCTGGGAGCCGGTATCTAATATTTTCTGGGTCTCATGAACAAATAAAGCGAGTTGGGTCTCACACGATCGCTGTTTCCGGGATCCATTTTGATTCCTACAGAGTAGATTCTGGGTTTCCAAAAACGACATGATACTCGAGCAAAAAGACATGTTCTAAAATTCTACAAGAGATCGATGTCAGAGATATAGGTCTATAGTTTTGCGCATCTGCTCGACGACCCTTCTTGAAGACTGGGACTACCTGTGCTCTTTTCCAATCATTTGGAACCTTCCGTTCCTCTAGAGACTTGCGGTACACGGCTGTTAGAAGGGGGGCAAGTTCTTTCGCGTACTCTGTGTAGAATCGAATTGGTATCCCGTCAGGTCCAGTGGACTTTCCTCTGTTGAGTGATTCCAGTTGCTTTTCTATTCCTTGGACACTTATTTCGATGTCAGCCATTTTTTTCGTTTGTACGAGGATTTAGAGAAGGAACTGCAGTGCGGTCGTCCTCTGTGAAACAGCTTTGGAAAAAGGTTTTTAGTATTTCAGCTTTACGCGTGTCATCCTCTGTTTCAATGCCATCATCATCCCGGAGCGTCTGGATATGCTGTTTCGAGCCACTTACTGATTTAACGTGAGACCAGAACTTCCTAGGATTTTCTTTCAAGTCGGTACATAGAATTTTACTTTCGAATTCACTGAACGCTTCACGCATAGCACTCCTTACGCTACTTTGACATCGTTTAGCTTCTGTTTGTCCGAGAGGTTTTGGCTGCGTTTAAACTTGGAGTGAAGCTCTCTTTGCTTTCGCAGTAGTTTCCTAACTTTGTTGTTGAACCACGGTGGGTTTTTCCAGTCCCTCACAGTTTTACTCGGCACGTACCTGTCCAAAGCGCATTTTACGATTGCCTTGAACTTTTTCCATAAACACTCAACATTGTCAGTGTCGGAACAGAAATTTGCAGACTGAGGGGGCAACCTCTGGAACAGGACAAGCAGCCATGTCCGGCCGAAGATCAATATCAGCCTGAGACAGAGCCTGAAACCGGTTCGTCAGACAAACTGGAGAGGCCTTCCGTTCAGCCCTCCAGAATGTCTTTCGCCCCCTGCCACACCTCGAGACGACCTCCCACTCTACCATAGGTGAGGGATCAGCCTCAATGTGGGCAGTATCCCGGGCAACCACAGTCGTAGTCCGATTGGGGTTGGCCATCCCCGACAAACCCCCATCCGGACCCCGATAGTGATGCCCACTGGCAACAGCCTCAAGCTGTGTGACCGAAGCCATCACTGCCTGAAGCTGGGAACTCCCTCGGTTTGTGATAAAAATCTCGTTTCTGATTTTCCTATCCGACTTCTTGTAAAGTACTCGACTCCATCCCAGACAACAGAGCAAGTTTAGAGATGATTTTATGCATTCTGATTTCAAGCTATTTCCTCGTATGTTGGTGGCTCAGCGGCAGGCTGAAAATACATAGAGACAGCGTTCAATCCTCATATGGTCTATTGATTTACTTCTGTCACTTACTGTTTCTTTCACCTCTGACAATGATATATGTTTGTGAAAAACTCCAAGTTACACGTGGTTCGGAGTGACAGCCATGTAAGTAAATCAATTATAGGTTCTGAGGAAAGCAAGGAGTATCATCTTCAGAGGACAATGTCAAGTAGAGCTCTGGAGTAAGTAGTATGCAAAACAACTTTAGTAATGCTGATTGCTTCGAGTTAAAATGTGTGTGAATTCCTAAGCGACCAAACTGCTGAGGTCATTGGCCCCTAGACGTACACACTACGTAAACTAACTTAAACTAACTTACGCTAAGGACAACACACACCCATGCCCGAGGGAGGACTCTAACCTCCGGCTGGAGGGGCCGTGCAATTCTAGCTTCGAGTTTTCCCTCATTTCATGGAAGCGTGCTCTCAAAAGTGTGTATTAATGAATCCTATAGTGTCTCAGTTTCACTGTACTGGGTACGAAGCACCTCGTGCTTTGGAATTCCGAAAGAAAACCGTCGAGGGGAAATGGAAAAAGAGTTGGCGTGGCTATTTTCAGCAGGTGACCGCCGGAGTAAGTGCGTCCTAAGGAGCTCGCAGGTAAGCCGGGCGAGGTGATAAGCGGATGTTTTCTGTCAGCTCAATGCACCGGCTTAACGAGTCCTGAGACCTCTTTCACAATGACAGGCAGCCTGTATAACACTCTTCCATAATTTCTGAATTTCCCCGCCACAAATTGGCGGTCGGGAAGATCTAAATATGGGTATGGCCGGGGCGTGGCCAAATAACAGTACCTCTCCCTATATCCACATCTATACCTGTACCCCGCAAGACACCTTATAGTGTGTGGCTGAGTGTGCCACTGTCAGGTTACTACTTTCCTGTTCCAGTCGCGAATAGTCCGAGAGAAGAAAAATTGTTTATAAGCCTTCGTATTAACTCTCTGTTTTTGATTTCATCGTCTTTTCGCGAGGAATACTTACAAGGATATAATATATTAATTTACTCTTCTACTAACGTGCGCTCTCGAGAACTTAAATGTAAACCACACCATGATGCACACAGCCTTCCTTTTAGTGATTTGCACTTCTTCCCTTAGGATCTTTTCTATTTTCTTTATCAATCCTATATTGTACAGAATCCGGACTGACGAGCGAGCATCAAACATTGGTCGTACGAAGGTTTTGTAAGCTACTTCCTTCCTGGGTGGACTACACTTCCTGAGGATTCTCCCAATTAATCTCAGTTGGGGATCTGCCTTAACTGCGATTAGCAAGAGCGCTCACATGCACGCATAACGCCGTTGCGGAATTGCTAACCTTGGACTTGAGCCTGCAGCCACACACCATTCACGTCGCATCGTTGTAGATCGTGAGCGCCGGGCAAGTTATCAGTCTTCATTACCCAATCAGCTGCCGGAATGGGCTAAGTGTGACCTTTAGCATGCGGGCGGCAAACTTCATTTGGGAGGTGCCATGTACCGGCACCTTATCGCGCGACACCGTGTAACTCATATTTCGCTGTACGTATTAGACGTAAGCTTGCCACAACACGTTCAACTGGTACAGCTAGCCTGCAGTGACGTGGCCAACTGCAGTTCACACGTAAAAAGAGACGAGCAGAGGAGAAATACAGCTTCGAATGTCATTTAATTTTTAAAGAGAATGAAATAATGCACTGCAAATCTCCCAGAATATGCTCTTTAGACGACTAGACGAAAACCGTAACATGTTATCGTTTTTAGCTAACGTACTATTGTAATTAAAAACAAGAATGATGAAAATTCCTGACCTAATCACAAGGCGATTTTTCTGCATAAGCTGTGTGTAACGTAAGAGAGTACTGAAGGATTTCACCGTATAGTTAAATATTGAAGCCGCTGAAGGTATTACTTACAGTCGTCAGTAAGTCTTAGCTCCTTCCTTATCCGAATCCGAGAAATACATTTCAGTTCTGGAAGTGTCACCCGGTACGTTGATAACGAGCCTATCAACAACAGGATTACGAAGCCAACCAGGTGCACGATTTTTTCTTCTTTTATGACAAGCCGTTCTATATCCCGCCAGCGTTCGGCACTGACGTGAGAAAAAGCTGCGTGCGTTAGTTCCTGTACATCTGGCAGCTTATCAGTCTTGTTACTTCTCGGGCTAAATCTCGCAGCTTGGTTACAGATCAGTTCTGTTGGGTTCATATTGTAATGGAACAGCGGCAAATGTAAAAATGCAGAATTTGAAAGATGTTCTCGATGCTGTGAAAACGATGGTTTTTCATGTTTCTACAACACTTATCTACCTCTGTGGTGTAAAACGATGGACATAGTCCAAATATAGAGGATTTGGTTTTTTATTTTTGCCTTAAAAATTAATTTGTTATGATTTCTTAATTTAAACAACTTTTATGAACAGTCTATCATAAAACATCGATAATTAAGAATTTGTATTTGAAATGGAAACAGGAGTTTCGGGCCCATTATGTAATTAGAAACAAGAATACGTGCATTATTCATAAAAATGATGAGTTTTATAATTAAGATACGTAGGTATTTCAAAATGAACTAGAGAAAAAAATGTTATTCGCGATATTTTAACCAACACACGAATAACCGAATATGATATACATTCCATAACGCTACCGACTGCACTATACAGTCAACAAACATTCGTATATTAACTGCAGTAACTTCAAAGCCGATAATCTCCGTAAATTTACGAAAAACATTAAGAACAGCCTATTTCTCGGCACTTTTTAACCGTATTCCACATGTGTCTTTTACTACGGAACAGAAAGCAGCCTCAGCCATTTTCATACTGCGCATTAACAGCGCGACAATCAGAGCACAACGCTGCAGAGGCTGTGACTGTACACGGTTTTTGAAATAAAAACTATGTAACTAAAGCGTGATTAAGAAAAACGTTGATGGCTGTTAATACATTTGAATATCTTAAAGTTTAATTTAACGTAACTTAGTAGTAAGATATCTAATACAGAAGTAGGACCTACTTCCAAAAGCGTAAAAACTCCAGTGTACGTGTGCTACGCATCTGACCAATCATCACGTTTGTGTTTGTTTACATCAGGTTTATTCTTATGATGAACGGATTACAGTTTTAAACAGACCTCATTTTACAGTGCCTGTAGTGTTTCACAATCTGACAGTTCACGATGTTCATTTAATAATAAAGATCCTATGCCAACACGTCGAAGAAAGTGACAATAATAAAACGGAGAAAACAAACTGCGACGAACATGAAAAAGTATAAAACATTTACTACATAAAGCAGGCATTAAAGAGCTACATGCTGTTTACTGGCTGAACGTGAACGTCAGGGCGTCACGTTAATTTCGTATCAACCTTGGTTTAACGATGTCTGAAGAAGTTACTTTTTATTTGTCTCCTTCGCTGCGGGCCTACTTACGCATACTCAGCGCTCATCCAAATATAAGTATCCGATACATGTTTTCTTAAAATTTTGGAAATTCGTGGGAACGTCTTATGGGACCAAATTTCTGAGGTCATCGGTTCCTAAGCCTACGCACTACTTAATCTAACTTACACTAAGGACAACACACACACACACACACACACACACACACATGCCTGACTGAGGACTCGAACCTCCGACGGGGGGAGCTGCGCGGACCGTGTCAAGGCTCCCTACACCACGTGGCTACCCCGCGCGACATATATTAGTTGTTAGCTACATCGTACTATCCATCAGTGTGGGCACTGAATTTTTTTCACACCCGGTATGTATGACAGAGATTGTCGCTGCATGTCTTGTCTCTAATAAATTACACAAATAATTTTGAAATTCCCGTTACAAAGTAGAATCAAAGAGCAAATTCATTTGGAAGTGCACCTATACATAAGGTAAGTGCTACTCTGAAGAAATATAACTTAATTTTTAAAATACTATGCTGCGTAATTGTTCTTGGCATTTCTCACATTCTGTTAATATATATACAATGTCTTCTTCAATAAGGCAGAAATCACGACAAGACAGAAACGGAAAATCTGGCCATGAAAATCACATTGTGAAGAATGTTGTTATTAGATCAAGTGAATCTTATGAATGCTGAAAACTGCTGACGGGGCCATTTGCATAAGCTTAGAGGGCAGTCCGAAGGCCAAGACGAAGTTCAAGTACTCACCAACAGCGGGATGGAACACAGGAAGCGTCGGACACAGCCTCAGTGAGTGTTGCGCTCGGGAAACCCAGGGTATCTGCAAGAAAATACTGTCTCATTCTAAACTGGAAGCAATAATATAATATTGAAGTACATAGGAGCAATATTTTTCTACACTAACTCATGATCAACTGAATTAGTAGTGGCTGCGATGTTAGAGCGATTTCATTCTTGTAATGATGACAGTATTTGTTAAGGCTACGTAATATACATTGTCATTCCGTGATGATGTTACAAACTTTCAGGGATGATGGACAAGAGTAAATAAATCAGTTTGAGGTAAGAGACCTTGGTCCGGAAATGACCGAATCAATAGCTGAACAGCGGAATACATATACCGGTACTGTCGCTGCTAAGATTGTAGAGTAGGCAACTTTCAGATTTTGTAGCATAGACCAAAACAAGAAAAAATGTCTTGTAAACATGGACTCTAAAACGTATACACTTAGAGCTAGGAACACTTGTTCATCTTCGATACTGAGAAATACATCTCTTCTACTGCAGGCTCTTTGGTTTCCACATTTTTGAGAAGGTAGTATGGACCACATCAAGAAACAAATTTCTAGTAGATATGTGCTCTAATGAGCTGTGAACACTTCAACGAAGATGAAATAGCTCTTGAGGTTTGCATTTCAAAGACCATCTTTACTAGACACACTGCTACCTCTGAAAGTTCCCTACATTACTATCTTAGTAGCAACAGTACCAGTATATGTATTTCATTGTCAGAGGTATGAGAAAGTTTTTCGCTTATAACTTTTGACTCTGTCATTTACGGACCAGGATCCCTTACCTAAAACTGATAAATTTAACGTTCTCCATCGTCCCTGAAAATTTGTATCATCAACATGGAATCACCCTGTATAATGGAGAGTCATGCATGTACAAAGCTTATGAGCGTTCTTCAAAAGCGAATAAGAGAGGTAAATACAATTCAGATATGAAGCCTGAACCGTTGAACGTAAGTGCCAAGGATTTAATAAAACGAGAACACACACCGTTGTTTTTTAATAAATCGACGTAAGGTCCGAATCGTGTAGTAGGGAGATGAATAAGGGACATGTTACACTTATTTGTGTATTTTATATGTAATTTGGTTTTATTTTGCGATAGGTTATACCCATGGACACTTGGAAGTTGGCTACATCGTCATCTCCACACCGATTAGGGTCGTATTGAGAAATATGCTCTATTAAATTATGTATCTGTGGGTAAATTATGAATAATTTGTACCCAGCCACAGCAATATATCTTTAGTAAATAGCGAGACAGCTCACTTGCTAGGGCACTAGTTTCACCATCAGGAGAATTAGTGTTTAAATTCCCCCATCTAAGATCTGTCTCCTGTGGTTCCCATAAATCGCATACGACGAACACAATAATCGTTTCTACGAAAAGGATACAACCAAATTCCTCCTCCAGGCTTATCCAGTCCTATCGTGTGCTTTGTCTCTAACAAGTTTTTAAATAAATTCACATGATGATGTAAGTGCAGTCCTCCGAAAAGGGTTAAAGAAGGGTAAATAAAGTGAATAGTTTCAGTTATTCTAAGTCCGGTTTGGCTAGCGCTTGGATGGCTGACTATCCGGGAATGCCTAGCGCTGCTGGTAAACGGGGTGCACTCAGCCTTGTGAAGCCAACTGATTGAGAAGTAGCGGCTCCGGTCATGAAAACTGACAACGGCAGGGAGAGCGGTGTGCTAATCACACGCCCCTGCATATCAACATCCAGTGACGCCTGTCGGCTCACGATGACACAGCGGTCGGTCGGTACCGTTGGGTTTTTTGAGACCTGTTCGGAAGAAGTTTAGTTAGTTACATTCATTTGCGTATTCTACGCCTATATACTCCAAAAGCCACCAAGCGCTAGCCAAGACCGCCTTTGGGTAACTCCTTTTTCACTCTCAAGGGAAAAACTACTGTCCATACGCCTATATATAAGCCCTAATTTCTCTTATCTTCGTAGTCCCAACTCTAAATTTATGTCGGCGACAGTAAAATCGTTCTCTAAATTTTCTCAATGGTGTTCCTCGAAAAGAATGTCGCCTTTCCTCCAGAGATTCCCATTTGCATTCCCGAAGCATTTCCGTAATAATTAGTGTTGTTCGAACCTACAGGTAACAAAGTTAGCGGCCCGCCTCTTAATTGTTTCAGTGTCTTCCATTAATCTGATATGGTGCGAAACCCAAACGCTCGAGTAGTTATCAAAAATAGGTCACACTAGCACTACAGACGCACTATGCCTTCTCCTTTGCGGATGAACCAAACTATTCCAAAGTTCTCCCAATAAACCAAAGTCGAACATTCGCCTTCCTTAGCACAATCTCCACATGCTAGTTTCATTTCAGATTCCTTTGTAACGTTACACTGAGATATTTAAATGATGTGACTTTGTCAAGCCGGGCACAGCTAATGCTGTATCCGAATATTATGGGTTTGTTTTTCCTACTCATCCGCATTAATTTACAAAAACAGCTCTGAGCACTATGGGACTTAGCATCTGTGGTCATCAGTCCCCTAGAACTTAGAACTACTTAAACCTAACTAACCTAAGGACATCACACACATCCACGCGACCGTAGCGGTCGCGCGGTTCCAGACTGAAGCGCGTAGAACCGCTCGGCCACCAACGGCCGGCTATTAATTTACATTTTTCTCCATTTAGAGATAGCTGCCATTCATCACACCAAGTAGAAATTTTGTCTATGTTTTCTTGTATTCTCCTATAGTCACTGAACTTGACACCTTCCCGTACACCAGAGCATCACCAGCAAACAAGCGCAGACCGCTGCCCATCCTATCGGCCAGATCATTAATGTATACAGAAAACAATAGCGGTCCGATCATACTTTCCTGGGGCACTCCTGATGATATCCTTGTCTTTGATGAACCATCGCCGCGGAGTATAACATCCTGGATTCTATTACTTATGAAATCTTCGAGTCACCTACATACACTCCTGGAAATTGAAATAAGAACACCGTGAATTCATTGTCCCAGGAAGGGGAAACTTTATTGACACATTCCTGGGGTCAGATACATCACATGATCACACTGACAGAACCACAGGCACATAGACACAGGCAACAGAGCATGCACAATGTCGGCACTAGTACAGTGTATATCCACCTCTCGCAGCAATGCAGGCTGCTATTCTCCCATGGAGACGATCGTAGAGATGCTGGATGTAGTCCTGTGGAACGGCTTGCCATGCCATTTCCACCTGGCGCCTCAGTTGGACCAGCGTTCGTGCTGGACGTGCAGACCGCGTGAGACGACGCTTCATCCAGTCCCAAACATGCTCAATGGGGGACAGATCCGGAGATCTTGCTGGCCAGGCTAGTTGACTTACACCTTCTAGAGCACGGGATACATGCGGACGTGCATTGTCCTGTTGGAACAGCAAGTTCCCTTGCCGCTCTAGGAATGGTAGAACGATGGGTTCGATGACGGTTTGGATGTACCGTGCACTATTCAATGTCCCGTCGACGATCACCAGTGGTGTACGGCCAGTGTAGGAGATCGCTCCCCACACCATGATGCCGGGTGTTGGCCCTGTGTGCCTCGGTCGTATGCAGTCCTGATTGTGGCGCTCACCTGCACGGCGCCAAACACGCATACGACCATCATTGGCACCAAGGCAGAAGCGATTCTCATCGCTGAAGACGACACGTCTCCATTCGTCCCTCCATTCACGCCTGTCGCGACACCACTGGAGGCGGGCTGCACGATGTTGGGGCGTGAGCGGTAGACGGCCTAACGGTGTGCGGGACCGTAGCCCAGCTTCATGGAGACGGTTGCGAATGGTCCTCGCCGATACCCCAGGAGCAACAGTGTCCCTAATTTGCTGGGAAGTGGCGGTGCGGTCCCCTACGGCACTGCGTAGGATCCTACGGTCTTGGCGTGCATCCGTGCGTCGCTGCGGTCCGGACCCAGGTCGACGGGCACGTGCACCTTCCGCCGACCACTGGCGACAACATCGATGTACTGTGGAGACCTCACGCCCCACGTGTTGAGCAATTCGGCGGTACGTCCACCCGGCCTCCCGCATGCCCACTATACGCCCTCGCTCAAAGTCCATCAACTGCACATACGGTTCACGTCCACGCTGTCGCGGCATGCTACCAGTGTTAAAGACTGCGATGGAGCTCCGTATGCCACGGCAAACTGGCTGAAACTGACGGCGGCGGTGCACAAATGCTGCGCAGCTAGCGCCATTCGACGGCCAACACCGCGGTTCCTGGTGTGTCCGCTGTGCCGTGCGTGTGATCATTGCTTGTACAGCCCTCTCGCAGTGTCCGGAGCAAGTATGGTGGGTCTGACACACCGGTGTCAATGTGTTCTTTTTTCCATTTCCAGGAGTGTATATGGGAATGTATTCCGTATGCTTCTACCTTCGTTAACAGCCTGCAATCAATGGGCATCGTATCAAACGTCTTCCGGAAGTCTAGAAATATGGCATCTGACTGTTGCCCTTCGTCCATGCCGGCCGTGGTGGCCATACGGTTCTAGGCGCTGCAGTCCGGAACTGCGGGACTGCTACGGTCGAGGTTCGAGTCCTGCCTCGGGCATGGATGTGTGTGATGTCCTTAGGTTAGTTAAGTTTAAGTAGTTCTAAGTTCTAGGGGACTGATGACCTAAGATGGTAGTCCCATAGTGCTCAGAGCCATTTGAACCTTCGTCCATAGTACGCAGTACGTCATGTGAGTGAAGGGCAATTTAGTTTTGAACGAGCGTTGCTTTCTATAATCATGCTGATTCGTGCACATAAGCTTATCGGCGCCTAGGAAGTTTATTAATCCTAACTCTGAATATGTTAAAGAATTCTGCAGCAAACCGATGTTGAGGATATTGGTCTGTAATTTTGCGGGATCTTTCTTGTACCCTTCTTATGTACAGTAGTCACCTGCGCTTTTTTCCAGTCTCTTGGGACTTTGCGCTGGGTGAAAGACTCGCAATAATACAGTTCATGAAACGTATGTTATAAACAATAATAAAAACTCTGTAGCAAGAAATCGGACGATATTTACTCTTACCTGTAAGAAAAACATCAGTCAAATAGGAACTGAGGAAGAATGGCTGTCAATATTAACTTTATTGTACCAATGTTTGTTGTCGTATAATTAAGGTAGCAACTAATGTTTTCTGAGAAACACTGAGAAGATCCATCTATAAATTTTCAATTTGTTCAGTTTTTTTCTATTATTGGAACTTATGCCAGAAGACCCTAAACAAAGCTGAGTAAGTCTTTGTGTCGCGCTAAATCTAAATGTGTGGTACTGTTTTAAGCACAATCCTCCTACAACTATATTTGCACGTCACCTTCCTGTGTGTGACTAAGGGTACTTTATGTACCACTGACACAACCCTCTTCCGTGTCCCAGAAAGAGAGATTGTCCAAAAGCCTCCGGATGATGGATCATCGTCATTTTTTACCCAAAACGTTCGTTTCACGACATCGTGATGGAGGAAATAATATTTTTCATGTCAGGGGACAAATATTCATCCATTTCATTATTTACACACTTCGTGAATGTTTAGTAAATGTTAACACTTACTACACATGTATCTAAACGGAATTCTAATGTGAAATCATAGTGTATTTCTATGAATCATGGGACTGAAAATATACTTCTTGTGTTAACATACACTGCAATGAACTATGTAGTATTTTGCAACAAAGGAGCCGATTTTGAAAAACAAAGGAAAAGTTCGGTATTGCACTCATATGCTGTGTTTAACAACCAGATTGTGAACAACTGTAATTGCTCAAATGTCAAAATTCGTGGAATTTGCTCATATGATAATTCCGAGCGTTAAAATAAGCTGGGCGACCCCATCGGTGGGTTTCGAGAGGAGAAAGTTATATGGTAGCACCTAGTTTAATTTGACTAATCAATAACACAATCAACGAACTAAGCAAACAACCACCAGGGTCAGCAAAAGAGATATTCATAGGAAGTAACTTCGTGTCATTGCGAGAAATCAGCAGGATAACTGGATTGGTTGTTAATCTCAGGTCCTTCCGGAAACCAAATGGCTCTGAGCACTATGAGACTTAACATCTGAGGTCATCAGTCCCCTAGAACTTAGAACTACTTAAACCTAACCAACCTAGGGACATCACACACATCCATGCCCGAGGCAGGATTCGAACTTGCGACCGTAGCGGTCGCGCGGTTCCAGACTGTAGGGCCTAGAACCGCTCGGCCACATAGGCCGGCTTCCGGAAACCACTTCAATATTTTAGATTAGCATCTAACCACACAAGGTCATAGAGTTGTAATGAGTAATTCGCCCTTTCTTCGGCAGCAGGGTATAAATCCAATTTACAAAAATTAACAGGATACACATTATGCTTTTTATGTACATCGAAGGTGGAGGGAGCGAGCGGAAGGTTAGGAAAAGCGAGGAACTAATGGTACTATCTGCATCGGGACTATATGCGGAATCGACAACGATGAGTGAAGATATGTGCCAGACCAGGAGATGAACCTGCGATCTCCTTCCTACTGAGCAGTGATTCGCCTCGATGGGCTCTGAATCTACAACCTTCAGTGCGGATGCATATTCACATTCGACCTCCAGGGGGAATCTAAAATTAGCCACCATGGATGGCATGGACGGGAACTGTGGATAGGTGACGCTAGCTGGGAATGTGTGTCAGCCAGGGAGCGTGCTGAGACAGTGTGCGCATTTACGATATACCTGTGTCCGGGTGGTGCAGTGGTTAACGCAACTGCCTAGTAAACATGAGATCGCGGATTCGAGTCCCGGTCGAGCAACCATTTTCATTCGTCGACGCTGATTCCACATAAAGTGCCGATGAAGCTGATATCGTTAGAGCCGGCCTTTGTAGCCGAGTGGTTCTAGGCGCTTCAGTCCGGAACCGCGCGACCGCTACAGTCGCAGGTTCGAATCCTGCCTCGGGCATGGATGTGTGTGATGTCCTTAGATTAGTTAAGTTTAAGTAGTTCTAAGTTCTAGAGGATTGATGACCTCAGATGCGAAGTCCCATAGTGCTCAGAGCCAATTGAACCATTTGATATCGTTAGCTTCTTTCCTTTCTTTCCCTCCACCTTGACTTTACATAATAATTATCATAGCTGCGTATTAAGGTGGTGTTTATGCTTTCGGACATATCTGAAGGAACAGACACTATTCGTTCATATAACATATGCTTTCGCCTGAGGGTTAGTTATATTTGTGCATGTTTACCCGAATGGAAAAAAGCCTTCCTGGTTAAAGGATTCAAAATTGCTTAACGCTGCTTGCTCAAATAAAGGTGTAATTATTTCCTGTAACAGAGCCATAGTAACTCGTTTTTCCTCATTTCTGGACTTAAATCCATTTGCCCTAACAATGGCAAAATAATCTTAAGACTGCTCCCTAGAGCCGCATAAGCATTTCAGTATTGTAGCTAGATCGTCTGGTAAATATTTTATCCTCAAGTAATACTGAAGCAAAGCGCCATATTTCGAGATTCTTGTTTGTAATGAAATGCGTCCGAAACGAATTTTAATATTAAATAGTAGGAAAATGCTGTGGAGAGCTAAGTACCTCTGCTCGTCTCCGAGAGCGCGTTATTAAAATCTCGATACAACGTTGTAACTAACTGTGACGCAGTCATCTTCAAGTAACACGCTACGATGCTATATACGTTTTACTTTAGTTTTGCGTATTTGGACTCATTAATTCGGACATTACGTAAATTTTAGCGGGTAACAGTGCAGAAATAGCAACCGCAAGTCGATACCGGCGGGCAGTGTTTGGTACGGCTTTATTGATTCAGAGCTCCTGTGATTTAGGACCATCACCCGGTGCCTAAGCAGAGCCACTATTTTCGCCAACGCTACCATAGATTTCGCCACGAAATCTTAACAAACAAGCTGCTGCGTATTTTTTGAACTATTATAGACGAGACGAAACATGATTTACGTCGCTAATGTGGAAAGCAAAGAATTCAAATAATGGCATTTCTGATTTCTGGCAAATTTTCTTGCATCGTCTACATATCCAGTCGGTCTAAAAGTTTCGAGACTGGGTTAATAAGAAATAGAGAAAATTTAAGACGGTGGTATTAATGTTTCAGGTGCTCCACTTACAAGGTAACTCCTCATCGCATCCCCCTTAGATTTACTGGTAAGAGGTCCCAGTGGAAGGCTCGTCAAAACCTGAACACATATCAAGCATGAAAACAGGTAGAAGATGTACTGAACTGTGAAAAAAAAAAAAGCAAAATAGAAAAGCGAACGATCCAAGGACAAAAACTGCAATATGGATCAGCCTCCAAAAGCTGCTGCAGCGTGGTTAATTGGTCACGGTGTTGGACAGCCAAACGGGCGAGCCGCGTTCAAATCCGCCGCGTGCCTCTCTTATTTCCGCTGTTCACTGTATTCAAATTTGTCTTTGTGTCGTAGTGTAACGTCCGTTTGCAACAGCGAGGTGTTAGGAAGGGACCTATAAAGACAGTTGATTCTGCACAACTATTCTAAAAGCAGCCGAAAGGAAGTGGCTTTCGAATGGGAACCGCAAACGTTTGATGACGAGGCGACAACTCAACCGAATCCTCCACCGGGAAACACGTTCGGTGTGTCATACACGGCAATTAGCGACAGTACGTGTGTCATATGATAGGAATCTCTTACCGACCCAGCTAATGTGTACGCCTGGTGAGAGAGAGATATGCTTCCTTGCCGCTCTCAACTTGATGAATGAACACAACAGTTTCACAATCACACAGTTTCTCTATACTTTGCCGAAGCATGTGTTTCTAACGTTTTTGAAGTTGCCTTCAAAAATTTTCAAATGTGTGTGAATTCCTAGGGGACCAAACTGCTCAGGTCATCGGTCCCTAGGCTTACACACTACTTAAACTAACTTACGCCAAGGACAACACACACACACACACACACACACACACACACACACACACACACACACATGCCCGAGGGAGGGCCCGAACCTCCGGCGGTAGGGGCCGCGCAATTCGTGACATGATGCCTCTTCCGCACGGCCACTCCACGCGGCCGAGGTTGTGTTCCGTTTTGGAATTTTAGACTCTTGAATTCCTTTGTTGTAACGTACTTCAGACCCGTTTATTTGTTGTTTTCATTTCTGTGAGTCGTCTATGTGGTATCTCACCTACTTTCACTATTCATCACGTCTACTTGCGACTGTAACGTATTCTTACCACATGACTCATATTCTATAAAAAAAGTATAGTATGACAACTACCAAGGCTACAGAAAGAGAACATACATTTCAATAATGGGACGAATAGTTCATAATGTTGCGAGAAAAAAAAGTAAATGGCACGAGGGAAGTTTGATCACGGCTCGTCTGCTTTACAGTCCAACACCGTGACCACTTAACCATTCGTATCTCCTTAATATTGCACTTGTTAAGCTTCAACTGTTCACTGTTTCTATTTTGTATTTTTTTTTTACAGTTCAGTACACCTTCTTCCTATTTTCATGATCTATCTGCGTTCAGTTTTTGACGGGCTATCCATTAGGCCATCTCACCACTAAATCTGAGGGGGGAGCGACGGGGAGTTTCCCTTGTTAGTTTCCCTCTACTTGAATACAACGCACAATGGTTCAAATGGCTCTTAGCACTATGCGACTTAACTTCTGAGGTCATCAGTCGCCTAGAACTTAGAGCTAATTAAACCTAACTAACCTATGGACATCACACACATCCATGCCCGAGGCAGGATTCGAACCTGCGACCGTAGCGGTCGCTCGGTTCCAGACTGTAGCGCCTAGAACCGCACGGCCACTCCGGCCGGCTACAACGCACAGAACGCTCATATAACCAAGTGAAACTGTGAGAAAAGTCTTTTTGTGGTTGTGATCAACTCAGAAGTCACACAGGACTGAATGCAGGTTATTTCTGAACACTTGATTTAGAGATGAGGTTCCATTACACAATAACGTTGACGAAAAACGGCCGCACGTGCAACAATTAACAACAATGCCTGCTCGCCACTGACTGGCCGAATGCACATTTTATTGTTTAGACTTCTTAGTTCAACCTGCCACTGTAGCTACTGCGCTCCCGTGGCTTACACACCAGGAATGGAACCTGTCTCGGAACTTTCAAGACGGAGGATGTATATACAACGTGTGCAAAACCTAAGGACGAAACTAACTTCTGCATGATGTGTCACTTCCACGTAACATACCTCGATGAAACTCGCCGTACCCTCATATGGCGAGAGGTGAGGACACGGACTAGTGCCCCCAGGAACATTGTCGAAAATACACTCAGCAACATTGTCGAAGCCGGCCGGAGTGGCCGAGCGGTTCTAGGTGCTACAATCTGGAACCGTGCGACCACTACGGTCGCAGGTTCGAATCCTGCCTCGAGCATGGATGTGTGTGATGTCCTTAGGTTAGTTAGGTTTAAGTAGTTCTAAGTTCTAGGGGACTGATGACCTTAGAAGTTGTCCCATGGTGCCTACAACCATTTGAACGATTGTCGAAAATGATCGTTTTGGTGGTCCATGTGTTATAGTGTGGGGACGCATAATACTGCATGGGTGTACTGACCTCCAAATCTTCGAACACTTACACTTACCGCTCAACGTTTTGGTGACACTGTACTTCTTCCCCATGTGCGTCTTTTCAAGGCTACGTTCGCCGTGACTTGATTTTTATGGATGACAACGCGCAACTGCATAAATCCCATCAAGGACATATGGGCTGTGTTGTGAGACGTATTGCACCACGTCCACGTGCACCTACGATCGTCTAACAGTTGTCAACCGCGCTGCTGGGTTAATGGAACGTCTTACCACAAGAACTCTAAGCGAACACTCTCGGCAGCATGGGAGGGCACGTTGCAGAGCATGCATTGCCGTCCGTGGCGATCACACACCTTATTAATAATCATGTCCCGTCTTTTGTAATGTCCAAGATACCATCACGAATCGCGGTGACTTCAGTGTAATTACTGACTTTGAATGAAACTGTCATTTCTTTCCATCTCACCGCGTATTTGTTTCAGTTACATTTTGTGCTATACTGTAGCAGTTCTGGTCCAAGTTTCGACAGTGAAAGACCACGCGAAAGTTACTTTAGGCCTTAAGTTTTGCACATCAGTGTACTCCGCAATCCACCGTGGGGTGTACGGCGCAGAGTAGATCGTGCCGATATTATTGGTTTCCTGGCCTACTTCATTCGCCTATTGAGCGAGGAGAAAATGACTGTCTAAATGCCTCTGTACGCACCCTTATCTCTCTTATCTTTATTACCTCTACGCGAGATATACTTTAGTGACGGCATAATGCGCACACCGTCTTCTTCGAATATAAGTTCTCTAAA
The DNA here is from genome assembly GCF_021461385.2 of Schistocerca piceifrons. NCBI lineage: Eukaryota > Metazoa > Arthropoda > Insecta > Orthoptera > Acrididae > Schistocerca > Schistocerca piceifrons. The sequence goes on along the minus strand of NC_060149.1, from coordinate 528,091,610 downwards.
TTTACCTAATGTAGTTCCGCGACAACTACATCGCTTTTCTTCCAAGTATTCCTATTTAAGTTCCCCATCATTTCTGTTACACCTTCTAATGAGCTATAGCGATCTATCGGAATCCTGGCAGCGTGTCTCTGAATTCTTTGAATGTCTGTTGTCCGGCCTACTCATAGGACTTCGAATACTGTAACAATACTCCAGAATCGTTAGCATTATCTTTTTTCACGCCATTCCCTTTACAGATGCACTGAATTTTTCAGAACTCTTAAAACAAATGGAAGTTTTGCATTTGTTTCCTTAGTACTGATTTTACGTGATCGTCCAATTTTGTAGAGCTTCTTAGCACTGTTTCAAGTCGTTTAAACTTCTTCAAACTGCTTACTACCCTATTATTTACCTACCAGCTCCACTCCGCGTTGTTACCCACACTCATTTATATAAAAAAAGTGCCCGGGTATTTATTCGAATCTTCTATTAGTCCACATCCTCCACCCCCTCTCTCTGTCCACCCCCTCTTTATCTTCTGCTCCTCCACCCTTTGTCTGTCCATTTCCTTCACCCTTCCTATTTGTGTCCATCTCCTCTCCCCCCTCCCCCCCTCTCTCTCTCTCTCTCTCTCTCTCTCTCTCTCTCTCTCTCTCTCTCTCTCTCCCCCTCCCTCCCCTCATTACCACACCCAGCCCAATAGGAGGCTGGTGGTTATTACAGCATTTTTTTCCAAATTTTAACTAAAATGTGGAACAAACTTGATTGAAATCGGTCCAGCAGTTTAGGATGGGCTTTTTACCTGTGGCTTGGCCGCCTACTCACATGTCAAATATATTGCACTTGTATTTAATATATTTCACGGGCATTCTTGTACATATATCACCCATATCTCTAGCCAATCTCACCTTACAGTTTCATTTGCACATAATTTAATTTTTATGGCTTCGTATCTGCTGAACTGTGTATTGTACAATGATCTAACTTTGCAGGTACATCGAGGTATATGTGGCTACTGTCTGAGAAATGTGTTGTGAATAGAGTTACTTGTAAAGAAGTAACAACTTAAAACGTCATGCTTCATGTAGCAGTTTTGCTGCATGAGTAGCGAAAATGTAGAAAGCGATATATAAATCTGGCATTCTGACTTCTGCATCCACATCAAATTAAGTCATCTTAAATCATACATTATATTTCCTAATTATATTCTTTTTACCACATTCGTACAAAAGAACAGTTTATAAGGATTCTTCAGGCTCCTCAAGTACAGAAAGTGAGATTTTGCCACCACAGCAACACATAACAGCCGTTTTTTCCTTCCATTTCGACGCTTACACTTCAACTCATAACAGTGTCTACATTTCTGATTTATTCTCTCTAAGACGACTAATCGATGTTTAACACAGTCATTTAAAGGATCACAATGAAATGCAGCCTCCCACGCTCTACATGTAGAGACACGACGTCTCTCTTTGTCGTACAGCCTTGTGAAGCCACTACTGTTTGTAAACGTCTCTGAAGCTATAAGAGGTGCGTGACGCTCAGCGTCAAATATGCGACGGGCTTGTCGCTGTAGCTCTTACGGCCGCGTGACGTTCTTAGTCTCCGGCGGATCTCAGATTGCTCCGAGGTTTGTTGCGTTCGAGTAGCTATCGCAGCTCGAGCTCCCTTTGATCTATGTACTGAGTCGGACTTAGGTTTTCGAGGCATACCGTAATAGTTTTAAATATTGTTCTCGGGATAACCGTCGGATTTTACTTTTATACTTCCAAAAATAAATGATATACGTAAAAGGTACCTGAAGACATCGCAAAGTTTCACATTGATTATATAATGGTTAGACAGATATTTCGGAACCAGATTTTAAATTTTAAGACATTTCCAAGGGGAGATGTGGACTGACCACAATTTACTGGTTATGATTCGTGGATTAAAACTAAAGAAACTAGAAAAATGGAGTAAATTAAAGAGAGGGAACCTGGATAAGTTGGAAGAATCAGAGATGGCTGAGACTTTCGGAGGGAGCATTTGACAACGGTTGATTAGAATAGGAGAAAGGAATAAATTAGAGGACGAACTTATAACTTTAAGAGATGAAATAGTGAAAGCAGCAGAGGATGAAATATGGAAAAAGACAAGGCTTAGTAGGAATCCTTGGATGTCACAAGAGATATTGAATGTAACTGATAAGAGGAGAAAATATAAAAATGCAGCGAATGAAGCAAGCAAAAGGGAATATAAACGTTTAAAAAATCAGACTGACAGGAAGTGCAAACTGGCTAAGAATGAATGGCTAGAGAACAAACGTAAATATTTAGAAGCATATTTCACTAGGTGAAAGATGGATAACGCCTATAGGAAGATGAAAGAGGCCTTTGGGGAAAAGAGATACAGCTGAATAAATATCAAGAGCTCAGATGAAAAAGCAGTCCTAAGCAAAGCAAAATCTGAAAGATGGAAGGAGTGTATACAGGGTCCATACAAGGGAGATGAACTTGAAGGAAATAGCAATGCAAGAGGACGTAAATGAAAATGAGATGGGAGATATGATTCTCCGAAAAGAATCTGACAGAGCTCTGAAAGACTTAAGTCGAAAGAAGGCTCCGGGAGTTCGCGATATTCCGTCAGAACTACTGATAGAGTTACGAGCCAGCCACGACCAAACTCTTCCATTTGGTATGCGAGATGAATGAGACAGGCGAGATAACCTCAAAAGTCAAGAAGAATATGATAATATCAATTCCACAGAAAGCAGTTGCCGACAAGAGTAAAAATTACCCAACTATCAGTTTAATAAGTCATGGTTACAAAATTGATGGCTGAAAATACTAACACGAATTGTCTGCAGAGTAATGGAAAAACTGCTAGAAGCCACACTGGGGAAGACCAGTTTGGATTCCGGAGAAATGTAGAACACGCGAGGCAATAGTGATATTACGACCTATCTTACAAGGGAACCTCCCCATCGCACCCCCCCCCCCCCCCCCAGATTTACTGATAAGTTGGCACAGTGGATAGGCCTTGAAAAACTGAACACAGACCAATCGAGAAAACAGGAAGAAGTTGTGTGGAACTATGAAAAAAATAAGCAAAATATGCAAACTGAGTAGTCCATGTGCAAGATAACGAACATCAAGGATCGTATGGACTCAGGAGCGCCGTGGTCATGTGGTTAGCGTGAGCAGCTGCTGAACGAGAGGTCCTTGGTTCAAGTCTTCCCCCGAATGAAAAATTTAATGTTTTATTTTCAGACAATTATCAAAGTTCAAGCACTCACATATAATCAGCTTCGCTCTCCAAAACTCTAGGACGTGTTCAGATTTGCTTGGACATATGGAGGATTTGACAGTCTACACACGGAAAAATTTGAAAACGTTAAAAACATATGTTTTGACAGAGCACAGGGAAAACTGTGCGACTGTGAAACTGTTGCATTCATTTGTTGCAGTTTATGTGACAAACTCTTATGTTTTCATCACTTTTTTGGGAGTGATTATCACATCCTCAAGAGAACCTAAACCGGGCGAGGTAGAAGAATCTTTTTACCCCTTTGCCAAGTGTACAAGTTAGATAGGTCGACAACATATTCCTGCCATGTGACGCACATGCCGTCACCAGTGTCGTATAGAATGTATCAGACGTATTTTCCTGTGCAGGAATCGGTTGACTTATGACCTTGCGATCAAATGTTTTCGGTTCCCATTGAAGAGGCACGTCCTTTCCTCTACTAATCGCACGGTTTTGCGGTGCGGTCGCAAAACACAGACACTAAACTTATTACAGTGAACAGAGACGTCAATGAACGAACGGACAGATAATAACTTTGCGAAAATAAAAACGTAAATTTTTCACTCGAGGGAAGAGTTGAACCTAGGACCTTCCGTTCCGCAGCTGCTCACGCTAACCACGGGACCATAGCACTCGTGTGCTCGGACTATCCTTCATGTTGCATATGTTGCACATGGACTACTCAGTTTGTATATTTTGCTTCTTTTTTTCATAGTTCCACACAACTTCTTCCTGTTTCTTCGATTGATCTGTGTTCAATTTTTCAAGATCTATCCACTCTCCCAACTCATAAGTAAATCTGAGGGGGGTGCGATGGGGAGGTTCCCTTGTTAGAAGACAGGTTAAGGAAAATCAGACCTACGTTTATAGCATTAGTATATTTGGAGATAGCTTGTGACAAGGTTGACTGGAGTATTCTCTTTGAAGAAATTCTGAAGGTAGCACGGAGAACATACAGGCTATTTACAACTAGTACAGAAACCAGATGGCGATTTTAAGAGTCGAGGGGCACGAAATGGAAACAGTAATAGAGAAGGGTATGAGACAGGGTTGTAGCCTATCCCCGGTATTATCCAGTCTGAAAATTGAACAAGCAGTAAAGGAAACTAAACAAAAATTTGGAGAAGGAATAAAAATTCAGGGAAAATAAATAAAAACTTTGACAGAATTAGTGTCATCGGCAAACTTCAGAGATTGTGTGGGGTCTTGACAAATCGTTGTTTACAGGCTGCTTAAAGGATGTTGCGTTCTCGGAATGCTATACAACAATTCACACAAATAACATTAGTAGTTTTATTTCTAGAAAGCAAATTGACAATACTTAACTCTGATTACAGCAAAAGTCGCTAGCGAGAAGCGACATGAAAAGAGTAAATTTTTTGCTCTACACAAAGTCATAGTAATCAATTGAAACGGATCACGACAATCTGATATCCTAGCACTAACGTCCGTTACAGAATGGGCCTATCTGAGCTTCCTAGGCTGGCAGGAGCGACGCTTATATCCACTTCTTCCAGGTGTCGCTCTTGGCGCCCTCACCGCCTTCTCTGGTTTTCTGTTCGACTTAGTTCCGGCGATTGTGATTACGCCAGAACAGACCGCAAAGGAATTGGAAGAACAGTTGAACGGAATGGACAGTATCTTGAAAGGAGGGTATAAGATGAACATCAACAAAGGCGAAACGAGGATAATGGAATGTAGACGAATTAAATTCGGGTGATGCTAAGGGAATTTGTTTAGGGAAGGAGACTTGTAAAGTAGCAGATGTGTTTTGCTATTTGGACCGCAAACTAACTGATGATGGCCGAAGTAGAGAGGTTATACAATGTAGACTGGCAATGGAAAGAAAATCGTTTCTGACGAGGAGAAATTTGTTAACATCGAATATAGATTTACGAGTTAGGAAGTCTAAGGTATTTGTCCGAAGTGTAACCATGTGTGCAAGTGAAACATGGACGATAAACAGCTTAGGCAAAAAGAGAACAGAATCTTTCGAAATGTGGTGTTGCAGAAGAATGTTAATGATTAGATGGGTAGATCAGGTAACTAATGATGTGCTGAAAAGACTTGGAGAGACAAGAAATTTGTGGCACAACTTGACCATAAGAAAGGATCAGTTGATAGGACACGTTTTGAGACATCAAGGGATCACCTGTTTAGTATTGGAGTGAAGTGGGGGGGGGGGGGGGGGTAGAAATCGTACAGAGAGGCCAAGAGATGAACACAGTAAGCAGATTCGGCGGGGTGTAGGTTGCAGTAGCTATTTTGAGATGAAGTCTCGCACAGCATAGAGCAGCATGAAGAGCTGCTTCAAACACGTCTTCGGACTGAAGACCGCAACAATGTCTCCACAAAAACTCTTGAGCTACGCCAGATGATGTAGCAACTCGATAGCATAAATCGCGCGCACAATAACATTGGATACGCACTGTCACGGAATAATCTATCAACACTAAGGAATCTGATCACCGGTAGAGTCACGAAAACATAACAGAGAGAGTTACTTTCGCATTTATAATATTAGTATGGATATAAGCCTTCAGATATTTTGCTTGTGGCTGTGGAGTCACCAGGGACCTGGATTGACACTATGACTATTTTAATCGTTCTATCTCAGCTGTGCGATCTGGTGACACACTGTCGAGAAGTTATGGGACTTAACAGAAAGTATAGACCATTGTCGAAGAGACGCAACCAGATTCGATTGGTTAAATGCTCGAGCGGATGGGAAAGTGTTGAGCAAAATCAACCAAATTTTGAATTGTAATGTACGTTTACCGTGATATCTGTTGTACTAAATGGGCCAGATGGATTATAATCTGGTCTCTCCTTAATACAACTTCAATGTTGTCATCGTAAGCATTCAACTGAAATAGCTTTACATCTGACCAATCTCTTATAACTCAAACAATTTTTTACACGATTTTCAGCTCGTTGCGGTGCAGTCTAACTAGTTCACCGGACAAAATATCGGATGCACCCAAGAGCTGTCGTAAGTGCTGCTTTGTCTCAATATTGCCAGTTATTACACGGCAAAGCGAAGTGAAGTGAAGACCTGCCCATGGCGAAAACACCTTCCTGATTACTCATACGAATGAGGGACATAGCACACTCCCGTATCCTTTCCAGAGGAACGCAATGACACGCTACACGCCTACATGTCAACGCCACGCATAGCACATTGACGGGCATTTCTGTTTGACAATACTCCTCGGACTATGTCACTTTACCAGCACTTACTCACTTACTCGCAGATAAATAAATCACCGGTCACTTGAATTGTTTTGGCTTATATTTCCGCAATAATCTAACGTAGTTTGCCTGTTTTGTAACTTAGCTGTCTTGTCCGCTTATTCAGGCAAATTTTAAAATCTAATTATCTAAACAGAGTAATATTTCTCACAATGGAAGTGCGTGGATCGTGGATAAGAGGTAAATCAAATTCAGACCTCAACGTGTAAACACGACGGCGTAAACTGTTCCCGAAATTAGACTATCTTCTAACAAAAGTTGTGTCAGTGTAAACGTAGCATCTGTGGCAGGTATCAGCCGCAGCTAGCTGCTGACGCTGTTTCCGCTAAGTAACTTCAATGTTGCCGTGTCACCGACAGTTCCGCTGAGAATTGGATGCGAGAAGAACTTAGCTACCGAGAGACGGCGTAGAGAACTTAATTTGCACATCCAGCTTTTTAACACGATTACTGCCTGTGAAAACCAGGTATCCGTTTAGAGTTCCAATACAGCACACAACCTGAAGCTGATATGAATTGATCCGCTTAAGCCATCTATTGTTAGGTGTGTACGTTAATTCGTACCGAGCGAACTTTTGAGCCTACGTATGAGAGGGCAGTAGAGACAAAGTATCATTTCATGTAACTTTTATCTTTTTTAGTGAAAGTGGATAAAATTATATGCTTTTCATCTCATTTCACGTACAATTTTATTACGTGAACAATTAAACTAATAAAAAGTTCCACAGATAAATATAGTCTACAAAAAATTTGTACAAATAATTCACATCATTTATATAAATACCACTTGTTCATTTTTTTGTAATCCACTTGAAATTCTTATTTTAAGAAAAAAAGAAGACTGTACCAAGTCTGATGTTAAATATCTTTAATGTAATCTGAAAGTAGTTCAAAAACATGCCGACGAAGTACAGAGAAATCGTTCAGCAAGAAGTTAAAACGAATAAAGTTATTTAAAAAAAGAAGTATATTCTTATGGATAAAAAATGTACGCTTTTATTGGAGTCTTAATTTTTGTTTTATTTATCTTTATTACTTCATTTTGCAATGTAAATCATTTTAAGGACATGTTGATAATCGTTAAACTAACCATCAACATTTGTACTATGTTGTAGTCGTCGTATTTCAGTACAATAAATTACTTTTTGTTGTAAATAATAAGTCACTCAGTGATTAAGACACTGGATTTTCATACGAGTTCAAATCCCCTTCCGACCATCCACATTATAGTTTTCCATATTTTCTCTAAATCAATTAACGTCTTCAGTCCCTACGTAGCATATATGCTACATATGACTTTTATATTTTTTTCTAGCTCAATCAAATAATTTAAACTGCTGTGCCTGACAGTAGCGTGTACTTCAAACCATGTGCTTTCTGTGCGTCACTTATTTTCGTTTCTGAAAATGTCCTTTAAGTGTAAGCATCTGAAGAAAGCTGTTTCTCGCACTACCTGCATGGATTCGAGAAATAAAGGTAATTTCTGCGTCTTTTTAGTAATTTTGAATGTTTGGAATATTCTGCAATGTGCTAATATACTCTACGCTGTCAAAGACATTACTGCTTCTTTCCACAAAACAAAACGGTGATACATAGTCTTTTGATATAGCATTTGGTCTACATGTGGCAACGAACTATACTTTCACATTCACAAGAGAGACTGAAAGAGGAAAATGAGAGTGAAGAAAAAGAGGGCAAATAAGACGACAATATGATACATTCCCATTGAGGAAACGCCTCGGAACACGAAAGTCCGTGCCATCACCTACAGTAAGAATGTTCCAAGGCATTCATCTACTTGATGTCGTGAATAAAACCCTAAAAAGTCGTTTCACAAGTGGGTTACCAGGATAAGCGTTACACATTCGCACAGAGGCACTTAATGAAAAATTCACACAGAGAAAAGTAATTGCTTTTCGCAGTTCCATAAAAAATATTACAATGATGAAAATTTTTCTGGTTCTATTTTTCAGATATAACAATAAAATGACAAGTTTCGGTACTTACATATATATATTTCTGCATTTAAATTGTCAGATTATAAATAAATCCATCAAAGCAATCCCTGAAAATATGTACTAGGATTAAAAAAGTATTTGAGTCCCTGACACAGCTTATGCCTATATTTCAGTCGGTCACAACAACATTTTAAGTCTAGTGTTTGAGTCTTATTTTGTTCCAGAGCAACTTACTGACCAGGAACATAAATTTTTAATTCACAAAATCTAAGCTCTGGATTGAGGTGGTTTTGGCGAATGATGAGATATTTCCTTTAAGAAGGCGACGGCCGAATCCCTCTCCCCATCCTTTTCCAAACAGAATTTCTGCTCAGTCTCTAATGACATCTTCGCCGATGGGACATTAAACCCTAATTTTTATTCCTTTTCTGCGTTCATGGATGTTCCCTCTCCTTGTATGTGACACCTATTTTCAAACCTTTCATTACATCACCCCACTGAGTACGGACAGACTCCATCACACATAAACATACTGTAACGAGAAGTGACACATGCCCTACTTCGTTATTTACTGGTTAAAATATTAGAAAAAGTTCGATTCTAATAGCGGAACTAAGTTTTCTGTTGGATTCGTCTATCCAGAATGAAACATGCACCACACAGCATTCTTTTAGTTGTTCTGAACTTAGTTGTAGATTAGTGCTGTGTGTTGGACCCCGACACGAACTCAGAATCCTATTACCGACTTAGCTAACCAGCCAAGACTCACGACTCGCACTCATAGTTTCACTTCTGCCAGTACCTCACTCTTACTTTCCAAACCCCACACAGGTACTCTTGCACGTCTTGTGGGGCTAGCACTCATGGAAGAAAGGATATTGCGGTGATATGGTTTATCTTAATCCATTTTCCTTCATATAGATTAAGGAAAGGTAAACCTACGTTTCTAGCATTTGTAGACTTAGAGAAAGCTTTTGACAATGTGGACTGGAATATCCTCTTTCAAATTCTGAAGGTCGCAGGGGTAAAATACAGGGAGCGAAAGGCTATTTACAATTTGTACAGGAATCAGATGGCATTCAAACTGTACATTGAGCAAGCAGTACAGGAAACAAAAAAATAAAAATTCGGAGTAGGAATTAAAATCCATGGAGAAGAAATAAAAACTTTGAGGTTCGCCGATGACACTGCAATTCTGTCAGAGACAGCAAAGAACCTGGAAGAGCAGTTGAACGGAATGGACAGTGTCTTGAAAGGAGGATATAAGATGAACATCAACAAAAGCAAAATGAGGATAATGGAATGTAGTCAAATTAAATCGAGTGATGCTATGGGAATTAGATTAGGAAATGAGACGCTTAAAGTAGTGAAGGAGTTTTGCTATTTGGGGAGCAAAATAACTGATGATGGTCGAAGTAGGGAGGATATAAAATGTAGACTGGTAATGGCAAGGAAAACATATCTGAAGAAGAGAGGTTTGGTAACATCATTTATAGATTTAAGTGTCAGGAAGTCGTTTCTGAAAGTACTTGTATGGAGTGTAGCCATGTATGGAAGTGAAATGTGGACGATAAGTAGTTTAGACAAGAAGAGAATGGAAGCTTTCGAATTGTGTTGCTACAGAAGAATGCTGAAGGTTAGATGGGTAGATCACATAACTAATGAGGAGGTATTGAATAGAACTGGAGAGAAGAGAAATTTGTGGTTCAACGTGACTAGAAGGAGGGCAGTGTGGAGGGTAAAAATCATTGAGGGAGACCAAGAGATGAATACACTAAACAGATTCAGAAGGATGTAGGTTGCAATAGGTACTGGGAGATGAAGCAGCTTGCACAGGATAGAGTAGCATGGAGAGCTGCATCAAACCAGTCTCTTGACTGAAGACCTCAACAACAACAACAACAACAACATGGTTTACCTACAGCCTATGTGATAGTTTCCAGAATGAACCTTTCAGAATGGTGCTCTCTCCGCTGCAGACTGATACTTCCTAGAAACTTTCAAGGTTCGAGTCCTGGTCCGGCACTCAGTTTTGATCTGCCAAAAAGTTTCAAAACAGCGCACACACTGCTGTAGAAATGAGAGTCATTCTGGAAACAATTCAATAGGCTGTGCCTCAGGCATTTCTCTTTTCTTTCTGGAGTAATAGGCCAGCAGGGAATGCAGAAGTTCTGCAAAGTTTTGAAGACGTGAAAGAGATAGTGGCTGAAGTAAAATTATGAAGGCGGGTCTCGAGTCGCCACTAGACATTTCAGTTGGTAACAGCACTTCACGCATGTCTGGTTCAAAATGGTTCTGAGCACTATGGGACTTAACTTCTGAGGTCATCAGTCCCCTAGAACTGGAACCTGCGATCGTAGCGGTCGCGCGGTTCCAGACTGTAGCGCCTAGAACCGCTCAGCCACCCCAACCGGCCACGCATGTCTGGATTCCACGCTCGAGTCCCGGCTCGAAACAGTTTTAATCTGTCTGGAAGATTTGGATGCGTCTGTATTTGTATAGCAAACGGTCCCACGTGCATGTGTTGCGGGGATAGCGCTCCGAGAGAGAGAGAGAAAGAGAGAGAGAAAGAGAGAGAGAGAGAGAGAGCGCAGAGGTCTGTACATCTTTTCCGCACTTTTACCCCCTGAAAGATTTGCGTTAGCCGGCACGTGAACTTCCTAGTTTATCACGTGTTGCTGTTTCTCTTTAAATAGAGAATATTCTGAAATCGCCTTCAAGTGCAAGGTGAAATCATGGCACTTCTATTATCAGACAGTCATGTATATTGATGAATTTATTTATTCCGCAACTACATAGATTTCTTGCAGAGTATTCAGCGTGGTTACAAGCTATCGTTTGAAGCTATTCATAGCGTTGTAAGAGACTGAGGCAATGGGTTTGATATGATACACTCAAGGTTATGAGTATCGTGAACATCCTTAGCACTGGCCGTGACTAAGTCGTTCGTTATCTCTCTTTAGACGTCCAATCTGGTCAGCGCCATTTTATTTCATAACCGGCGTATTATTTTAAAACTGATAATCCCCCTTTAAAGTCAATCGATTTGCAAAGTAGAAACAGCGGAAGATTTCTCTACAACTCTAACTGTGAATATGTTATTTATTGAGAGAAGGACGCCTTATTTATCACGTTGCCGACAGCAACGATTTAGAAGCTGTGTTGTGAAATAACGTAACACAGTGATAAATATAAGACCCAGCTGACACACCACATTTCCAATGTCAAGGCGTTTCCCGACATCTGAGATTCCAAGTGCATTGTCTTAAATTACACGCCTCAGCATCCTCTGGAGCTCCAGCGTTGACACAGCTATTTCGAATGTTGTAAAGTGAATCGAACATTGGCTCTAGAGATAAGCCGCAGCAAAATTACACTCAAAACAACTGGTAGCAATATAAACGTAACAGAAGTTAAAGAAGATGGACGAAGAAAAAGATGTTAATGATTATTTACTTTTTACTGAATGGAGAGAAGAAAATAATAAAAAAAGACTATCGTTCAACATCTCAAAATCGAAGTTACTGGAGACAGACTACTAAAAGAAAGAAAAGATTGGGGGTAAACGTCGAACGTCTGTCGATATCGAGGCTATGAGGGACGAAACAGAAGCTCGTGTAGCAGGACAATCAACTTGCCCTCCGGATCCTTTAAGAAGTGTAACTGAATGGAAGAGATCCCATCCCGCGTGATGCCGTAGTCGTCGTACTCGACATTACTTCAGAACTGTATCAAGCAGTGCTTAACCGTGCGATTCTTGAAGCTATCCCGGATGATAGAATATTCTATCATTTTTCGAACGTTTATCTGGGGCAGAAATACTTCATCTACTAATGTTCCGGCTGTTAATAGCACAGCTATCTTCAAAGAGTTTCTCGGAGCACAGAAGTGAAATGAATAGTTTCCATTAATTGCTGAGACTGAAACCATCATCTCGGTTGTATTACAATTGTATTTCCAAGGCTTCCTTGACCACAGAATCCCAACCGGATGAGGCTATGATCAGTATTTTGACTTTCCCGTTATCCGTTGAATGGTCAGTAGATATACAATGTTTACCCAGCGCAGGTTTGTTCGGTTGTGAAAGGTGATCTGCTTTTACGAAAAGTGGGCGTTTATGAAAATCCTTGTCATTATGGTAACAGTCACATACGACCAACCACACACACAGTACAAACCCGACAGATCGGACTACTGCAGCCCAATAAATCTGTGACGACTTGCGGCGGACTGAGTAGAACTCTCCTTGCAGTTTCTTGGGAAGACGAGTAATCTGAGCTAGTGGCTCCCGTGAATGTTCCTCGAATTCAGGCGTGGGGCTAAAGTTTCTTTCATTGAGATGTGAAACTTTTGTATATTAATTTAATAGGGCACTGGGCCTGAACTAAGCAGTCTGTTTCTACCAGCTAGTTCGGTGTTTACACTAGCTGACCCAAGTATTCGAACGCCCCTATATAATGCGAAATTTACCAGTCGACGTCACGAGAGACGGACCCACAAGTATAAAAGGTGGCGGGGAATATTGTTTTCTCAGCAGCGACGCAGTAAAGGCAGAGTGGGTCAGTCTGTCGAGTTCACAGTCAGTGACTTTGAACGTTAACTAATCACTGGGTATCAATTGCGTAAAAAATCCGTCACAGACATTTCAACACTTCCAAAGCCGCCAAAGTCAAGTGTTGGTGATGTGACTGCGAAATACAAACGCAAACAACTAACAGATTTTATGATACAAGAACTAAATTTCTGTATATAAAAATTGTAAAATGTAAGTGAAGAGAGAATTTTCTTAGTAATCAAATTAAAGGGTGTTTCAAAATGGTTCACAGGATTTAACTTATCTTACACAGAGTATTACAAAAAGTTCCGATTTTACGAATGTGTATCTTTTATATGTAATCATGGAGCCACAACCTCGCCTCTGCTTGCACCGCTCCGTCATTGTGAAAGTGAAGTCCTCGAAGGTGTTCTTTAAGTTTTGGAAACAGATGAATATCGGTTGGGGCCAAGTCGGGACTCAACGGAAGATGACGATGGCTGTACCCTACGCGTCGGATTGTTGCAGATGTCTCAGCGCTAATGTGGGGTCTGGCATTGTCATGCTAAATGAGAGGATGCTCTAGTGTTGACGAACTCTTCCAATTTGTCAAGTCGTGATTTCAGTTTTCTGTCGTTAGGCACTCGATTACAGCACGCTGTTTCCCACGCACTGACGTAGTTAGGCTGCAAACCGCCACGTTATACGTTACTATTTGGAACGCTCTAGCGGCGGGTGGTTGCAACTTACGTCAGCAAAGCGGGAAAGTCGACCGAGCAGTATGCATGACATGTAATACCTCAACCATATTGTGAACAGAATAAAAAATTCTGAGGCATTTGTTCGTACAATCACCTTTAGGAACAAAGTTTTCATTTACATTTCAGTGCACCCTCCACCACAGTCACGACAAACACCTGCAAGACAAAATCGTTCCTCTCTTCTCCAAGCATGTCTGGAATTACAGAATTCACTACTGCTACTATACGGAGTCGCATTTCATCAAATAGTGTTGTAAGGCCGTCACGAAGGCGAAATTTTTCGTAAACCCCCCCCCCCCCTTCCAAGAAAAATCACGTACGGTGCTATAACGCGAACTTTCAGGCTAATGTTTCAATGCAAGATCCGCACGGCTTTTGTTGCTGTATTATCGCCTTTTCGACTCGGCGCACATTGCGAAATAAACGAGCGAGCTAGACCAAAGAGATACCTACCGCCCACCACGTAATCCGGCAACTAAAAACCGGAGTCGAGGTAAACTTATAGTTTCAAAGCCTATATTAAAATGTATTCTCCTAGGCCGATGTGCTATCTGCTATACCAGCCTCGCATTGCGACTAACACAGCTGCACATAACACCCTAGTCCAGGTGTGGGGGATTATTGTAGACTGGGGCCATTTCGTGGAAGCGGAGGCTAGCAAAGGGACACGCATCATAAAATTTTTGCATTCAGTACGTAACTTAGTATTTCAGAAAATGCCCATTCTTCATTACACACTCCACATTCCTGACTGATTTTACATTTTTTGTTGGACATTTATACATTTACTGTTGCACACACAACATGGAAATAAATCAGATAAACAGGAAAAGCGCTACACATCTTGCTGTTTGCGCAAATCATCTTGATACTCGACGCGGTGGCTGATGGGAGAGAGCATAAATTGGAAACGCCTTCAAGCTCGCCCCCAGTAGCCGCCGCGCCACGTGTCAACATGGTTTGCGCGAGTAGTACCTTCACTGTGCGTGCTTGTTGACGGGGCCGTCCTAGTGAAGATCAGTGGACGCGGATGTGAAGGAAACTCGGTTCAAGGCAGATGTTTTTGACTATGTTGACTGGCCACACAAAAAACCTTAGCGGGCCGCTTGTGGCCCGCGTACCGCTGTTTACTGACCTCTGCCATAATCGAATGAGCCGGCCGCTGTGACCGAGGGGTTCTCGGCGCTTCAGTCCAGAATCGCACTGCTGCTACGGTCGCAGGTTCGAATCCTGCCTTGGGCATGGATGTGTGTGATGTCCTTAGGTTAGTTAGGTTTAAGTAGTTCTAAGTTCTAGGGGACTGATGACCTCAGATGTTAAGTCCCATAGTGCTTACAAGGGAACCTCCCCATCGCACCCACCTCAGATTTAGTTATAAGTAGGCACAGTGGATAGGCTTTGAAAAACTGAACACAGATCAATCGAGAAAACAGGAAGAAGTTGTGTGGAACTACGAAAAAATAAGCAAAATACACAAACTGAGTAGTCCATGCGCAAGACAGGCAACATCAAGGATAGTGTGAACGAGAAGCGCCGTGGTCCCGTGGTTAGCGCGAGCAGCTGCGGAACGAGAGGTTCTTGGTTCAAGTCTTCCTTCGAGTGAAAGGTTTACTTTCTTTATTTTCGCAAAGTTATGATCTGTCCGTTCGTTCATTGACGTCTCTGTTCACTGTAATAAGTTTAGCGTCTGTGTTTTGCGACCGCACCGCAAAACCGTGCGATTATTGGACGAAAGTACGTGCCTCTCCAATGGGAACCGAAAACATTTGATCGCAAGGTCATAGGACAACCGATTCCTCCACAGGAAAACACGTCTAATACATTCTATACGACACTGGTGACGGCATGTGCGTCACATGACAGGAATATGTTGTCGACCCACCCAACTTGTACACTTGGCGAATGCTTAAACAGATTCTTCTACCTTGCCCGATTTAGGTTTTCTTGTGGATGTGATAATCACTCACAAAAAAGTGATGAAAACATAAGAGTTTGTCACATAAACTGCAACAAATGAATGCAACGGCTTTAACAGTCGCACAGTTTTCCCTGTGCTCTGTCAAAACATATGTTTTTAACGTTTTCAAATTTTTCCCTGCGTAGACCGTCAAATCCTGCATATGTCCAAGCAAATCTGAACATGTCCTGGAATTTTGGAGAGCGAAGTTGATTATGTGTGAGTGCCTGAACTTTGATAATTGTCTGAAAATAAAAAAATTAAGCTTTTCACTCGAGGGAAGACTTAAACCAAGGAACACTCGTTCCGCAGTTGCTCACGCTAACCACAAGACCACTACGCTCCTGAGCTCACCCTCTCCTTGATGTTGCCTATCTTGCACATGGACTACTCAGTTTGTATATTTTGCTTATTTTTTTCATAGTTCCACACAACTTCTTCGTGTTTTCTCGACTGATCTGTGTTCAGTTTTTCATGGCCAATCCACTGTGCCAACTTGTAACTAAATCTGAGGGGGGTGCGATGGCGAGGTTCCCTTGTTAGAGCCATTTGAACCATTTTGAACCTAATCGAACGTCCTCCCTAACATAATCTTCAATTCAAACCTCAGTCCATCTTGACTTTCCCCTTCTTAAATCGTCAGTATTGCTGAGGCTCTCCGATATCGGAACACTACCCAAGCTTTGTACATAATGAAGTGTAGTGGATAGCGGATCTTCCCAGTAAGCAGGAGACCAGGGAGCAAGTTCCAGCCTTGGCACAAATTTTATTTCATCACTTGAGCTTCTATCCTAATCGTACATAAAGCTGAGACTCAACATGTCTCAAGGAAAATGTAGTTACATCAGATCAATGCATCACCTATGCCTGAGGTACAGGCAGGATTTCCCCATTACATATAAAACAGGTGTGCTATTCCCTTAATTCCCTTATGGGAAAGCCTCGGCAATGCTGAGGATTTAAGAAGGGGAAAATCAAGATGAGCTGAGGTGTGAATTGAAGTTTGTCTTATGGAGGGCATCGGACTAGGGTATTTGTGCAGCTGTGTTGGCGACTATGCCTGGGTGGTGTGGATAGCACATCTGCCTAGTAAGCAAGAGACGTGGACTCATGTCGCTACCTTGGCACGAATTTTAATTCATTACTTCAGCTTCTATCGTTATAAAAGTAAATGATTGAAGTTCAAAGTTAATTTTCGTAAATTACACCCACTTCAGTGCACTTTCGAATTCTCTTGACAACACCACGTGTAACTCTGGGGTCGCATGGCCTTCTGTTTCGAGGACAGCATTATTCATAATTCCAACCATGAGATCGTCTATATTGTTTCCTTTTTCAATGTAGACTTTGCTTTTCAACGATCCATACACGAAAAAATGTAAAACTGTAATCAGAGGAAATTCGTGCCCAAGAGCCGTGACAATTTCTGCCGATCCATCCTTCAGGGAATGTTAGATTTACATGAAGTGTCACCTGATGACGAATGTACAAGGGCGTCGTCATGCTGGAAGAACATATCCATCCTTCTAGCCAAAAGAACGTCTTCCAATGACGCTGGAAGCTCGTTTTCAAGAAAATCTAGATAACAGTGCTCTGTAAGACGATGTGGTAACAAAGCAGGACAAGTCAGTCGCCTGTATCATACCACGCCACAGATTTTGAGAGAAGCGTTCTTGATACCGTGCCACCACAGAGACATATGAGTTTACGTCGGACCACCAATGGGAGTTACGAAAGCTGTTGACACCGTCACGACTGAAAATGGCATCAGCAAAGAATATTGACAGAGTATTACCAGGCGATCTGCAGTTCGCCAACGACAAAATTCCAGTCGCCTGCCTTCATCTCTTTTTCGAAGGAAGTAAGTAGGGTTTAACGTCCCGCCGACATCGAGGTCATTAGAGACGGAGCACAAGCTCTGACTGATTCAACGACGAGGAAGGAAATCAGGCGTGCCCTTTCAAAGCAACATCTCTCTGCCGAAGGTGTTGAATCCCCTCTAAACGATAAGGATAGAGTCCGTGCACACGAAATGTCCGCCATATTTTTGTATGCGGAACACCGATACATGTAGAAGCTCTGCGTTTGCTTGGAAGGACTACGTTCTACGAACTGAATGTCTTCTTCTTCATCCACACACTATTCATTTGCACGTACAGATGAGAGATGGATCCTGGGCAGTGCTCCAGTCTCACATACTTTTATGAGAGTACGCGTAAACACTTGTATCTGGTATTTTGCGGTTACGCTATAGTCTACCGCATTATCTACAAGATCCAATAGCAGCAGCTGCGTTTCCATTAGAAAACCCGTACACAAATACCATGTCGATATACCTACGACATACTTAAGAAATACAGTAGCGTTGACCGACAAATCAAAATAAAAACAGAGAAATTCGATTATGTAAAATCAAGCACAACTGCACAATTTCAACTTCAAAACAAAAATGGCAATCGATAAACCCACCCGAAACAGCTGTAGTACCAACAGGTGAAATGAACATAACTCTCTGTAACAACCTGTATCTCTAATATATACTACACCCTCAAAAAATACACTGTCGGAAAAAAATCGCAACACGAAGAAAGAGTTGTGCGACTTGAACGAATGTTGGTAGGCGTGTTTCTACATTTGAAAGGTGATTTCTGTTCAGATTTCACAACATTCGCATCAGAATAGCGCTGGTAGCGCTTCTATGAGATGTGACATCAGGTTTGCTTTAAACACACGCTGTAACGGTCGTAAGCGTTAGAGGCTGGACGTGATGAGCTATGTTAGTCAAGAATGCCTTTAAGGCGACAAACACGCCGTGGTCAACACGTCACTGAATTTGAACGAGGTCGTGTGCTCGTAATAGGGCCAGAGAATCTGTATGTTCCTTCTGCGATGTTTCAAAATGACTTGGCAGGAATGTAGCCACTGTACATGAATGCTGGCGCTATTTCATAGCGCAGTGGGAGCACTCTCGTCGTTATGCCACGCACCCTGACCGCAAATGTATACGTCAATTTGATGTTTGGACCCGTTGTGCTGCCTTTCATGGACCCACATACCGCTTTTGTAACGCAACATGCTCTACAGAGTGTCGACAAGTTGCCTTGGCTTGCTGCATCACCAGTCTGTCTCCAATCGAGCAGATACGGGACATCATCGGACGGCAACTCCAGCGTCATTCACAAACAACATTACCCGTCGATGCATTGACCGACCAAGGGCATTCCATTACATAAACTGACATCCAGCATCTGTACAACACAAGGCATGCACGTTAGCACGCTTGCATTGAACGTTCTGGCGGTTACACCAGTTATAAATGTACCAGCATTTCACACTTGCAGTGGCTTACCTCGCGCTTACATTAACCTGTGATCTTTCGATGTTAGTCACTTCAATATATTACCTAGACAAATTTATTCGCGAAATTTCATTACCCTACATTAACTGGTTTTTGGCGCTCCGATTTTTTTTCCGTCAGTGTATTATTGAGAAATATCGGATAAAAACTGAAATAACAGTTCTTGTTTTATAACCTAGTGGTCCTATGTAAGATCGCTAATAGCGTCTAAGGATTCCATTCACTCCCTTGTTGACCAGTCTGGTGGGGCAGTTGAAGATAGCAGAACGAAAACCCAAGTTTTAAATTTCACGTCCAAGAAATCATTCACACAGGAGAATCGTACAAACATACAATCATTTGGCCATCGCACAGATCCCGTATGGACGACATAGCAATAATCATCCCTGGCGTAGAGGAATAGCTGCAAGATTTGAAAGCAAATAAATCACCAGGTCCGTTGAATCCCATTTAGATTTTACCTAAGAGAGTACTCCACGGTATTTACCCCTTACCTAGCTTGCATTTATCGTGAATCTCTCGCCCAGCACAAAGCCCGAAGCGACTAGAAGGCGCAGGTAACTCCTGTACAGAAGGAGGGTAAAAGAACAGACCCACAAAATTATTGACCAATATCTCTAAACTCGGTTTGCTGCAGAATTCTTTAACATATTCTCAGTTCAAATATAATGAACTTTCGTGAGATTGAGAAGCTTATGTCGACGAATCAGCATTGTTTTAGAAAGCGTCACTCATGCGAAACTCAGTTTGCCCTTTTCTCACGTGACATAATGTGAACTACGGATGAGGGATGATAGCCAGACGCCATATTTCTAGATTTCTGGAAGGCGTTTGACACGGTGCCCCATTGCAGGCTGTTAACGGGGGTAGGAGCATATGGAATAGGATCACAGATGTATGAGTGGCTCTGAGACTTCTTAAGTAATACAGGGTGTTACAAAAAGCTACGGCCAAACTTTCAGAAAACATTCCTCACACACAAATAAAGAAAAGATGTTACGTGGACATGTGTCCGGAAACGCTTGATTTCCATGTTAGAGCTCATTTTAGTTTCGTCAGTATGTACTGTACTTCCTCGATTCACCGCCATGATTTCATAGTGGATACTCTACCTGTGTTGCTAGAACATGTGCCTTTACAAGTACGACACAACATGTGGTTCATGCACGATGGAGCTCCTGCACATTTCAGTCGAAGTGTTCGTACGCTTCTCAACAACAGATTCGGTGACCGATGGATTGGTAGAGGCGGACCAATTCCATGGCCTCCACGCTCTCCTGACCTCAACCCTCTTGACTTTCATTTATGGGGGCATTTGAAAGCTCTTGCCCACGCAACCCCGGTACCAAATCTAGAGTGTCTTCGTGCTCGTGTTGTGGACGGCTGTGATACAATACGCCATTCTCCAGGGCTGCATCAGCGCATCAGGGATTCCATGCGACGGAGGGTGGATGCATGTATCCTCGCTAACGGAGGACATTTTGAACATTTCCTGTAACAAAGTGCTTGAAGTCACGCTGGTACGTTCTGTTGCTGTATGTTTCCATTCCATGATTAATGTGATTTGAAGAGAAGTAATAAAATGAGCTCTAACATGGAAATTAAGCGTTTCCGGACACATGTCCACATAACATCTTTTCTTTATTTGTGTGTGAGGAATGTTTCCTGAGAGTTTGGCCGTACCTTTCTGTAACACCCTGTAGAACCCAGTATGTTGTCTTTGACGGCGAGTGTTCATCAGAGACAAGGCTTTCGTCACGAGAGCCCAAAGGAAGTGTGACAGGGCAGTTGTTCTCTATATACATAAATGCTTTGGCGGACAGGGAGGGCAGCAATCTGCGGTTGTTTGCTGATGATGCTGTGGTGCATGGTAAAGTGTCTAAGTTGAGTGACTTAGGAAGATACAAGATGATTTGGAGAAGATTTCTAGTTGGTGTGAGTAATGGGGGCTTGCTCTAAATGTTAATAAGTGATATATTTGATCCACACAAATGTAGTCCCTAACTTTCATTACTCTACATACATAATGTTTTGGTGTTAAGATTTTTTTCGTCACTATTTACTGTTCCTCCTGCAACATCCTGTACAGTCTTGTGAAAATGGATGAATCCTTTTGAAACACAATTTACTTGTGATAAGAAAATAATTTCAGTAATTAACTTGCACTGCAGAACAGTTCAAACAGTTAGGCGAAGTTACCGAGAGAACAAGGCAGAAAAAATGGGAGCACGTTTTCGTATCGAAAGGAGCGCGGAAGGGTCACAAAGCAACGGAGTCGCTGGCGATCGCCATTTACAATGCTGCGCACGTGGGCTGATACACAGGCCTGGCGCTGACAGCAAAGCCACGGCGCGCCGCCTCTTGCATCATTCGGCGGACGGGGACGGCGTTGTTCTCGTCGGGCGCACAGCGCACCTCAGAGGCCCACCAACACACAAGCCGTGGACTGTCTCTGTTACTGGAAACCCCTCTCATGGTACTTGCAAATGAAGCTGTCCTCAATCCGAGAATTGGTTTTAACACGACAGTGCTCCGCTAGGTGGTGGATCTAATTGCTGAAGAACAACCTACATGAAGAATAAAGACACTGTAGTCGAAAATAGAGTCCAGTGTTCAGGAACCACAATTTCAATAAGTTGCCAGTAACCATAATAAATTTAGCTACAAATGAAGTTCAGTTGAAGGGAAGCCTGAAAGATTTACCAGTAGCCACATTCTACTCTCCACAGATAAATTTCTGAAGAGCATCAATTGATGTACCGTATATACTGACATTATTAGTACTGTATATTTATTAATATTACATAATGTAGAAAACTGTTATGTTCCACAACCACGAAGACCACAATATGGATCCATGGAACGAAGAGTTAATCTAATTTAATCTTATCTAATCTCATGCACTTTACCCAATGCACTAAGTCCACAATGTTCGAGAAGCCCCTATACCCCTCTTTTACATCTACATCTACACTCCGCAAGCCACTTTATACTATGTGGGACCATCCCTTTCATATCCCCCACTCCTGTTCCATTCGCGAATGGTCCACGCGAAGAACAGCTGTTTGCAGGTTTCCAATTTCTCTAATGTTCTCGCTGAGGTCTATTCGTGAGACATGAGTGGAAGGAAGTAATATGTTTCCAAACCTGCTTCAAAAGTACGCTCTAGGAATTTCAACACTAACTCTTTCCGTAATTCACAACACTGTCTTGTAGCGAAGTCCACTGGAGTCGTTCGTGAATATCCGTAACCGCTCTCGGGCTTACCTAAAGATCTCATTACGAAATGTACCTTTCTTGGTTGAATCTTCTCTGTTTCTTCTCTTAATCCTGCTTGATGAGGGACCAGTCTGGTGAACAACATTCAAGAATCGGTCTGACAAGTATTTTGCACGCCACTTCTTTCGTGGATGTTGTACATTTACTTAACATTCTTCCAATAAACCTCAGGCTAGCATCTGCTTTTCCTACGATTAGTTTTACGGTGCTGATCCGCTTTAGGTCACTCCGGACGGTTACCCCTAGGTGTTTTACGGTTGTTACAATTTATTTCCAACAATTTCGCTATGAGATCGTATATTCACTAACGACTCCAATGGGCAAGAGAGGTGTTGTGAGCTACGGAAAGAGTTAGTGTTGAAATTCCTAAAGTGTACTTTTGAAGGAGCTTATTCGGACAGTGTAAGCGCAACATATTACGTTTAAATATCCTCAGCGTCAACTGCTGGTCCTTCCACTAATGACCTCTCCACAGTCGTCTAGCGTTGCAACTTACATTTATATCAGTCGAGTTTGTACCGTTTGTAGTAACCTATTGAGTTCAGTCTCCTACAAAGTCCTGAATCCAGTCACAAATCTAGTCATATATTCGGTAAGATCGTAATTTGTTCACTAAAAGACAGTGCGGAACTTTACCCATTACTTCCCGGAAGTCAAGGAACTCAGCATTCACCTGGGCGCCTTTGTGTACGGCGCTCTGGATTACAAGGACGAATAGAGGGAGCTGCGTTTGCCATGATCTCTGTTTACGGAGTGTATGAGCATAGAACATGTCAGTCTGTTACAGAATTATAGAACGTCAGCGGTATCTATACACATATTATAAAAGTTAATGTACGTACGTACGTGCGGGCCGATGAGGCAGAGCGGTTCTAGCCACTGCTGTCTGGAACCGCGCGAACGCTACGGTCGCAGGTTCGAATCCTGCCTCTGAGATGGATGTGTGTGATGTCCTTAGGTTAGTCAGGTTTACGTAGTTGTAAGTTCTAGGGGTCTGATGACCTCAGATGTTAAGTCCCATAGTGCTCAGAGCCATTTGAACGTACGTGCGGAAGTACGTATGCATGCATTTGTTACACATCTCCCATTAAACCACTGGACCAATTGCAACCGAACTTTGTACTCTGGAGTACTATTCACTCATCTGTCAAAGAAAATGGGGTGAGGGTAAAAAAAGCACTGTAACTCACGCCGTGCGAGTACCTTTAATTTAGTGGGAGCACTTTATGTCTTGCAACAAACTTCGCACATAATTTCAAACCATTAAGAAACTTTTTCTCGCTGACAGCCACTAGAGAGTGACGAAAGGAAAAAAAAAAAAGGGTCGGTTACTACATTGTCACTGTTTATGCTGTAAAACTGCCGCGTGAAGCATGGTGTGTTATTACTTATTTACTACTAACTGTATTCGTGACACATTTTGCAGACAGTATTCACATATACCACAATACGTATCTGCAAAGGTATGTAACTGTACGACACGTTGCTTCGGACATACGACGTCATAATCACTGAGTTACGAGAAATTCACTGGAGATACAGGTGAAATACGTGTACAAATGTGTGTGGAATATGTGAAATATATGTGACATGTGCTTGTGCTGAAAAAACCATGGGTGAAAAGCTTATCCTAAACTCCCGTAACGACCTCAACCATATTTGATACACATATTAGGTACGATCAGGAATAAAACCACTAGCCTCTTACTGATACGATAGTGACAATATGTACAGAATAGGTGGAGGAGGAGGTAGACGGTGAGAAAGGGGAGGAGAAGATGGGCAGAGAGAGGGGAAGAAGAGATGGACAAAGAGAGGGGAGGAAGTGGCAGACAAACATGGGGGAAGGAAGAGATGGACAATGAGAGGAGAGGAGAAAATGGACAAACATTGGAGAGGAGGAAATGGACAAAGAGGGGAGGAGGAGATGGACAAAGAGGGGAGGAGGAGATGGACAAAGAGGTAAAGAGGAAATGGACAAAGAGGGGAGGAGGAGATGTACAAAGAGGGGAGAAGCAGATGGACAAAGAGAGGAGGAGGAGATGGACAAAGAGAGGAGGAGGGGATGGACAAAGAGGGGAGGAGGAAATGGACAAAGAGGGGAGGAGGAAATGGACAAAGAGGGGAGGAGGAAATGGACAAAGAGGGGAGGAGGAGATGGACAAGCGCTGATAGAAAGCACCGAAGCTGAAATCGTTATAGGTACAGAAAGCTGGCTGAAGCCAGAGATAAATTTTGCCGAAATTTTTACAAAGGCACAGACGGTGTTTAGAAAGGATAGATTGCATGCAACCAGTGGTGGCGTGTTTGTCGCTGTTTGTAGTAGTTTATTCTGTAGTGAAGTAGAAGTGGATAGTTCCTGTGAATTATTATGGGTGGAGGTTACACTCAACAACCGAGCTAGGTTAATAGTTGGCTCCTTTTACCGACCTCCCGACTCAGCAGCATTAGTGGCAGAACAACTGAGAGAAAATTTGGAATACATTTCACATATATTTTCTCAGCATGTTATAGTCTTAGGTGGAGATTTCAGTTTACCAGATATAGACTGGGATACTCAGATGTTTAGGACGGGTGGTAGTGACAGAGCATCGACTGACATTATACTGAGTGCACTATCCGAAAATTACCTTGAGCAATTAAACAGAGAACCGACTCGTGGAGATAACATCTTGGACCTGCTGATAACAAACAGACCCGAACTTTTCGACTCTGTAAGTGCAGAACAGGGAATCAGTGATCATAAGGCCGTTGCAGCCTCCGTGAATATGGAAGTTAATAGGAATATAAAAAAGGGAGGATGGTTTATCTGTTTAGCAAGAGTACTAGAAGGCAGATTTCAGACTACCTAACATATCAAAACGAAAATTTCTGTTCCGACACTGACAATGTTGAGTGTTTATGGAAAAAGTTCAAGGCAATCGTAAAATGCGTTTTAGACAGGTACGTGCCGAGTAAAACTGTGAGGGACGGGAAAAAGCCATCGTGGTTCAACAACAAAGTTAGGAAACTACTGCGAAAGCAAAGAGAGCTTCACTCCAAGTTTAAACGCAGCCAAAACCTCTCAGACAAACAGAAGCTAAACGATGTCGAAGTTAGCGTAAGGAGGGCTATGCGTGAAGCGTTCAGTGAATTCGAAAGTAAAATTCTATGTACCGACTTGACAGAAAATCCTAGAAAGTTCTGGTCTTATGTTAAATCAGTAAGTGGCTCGAAACAGCATATCCAGACACTTCGGTATGATGGCATTGAAACAGAGGATGACACGCGTAAAGCTGAAATACTAAACACCTTTTTCCAAAGCTGTTTCACAGAGGACGACCGCACTGCAGTTCCTTCTCTAAATCCTCGCACAAACGAAAAAATGACTGACATCGAAATAAGTGTCCAAGGAATAGAAAAGCAACTGGAATCACTCAATAGAGGAAAGTCCACTGGACCTGACGGGATACCAATTCGATTCTACACAGAGTACGCGAAAGAACTTGCCCCCCTTCTAACAGCCGTGTACCGCAAGTCTCTAGAGGAACGGAGGGTTCCAAATGATTGGAAAAGAGCACAGATAGTCCCAGTCTTCAAGAAGGGTCGTCGAGCAGATGCGCAAAACTATAGACCTATATCTCTGACGTCGATCTCTTGTAGAATTTTAGAACATGTTTTTTGCTCGAGTATCATGTCGTTTTTGGAAACCGAGAATCTACTATGTAGGAATCAACATGGATTCTGGAAACAGCGATCGTGTGAGACCCAACTCGCTTTATTTGTTCATGAGACCCAGAAAATATTAGATACAGGCTCCCAGGTAGATGCTATTTTCCTTGACTTCCGGAAGGCGTTCGATACAGTTCCGCACTGTCGTCTGATAAACGAAGTAAGAGCCTACGGAATATCAGACCGGCTGTGTGGCTGGATTGAAGAGTTTTTAGTAAACAGAACACAGCATGTTGTTATCAATGGAGAGACGTCTACAGACGTTAAAGTAACCTCTGGCATGCCACAGGGGAGTGTTGTGGGACCATTGCTTTTCACAATATATACAAATGACCTAGTAGATAGTGTCGGAAGTTCCATGTGGCTTTTCGCGGATGATGCTGTAGTATACAGAGAAGTTGCAGCATTAGAAAATTGTAGCGAAATGCAGGAAGATCTGCAGCGGATAGGCACTTGGTGCAGGGAGTGGCAACTGACCCTTAACATAGACAAATGTAATGTATTGCGAATACATAGAAAGAAGGATCCTCTATTGTATGATTATATGATAGCGGAACAAACACTGGTAGCAGTTACTTCTGTAAAATATCTGGGAGTATGCGTGCGGAACGATTTGAAGTGGAATGATCATATAAAATTAATTGTTGGTAAGGCAGGTACCAGGTTGAGATTCATTGGGAGAGTGCTTAGAAAATGTAGTCCATCAACAAAGGAGGTGGCTTACAAAACACTCGTTCGACCTATACTTGAGTATTGCTCATCAGTGTGGGATGTGTACCAGATCGGGTTTGTAACGCCGGAAATGCATATCCTCCTATTTCCATCTATTGTACTATTATTTTTTTCCTTGTTTTGTTACCTCAAGATATGACATTTCTGTCTCTTTATATATTGTAATTGTTTTACTGTTTGTATATATATATTTATGCATTTATGTCGATGTGTAATTGGTTTGTTGTGTAAAGATTATTTGTATTTTTACGCTGGGTCTTGCCTAGGGAAAACTGCTATCGAACGATTACATCGATAGGTCGTGTGAAGAATCAAAGTTTGTAGGATCTTTGGTAGTGTTAACTCTGCGCGTGGAGCGCGGGCAGTCGGAGAGTGTGGCGGGAGTAGCGAGTGGAGCAGGTGTGTTGTGTGACGCTCCCGCGAGTTGCCGCGCTTTCGGGGTTTGGCAGCATGTAATTGCGCTCGACTCGCGATGATAGTTTCTGACATGGTGTCGCGGACGGGAAGCATTAGCTGGCGCACATCAAGAGCCCGTTTCGCCTGGTGACCGTGTCGAGAAGAAGGCGCGCCAACATCCAGCTTCTGCAACAGCGACGGCCGACAATGAGTGACTGTCGCCACCTCCTCGATCGACGGCTTCGAACCTTCAATCAACCAACAAGGAAGACTGGACGCACGTAAAGTTTTAGAGCTGTATGGCAGACCTCAGCTTTTAATCTTGTTCCATTTTCGTAACTATAATTACAGCAACTTAGCATGAACGTTTGTTGCTCATTGTCCCAATTGCATTGCCAAGCAGAGTCCCTTCCTTTTCCGAAATGAACCCGAGTGTCATTGAAATTCAAACGCCAGCATTAAAGTAATATTCTATTTCGCTGCTTTAATTTCAAAGTTCAGTCAAAGTCTCAGAGCTGGCTACAATATTCAGATTACACAAGCACGAATTAAGAGTGCGAGCTTTGTTACCGTATTTTAGCTTACCTGTGACTGCAGCTCAGCTTGGTACGTACTAAATTTCACTATTGTTAATTGTTCAGAATCATTTAATTCAAGATCAAAGTTAAATCTCTTATTTCTAAATTGCGTAGATTCAAGTAGCTTTTGAAATGATTGTTGAGGTAGTCCAAGACTAACTGTATGTTACTGAATTTCGATGTGCTTCAGAAAGAAAGCTCACTATTAACTTCAGTCACTAAATTAACTTTCGATTTTCCGGTTTTATTTAATTCTTTTGCTAAATTAAGTCAGGGTGTAGCGAAATTTATTACTTCTGACAAACTTTCAGTTTTCACACTACACGTGTCAACCTTCAGTTGCCACGCTTCTAGTGTTAATTATATGTGTAATAACCTTTCTTTTTCAGTTACTATAGTAATTGTCCTTAGGACTGGCGACCGTGATTTCCCCCAAATCTCAAATATCTAATTACCGCTAGTTAATTGTTAACGTAACGGCCGCACATTTACTTTCTTTATTAACTTTACCCCTTTTCAAAATTAATTTCCACCAGTTTCATTTGCATTTTTCCTTTCATTTAGATGTAACCCTTTCCTCCCTCTTTACCGACAGGTTAACTTCGGTGACGATTGCTTTTCCAAAATTACCATTAGGTACACGCGGTTTAATTTTTCACTGTCATTAAGGTCGGTAAGTGAGGGGGGAGGTTACAGGTTGACGGAGGAGATAGAGAAGATCTAAAGAAGAGCGGCGCGTTTCGTCACAGTGTTATTTGGTAACCGTGATAGCGTTACGGAGATGTTTAACAAACTCAAGTGGCAGACTCTGCAAGAGAGGCTCTCTGCACCGCGGTGTAGCTTGCTGTCCAGGTTTCGAGAGGGTGCGTTTCTGGATGCGGTATCGAATATATTGCTTCCTCCTACTTATACCTCCCGAGGAGATCACGAATGTAAAATTAGAGAGATTCGAGCGCGCATAGAGGCTTTCAGACAGTCGTTCTTCCCGCGAACCATACGCGACTGGAACAGAAAAGGGAGGTAATGACAGTGGCACGTAAAGTGCCCTCCACCACACAGCGTTGGGTGGCTTGCGGAGTATAAATGTAGATGTAGATGTAGATGTAGACAAAGAGGGAAAGAGGAAATGGACAAAGAGGGGAGGAGGAGATGGACAAAGAGGGAAAGAGGAAATGGACAAAGAGGGGAGGAGGAAATGGACAAAGAGGAGAGGAGGAAATGGACAGAGAGAGGGGCAGTAGGATATGGAAAGAGAATGGGAGGGTGAGGGGGGCTAGAGGAGGTGGACAGGGAGACGGAAGGCAGGAGATGGACTAACAGAAGGCTGGAATACATACATAACCAGACAATGGCGGGTACTCACCTAAATGGCATATAAACATGTGCAGCTTTACTCTCTAGAATTGTGTGAACATACAGGTGTTTTATTTGTATCCCTGCTTTGAGGCTGACGAAAACCATTGCTGGCAGCATTGTATGTTTTTTTTTTCAGTACTACATTGTTTCGATCGTGAAGTGAACGGACAGTTACACTGCTGAGGAGCGATTAGCGGCCAGTTTGTGCACTAACGTTCACAGACAAGGGAGCATAGACGGAGGTAATGAATGCGTTTACAGATTGCTTTGTCAAGGTCCCACTTCACAAAGTAACCCTGCTTCATTAAGAGAAACGTGCTTTATTGCAGACAGTGCCAAAAAAGGCTGAATACAGGACGTACGAAAAACGTAAGAGGAAACGTGCTCGCCGTTGCTGTCAACGGAGCAGTTTTCCATGAAATCCATCCGCAGCAAGGAGTTGCCGCCTGCCGCGATTTGTTGTTTCGTTCAAGAGTGGTGTTGTTTCACGAATGTGCGATTTATCACTGTTCAGTAAGAGAGAATGTTGTTTTCTGGTCTAAGGAAAATCTCAATTTTGTGCAGA
The DNA here is from genome assembly GCF_021461385.2 of Schistocerca piceifrons. Lineage (NCBI taxonomy): Eukaryota > Metazoa > Arthropoda > Insecta > Orthoptera > Acrididae > Schistocerca > Schistocerca piceifrons. Next base: position 528,061,907 of record NC_060149.1, on the reverse strand, counting down.
AGTTGAAAGTGAACCTGCCTCGTGGTGCGTGCCACCACGTCATCACCATGCCTGTTCAAATGTTCAACGGTATATTGATGAAAATTCTTCACTGGACATGACGCAAGCCTGGTTAATACCTCAGATCGAAGGCAAGGGAATCACAGATCGTGTCGTTATAGCATGACGGAGCTCCAGCGCACTTTGATACTGAGATATGTGAGTTCCTTGATGAACAGTCTGTACGCTGCCGGATTGGGCGTGGTTCAGTAAGATCTACAGAGCAACAGAAATTTCCACGACGAGCCCGCATCTTAGTACGGCATACAACTCATTAGGAAGGAAAATCAAACTCCATGTAGCTGACTGTCTGTAGAAGATTAATTAACAACTGTGCAGAAATGTTGAGTCTCTCCCGCCAATTAAACGACATTGTGACAAAACGTAGTGCTCTTCTTTGGATGTTCTACATCTTTTCTATGAGGACTAGCGGGGTGAGGGATTTTCTCTGCCTCGTGATGACTGGCTGTTGTGTGCTGTCCGTAGGTTAGTTAGGTTTAAGTAGTTCTAAGTTCTAGGGGACTGATGACCACGGATGTTAAGTCCCATAGTGTTCAGAGCCATTTGAACCATTTTTTTTATGAGTACTATCCCGTAAGGGTACCAAAATATTGAGCAATACTGAAGAATCGGTCGAACAAGTTTTTGTAAGCTAATTCTTAGAACTACTTAAACCTAACTAACCTAAGTACATCACACACATCCATGCCCGAGGCAGGATTCTAACCTGCGACCGTAGCAGAGCCCGGTTCCGGACTGAAGCTCCTAGAACCGCTCGGCCACAGCGGCCAGCCGATAATCGGCAAGCTCGTACTTTCTTTACACTAACCGGCAGTGCAGGACGGTGGTCAATATCTTCCTGAAATCCAGGAATATGGCATCAACCTGAGGCTGACGTCTACAGCACTGTTTATCTCTCGGAGAACAGACCGAGTTGTTTCGCAAGATCTCTGTTTATGGAATCCATGTTGATTTCTATGGAGCAGATTTCGTCCTCTGAACTCGACATAATATATGTGCGCAAAACATGGTTCATAATTCTACAACATGTTCAAGTCAGTGATACAGGCTTATAATTATGTGCATCTGTCATATGACCCTTCTTGAAAACGGGAATGACATGAGCTGTTTTCAAGTCGAAAGATACCATTTTCTGCTTCAGCAGCCTACGATAAACTGCTGCTAGTAAGGGATCAAGTTCTTTCGCATAATCTCTGTAGAATCTGACATGTATCTCATCTGATTCTGATATCTTTCCAGTACTAAGCTATTGTAGTTGCTTTTCTGTTCCGCCATCACTTAGCTTCATATCTTCCATTTCGATGTTCGTACGGTGACTGAAATGAGGGACCGTATTACGACCTTTCTTGATGAAACACTTTCGGAAGACCGAATTCAGTGTTTCGGCCTTTTCTCTATCATCTCCTGTTTCGGTGCCAGTGTGGTCTCTGAGTGACTGGATGAATGATTTCAATGCGCTTACTGACTTTACGTTAAAGCCAGAACCTCTTCCAAGGTACATTCGCGAAGTGTCTCGCGGGCATTGAACTCATGTTTTCTATGTAGACATAACCGATCGACTAGATGTCAGTAACGCACATTTTAGCTGCCCATTCTGAATGGGTCGTAACAGAACGTCAGTTGCAGGTAACCCGTGTGCGCAGCAGCATGTGCCTTGGCCGTGCAAGTGAAGTATTTTCTAACTTTATAGTATTTGTGTTTGAGTTATATAGAGAACAGCAAGTGTATATCTTGTATTTATTTTTGTATCGTGCACAATGAGAATGGAACAAACAAAGTGTTATACATTTTACACTAGACTGAATTACCGTCATCATCAAGTGAACTACGTGAAGAGAAGAGAGAGACTGCAAACACTACATTCCGTTTGATCAAGAAACTTGAAGATGCAACTATCACCGAAGTCCTGGAGAATGAAGAACTGGTGCAAATGCCTTCCGAGGACATTACTGATGTCGAACCATTTTATGACCCTTTCACTGATGATGTAGCTAATGTCTATGTTCCTTTCAATCATATCAAGAAGTTAACTGAAGCAAAAAAATAAATAATGATCAATGAATCACTTCAGAAAGGTCAAGGACAGGAACTATGTATCCCGTTACCAGAAATGTTAGGAACAACAAGGAACAAAACTTAAGAAGCTCAATGTCATATCGCAGTACGTTTGGTCTACTTCTCAAACTAGTGGGCTTGGACTGACGGAATCCAAAAATGAATCTACCTGCTTGAGGAATTTCAAGGCAGTTAACAAAATTGTGAATCGCAAAGTTACGCAGTTTTTAATACACAAGCATTCTCAACCGCAAGAAGAGAGATTTATGCGACTGCATTTGGTACTGAATTCATGGACACTACCGTTGCTAATTATACAGAAGCTAAAATTCTAAATACCAACCAATCTGCATTTATGACAGTCACAGAGACCACACACTATCTTGCATGGGTGAACGAGACACGATAGTCGGGGTGCAATCAGTGTCTGGTTCAAATGGTTCTGAGCACTATGGGACGTAACATGAGGTCATCAGTCCCCTAGAACTTAGAACTACTTAAACCTAACTAACCTAAGGACATCACACACATCCATGCCCGAGGCAGGATTGGAACCTGCGACCGTAGCAGTCGCGCGGTTCCAGACTGAAGCGCCTAGAACCTCTCGGCCACATCGGCCGGCTCAGCGTCTGGAATATCACATTCGTACACAATTCAGCCAGTTATATCCATGGAAGGTAGACTTCTTTCTCAACGGATTATTGTCTTCCATCAGCCAAGTGGTATATTTGGTCCCCTTGTGCAAAAGAAAGTTCTTAACCGACCTCCGAACGTATGCATGAAGGCTTCAAAATCAGGCAAAGTGGACAAGCGTTTCGTGAACAATTGTAGAGTAAGTCTGTCCTCTAATATTGGAACAAAACGTTATCTGGTTCTAGGTTCATTTTCACTCCAACAGGACCTGTTCGTAGCTTCAGATAAACAGATACAGATAATACCATTCCGCCTGGCGCAACGTCCCTTGTTCAACCTTTGGATGTATACTCTTTTCGCCAGTACAAAAAGTTAGCTAAACATTTTTATGAGCAAGTTTTACTTGGCAACACGGATACTTCACAGCTGTATCACTATCGTGAGCCTTCAAGCACTTAATCATAATCAGCTCAATGCCCCCATATTCAACAACATGCTCAAGAAAGAAAATGACATTTCCAGTTGAATGTGATGCTTTTGATGCTGCTGAAAATGTTACCTGGAGTACGGAAGATAACAGTTGCTCAGCACCCAACTGCGCAACTGCATCATTTATCCAATGCGCATTTTGTCGTTTACATTTGTGTTTAACAGATCTCTGCACCAAAACCCACAACATGATTAATAATAGGTACATACAGCTAAATAGAATATATAAATAAATAATAGTAATCAGTATGTTATAGCTGTGTTTCCTGTCCTATTCATTATTCACCACTACCTATAAGACTCAGCAATATGTATAATTTACCGCTATGTGCAGATAAAATTGGTGCAGTGCAAGTATTGATTATACCTGATGTTTCTATCGTAATTAATGCTACCAAGAGCAGACGCTGCTTGCAGGGGGAGCGACTGTTAAAACTAAACTGCTGAAAACAGCCACAACTTGCACTCTGTATTTTTTATTGACCGGTTTCGCTCTTCAAATGAACGAGAGCATTATCAGAATATACAGTTTAAAGTTGGCGCTGTCGGTGTCATCATTTACTAGTGTACTTGAAACGTATTTTAAACGTTATGTTTATGTACTATAGTACAGCTAGATTAATGTTTGGAGCTGTTAACCATCTTTAAAGTCCATCTTTAATGCTGTCTACCAACTTTAAACTGTATATTCTGATTATGCTCTTGTTCATTTAAAGAACGAAACGGGTCATTAAAAAATACAAAGTGCGACTTGTGGCTGCTTTCAAAAACTTCATAATTAATGTTATTTCAATAATGATGACACACTTCACGAATGTACTTTGATAGGGTTTTCGGTCACATCAATTGGCAAAATTTTACGTTCTGGGCCACTGAACGCCTCTCTCATTGCTCTCCTTGCGCTTATTTCCACTTACTTCGGATTTTGATTATCAGCAAGGTTTTTGACTTGTCTTGAATGTGCGATGTTCTCTTTGTTTACGTAGTAGTTTTGTAACATCATGGCGGGTGTATACATCCCTTATGATCTTGCTCGGCACAAACTTCTCTACGGAATACTGAATGATGCTTCTGAATTTTTTCCCTTTGTGTTCTACGTCTTCGTTCTGATATTTGATGTTGAGTACGCAGATACTCAACAATTTGTATCCTTCCACTCTTACTAAGAAAAAATATTGTCGTACCGTTTTTAATGTTCCTTGTAATATCCGTAGCCATAGAAGCTACCACTATCAATGGCTTATGACCAGAGTAACGATGAAACTCTTAAACTGCGTAGTATACAGCAATATTTTATTTAGAATAGACAAGTCAATATTACACGAACAAGCTTTCAAAATACTCTACCCATAACACGCATTATAAAATGCAAACGCCGGAGCTTCCGGTTGACAGGCCCCGTGTACATATTTGCTGAAACCTGTTACACGGACGCGTGTGTTCTCGTGCTTTGAAAGGCATTAATGGGAAATTCGAGCTGCAATCTAACGCTTTGTTTGAAAAGTATAACAAACATTTTTTAATAACACAGCGCTTCTGCAGACTAGATTTAGGGCACCTGCTGAAAGCTGGACGAAGCGAGGGAACATCTACCAAATTCCGAACAAAAGTTTCTCTGGCATTCATGAAGATGCGACAAATATTTATTAGCAACATGCAAAAGTGCATGTTTAAGCCAGCGTGCCGACAAATAACGAGACGTCTTCGTGTGCTCTGCGTCCGCTGCTGGAAGCGAAAGATTAAGTTTTAACCAAATAGCCGGCCGAAGTGGCCGGAAGGAAAATGTGAAAATGTGCTGAACACTTTTATTTAGTATACACTGCTGGTATTGCGTTGAAAATACCTACACAGTAGTGCAAATGTTGCCTTCTTCGTAAAGCATTTACATATTTAATTATTCGTGATTTTGTTTGAAACATCCTGAAAAATATAGGTAACTGCAGTTTGAGAAACTGCTGTGATACGATTATACGATAAAGGTTAAAATTGTTGTGTCTTACTCTGAAGTTTCAATAAAGGAATTTTATAGCTGCCATACTGCAGCTCGAGGCGCTGTTACGTGTACGTAACGTTGTATGATATTCTCATAATACATTACTCAAGAATGGGCTTTAATCCAAGCGAAATCTATTACTCTATTGGGCTTTCTACACTTTATAACCATCTATGCTAGAAATTGTAGTTGCAGAGGGCATATCTTTCACCCTCTCATTGCAAATACGTTCGGCCGGCCGGAGTGGCCGAGCGGTTCTAGGCGCTACAGTCTGGAACCGCTACGGTCGCAGGTTCGAATCCTGCCACGGGCATGGATGTGTGTGATGTCCTTAGGTTAGTTAGGTTTAAGTAGTTCTAAGTTCTAGGGGACTGATCCTGCGCAGTTCCCCTCACACCTGAGATAAGTGATGGTATATATTATGTTTCCTAGTCCTGATACGATGATCAGGAGTGTCTTCCATCCATTTAGCATGATTGTCCTTACCAAAAAAAAAAGTTTACTATTATTCTGATTTGTATCACTGTATCTCCACCTCCTTCACTTTGTGTATCGTGTCCACCATATAGTTCGGAGTCTGAGTCTACACCTTCATCACCTAATTCTTTATTAGCCATTTCATTTAGTTATATATAGTTTAACACATCTCCTCTCTCATCCATTTTAGCTCTCTACTGAAATCAACAGGGTGATTCAGCGTACTGAATGCGAGATGAGATCGTATTTGTGTTGCAAAAGAAGATATCAAAAGTGCTATTGTGGGTCCTGCAGACCCAAACATTACTTACCTGCTTGCTACCGGCGATTCTGGCAGACACAGACATTTCAAATTCACTCCTACACAATGAACTTCGATCCACATTCAACAATCAAATTTCACAACAGTGAAAGATAAGAAGCTACACGAAATGCGGCACGGTTATAGTACCAAAAACTAATCACGCTGGGTCTTTGAGGCCCGACAGTAACAACGGAAGGTCAATCCGCACGCGGTAGTTACATCCCTTAAAACGTTGACACTATTGTCAGTCGATAAACAGTGCGCGTCGTACGAATGTGTCTGGTTTGCGAGTGGGTTATCTGCACCCGACCGTGACACCGGCGACCGGGGCGGTTGCACGAGTTTGCCCTCTGGACATCGGCTGACACGGTCGCGCGATTCGCACTCTTCACAGGTTGCGACACGTCACTCGTGTGAGCGGCGTGGCCGGACCAAGTCCGCTTGCGTCATGCGCAGTGCTCAGTGTGGGGTTTAGTCAGCGCCGGACGCGTAGCTGATGGAAGAATACTGCCGTCAGTCGCTGGGGCTCTGCTTGTGCAGAAATCCAACGGCTCGACCACTTTACGTCACAGCTCCAGAAATCACGGTATCTGCTCGGGCTTTCCATCGACAGCGATATGGCGACTGCTTTTGATACTACACCTTCACGTCGTATCTCAAGGCTTTCTCACACGGGAAGGTACCGGACGGCAGCCACCGCACACGATCCGTCAACACCCCGGATGCCTCGTAGCTTGTGTTGTCAGTTGCTATGATAACTCGCGCGACCGCTACGGTCGCAGGTTCGAATCCTGCCTCGGGCATGGATGTGTGTGATCTCCTTAGGTTAGTTAGGTTTAAGTAGTTCTACGTTCTAGGGGACTTATGACCAAAGCAGTTGAGTCCCATAGTGCTCAGAGCCATTTGAACCCATATCCAGCCCATCACGCAGAATTCCAAACTTCATCAGGATCCACTGAAAGCACTATGACAGCTAGGCAGGAGGTGAGAAAACTTGGATTTCATGGTCGAGCGGCTGCTCGTAAGCCACACACGCGCCGGTAAATGCCAAACGACGCCTCGCTTGGTGTAAGGAACGTAAACATTGGACGATTGAACAGTGGAAAAACATTGTGTGGAGTAACGAATCACGATATACAATATAATTCGATGGCAGGATGTGGATATGGCGAATTCACGGTGAACGTCATATGCCAGCGTGTGTAGTGCCAACAGTAAAATTCGGATGTTGTTTTGCGTTGGAACGCCGTTCTGGCCGAAATTAAGTCCTGTTCACAACCATGTACTCTATTGTTATGCCAGAGGAAGAAAAAGCCATTCTCTTATTTAACAGGTTAAGGGGAGGGTGGAAGGGGGGGGAGGCGCACACGACAGACTGTAGATCACCGGCAGAAGTGTCGGGGCAATAACGCACCCGTCAGACACCTTTTGGGAACGTGGAGACGACAATAATGCACAACCAAGATGTGTAGCTATGTATCTAATATATCAACGATGAAAGCAAAGTCGACAATTCTGGGTCCATACAATTGTCAGGAAACGATTACTTACGGAGCATTTTCATACATTACACGTGGATTTATGTGAGCATTCTGAGAAGTTCAACTATTATCGTATGTCTAACAGCTCATTCGACGAGCTGCTGTGCATACTGTGCACAAAATTATCACATCAAGATACTGTAGTGAGAAAATATGCAGCAGTCGAGGAAGAGCAGTCAGTTACAGTAAGGTAAGAAAAGCATTTTTATTGTTTTCTCGTACATATCGTACATACATAATGGCTAATTTTCATCTATGTATCCCAACTCCAACAATTCGTAACTATCAGTTCATTCTTGTGAGTAAGAGGATTCCGGTGAATTTGTTAGCTGTGGCGAAATCACAGGAGGACTTATTGCAGGTCTGGGTGTTGCCACTGTAAGGTGAGTGTCCACGGGCAGGCCGTTGATTCCAGGAACTGGCTGATTGTTCAGCTGTGATCAATACAGCACTTTTAGGTATGCCTTGTTGTTGGGAACATACGCTAGTGAATGGATGTATCTACGACATGTTCGATGGTGTGTGCTGCAATATTCCTGATCTGTGGTTTGAAACCCGTTGAGACTGCTCGAATCTAACTGTAGTGTTCATAATTTCGCTTGTCAACAATCACGTAACTTTTGTTCACGATAGTGACTCTTGAAAGAGGGAATGAGCGGGTGCACAGAAGACTCATCATCATCAATTGCTACTGGCATACTATTATGTTGACTGTGACTCTGTGACTCATTTCCTCATTTAAGGTCTTGCAGACTTTCGTAGTCCTTACATGAAATGTATGTAGGGCGGCATTATGATCGTTCTGCAGTCAGTTTCAAAGGCCGGTTCTCAATAGTTTTTATCGAAATGAACGTCCCCTTTCCTCCAGGGATTCCCACATCAGTTCCCAAAGAATCTCTGTAACACTTCTGTTGCTTTGTTCTAATCTACCAATAACAAATTTAGCAGCTTAACAAATCTAGAGGCTTAACAATACCTCATCGCCTATTGACATCTCATTACATACAAATATTAAAATGTCACGGTGTAAAAAAACCATGCCGGTCTTGTTTTAACAATAACGGGCACTGAATGTCCTTCAACAATTCGTTTTAATGTATGTTAATACTGTTTCTATTGTGCCCATTAAAATTTTTCGAATAGAATTACATTATTAGCGCTGCTGTTATAGCCATAAAATCCGAATATGGAATTAAAAAGCATAAAAACATTTTCCTTAAGAGACATCAACTTTTCGATCAAGCCGGCCGAAGTGGCTGTGCGGTTCTAGGCGCTGCAGTCTGGAACCGCGAGACCGCTACGGACGCAGGTTCGAATCCTGCCTCTGGCATGGATGTGTGTGATGTCCTTAGGTTAGTTAGGTTTAACTAGTTCTAAGTTCTAGGTAACTAATGACCTCAGAAGCTGAGTCCCATAGTGCTTAAAGCCATTTGAACCATTAGGAATGATTTTATCGGCAAACAAATACAGTTGCTTTTTCACTACCTTCTTGCATTCTGTTGGTGGAAATTACAATTTTCCTAATTGTTTAAGAGCCATTGATGATGTGCATATACTTGTATGCATAAGAATGCTGCCTACGTCGGGTTCAGATCACTTCAATTATAAACAATAGTTCTCTGTGATACTTCTAGCTATGTTGAACTCTGTTTACTGCTTCACGTATGTTGATATAAGTGTTTATGGCAAATCTAGCGACTGTAATGTACTTAAAAGTTCATCTCCTGGACAACGTTTAGCTGAAGGTCGCTTGCATATACCAGGTAAACGGATGTCTTTTGTTTTCAAACGAGGTGGGGCTATGCAGCATAAATGCACATTTTGAAATCTTATCCTATTATATTTGAATGTGAATAAAATGATTTTTAACAACAGATTATGTAGGATAATGCGTATGTTGGAACGTAAGAAAGCAAGGCGGTATTCGCTTTGACGAAACATTATATGGACCGCACTCTGATAGTATGACACTGCAAGGCAAAAGAGGTATCAATAGCGGACTTAGGGAGCACATCCTATAAAATAAGCAATCTATTTAAAAACACACACATTAAAATAAGCTTCCACACAAACAACAAACTTCAGCAGTTAGCAGTTCACAACTTAAAGAATAACAACCCCACATACAAAAAATTCAGCATATACAACCTCAGCTGTCAAATTTGCCCCTCTTACCATATAGGACAAACTGGAAGAAGCCTTGAAACACGGTTCAAAGAGCATACAGATGCCAAACGTTTGAACAAATTTCAAAATCCACATTTGCCATGAACACAACTACCAACAGTCATAGAATAAAGAGCATTAACGACCATGTACAAGTACTGCACCATGCTCAGAAAGGTAGCTAAATGAATTTGCTTGAGGAGATTCAAATATATGTACATAAAAGCAATTCTCAACAAAACCTTCTCAATAGACGAACCGAGTTAGCCAATGCAGCCTTTCTTCAAACTTTCATTCACCTGCTTTCCATTTTTTTAGCTAATGAAACGTCCAGTGTTGCACTATTTATACATGCACATCCATCCGAAACCACTTATTGTGCTTGCAATGTATGCCATAATATGTTCATAGTTGTAATACTTATTTATGTACATGTGGCCCTTATCACTTCTTTGGTTTCAATGTATACCATAATATTTATGAAATATCACTGCAGTAACACTTTGCAACTGACTGCTTTATTTATCTTAATTTTAATCAGTTCTTTTTCAATGTAAATAGTAATTATGTGACATTGGCAATTTGTAAGTTTTTACTGTCACATACATGTACATAACGAAATATGTCAGAGCGAAAGTCTTTGGCATTGTTATCGTTGTAACATCGGCATCTTTGTATAAATACCTCCATGTGATGAAACTTCTTAGTGTGTGAGTGGTGGTTTACATTATGTACATACATACGCATAAGAAGTCCATTATACTGTTTTCGCTGCTGCAAGATCATAAGCAGTATGCACTTGAACATAATGGCGTGGATTCTTCATCGTAAGAAACCGAAACATCTTCCCTTTTATAATATTTTTACATCACTTAAAATCGTTGTGAGGCACAATTACAATTAAAAAGACATTGCCTCGCATCTTGTTTCGGTCGTAGGGCACCACCACCCCGAGGAAATTTCGTCAGTTGGGGAAACAAAAGGCGAAATCTAATGTAAAAAGTGACCTAGCCGTCTGAAGATCAACTTGTACGTTCGAAACCGGTAACGGCGCTGTTTAAATAAATAAACAGCACCTTAAAAAGTGGCTGGCCGCTGTAATCTATGCAAGAGTCAACCTACAGATTAGGGATTACTTCGCCAATTGTTTTACGCAGGATGGCTACTAAAATTTGGAAAAAAACAGTGAGAATTCCAGGTATGGGTAACAATATACCACAATAATGATTTTTCTTTCCTCTCAGCTGTGCTACGTATATAAGCCGGGTTCCCACTGGGCGTGAGACGCTAGCTTGAGGCGTACTGTCATGTGCATGGTAGGTCGTGAGTTTGACCTTGAAGTCACAGGCAGGCGTTAAGGACTCACGCTTCAAATCAAATGTGTTTCATTTTTCAGTTGTAAGTTTACGTCTTCTGTTTTTTTTTAAACGGTCTGGAGTAAACACTAACGACGCTATAAAGAAAAAATCTTCTAGTTTGAGAGGATGAATTCTTTTATTGTCCCATTCATTCAGCAATGACCCACACTATCAATTCTGGTAAGTCAAATAAAAGTTTATGTTTCCAGTTTTAAAACTTCATATACTTCAAAATTGTGTCTTACATTTACATTATAACGACAATTTTTATAATTATTATGCAAAACAATAGGTATCTTAGAGAAATTGTAACCCCTTCTTTAAATGCAATATTTAGCACCATAAACACTACAGTCTACCTATCTATCTATCTATATCTATCCGGATCCCGCGCCGGCCCAAGTGACCGAGCGGTTCTAGGCGCTACAGTCTGGAACCGCGAGACCGCTACGGTCGCAGGTTCGAATCCTGCCTCGGGCATGTATGTTTGTGATGTCCTTAGGTTAGGTAGGTTTAAGTAGTTCTAAGTTCTAGGGGACTGATGACCTCAGAAGTTAAGTCCCATAGTGCTCAGAGCCATTTGAACCATTTGAACCGGATCCCGCTCCAGCTACTGCCGGGTCTGAATGCTGACGAGTCCTCTCCATTTGGCTCGGTCCTCCCACCACTTTTCTTCCTCCACTTGCAGTGCCAGGTCACACCTCTCCTTTCCACAGATATTCTCACTCCCATTTTCCACCGAATCATATGATAAAATATATGTATCAATACATTTACTTTGTCAACGCATGCAAATTGAAGTTGACTCTGTACAAATTAACTGAGCACAATACTGACACTGATGTGATCTACAGTTCTATTCACTTTGCCAGGACACAGCAGCTTCATTATTAAAGTAATCACGGTACCTCTGCTGAATTTGTTGTACCTGTCGGTGCGGAAGTCTGTGGGCAGTTTGCGGAAGGTTCTGTAGGCCAGTAATTTCTTCTTGACGCCACGATTCAGGGAAACTACGATAGTTTCCATCCTCTTAGTAATTTAACCTGCTGAGATGTAGACCGGTTTCGTTTTCCGCAGCCTATTATGCAACACGCAGCACACTAATACTACTATGTCCACAGACTGTATTTTTAAAGATATTGGCTTTTCAAATACTCTGAATTTACTCACAAGTATGCGAAAAGTATTTTCTACAACTCTTTGAGTCCTTGAGACTCGATAGTGGTAGATTCCTTCTTGTGGATACATGTTAAGCCGAACGCGTTTTTAGCGTAACGCTTGTCCTGTACAATAATTACATCAGTTGGCATAGCAAGGAAATTAGTCTCAAAAGCGTTGTACAATGTGCTGTTTTGAAATACACATCCATCAGGACTTCTTTCTTTAGCCCCTACATCTACAACATACAGGCAACAACAATCGGACACAGCAAAATCTAATAGTACACTATGAAAATTATTTTTGTAATTGTGATAATTGGATCCAGTAGCGGGATGGGTAAGAATGTCAACGTGTTTTCCGACCAGAGATAATGTACAGCGTGGAAAATGTCATCGCTCTCTAAACCCATATTCTATGTTTTTCTATTCGTCTGAAATTATCGGCACCTGAAACAAAATTAATGGTTCAAATGGCTCTGAGCACTATGGGACTTAACATCTATGGTCATCAGTCCCCTAGAACTTAGAACTACTTAAACCTAACTAACCTAAGGACATCACAGAACACCCAGCCATCACGAGGCAGAGAAAATCCCTGACCCCGTCGGGAATTGAACCCGGGAACACACAAAATTAATGTTTTGATTGCATGTGTGACCAACAAACTCAGACGAACAACCACAACCGGAGCAGTCACAATCACTCTTTGTGGGTTAAAGTGATGTTGACGAGCTCAGCGAGACCACGCCAAGCGGAATATTTTTTTACTGCTTGTCTTATATTCGTATCTGATTCTGAAATATGTGGTGAAACGCGTTTCAAAAGCTAATCGAACTGAACTTGCGACATTCGTAATAAGCTTTTGAAATCTTTAGTGTAATGATGTCTTAGTTCCATATCAACCAAATTATGTGCCCCAGATTTTCTTTGAAGTATCAAGTTTCTGACCCACCATTGTCTTTTTTTCCGTTCTGCTTCCAGATGCACCAGCCAATTCATTCTCTGTGCCGAAACAGCAGCAATAACCTAACTCACCACAGCACAACTCTCAATGAGCAGATCGTTCATGGACGGCTTCACGCGATCAGCTAAATCACGCTTCCGTTTGAGTCACAATTTCGTTTGCACTTCAATCGGTGTGACCTGTCCACGACCCACGAATAATGGGATCACTCTAGTCATGGATCGAACGCAATTGCGAAAGCGTGGCACGCATCGGCGTTCACGCCCCTTGGGCACTTCGCTTAAGGCCGGTTGCACACACGACGGATTTTTCCGCTGCGGTCAGTTGATCGTCTCCGCGGTTCCAACAGTAGTGCACTGACGTAAATTAGTGGTTGCACATTAAGCGGAAAAATAAGCGAGCGGCAAATCTGTCTTCGGCGGCAGCTGTGCTGCCACTGGCGCAGACGGTAGTTTAATCGTCACTGTCCAAGTGGTGGCGCACGTTACCAAATGCGCGGCTACACACACAACACTGTTGTGTGCACAAATTATTATTTTGTATTATTACATAGCTAATGTAGACGTAACTTAATAATCTTTTTCAGGCTGGGAAGTGAAAAAATGATGGAAACATCTACATGACGTCTCCGCCAAGGCTGAAGAAGAGGACAAAAGGAAGCAGAACTAGTTGTTCACAAGCACGCATTCGTCGGCATAGTAATAATAAACTTAGAATTTGCTCCGTTTTCATTTCAAATAATACTGTGAGCTTAAAAGCAATAAATAATTTAAATATTATAGTAAAATTAAGTGACGTGATTAGATAAAGAAAATCCACTGTCAATAATCGGCCGACCCGTACGATGGCGACAGGGATTTTTTTACTGCACTGTGGTGTAAACGCTTTGTTTCTGAGAGCGACGACCATCAATTGACTGAGGTGGAAAGAAACACACCTTTAAGCGTCTGTGGAACAGGTAGGGCTAAAATCTCTTCAGGAAGTGCTGGTTGCACAGACAGAATGCAGTGTTGTTTGCTGCTGTCAGCGATAGTGAAGCAGGCCGTGGGCGACCATTTCAGTTAAATGGCGTTTGTCCCATGGCGTCGGCTGCTGCACATCACAAGTGAACTGACGCTTTGTCGTGACACGCTGGCAATGGCGGACAGTTAGCGCGTCATCAAGCTGTCTAGGCTGCAGTAAGCCCACTCAGGATGTCCTCGTATTGCCTTGCTGAGAGAGAGAGAGAGAGAGAGAGAGAGAGAGAGAGAGAGAGAGAGCTGCGATTTTGAAGCATTTAAGTCTTTCGCGGGCGCATTTTTGTACCTGCTCGGTGAAACTTTTTTTGCTATCCTATTAGAATTTTGATCAACTGCCTATATTTATTCTTTGGTAATTTTATTTTTGTGATTAACGACCAAAAAGTATGGTGGTACAAATATCACCACGGCGCCTTTGTGAGATATTAAAACTATGATTACAGATGGATTTCCCACTTCCCTTTTGTGAGCTGTTATGTGTCATGAACAGTGTCTTCTGTTTTTATGTTTTCTTTTACTTTATTTAAAATATAATTGTTGCCGGTATTAGAGTTTACGTACCATAGTGTCAAAACAATCGTTGAAACTTTATCTCACAATAAAGGTACTAGCTGATACAGGTCACAATAATGTATATTGCAGAAGCGAAGCAGTGTGTTCCGACAACAGTAGTGATCCCATGACAAACATAAACTGATTGTTGGAGCAGATTTCATGCACCTCGTGTAGTGTACTACCACAAGATGTCAGGCATAGACTGAAGTGATAAAATGTATTCGCAAAAGCTTTAAAGGTAGGTTGGTATGCTTCCCGAGGACCAGAAATAACAGATTAATTTTGTGGTAAGCATACTTCCCATACCCCTTCCAGAAACTACTTTGGGAGTAACCATACTTCCCAATAATCTTTAATACACTATTGTTTAGTGAAATATATATTTCCCATAGTTCAGAAGGCTATATTTCACAACAAACAGAAACTACAGCTGGTGCAGAGGACTGCTACTAGATGCCAGGAGCGTACAGAAATAGTAAACATATTTCCTTAAACGCTGTAAGGAAATGCATTTGGTGGGAAGTATATCCCCCATGGTACGTGAAAGGGTTAAAGTGGAAGGAAATTTAGCTTATCTCTAACATCCCGTCGACGAGGAGGCAATTAGCGACCGTGCACACGTTCAGTAATATAAGAATGGAGAGAGAGATTAGTTCTGGTCTTTTCAAAGGGCCAATTCCTGTGTCCGCCTTAAAACCATTTAGTAAAATCATTAAAAAAAACTTGCATTTGAATGGCCAGACGACAATTTCAACTGTTGTCGACACAATGAAAAGGCCAATGTACAGACAATTACGTCACCTCGCTGGGTACATATCAAAACAACCACTAGGTAAACGGCCTAAGACTCTGCGGTAGTAGTGGAATGTCGACTGTTCATTAAGGAACATTTCGGAACAATAATGCATCATGAAGAATTCAGTACGTCGGTTAGGACACTCGCTACAACCCATTTCTAAACACGGATAAGAAGCCAATAAGGCTTAAATTCCCAGGTGAGGAAAGAAAAGTTATGCACTGCAGTAATACGTCAGGCTCCTATGGATAGTCTTACATTTAGACCAAATCTAGTGTGTGTAGACTCTAGTCAAATATGCAGCCTGCTATCAACCAAAATGATACCTATTCTGTCTCCTCAAAGCGTTTAATAGGATTTTCTTCCTTTATTAAGTTAACATTCAGTAACTGGAAATTGAGAAACACAAAGACACAATAGTGCATAGTTACCCAACCCAGACAACGTACATGGGTGGTCACGAAGTTCTCACTAATTCGTGACTTTACTGTAACAGTGGCCACAATACCACATTCTGCAAAGACAAACACTACGGGCATTCGTGTAGGTCTTCTCTGCCCCACCAACATGGAACACATAGGAGGTAACAGCGAAACGTGTTAAATGAACTGCTAATTTCTCCTGTAGCTGTACTCGTTTCTCAAGAGAATACGTCACTACTGTGAACAGACGCCTGGGCAGACAACATTCATCTTGTTCTACTGGAACTACGATGGTCAAATATGGGGATTCTAACACAAACAAAAGTTTTCTGCATTGTGACGAGTGGTGCTAAATATTTACAGTCATCTTGCCTCTTTCCAAAACAACATGATTACTTGCACAGGAAAACGTAGCTACCTAATTCAGTTCCAAGCTTCTCACTATGTTCTATAAGATATCAGACACGAATACTGTAAAAATACGGCGTGCCGCCGATTTATTGAAAAACAGAATTGAGTATGAGCATCTGAATAGAGCGATGGAGTTGCATCAGCTGATTCATCCATAGTGGATACTCGATCATGGTGTTATTAGGGGCAACAAACGCACTGACCAATTTATGAAAAAGGTTCCAAGATCTCCTGCTCTTTCCTCTATCTACTTCCTACTGAAACATCTCCCATTTAAAATTATTTCTCTAACACACTTGTCACAAAATCAAAAACAGAACGCATCAATGTTAGTGGAGTTGGACCGTATCATGAAAGATATATAGTACTGGACGATACACCAACAAATTCCAAGGCATCCTTATAGTCTCCACCTTGAGCTCTCGAGTAAGACTTGGTTGACTTGGTTGACTAAGCTCAGGTCATACGGATACTGATGAATCCAGACATTTGTTAAAATTGATATCCTGTCAAACTGTGATTCTAACGTCATTGAAGTCGGCATTGTACATAAATACTGCAGCGCCAAAGATATTGGTATAGGCATGCGTATTCAAATAAAGAGATATGTGAGCAGGCAGAATACGACGCTGAGGTCGGCAACACCATTATAAGACAAAAAGTGGCTGGCGCAGTTGTTAGATCGATTACTGCTGTTACGATGACAAGTGATCAAGATTTAACGTCATGTATAGTCGGCGCACGAACGATGCGACACAGCATCTCAGAGGCAGCGATGATGTGGGGATTTTCCCGTACGACCATTTCACGAGTGTACCGTGAATATCAGGAATCGGGTAAAACATCAAATCTCCAACATCACTGTGGCCGCAAAAAGATCCTGCAAGAACGGAACCAACGACGACTGAAGAGAATCGTTCAATGTGACAAGTGCAACCCTTCCGGAAACTGCTGCAGATTTCGATGCTGGGCCATCAACAAGTGTCAGCGTGCGAACCATTCAATGAAACATCATCGATTTGGGATTTCGAAGCAGAAGGCCGACTTGTGCACCCTTGATAACTGCAAAACACGAAACTTTACGCCTCACCTGGGCCCGTCAACGCCGATATTGGACTGTTGAGGACTGGAAACATGTTGCCTGGTCGGACGAGTCTCGTTTCGAATTGTATCGAGTGAATGGATGTGCAAGGGTATGGAGACAACCTCACGAATCCGTGGACCCTGCATGTCAGCAGGGGACTGTTTAAGATGGTGGAGGCTATGTAACGGTGTGGGGCGTGTGCACCGGAGTGAAATGGGACCCCTGATACGTCTAGGTACGACTCATGACAGGTGACACGTTCGTAAGTATCCTGTCTGATCACCTGCATCCATTCATGTCCATTGTGCATTCCGACGAACTTGGGCAATTCCAGTAGGACAATGCGATACCCCACGCGTTCAGAATTGTTACAGAGTGGCTCCAGGAACACTCTTCTGAGTTTAAACACTTCCGCTGCCCACCAAACTCCCCAGACATGTAAAATTATTACGCATATCTGGGATGCCTTGCAACGTGCTGTTCAGAAGAGATCTCCATCCCCTCGTACTCTTACGGATTTATGGACAGCCCCGCAGGATTCATGGTGTCAATTTCACTCAGAACTACTTCAGACATTAGTCGATTCCGAGCGACGTTATGTTGCGGTACTTCTGCGTGCTCGCTTGGGCCCTGCGCGATATTAGGCAGGTGTACCAGTTTCTTTGCGTCTTCAGTGTATTAACAGAATGTGAACATACACGAACAACAAACTAAAGTCGTATTGCATTGTTCGCCGGAAGACATCGAAGAGCAGGTTCAGCCACCCAACTGGTAACATTTTTATGTCCTTATTCACAGCGACACCTTTCTTCTTCGCGAGGTGAGAGCTGCATGCTTCAATGCATTTGATAAATGTAGGTGACTGGCAATGGGTGTGTGTGATGGGGTGTAATGTTTGTAATCTATGATGATGGTGGTGATGAAGATGATTATGATGATGATGATGATGATGAGAGGGGGAGAGACTGACATCCGGAGCCGGCACATAGCCTCAACTCCTCTTGAACTGTGCAAGGGGGCCGCTGAAGTTATGTTGCTGAGTCTGGATCCGAAGCACCACATAAACAGTGCATCCAAGAATACCACGATTCTCTCGTATGCTTGATCACACTATTGAGGAAGAGCAGACCGGGCTGGGGTGTCGGTAACACCTTAGGGTGCGGGGTGGAAACTACTATTAGTTTCGGACTTACCTGTTCCATTGGGAGTAAAGAGCGACTGCCAATAAACTTTCGTGTGAGTAATGATTCAAGTGACGTCTTGCGTTGAGGTCTACTGGGAAAGCATGTGCCTCAAAACAACTGTCAAAGGTTCGAATCCCGGCCCTAACACGGAAAATTTCGATCAACTTTTAAAATAACCTTCACCCCCTCAATGGCATGAAGATTCTCCAGGAACAAATTGGTGTCACTCCACGTTAAACTAAAAGTCCTCATTCCCAGGTAGCACTACTGGGGTTGTAGGACACCCAAGTCTGTGGATTCCAACTGACGAGCTTGGAACAGTACGTTTTGGTAAAAGGTGTCCCATTACTTTCTGACTGTGGATTGGAGAAGAAACTGCTGTGAGAATCTACATAAAACTTTTCTTACGTCAGCTGTTTATCTGAATCGAGTTTCCGAAGGCGATTTCAATACAGGCTGTATTCTAATAGCGGTGGATTGATTGTCTCCTCGAACAGTTCCCAACACTAAGACGGGGTGAGATTACTTCTGATACCACTATCTTAGTCCTTCCTTCTTTGATCTGCTCGTGAATATCGCATAGGAATTATTACTGTCGGTAAACTTCTGTATTATGTGAATTTTTTCGTGTTTTCTAGTCGCGGTCATTTTGCGGGGAACATGTGAGAGTAAGTATTCGCTCGGAATTTGAATAATAAATCTGTGTGCTGAAAGCCACTCTCCAAGCGTCTGTTTGATGATGATCTCCGTACTGCTCCTGTGCAAGATTCATTGATGGAATTAGCAGCTCTTCGTTTTGTCTAGTCTCTAAAATGGCTATAAATACTATGAGACTTAACATCTGAGTCCATCAATCCCCGGTTCTAGGCTCTACAGTCTGGAACCGCGCGACCGCTACGGTCGCAGGTTCGAATCCTACCTCGGGCATGGCTGTGTGTGATGTCCTTAGGTTAGCTAGGTTTAATTAGATCTACGTTCTAGGGGACTGATGGCCTTAGAAGTTAAGTCCCATAGTGCTCAGAGCCATTTGAACCGTTTGAACCATCAGTACCCTAGACTTAGAACTATTTAAATCTAGCTAACCTAAGGACATCACACACATCCATGCCCGAGGCAGGATTCGAACCTGCGACCGTAGCAGTCGCACGGTTCCGGACTGCGCGCCTAGAACCGCGAGACCACCGCGGCCGGCGATTCTTCCAATGGAGCTCAGGCTTGCGTCTAGTTATATTATAGTTTGTTTTACGTTGTCATCCCACAGTAGATAGCTCGGGATAGTTGCTCCTGGTTATTTTACGGTAGTTATTCTTTTCAATGGTTTGTCGCAAATGGCGTAACTGAACAGTAGTGGATCTCTTCGCCTATTTATGTTCCATACGTCAAATTTATTTACATTCAGCGTGAACTGCCAGTCGCTGCACAAATCATCGATATTCCTGCACTTCGCTAGTCCTCTGGCGTTGAAACCTTACAGACAACCGCGTTATCTGCGAACAGCTTCATAGAGATTCTGACGATATCTAATGAACTATTTATATATAATGTAAACAGTAACTGGTCTTTTGACCTTTCCTTCCGGTAATTCTGAAATCACCTTTACACCTGTCTGTTTCAAGCCCGTTAAGTATAACGTACTGAGGTCTGTCTCCCAAAGTGTCCTCAACCCAGTCACAAACCTGTCCGTCCCCGGTAGCTGAGTGGTTTCGATCGCGCCTTTGACAGGCTGAGCCATGCGTATCTCACGGAAGTGATGACGCAAATGAAGTTTCCAGAAAGTTTTGTTACCGTGGTTATGAGACTACTCCACGGGGCCGCATCCAGAGTGCTCATCAATGCACGCTTGGTGGGGCTCATCACCATCTCACGTTCGGTCAGACAATAGTGCCCGCTGTCGACGATATCGTATGCTATCGTTGTCGAGTCACTGCACTGCGGGCTCCGGAATCGACTCCAAGGAATGACCATAATGCACAACAAGTTCATATGTAGAACATACGCAAATGACCTAGTGTTTTTAGCACAGTTAGGCGACGTGGCAAGAGCGGCCCTGCGTTGGATTAATTTGTATTGCATGGCTACGGGAAGTCGTATGAACATGGCAAAGTCGGGAGCGATGAACATCGGGAGAGGACTCCCGACAGAAAGTGTAGCATCATTACAACCGATCAACAAGATGAAATGCCTAGGAATTACCTTCATTACAGACGTTCGAAGCACGGCGGCACTAAGCTACAAGAATCATCTGCAAACAATTCGTGCGAGTGTCCGGAGTCACAGGTTAAGGGCACTGGATATGATACAACGGGTCACCTTTGCCAACACTTATCTAGCTTCTCGCATCCCCCACCTGGCGCAAGTTCTTCCTATGCCGGTGGTGTTGGCGCGCCGAATCCTGGCGACATTAGGATATTTTGTGAGCACAGGTCTGCTTTTTAAGGTCGGATACGAAACCCTCACCCTTCCTCGTAGGCGTGGTCTTGGACTAGTCCACGTACGCGACCGAGCAGTGGCTATTTACGTAAGCACGATGATAAAGATGTGGACGGCACCTTGATCGACGAACTGGCTCCACCTTCTCTTTCAGCACCGGTAGCGGTGTCTCACATCTCACCATCGCTTGCCTATATGAGAACCTTTTTTGTGGAACACAGTTGTGTACATATGGAACTACCGACTACCAGGACGGCAACGGCACGTGATACATATCGCATCTTGACTCGACGACGGCCGAATAATGCCGCAGAGCGCCGCCAACTAACAGTTACGTGGTCAGTGGTATGGCGGACAGTGCACCACGCACACCTTTATACGGGAACGCGAGCACTGTGGTATCAGATGGTAAATGGGAAATACGTGACTCGTTCCAGGTTGCACACAATTCATATGGCGGGCGAGCCACTGTGTCCGCAGTGCATTGTTACAGACACAGCGGAACATCGCCTGATATGCCGGCCTTCGGCGGACGTATGGCGTTTGGTCCAAAAAATGATCGCCTTCGTCCTTCGGGTGGTGCCGCAAGCAATAGACAAAATGGTTCAAATGGCTCTGTGCACTCTTGGACTTAACATCTGTGGTCATCAGTCCCCTAGAACATAGAACTACTTAAACCTAACTAACCTAAGGACATCACACACATCCATGCCCGAGGCAGGATTCGAACGTGCGACCGTAGCAGTTGCGCGGTTCCGGACTGAGTGCCTAGAACCGCTAGACCAAGCAATAGAACCACGGATACTACTACTCCCGGATATGACCCATTATCCCCGGACAGAGACAAACGCAGTGACTTGGATTCGAGATTTGACTGTGCGTTATCTTTTCCGAGACGGCAATAAGAATGCACTCGACTTTTGGGCCTTACTACAAGAACATCACTCACAGCTTATGAGACATCCGAGATATCGAACATATTACGCAATTTTTTTAGAGAGTGCCTTGCTTGATCCCCCACCCAGTTGGGGTGTCCCGGGTAGGAGAATGTAATTATTGCCTGTAAGTATCAGAACAGGAAAGGACGAGGACAGTGGAGAGGATCCATCACCACACGTGAAGACGTACCCGACACCAACGCGAGGTATAACGGGGTTAGCGAGGAACGCGCCCAAGAAGAGGAACGCGGTCCCTTATTGTTTTGTACTGACAGAAGCAGAAATTAATTTTTTTTCACTATTATGTAAAAAAAGTCCACTTATTTAAGTTTCCCAGAAATATTTTATTTTATAAAGGTCATCGTCTTATATAAAAAAACTGATAGAAGCAGTTTACGTTTGTTATTGTTACACCGTTCTGTAAAAACAAAATGTTCACTTATTTACGTTTCCCAGAAAAAATTTATTTTATAGGTTCATCGTCTTATACATATAAAAAAGAAACTGATAGAAAAAAATGGTGGTAGAGCACTTGTCAGCGAAAGAAAAGAAAAAAAAAGTGGTCAGCGTGTCAGAATGTCAATCCTAAGGTCCCGGGTTCGACTCCTGGCTGGGTCGGAGATTTTCTCCGCTCAGGTCCTGTGTGTTGTGTTGTCCTAATCACCTTCATTCAATTCCCATCGATGCGCAAGTTGCCGAAGTGACGTCACATTGAAAGACTTGCACCCGGCGAAGGGTCTACCCGCAAGGAGGCCCTAGTCACACGACATTTCCAGTCACAAACCTGCTCTGCCACTTGATAAGCTTGCATTTTGTTCACTAAACGACAATGCGAAACTGTACCTAATACTTTCCGGAAGGTAACAAGACGTCATCAACCTGGGCGCCGATGTCTACTGCGCTCTGGATCTCACTGGTGAACAAAGTGAGCAGAGTTCCGCAAGATCTCTGTTTAAGAAACCCACAAGAAACAGCTTATTTACTACAGCGTCTGATGAGGTTCCATCTAGTAGTGTGAATACTTCGGCAGCAAATAAATAGTGTGTTGTTAAACGAACATTCATTTTTCTAGTCACTAGGCAAATACTTACATAATGTTTAAAATTATTATATTTTAGATGATTGAGCATAAGCTTTATAATTGTCACTGAAATTTTGTCAAAGGCAAAGGACTTGGAAGGTCAGCTGAACGAGTTATTAACCCGAGAACGCTAACGATACGTAACCGGGAATGGACGTGGTTAATAGCTGGAGAGTCAACAATGGAGTCGCAATGCAAGTTCACTACGCCAAAATACGTATGTTAGTGTTTGTAGAAAAGCTGTCTACGTAACAACATTTCGATGTAAATGTTTACTCTATGAATGCAGCATACTGTATTTGTTGCTATTGAGCATGAGCCGGCTAAACGTTACCGGATTTTCAGTGTAATGGAGAGGGGTTTCACGCATAATGAAAGCAGAATGTGTCAGATTGTCAATGAATTCGAGTTAGAGGATTGGAGAATGGAAGAATTGGTTGAAGAGGAAGACAGTGTTGAAAAGCTTTGGAATTCCGATGCCAGTCATGAGGGTCGTGATTTTTCCCCAAATAAGGGAGAAAACGATGAAAATGAAAATCCATTACATACAATTCAAGATATTGAAAGTGTGAACAAAAAAAGGAAGAGGAAATTATCTGTAGATACCAATAAGAGAAGAAGGAGCAGTAACTCGAGAACAACTTTTCGAACATCTTATAATGAAGAACAAGCCGAGTCTACTTCTCTTTTAGTAACTGAGAATAACGAATCCACTGGGAAAACGAGTTACCGTTGGAAAACACAATCAATCATTCAGAGTGGGGAAATATCAAATAAATATATGCTTCAATAACACCCTGGACCCGCGAAAATTTTGATCTTAACCCACTGAACTGCTCACACCTATTTTTGACTGAAGATCTCATACACGAGATTGTTCTAAGAACAAATGAACAAATAGATCGACAAAGGCAAAACGACAAAATAATTGATGTTACACTAAGAGATACCTGTAAGAAAGAATTTAAAGCATTTATCAGTAACTTGACTGTCACAGCTATTATGAAAGATAATTATTTATCGGCTAAATTATTATTTGACAGCGAGTTCTATGGATATCGTTATCGTGGTACAATGACCGACAAAAAAACCAGGCACCCATCAAACACATGCAAGAAGTTTTTGAAGTGTGTAACAAACTAAAAGCTGAGTTCTTACTTTACGATCAACGAACCGTGCATTAGCTTCCGTGGAAGATGTCCTTTTAGGGTTTACATGTGCAATAAACCCAACGAATAGGGCCTGAAATTTGTCATGATTTGTGATAATGCTACCAAATACATGATAAATGTCCATATCTTGGGAGTGGATCAATTCTAGACGGACTGGCAGCTGCCCATCATTTTTTAGCACAATTGGAAGTTGAAAGGAAGGGATCGCACAAAAACATTACCATTGACAACTGGCTCGTGAGTGTGTATCTCGTAAGGAAACTAAAGAGTGATTACTGTTTAACAGTTGCAGAGATGGCTCTGAGCACTATGGGACTCAACTGCTGAGGTCATTAGTCCCCTAGAACTTAGAACTAGTTAAACCTAACTAAGCTGAGGACACACAAACATCCATGCCCGAGGCAGGATTCAAACCTGCGACCGTAGCGGTCTTGCGGTTCCAGACTGCAGCGCGTTTAACCGCACGACCACTTCGGCCGGCAGTTGCAGAGACAATAATGCAAAATAATAAATAGCTTCCAACTGAGTTTGTGGAATTTACCGCAGCAGAGGAGTCGATACATCCTTTATCTTATTTTTCGAGGGTGACACCTTGTCCTACAAACCTCGATCGAACAAACTTTAACTCTGGTTTCTAGCATGCACCACAGCGACTCTATTCAGATCACATAAAAAAAAGATACATCCAGACCAAGGGAGCCGTCGAAACTCTGGATCAGATATGCCAAAACATGAACTAGGTCGGAAAGCGCGAATGTGGTCAATGTGTTTGTTGTACAAGACGTTGAATATGACATCAACAAATTCATACAGCATATAAGCCCATCAACACTTCAGAAATGCTCCAAACATAACTACACTGGCAAGAATGAGCTTATGTTAGATTTGCATCAACAACTTACATGTCCTTGGCTCATTGAACGAGACTATATCAAATCTGAGCGAGGAGCTAAAGACTGTAATTAAAAAAGGAATGTGCAAGAACAGCAAGGACCTTTCCGTAAAATCACCCGAGGAAGTACTGTTCTACTGCCACTACTTCAAGAAATGCATGACGACAGTTTACTGGGCAACTTTTAAGAAGTCAACATGCGGCGAACATCAGAAGGAGGTGTGAGTTGAAAACCCATAATGCTGACGTGTCTAATTTCATCTTTATACATACAAACTGTGATTTCCATTACAGTATCTAAATTTTATATCTAAATGACAATTTGCACACAATACGTTCCTCATTTTCATTAACAATGTAAACATATATACCATTGTTGTGCATAGTTAGAAAACAGCTTTTGTACAATACACCTTCTTGTATTACAGGCTTCAAACGAATAATAAGCATTTAATTATAGTATGTCCTAAATATAACCGTTTTGAAGTTCTGCATGTACATTTTACGTATTGTTAGTAAAGTGGCGTTAATGTTCTTGGGGTAAAATGAGAAATTTGTTAAGAATGAATATAAATTTAACTGTCAAACCCCTTTCCTAAAACTATTTGTTTACAGTGTGGCTTATATGGAAGTGCAAAGGCGATGGTAAATAGTCCACAAAAAAAGAGAACAGAAGCTATTGATATGTGAATATTTTTAGCATGGTGCAGCACAGTCAGAAACTGTAAAATGTAATTATATTAAATTTCAGCCTCCAGTTGCATAAGCAAATAAACTTTACCTAGGCTTCTGCTATAATAATGTAGCATTCTTCAGAAATGTCACAATATAAAATTAAATTAAAACATGCTAGATATTGGACATGTCAAACTTAAAAAATGTTAGTACTACAGTACATAGTCATAAGACTGCGTCACTTCTACTAATGCTTTGCCGACAGGTCTCACCAACGGGCCAGACAGGTGGGCCGCGGACGCTGAGTTGTAACTGGGTGCAGCGGGCAGCGACGCAGCGAGCTCAGCTGGTGGTGCGGAGTAATACAGACTTAAAACCAGCAAATGTTAACTGAGATTATTATGGGAAATAGTTGCTTACAATAGTACGGATTATTAATGGCATTGAAACCTTAAGTTACTGAAGCTACCGTTCCGTAAAAAGCAAAAGACTTATAAAAAGTGTACTGTACATAAGTATGAATAAACATTAATTGATACCATTACTTGTTACAACAGCTAGAAATGTTACTGGCAAATAAACCGTAATAACTGAAGTTACAGTTCTATGAGAGGTACAAATGGCTCTGAGCACTATGGGACTTAACATCTGAGGTCATCAGTCCCCTAGAACTTAGAACTACTTAAACCTAACTAACCTAAGGACATCATACACATCCATGCCCGAGGCAGGATTCGAACCTGCGACCGTTGCGGTCGCGTGGCTCCAAGACTGTAGCGCCTAGAACCGCTCGTCCACAACGGCCGCCTCTATGAGAGGCAAATGACATCATATAGCGTAAAGGAACCTTTTAATAAGAGAAGACCATGAGTTAAGGTTAACAGTGTATGTGTGGAACTTAGCTAAGAATTAACGCCTGTGAATGATAATGACGACAAATGTCTCATACATTCTTATGTATTAATTGCTGATCACATACCGTATATTTAACCGCTAACCTGTATGAGACATCTGTCCTCATTATCGTACACAGGCGTTAATTCTTAGCCACGTTCCACACATTTCAGGCACTGTTAACCTCAACTCACGGTCTTTTCTTATAAAAAGGCTCGTTTACGTTATATAAAGTCATTTGCCTCTCATAGAACTGTAACTTCAGTTTTATGGTTTATTTGCCAGTAACATTTCTAGCTGTTGTAACAAATAATGTTATAAATTAATGTTCATTCGCCGGCCAGTGTGGCCGAGCGGTTCTAGGCGCTTCAGTCTGGAACCGCGCGACCGCTATGGTCGCAGGTTCGAATCCTGCCTCGGGCATGGATGTGTGTGATGTCCTTAGGTTAATTAGATTTAAGTAGTTCTAAGTTCTAGGGGACTGATGACCACAGCTGTTAAGTCCCATAGTGCTCAGAGCCATTTGAACATTTGCTGCCGCTTATGACTATAGCGGAAGCCTAGGTAAAGTTTCTTTGCTTATGCAACTGGAGGCAATTTAAAATAATTACTTTTGATATGTGGCGCTTAAGAAGAATGCTGAAGATAATGTGGTTAGATCGGATACATAACGAAGAGGTACTCAAGTGAACAAGGGGGGGGGGAGAACCTTATGGAACAGCTTTACTAAAAGAAGAGGTCTGTTGAAAGGGCATATCCTGAGCCATTCAGGAGATACCAACTGGATGATGGATAGAAGTTTGGGTGGTGGGGTGGGGTGGGGGTGATGCAAGGCTGTAGATGGAAAACTAAGTGTAGTCAAAGCTGGTTCAAATGGATGTAAGTTGCAGCAGTTATGCAATGCTGAGACAGTGTTTTGCACAGACTACCGAGGACTGCTGCACCAAACCAGTGTTAGCACTGAAGGCCACAGCGGTAACAAGGTGTGTGTGTGTGTGTGTGTGTGTGTGTGTGTGTGTGTGTGTGTGTGTGTGTGAGGGAGTGAGGAAGGGAGGGAGAAGACATGGGCTTACATAAGAATTTAAGTTTTGTAATACATCATTTTTGACCTTCATGTATTAAGTGGCTGGCGGATAGTTGACATCTGGAGAAAAAAAATCTCATATTTTGAGCAGTCGCCAATGACTCGGTATTCCATCTCATTATACATCCGTCAGAACACCATTTTCCCTTGTTCTTGTTCGTTGTTTAGTCGCCTTAAATGCCGGACAAGGAAATATATGAATCTGCTAAACTTCGGCTTCTGCCAGAAGTTACCTGGAAGGTCATTCTTGGATAGATTGAAGGGACGTTTCATTCGTCACAATGATGTGGCTATTCTTCTCCTGTAGAGCACACCTGTTTCCCTAAATTCTGGACATATAATATTACCAGCAAATCCGCCAATGCTTCGGTTTTGCGAAATGTGTATGGAAATTGGATATACACCCTAAACTACTCTCGCTATTCTCTCTGCCCATCTTCTCCATTCCCCTCTCTCTGTCCACCTCTTCCCCCTTTTTGTCCATTCTCTCCCCATCCTCTTTGTCCATCTCTCCTTCTCTCTTCTCTCTGGCCTTGAGCGTTGTTTACTGTCACTGCAAATGAAACATTGATTGGGAACTGAAGTCGCTTAAAATGATGGATGGGTAAATCACTTAAGAACAAATGTATATTTGGTCGAGAGGGCTTTCAGGCTGTTGGATCTGTGAGAATAGTAGCCTCAATGACAGTATTTCGTATACTTTTAATACGTGAATGGGTAGGATAGTTTCGGACGATTGATATTCCATACTAGTACTCTTGTCATAAACCAATAACCCATAAATATAATTCTCCTGTTTCCGCAGACGGTGAAGAGAAAAACAAAAGAGCATACCGTTGTTACCTGCCGCCATTGGATAAGCAGCTGAGCAGCAAGTCGTATGCTCCTAGCTCACTCATTTGTTGCATAGTTTAATTCTTAATTTATTTGCGTGTTTTTGGTACTTGCATTGTTTAATTCATAAATTTCGGGCGTATTATAGTATTTGAGAGTGTAGCATCGCGTTTTAGTACCTGAATAGTGTAAATTCGCGTAGTCTCCTTCCGCCGCCGAGCAGTGTCAGCAGTGCGCAAGTAGCAGCATTATTGCATTTACTAGGCAATCTTGTATTTTAATAACCGTTTAAATTTTGTTGATTTGTTTGCGCTCTCTGTAGATTAGTTCAGACGTTCTTTGCAAAACAGTTTTTAGCATGGATAGGGACTGCAACTGCTGTGTTCGGATGCAGGCTGAGTTGGCATCCCTTCACTCCCAGCTTCAGGCAGTGTTGGCTTCGGTCACACAGCTTGAGGCTGTTGCCAATGGGCATCACTGTGGGGGTCCGGATGGGGGTTTGTCGGGGACGGCCAGCTCGTCCCACGCATCCCCTGATCGGACTACGACTGTGGTTGCCCGGGATACTGCCCGCATTGAGGCTGATCCCTCACCTGTGGTAGAGTGGGAGGTCGTCTCAAGGTGTGGCAGGGGGCGAAAGACATTCCGGAGGGCTGAACGGAAAGCCTCTCCAGTTTGTCTGACGAACCGGTTTCAGGCTCTGTCTCAGGCTGATACTGATCTTCGGCCTGACATGGCTGCTTGTCCTGTTCCAGAGGTTGCCCCTCAGTCTGCTAGATCCGGGCAGTCGCAGAGGGTGGGCTTACTGGTAGTTGGGAGGTCCAACGTCAGGCGCGTAATGGGGCCCCTCAGGGAAATGGCAGCAAGAGAGGGGAAGAAAACCAATGTGCACTCCGTGTGCATACCGGGGGAGTCATTCCAGATGTGGTAAAGGTCCTTCCGGATGCCATGAAGGGTACAGGGTGCACCCATCTGCAGGTGGTCGCTCATGTCGGCACCAATGATGTGTGTCGCTATGGATCAGAGGAAATCCTCTCTGGCTTCCGGCGGCTATCTGATTTGGTGAAGACTGCCAGTCTCGCTAGCGGGATGAAAGCAGAGCTCACCATCTGCAGCATCGTCGACAGGACTGACTGCGGACCTTTGGTACAGAGCCGAGTGGAGGGTCTGAATCCGGGGCTGAGACGGTTCTGCGACAGTGTGGGCTGCAGATTCCTCGACTTGCGCCATAGGGTGGTGGGGTTTCGGGTTCCGCTGGATAGGTCAGGAGTCCACTACACGCAACAAGCGGCTACACGGGTAGCAGGGGTTGTGTGGCGTGGGCTGGGCGGTTTTTTAGGTTAGATGGCCTTGGGCAAGTACAGAAAGGGCAACAGCCTCAACGGGTGCGGGGCAAAGTCAGGACATGCGGGGACCAAGCAGCAATCGGTATTGTAATTGTCAACTGTCGAAGCTGCGTTGGTAAAGTACCAGAACTTCAAGCGCTGACAGAAAGCACCGAAGCTGAAATCGTTATAGGTACAGAAAGCTGGCTGAAGCCAGAGATAAATTTTGCCGAAATTTTTACAAAGGTACAGACGGTATTTAGAAAGGGTAGATTGCATGCAACCGGTGGTGGAGTGTTCGTCGCTGTTAGTAGTAGTTTATCCTGTAGTGAAGTAGAAGGGGATAGTTCCTGTGAATTATTATGGGTGGAGGTTCCACTCAACAACCGAGTTAGGTTAATAATTGGCTCCTTTTACCGACCTCCCGACTCTGCAGCATTAGTGGCATAACAATTGAGAGAAAATTTGGAATACATTTCACATACATTTTCTCAGCATGTTATAGTCTTAGGTGGAGATTTCAATTTACCAGATATAGATTGGGACACTCAGATGCTTAGGACGGGTGGTAGGGACAGAACATCGAGTGACATTATACTGAGTGCACTATCCGAAAATTACCTCGAGCAATTAAACAGAGAACCGACTCGTGGAGATAACATCTTGGACCTACTGATAACAAACAGACCCGAACTTTTCGACTCTGTAAGTGCAGAACAGGGAATCAGTGATCATAAGGCCGTTGCAGCATCCCTGAATATGGAAGTTAATAGGAATATAAAAAAGGGAGGAAGGTTTATCTGTTTAGCAAGAGTAATAGAAGGCAGATTTCAGACTACCTAACAGATCAAAACGAAAATTTCTGTTCCGACACTGACAATGTTGAGTGTTTATGGAAAAAGTTTAAGGCAATCGTAAAATGCGTTTTAGACAGGTACGTGCCGAGTAAAACTGTGAGGGACGGGAAAAACCCACCGTGGTTCGACAACAAAGTTGGGAAACTACTGCGAAAGCAAAGAGAGCTTCACTCCAAGTTTAAACGCAGCCAAAACCTCTCAGACAAACAGAAGCTAAACGAAGTCAAAGTCAGCGTAAGGAGGGCTATGCGTGAAGCGTTCAGTGAATTCGAAAGTAAAATTCTATGTACCGACTTGACAGAAAATCCTAGGAAGTTCTGGTCTTACGTTAAATCAGTAAGTGGCTCGAAACAGCATATCCAGACACTCCGGGATGATGATGGCATTGAAACAGAGGATGACACGCGTAAAGCTGAAATACTAAACACGTTTTTTCAAAGCTGTTTCACAGAGGAAGACCGCACTGCAGTTCCTTCTCTAAATCCTCGCACAAACGAAAAAATGACTGAGATCGAAATAAGTGTCCAAGGAATAGAACAGCAACTGGAATCACTCAATAGAGGAAAGTCCACTGGACCTGACGGGATACCAATTCGATTCTACACAGAGTACGCGAAAGAACTTGCCCCCCTTCTAACAGCCGTGTACCGCAAGTCTCTAGAGGAACGGAGGGTTCCAAATGATTGGAAAAGAGCACAGATAGTCCCAGTCTTCAAGAAGGGTCGTCGAGCAGATGCGCAAAACTATAGACCTATATCTCTGACGTCGATCTCTTGTAGAATTTTAGAACATGTTTTTTGCTCGAGTATCATGTCGTTTTTGGAAACCGAGAATCTACTATGTAGGAATCAACATGGATTCCGGAAACAGCGATCGTGTGAGACCCAACTCGCTTTATTTGTTCATGAGACCCAGAAAATATTAGATACTGGCTCCCAGGTAGATGCTATTTTCCTTGACTTCCGGAAGGCGTTCGATACAGTTCCGCACTGTCGTCTGATAAACGAAGTAAGAGCCTACGGAATATCAGACCGGCTGTGTGGCTGGATTGAAGAGTTTTTAGTAAACAGAACACAGCATGTTGTTATCAATGGAGAGACGTCTACAGACGTTAAAGTAACCTCTGGCATGCCACAGGGGAGTGTTATGGGACCATTGCTTTTCACAATATATACAAATGACCTAGTAGATAGTGTCGGAAGTTCCATGTGGCTTTTCGCGGATGATGCTGTAGTATACAGAGAAGTTGCAGCATTAGAAAATTGTAGCAAAATGCAGGAAGATCTGCAGCGGATAGGCACTTGGTGCAGGTAGTGGCAACTGGCCCTTAACATAGACAAATGTAATGTATTGGGAATACATAGAAAGAAGGATCCTTTATTGTATGATTATATGATAGCGGAACAAACACTGGTAGCAGTTACTTCTGTAAAATATCTGGGAGTATGCGTGCGGAACGATTTGAAGTGGAATGATCATATAAAATTAATTGTTGGTAAGGCAGGTACCAGGTTGAGATTCATTGGCAGAGTGCTTAGAAAATGTAGTCCATCAACAAAAGAGGTGGCTTACAAAACACTCGTTCGACCTATACTTGAGTATTGCTCATCAGTGTGGGATCCGTACCAGATCGGTCGGACGGAGGAGATAGAGAAGATCCAAAGAAGAGCGGCGCGTTTCGTCACAGGGTTATTTGGTAACCGTGATAGCGTTACGGAGATGTTTAATAAACTCAAGTGGCAGACTCTGCAAGAGAGGCGCTCTGCATCGCGGTGTAGCGTGCTCGCCAGGTTTCGAGAGGGTGCGTTTCTGGATGAGGTATCGAATATATTGCTTCCCCCTACTTATACCTTCCGAGGAGATCACGAATGTAAAATTAGAGAGATTCGAGCGCGCACGGAGGCTTTCAGACAGTCGTTCTTCCCGCGAAGCATACACGACTGGAACAGGAAAGGGAGGTAATGACAATGGCATGTAAAGTGCCCTCCGCCACACACCGTTGGGTGACTTGCAGAGAATAAATGTAGATGTAGATGTAATTCTCGTTTAAAATTATGGAGAAGGAGGAAGGATATATAAAGGGGAAACAATTTGTCTAATAGTTTACACGCCCTCCTATATTAGTTGAAACTGCGAGAAAGAAAACGAAACAACACGTTTTCACACCACATCGGTTTATGTCGCGCAGTCGATTTTAACAGAAAACCTGTACATTCTCGTTTAAAGGAATACACATGTATAAAGTATGTCCGTCTGAACGTTTATTGCTGTATAATGTAAAAATTTGAAGTAAACCGTCCAAGCACTTTTCGAGACCTCTGCTAACAACGTTCCTCTATTTTTTTATATTTACATATAATATATACTTATCACAGTATCGTGTAAAATTTGAAATAAATCGGCCAAGAACTTTCGCAGATTTTTGAAAAAAAAACGTTTCCCCTCTACATGTATTTAAAAAATATGACCTATGCCCGTTCGAATGTTTATTAGAGCTTCGTACAAAATTTGAAGCAAAACGGTCTCGAACTTTCCGAGATTTTTGGTTACAACGTTAAACAACGATCTGTCCTCGTATAGTAATATTCAGTATAGATTTGCTTGTTCTCTGGTGTTCTTCTCAAAGCTAAAAAAGGTGCTCCTGACGAGGACGCCAGGAGACAGCGTTTCGATATTTTCCTTGTTTTTTTTTACATGTATTTCCCATCTTTTTTTCACTTCATCTTAAACTATTCTGCTCGCTTTCAACTTCATTTTCAGCGGTCTTGTACACCGTTCTTCCACCGATCAAACTCTGTGGTATAACAAGATATTCGGCGTTATTAATTCGGCATAAAGGTAATTAGAGGTAAGTGGGGAATTCAACTGATTCCGTAATGAACCAGCTACAATCAATAATGAAGTGTGGTATTTACGTGCACTGTGGTAGGAGCATCTGAATATGTTTTAAGCCTGCACCCACCTACAGAGGTAAGAGAAAACCGTACGTAATTTATCTGTAGTCGGTGATTCACCTGTCACGGTTCCAAAGGTTTTCTTCGGAATGGACCTTGCTATGGTCACTTTTATCGCGTTAATCTCTCAGGTGACGAATAAAGGCGCAGTTCATAAGCTATTCCTTGCGTTTAACACCCGTTATCAGTGCACACAAAACATCAATAAGGCGTTTTGCCTAGTACTAGAAAACGCTTGAGATTGTTGACCATGCTGGCCACGACCGTGAGAACTATTTTACTTTCACTGGGCATGTCTCTATCCCATCTTGTCTTTGGATTTAAGTAGGTGAAACTTCTTTTCAGTAGACTGCCAGAGTTTTCTAGACACACACACAACGTGGAGCTATGTCTGATGACTACGAATGGAATTTCACAGCAGAAACGGCACACCAACACAACTGACTTCTTTCTGTAAGAGTGGTCTTCTGAGAGAACTGACTTCGAAAGTGGTATCACCGTAGAGAGCTACAAATTCGCCCCTTCTATCAGGATGTGACTTTGCCTTCAGACCACACACACTTCCTTTTCCTGCTACTTTAATGTGTTTTGCATCGGAATAAGTTGTCTTCAGCGCATCAGATAATTTTCACGCAAAAACGCGCACATTCCTGTGTAGTAGGTAGCCACTCGTCGTTAACTGCGAGTTAGGGCACGCGCTTTTTACTGCAAGAGTGACATGTGGCTGCTGCTGATGATGATGTATGGTTTGTGGGGCGCTCAACTGCACGGTTATCAGCGCCCGTACAAATTCCCAACCTTTTCTCAGCCCAATCTCGCCACTTTCATGAATGATGATGAACCGATGAGGACAACAGAAACACCCAGCGACATGCGGAAGCCTGAGAACAAACGTTGCAACCGTCACCTCATAGGCACAAAGATGCGGTCCCTGGCTGATCACGAATTATTATGGTACGCCGTTCCAATCGTCCACCAGAGCGGTTGTCAATTCATGGTCGCTGCTGCATGTGGGCGTGCTCCATTACGTCTTCCCGACGCACCTTACATGTGTTCTATGGGATTTAAGTCGGGGGAAAGGGCAGGCCAATCCATTCGCTGAAGGTTCTCTCGTTCCAAGAACTCCTACATCTGCGCTATTTCGAAGCGGTTGCGCATTGTCATCCCTAAAAATGATAGTCAGTACCGAATAAAAACCTTGAAAGGACGCACATGGCGAACGAGTGCAGTGTCAATACAACGATGACCGGTAAGAAAATGTTCAAATGTGTGTCAATTCCTAAGGTACCAAACTGCTGAGGTCATCGGTCCCTAGACTTACACACTACTTAAACTACACTACTGGCCCTTAAAATTGCTACACCAAGAAGAAATGCAGTGGATAATTGGGTATTCATTGGACAAATATATTATACTAGAACTGACATGTAATTACATTTTCACGCAATTTTGGTGCATAGATCCTGAGAAATCAGTACCCATAACAACCACCTCTGGCCGTAATAACGGCCTTGATACGCCTGGGCATTGAGTCAAACAGAGCTTGGATGGCATGTACAGGTACAGCTGCCCATGCAGCTTCAACACGATGCCACAGTTCATCAAGAGTAGTGACTGGCGTATTGCGACGAGCCAGTTGCTCGGCCATCATCGACTAGATGTTTTCAGTTGGTAAGAGATCTGGAGAATGTGCTGGACAGCGCAGCAGTCGAACATTTTCTGTATCCAGAAAGGCCCGTACAGGACCTGCAACATGCGGTCGAGCATTATCCTGCTGAAATGTAGGGTTTCGCAGGGATCGAATGAAGGGTAGAGCCACGGTTCGTAACACATGTGAAATGTAACGTCCACTGTTCAAAGTGCCGTCAATGCGAACAACAGGTGACCGAGACGTGTAACCAATGGCACCCCATACCATCACGCCGGGTGATACGCCAGTAGGCGATGACGAATACACGCGTTCACCGCATTGTCGCCAAACACGGATGCGACCATCATGACGCAACCGGTAATGGCGTGTTTGTCGCTGTTAGTAGTAGTTTATTCTGTAGTGAAGTAGAAGTGGATAGTTCCTGTGAATTATTATGGGTGGAGGTTACACTCAACAACCGAGCTAGGTTAATAGTTGGCTCCTTTTACCGACCTCCCGACTCAGCAGCATTAGTGGCAGAACAACTGAGAGAAAATTTGGATTACATTTCACATACATTTTCTCAGCATGTTATAGTCTTAGGTGGAGATTTCAATTTACCAGATATAGACTGGGATACTCAGATGTTTACGACGGTTGGTAGGGACAGAGCATCGAGTGACATTATACTGAGTGCACTATCCGAAAATTACCTCGAGCAATTAAACAGAGAACCGACTCGTGGAGATAACATCTTGGACCTCCTGATAACAAACAGACCCAAACTTTTCGATTCTGTAAGTGCAGAACTGGGAATCAGTGATCATAAGGCCGTCCCAGCATCGCTAAATATGGAAGTTAATAGGAATATAAAAAAGGGAGGAAGGTTTATCTGTTTAGCAAGAGTAATAGAAGGCAGATTTCAGACTACCTAACAGATCAAAACGAAAATTTCTGTTCCGACACTGACAATGTTGAGTGTTTATGGAAAAAGTTCAAGGCAATCGTAAAATGCGTTTTAGACAGGTACGTGCAGAGTAAAACTGTGAGGGACGGGAAAAACCCACAACAAAGTTAGGAAACTACTGCGAAAGCAAAGAGAGCATCACTCCAAGTTTAAACGCAGCCAAAACCTCTCAGACAAACAGAAGCCAAACGATGTCAAAGTTAGCGTAAGGAGGGCTATGCGTGAAGCGTTCAGTGAATTCGAAAGTAAAATTCTATGTACCGACTTGAAAGAAAATCCTAGGAAGTTCAGGTCCTACGTTAAATCAGTAAGTGGCTCGAAACAGCATATCCAGACACTCCGGGATGATGATGGCATTGAAACAGAGGATGACACGCGTAAAGCTGAAATACTAAACACCTTTTTCCAAAGCTGTTTCACAGAGGACGACCGCACTGCAGTTCCTTCTCTTAATCCTCGCACAAACGAAAAAATGGCTGACATCGAAATAAGTGTCCAAGGAATAGAAAAGCAACTGGAATCACGGAACAGAGGAAAGTCCACTGGACCTGACGGGATACCAATTCGATTCTACACAGAGTACGCGAAAGAACTTGCCCCCCTTCTAACAGCCGTGTACCGCAAGTCTCTAGAGGAACGGAAGGTTCCAAATGATTAGAAAAGAGCACAGGTAGTCCCATCTTCAAGAAGGGTCGTCGAGCAGATGAGCAAAACTATAGGCCTATATCTCTGACGTCGATCTCTTGTAGAATTTTAGAACACGTTTTTTGCTCGCGTATCATGTCGTTTTTGGAAACCGAGAATCTACTATGTAGGAATCAACATGGATTCCGGAAACAGCGATCGTGTGAGACCCAACTCGCTTTATTTGTTCATGAGACCCAGAACATATTAGATACAGGCTCCCAGGTAGATGCTATTTTCCTTGACTTCCACAAGGCGTTCGATACAGTTCCGCACTGTCGACTGATAAACAAAATAAGAGCCTACGGAATATCAGACCAGCTATGTGGCTGGATTGAAGAGTTTTTAGCAAACAGAACACAGCATGTTGTTCTCAATGGAGAGACGTCTACAGACGTTAAAGTAACCTCTGGCGTGCCACAGGGGAGTGTTATGGGACCATTGCTTTTCACAATATATATAAATGACCTAGTAGATAGTGCCGGAAGTCCCATGCTTCTTTTCGCGGATGATGCTGTAGTATACAGAGAAGTTGCAGCATTAAAAAATTGTAGCGAAATGCAGGAAGATCTGCAGCGGATAGGCACTTGGTGCAGGGAGTGGCAACTGACCCTTAACATAGACAAATGCAATGTATTGCGAATACATAGAAAGAAGGATCCTTTATTGTATGATTATATGATAGCGGAACAAACACTGGTAGCAGTTACTTCTGTAAAATATCTGGGAGTATGCGTGCGGAACGATTTGAAGTGGAATGATCATATAAAATTAATTGTTGGTAAGGCGGGTACCAGGTTGAGATTCATTGGCAGAGTGCTTAGAAAATGTAGTCCATCAACAAAGGAGGTGGCTTACAAAACACTCGTTCGACCTATACTTGAGTATTGCTCATCAGTGTGGGATCCGTACCAGATCGGTCGGACGGAGGAGATAGAGAAGATCCAAAGAAGAGCGGCGCGTTTCGTCACAGAGTTATTTGGTAACCGTGATAGCGTTACGGAGATGTTTAGCAAACTCAAGTGGCAGACTCTGCAAGAGAGGCGCTCTGCATCGCGGTGTAGCTTGCTCGCCAGGCTTCGAGAGGCTGCGTTTCTGGATGAGGTATCGAACATATTGCTTCCCCCTACTTATACCACCCGAGGAGATCACGAATGTAAAATTAGAGAGATTCGAGCGCGCATAGAGGCTTTCAGACAGTCGTTCTTCCCGCGAAGCATACACGACTGGAACAGAAAAGGGAGGTAATGACAGTGGCACGTGGGGTGACCTCCGCCACACACCGTTGGGTGGCTTGCGGGGTGTAAATGTGGATGTGGATGTAGATGATGTAAACAGAATCTGGATTCATCCGAAAATATGACGTTTTGCCATTCGTGCACCCAGGTTCGGCGTCGAGTACACCATCGCAGGCGCTGCTGTCTGTGAAGCAGCGTGGAGGGTAATCGCAGCCATGGTCTCCGAGCTTATAGTCCACGCTGCTGCACGATCCGTTACAGCCATGCGGATGAGATGCCTGTCATCTCGACTGCTAGTGATACGAGGCTGTTGGGATCCAGCACGGCGTTCGGTATTACCCTCCTGAACTCACGAATTCCATATTCTGCTAACAGTCATTGGATCTCGACCAACACGAGCAGCAATGTCGCGATACGATAAACCGCAATCGCGTTAGGCTATAATCTGACCTTTATCAAAGTCGGAAACGCGATGGTACGCATTTCTTCTCCTTACACGTGGCATCACAACAACGTTTCACCGGCAACGCCGATCAACTGCTGTTTGTGTATGAAAAATCGGTTGGAAACTTACCTCATGTCAGCTCGTTGTAGATGTCGCCACCGGCGCCAATCTTGTGTGAATGCTCTGAAAAGCTAATCATTTGCATGTCACAGCATCTTCATCCTGCCCGTTAAATTTCGCGTCTGTAGCACGTAATCTTCGTGGTGTAGCAATTTTAATGGCTAGTAGTGTAACTTATGCTAAGAACAACACCCACAGCCATGCCCGAAGGGTGACTGGATCCTCCGGCGGGAGGGCCGCACAATCCGTGACATGACGCCAGTAACCGCGCGGCCACTCCGCGCGGCCGACATATAAGTGTACCATGTTCAAAGATTAGAAGGTTTGTTCGCCCAGGCAACATTGATGTCTTTCCACAGTTGGACCAACAAAACGAACATGTTCGACGATGTTCCTGGATGCATTACGTGTTTCCACCTCTCGCCACATAAGAGGTACGCCCAACAATGTTGAAAGTGATGGTTATGGCGTGTGACATGGGGAGGCGTAAGGTCCCACTGGCGTACTGTCATCCAAATCATTGAACACGCTTCACTCTCCCGTCAACGCTACTTTAACACTGTACTCTTTCTGCATGTGAGTCTTTGCAGAGATGCAATCAGTTCTGACGTCTGTTTTAGGGATGACCATGCGCGAACATAATGGATGCGCTGGGGAGAGAGAAGCATTGCAATACGTCTACATGTAAGAACGACCATCTGCCAGTTGTCAAACACGCTCGTGGAAAAAATGGGGCATGGTAACACGTTGCAGAGCATGCACTGCTGTCCGTGGTAATCACACACCCTATTAAGAACCATCTACATCTAACATCCATACTACTAAAGCCACCGTATGACGCATGGCGGAGGGTACCCCGTACCACTACTAGCCATGTCATTGCTTTATTATTCCACTCGCATATAGAGCGATGGAATAACAACTGTCTGTATGTCTCTGTATGAGTCTTAATTTCTTGTATCATATCTTCGTTGTCCTTATGCGCAAAGTATGTTGGCAGCAGTAGAATCGTTCTGCAGTCAGCTTCATATGCTCCTTTAATCCGACATGGTACCGATCCCAAACACTCGAGAAGTACTCAAGAATAGGTCGCACCAGGGTCCTATACGCTGTCTCCTTTACACATGAACAACACTTTCCTAAAATTCTACCAAAAAACCGAAGTTAGCCATTCGCCTTCCCTATTACAACCCTCACCTGCTCTTTCCATTTCATATCGCATTGCAAAGTTACGCCCAGATATTTAAACGACGTGGCTGTCAAGCGGGACACTACTAACTCTGTATCCGACCATTGCGAGTCTGTTTTTCCTGCTCATCCGCTTTGACCCTCTAAATACGGCGCATTGGGAGAGAGCGCCGCAACCCAAGTTTTCACAGGAAATACGTGTTAGTCCGTAGTCCCCTCATTTTCTGTTAACACTATGCCGTCCAGGGACACCACAGTGGTGTCGTGCGCGAAATAGCGGTCAACGACCGGCGACACCACAGTGATGTCGTGTGCAGAGAATCGCTCAGTGGCCGGCGACAACAGTGACGTCGTGTGCATAGTATCGCGCAGTGTCCGGCGACAGCACTTTAGTATCTTTTGCATTCTGTTGGTATTTTGTTTAGGTAACAATAAGTTACACACGTCAACAAGTACGTGCCCTTTCATCATGGCAGACGAAAGACACGGTACGATTATTTACGATGAAAGCTCGGACGTCTTGTCTCACGTTTCGGACGACTTGGTCGAGTGGAAAGAAGACGGCTAGTACCGGCGGAGGTTCGAGTCATCCCTCGGGCATGGATGTGTGTGTTTGTCCTTAGTAGTGTGTAAGGTTAGGGACTGACGACCTTAGCAGTTAAGTCCCATAAGAGTTCATACACGTTTGAACATTTGGGAAGAAGACGCTGAACATAAAAAAAAATGAAAGTGAAGCAGAATCGTCAGAAGATAGTGAAATGCGTCCAAGAAGAATTCGGCGAACGCTACGGTTGCCAACTGATTCGGATGAATCAGAAGAAGACGACAGTGCACAGTGGTCAGACTTTGATTTACCGAGGACCAATAATAAATTTGAAGGATCTCACGGTCCAAACATATTTCCCAAAGATACACAGGGCGTAGAATTGTATATTGGCAACGATCTATTTGAATATATTAGCAACGAAACCAACAAGTACTACAGTCAAAATTGCCAATAGAAGGAAACAGGATAAAAATAATGCCAATTTCGTCGACAATACGGGACCCGAACTTAGAAAATGGTTTGGGCTTGCTATCTTTATGGGAATTGCAAAAAAAGCAAGGATCGATGATTATTGGTCAACGAATCCGTTGATACACACACCGATATTTCGCAAAACCATGTCCCGCACCGATTCAGACAAATATTATGATTTTTACGTTTTTCCGACAACAATATACCGGATAATGCCGACTGGCTTTTCAAAGTGCAATTCGTAATTGATTATTTTTCCAAAAAGTTTGAAGAAACCTTTAATCCAAGTGAAAACATCTCAATTGATGAAGGAATGAATGATACCGTGGCCTAGACGGTTAAATTTTGAAGTTTACAATCCGTCGAAATATGGCATACTCATTCGCATGCTCTGTGATTCGAGTACGGGATACATTTCCTCATTCAAGATATATAGCGAGTATAGGTTTGTGAGTCAGGAAGTCGTTTCTGAAAGTATTTGTATGGAGTGTAGCCATGTATGGAAGTGAAACATGGACGATAAATAGTTTAGACAAGAAGAGAATAGAAACTTTCGAAATGTGGTGCTACAGAAGAATGCTGAAGATTAGATGGGTAGATCACATAACTAATGAGGGTTTATTGAATAGGATTGGGGAGAAGAGAATTTTGCGGCGCAACTTGACTAGAAGAAGCGATCGATTGGTAGGACATGTTCTGGGGCATCAAGGGATCACCCATTTATTATTGGAGGGCAGCGTGGAGGGTAAAAATCGTAGAGGGAGACCAAGAGATGAATACACTAAGCAGATTCAGAAGGATGTAGATTTCAGTAGGTACTGGGAGATGAAGAAGCTTGCACAGGATAGAGTAACATGGAGAGCTGCATCAAACCAGTCTCAGGACTGAAGACCACAACAACTACAGCGGCGCTGGACAGCCTTTAGCAAAAGCAGTGATGGAACTATTGACACCTTCTTATGGAAAGTAGCATCACCTCCACATGGATATTTATTATAACAGTGTAGAACTTGCAGAGAAGTTACTTGAAAAGAAAATTCGAGTTTGTGGAACGATACGGCAAAATAGAGGATTTCAGAAAAAAAAGCGCGCAAAAGACACTGTGTTTGAAGCTTTTCATCAACGGAAAGGTGAAGTACTCGCACAGGTACAGAGAGCTTCGCAAACTAAAACGATAAGAATGATCTCTACAGTACATAATGCCACTTTGACTGACACTCAAAGAAAATGTAGAAAAACCAATTACACAAAAGAAAACCTGAAAGTGTATTAGACAACAACAAGTACATGAAAGGAGTGAATCAGGCAGACCAATATTTGAGTTATTACCCCATATACAGAAAAAGTATAAAATGGTCAAAAAAGGTTTGCATGTACCTCTTTAATTGCGCATTATTTAATGTGTTCCCCACATGGCAATATTTCAATACAGAAAACAAGAGTCTCCGATTTCACGATTTTTTATTGAAAGTCTCTGATAGGTGTGTAAAAGACCATGTACCTGCTTCTGAGCAAAACTTGGGGGCTGCCACTACATCATGATCCGGTTCATAGACTTTCCGGTCACATAAATCAAAACCAGCTAATACCTATTTCCGAAATGAATAAATGAAAACGAAAGAACTGAAATTTATGTTCCAACAACAAATAAAGGAGAACATCAAATTTAATGTGCAAATCTTGTGGAGTTGCGTTACATCTTGGAGACTGTTTTGCTGCACATCATACGAAAGAGAAGTTTTAAGTACCAAAGACAATGCAAATAAAAAAATACATGAAACAAACAAATATTGTATTTATT
The DNA here is from genome assembly GCF_021461385.2 of Schistocerca piceifrons. Taxonomy (NCBI): domain Eukaryota; kingdom Metazoa; phylum Arthropoda; class Insecta; order Orthoptera; family Acrididae; genus Schistocerca; species Schistocerca piceifrons. Next base: position 528,019,009 of record NC_060149.1, on the reverse strand, counting down.
TTCGTCTGTACATCTTCGAAATTTTATGAAAGTAGGGGAACAGGGCTGTGAACTTACGAGAACTAACGACGAGATCAGTGAAACTTAACAATTTATAATCTCCCGATAATGTCAAGAACGGCCGGCGAAAAGCTAAGTAATCCGAACTAGCGCTGCCGGCGCCAAGAGAATACATTTGTACGAGACGTGCGGACGGCAAAGTGTTAATAGGAAATAGCCGGTTCGCTCTTCCCCCGAGTATTGCACGTGTGTACCTCCTGTTTCGAGGGCCGATTTGGCCGAGCGGTTCTAGGCGCTTCAGTCGGGAACCGCGCGACCGCTATGGTCGCAGGTTCGAATCCTGCCTCGGGCATGGATGTGTGTGATGTCCTTAGGTTGGATAGGTTTAAGTAGTTCTAAGTTCTAGGGGACTGATGGCCTCAGATGTTAAGTCTCATAGTGCTCAGAGCCATTTTATTTCCTGTTTCCTTGTATAGAGAGCGAGAAACTATCCGTTGAATTGGAAACATCGCACAGGCGGCACACCATACCGCGCGCCGTGAACCACGTACGTATTTACTATGTCGTATCTCCCTTTGCTTTTACCGCTGTCTGTGTTGACCGTCACTACATACTGCGACACGTGCAATGCACGTAATTACGTCTTTGCTGCCTTTTGCTTTTCTAGGTATAGGGACAGCGTACATGATGAAGTTGTACCTCAAATACTTCATGGGCTGTCCGAGGACGAAGAAAAAGGGACAGAGCATCTATGAAAGTGAAGGGGAGTGGATTGCCACACTAGCGATTCAGAACAATTTCTTAGATGAGATTCGAGGCAATGATTACCGTTTGTATTTCGGAAATTTGGGGAAACACTTTGGATAAACAATTCCTTATCTTTGTGGGATAAAACAAAACCAGAAAACAGTATAAAGGTATTGCCAGGACCGACCCGAGCGGGCAGAAATACTTCGTCGGTATTGGACGCGTTTATGAGATTCCTTCCTACAGATATTATTGACAAAATTGTTGGTTACAGAAACCTACATATTTTAGAACGGAGATGTACAACTCAGTATAGGAGGGAAAGATAAAATGGAAATGAGCGCATGGCATCGTTGGCCGCGAGGTCCATGCCACATTGGGCGACTTGCGCGCCGGGGATGAGGATGAAATGATGATGAGGACTGTGGTGTCACCGCCAGACACCACACTTGCTAGGTGGTAGTTTAAATCGGCCGCGGTCCATGTAGTACATGTCGGACCCGCGTGTCGCCACTGTGATCGCAGACCTAGCGCCACCACCAAGGCAGGTCTCGTGATACGAGAGTGGACTCGACCCCAGTTGTACGAGAGCACTAGCTACCGCCCCAGTTGTACGAGAACCAAGCTACCGCCCAGTTGTACGCGAACCTAGCTATCGCCCAGTTGTACGAAGCCTTTCTCTCTCATTAGCCGAGAGACAGAATAGCCATCAGCTAAGTTAATGGCTACGAACTAGCAAGGAGCCATTTGTATCAGTGCCTATAGCTTACGAGTAATCAAGAGAGATGTATTCCAAGGAATTATTAAAAGTTAAGTAAAAAGCATCTACATACTTTTCTTCTTATTCATTCATAAGTTTTTATGTTCCAGACTTCACGCCCGTCTGCTTATTGCCGTTCGTGCACTATCGGCCACAGCGTTAGTTTAGCATTCCTTTTCAGCAATCAACATCACGGTGTCGGTCCAGCTACCGACACTACAATTATTGGCGACGAGGGAAAAGGACCTTTTTCTGATTGCTTACATTTATTTCTGATTGCTTACATTTAATTGTGTCATGGCTTCGCCACAATCTCCAGATGTACTGTCCGAATTTTATCGCTTGCAGAATCAGCAGACGCAGGCGTTACTGGATGCCCTTGGACAGCTCGTCCAGGGTCAACGTGCGCTGCACATCGATGCGGCCGCAGCCGCTTCACCGCTACCGCAGCCACAACCTGCCGTTGCACCGCCTTTTAGGCACTACGACCCGAACCACGAGACCTGGCAAGAGTGGTCTCGTCAGTTCGCCTTTCACATGGCTGCCTACAGAATTCAAGGTAATGAGCGGCAGCCGTTTTTGCTTTCTTGTGTCGGTGTGTCCACATACCGTGTGATAGTGAAATTGTTTCCCCGCCGCGACGTAGCAACTTTGTCATACGAGGAAATTTTGTCTGCCTTAGAGGCCTATTTCAAAGAAACAGTTAATGTGGTTGCAAAACGGTATACGTTTTTTCGTACAAAACGTACGGCCGGTCAAACTAATAGGGAGTGGGTAGCAACATTGCAAGGACTTACTAGGGACTGTGCCTTTGAATGTGACTGTGGTCTTTCTTATTCAGATACAATGGTGCGTGATGCAATTGCACAGAACGTTTCTGATGTTCGCATACGGGAGCAAATTTTGAAACTAGTTAATCCCTCCCTTCAACAAGTGATAGACATATTGGATAGACAGGACACACTGGACTGTGCTCAGGAATCTTTTGAAACTTCGCCAGCCGTGTGTAACATTAACCGGCCCTCTGGACGCGCTGCGCGGCCCGGTAACCGGGCCTCGCGCACGGCGACACAGCGACCGCCGCGTGCTAAGCCAGGTGTGCCGCGCCAGCCCACAAATGTAGTGAAATCATGCCCGCGGTGTGCTACTAGACATTCGCGTGAACATTGCCCGTCACGCCAAGCTATTTGCTTTTTCTGCAATAAGAAAGGACATGTTCAAAGTGTTTGCCAGAAAAAGCTCAGATCAGACAATCACAATCATTCCAGGCCCTTTGCTTCGTGCCGGAATCGAACCAAGGCCACTCAGGCTCGTGGACCTTCGCCTATGGACATTCATGTCGTTAATTCCACTTCGTCCAGTGACACTTTCTCTAACAGTGACTGTGATCGTCCCACAAAAACTGTGCGTCGACGTCGCCGGAAATCACGTCAATTAGCAAGTGATTCTGTACCAGTGTCTGTTCCAATTGCACAAAACAGTCGCTCTTGTCGTCAGCAGGACAATAAACTTTTTGTGGACTTAGACTTTGACGGCCAAGTGATACCATTCCAGCTCGATACCGGAGCTGCAGTTTCATTGCTCAATCACGACACGTACAAACAACTGGGCGCACCTCCGTTGCGTGCCGCAAATGTTAAGCTAACTACATATTCCGGACAGAAAATTCCTGTGTTAGGACAGTGCAGCCTTCTTGCAACATACAAGGGACAAACAAAACTTGTGTCGTTTTACGTTCTTCGTTCTTCTTCTGCAGTGAACTTGTTTGGTCTAGATTTATTTAAGTTGTTCCACATGTCTATTGTAAATCAGGTCCTATCAGTGAATCAGACTGTGCCTACAGACAGTGTTTCTCGGCTGTGTGACGAATTTGCAGACATTTTTGCACCGGGCTTAGGTTGCGCTAAAAACTATGAAGCACATTTAGAACTGAAGGTAAACGCGCAACCGAAATTTTTCAGGGCGCGCAATGTTCCCCACGCATTGCGTGATGAGGTCGCAAGAACGTTACACGATCTCGAATCACAGGGTGTAATTGAACGTGTGCAAGCTTCTCTCTGGGCCTCACCCTTAGTAATTTTGCCAAAACCTTCCGGAAAATTGAGACTTTGCGTGGACTTCAAGGCCACAGTGAATCCACAGCTAGTGACTGCTACTTTTCCTTTGCCCCGCCCGGAAGATCTTTTTGCTAAACTGTGCCCGGGAAAATATTTTTCAAAGTTGGACCTAGCCGATGCGTACTTGCAAATACCGGTGGACGACGAATCCCAGCGCGTATTGGTGGTTAACACGCATCTTGGATTGTACCGCTTCAAAAGACTGCCATTCGGGTGTGCATCCGCCCCTGCCTTGTTTCAGCAATATTTACAAACTATTTGTGCGTCGGTCCCTACTGCAGCAAACTATCTGGACGATATAGTGATCTCCGGACAGACAGAAGAAGATCATCTTGCGAATTTACGAACATTATTTCAGGTCTTGCGGCAAAATGGTCTTCGCTTGAGGAAGGACAAATGTGTGTTTTTTGCTCGTGACTTACCATACCTGGGACATGTCATTAATGCCCAAGGCATACATCCGAGTCCAGAGCTCCTCCGTGCCATACACGACTTGCCGTCCCCTCAAAATCTGAAACAGCTACAGAGTGTGTTGGGTAAAATTAATTATTACCATAAATATGTGCGCAATGCCTCTTCCATTTCCGCTCCGCTTCATCGCTTACGCCGTAAAGGTGTTCCGTTCGTCTGGACGACGGAATGTGAACGCGCCTTTCGCCAGTTGAAATCGGCGTTGCTTTCTAATACTTGCCTTACGCCATTCGATCCCCAGAAACCCCTTTTGTTGATGGTAGATGCATCGGATTTCGGGATCGGTGCTGTGCTTGCGCACAAAGTTGGCTCCCATGATCGCCCTATTGCCTTTGCGTCCAAATTGCTCTCGTCTGCGCAAAGAAATTATTCACAGATAGAGAAAGAAGCTTTGGCTCTCGTGTTTGGTGTTACTAAGTTCCATGATTTCTTGTATGGTCGTCACTTCACCATCATCACAGACCACAAACCTTTGACATCGCTTTTTCATCCGACCAAGCCTGTACCTCCACGTACAGCGCAGAAATTCATTCGCTGGTCTATTTTCCTCTCGCAGTACCGCTACGATATCTTGTATCGGTCCACTGCTAAGCACGGAAACGCCGATGCGTTGTCCCGTTTGCCTGTTGCTGAGGATAAAGCATTCGATTCTTCCGAACTTGCTTGCATGTTCATTGATTCGGAAACCGATGAAGTGGTCGAATCGTTTCCGATTGATTTTCGTCGTGTCGCTACAGCCACAGCTGCTGACCCTGTCCTTGCTACTGTTTTACGTTTTGTTGCTACGCAATGGCCTTTGTCACAGTCTCGGATCGAGGATCCGTTGGTTCGCCGATTTTTTGCTCACAAGGAGAGACTTTTTGTTCGACGTGGTGTTTTGTTGTTGCGTTCTGATAATGATCAGTCCAGAGTCGTGGTCCCACGTTCGTTACAGTCCTCTGTTTTACGGCTTCTTCACCAAGGACATTGGGGTATAGTGCGAACGAAACAACTTGCTCGTCAGCACTGTACTTGGTTCGGAATCGATGCTGCGATTACGAATATGTGTTCTTCGTGCCCGGCGTGTGCCGAACAACAATCCGCACCGCCGCGGAAAGTCTTTGCGTGGCCAAAAGCCACTTCCCCTTGGCAACGCTTGCACATTGATTTTGCTGGTCCATTCTGGAATGCTCGATGGTTGGTTCTGGTCGACGCCTTCAGTAATTTTCCTTTTGTTGTCCGGATGTCTTCCACGACGTCCTCCGCCACCATCCAAGCGTTGTCTGCTATCTTTTGCATTGAAGGTCTTCCGCAGACTATTGTTTCCGACAATGGCCCACAATTCATGTCCGCAGAATTCCAGTCTTTCTGCCAGGCCAATGGTATTCAACATCTGACATCCGCGCCGTTTTCGCCTCAGTCCAACGGTGCCGCTGAACGATTGGTCCGGACTTTCAAGTCACAGATGTTGAAATTGAAAGAGTCGCATTCTCGGGAGGACGCATTGTTGCTCTTTTTGTCTTCGTATCGCTCTCAGCCCCGAGATGGTCGCTCGCCGGCTGAGTTGCTCCACGGTCGTCCTCATCGCACCTTGATGTCTTTGCTGCATCCGCCGCATCAGGTTCCTGCGCAGCGGCAGACTCCTGCTTTTGCTCCAGGCGACGTTGTATTTTATCGCAACTATCGAGGTTCACGGCGTTGGCTCGCAGGGCGCATTCTTCGCTGCCTCGGCCGCGCGATGTATTTGGTTTTGGGGACCTCTGGTGAGGTGCGTCGGCATCTCAATCAGCTGCGCCTCTGTCGTCGCTCGGGTTCTGCCGCTCCCCGTCTGCTTTCAGCGACGGTGCCGTCCGGTCAGCGCCCTGGGGACCCATCTACTGGCTCGCCTCATCCCCAGGTGTTACCGACGATGCCTTCCATTTTGCCCCATGGCGACGCGCCGCCGCCGCCGCAGCAGCAGCAGCAGCAGCAGCCGCCGCCGCCGCCGACCGCATTCGACGCTTCGTTGCAGCCGCCAAGCGCCTCCCAGGGTCACGCGCCGCCGATCGCTTCCCGTGACCAGCTGTCCTCCGCCATGGAACGCCCGCCCGCTCCGGACCACATGACGTCATCGCGCGTCGGCTACCCCGACGCCATGGACATCGACCCTTCGGTCCCTCATGTCTTATTACGGGCGCATACACCGCATGTTGACGTGCACCCTGGACTAGTTTTGCAGGCGTTTCCTAGCTCCCCTCGGACCGGATGGCCGGGTGCGGGTGGCACAGCCTCGCCTGTTGTTAGGCTACCCACCTCATCGCATACGTCAACATGTGGTCCTCCCCACGGCGGGCGGAAGCCTTATTACACGACCGTTCGCCGATTTGCGGGGGAGGAATGTGGTGTCACCGCCAGACACCACACTTGCTAGGTGGTAGTTTAAATCGGCCGCGGTCCATGTAGTACATGTCGGACCCGCGTGTCGCCACTGTGATCGCAGACCTAGCGCCACCACCAAGGCAGGTCTCGTGATACGAGAGTGGACTCGACCCCAGTTGTACGAGAGCACTAGCTACCGCCCCAGTTGTACGAGAACCAAGCTACCGCCCAGTTGTACGCGAACCTAGCTATCGCCCAGTTGTACGAAGCCTTTCTCTCTCATTAGCCAAGAGACAGAATAGCCATCAGCTAAGTTAATGGCTACGAACTAGCAAGGAGCCATTTGTATCAGTGCCTATAGCTTACGAGTAATCAAGAGAGATGTATTCCAAGGAATTATTAAAAGTTAAGTAAAAAGCATCTACATACTTTTCTTCTTATTCATTCATAAGTTTTTATGTTCCAGACTTCACGCCCGTCTGCTTATTGCCGTTCGTGCACTATCGGCCACAGCGTTAGTTTAGCATTCCTTTTCAGCAATCAACATCACGGTGTCGGTCCAGCTACCGACACTACAAGGACAACACACCCAGCCCCGAGCGGAGAAAATATCCAACCCGGCCGGGAATCGAACCCGGGCCCGCTTGCGCGGGAGGCGAGCACGTTACCACCCACCTAAGCAGGCGAACACGAGGGCAAGATAGCCTAGGTTTACTACTTCTTCGGAAATGAAGGCTCTTTGTTTTGTTCTGTTCTTGATCGCTCTCAACATGAGTAGCCACGCCAATGTCCGGACACGTTTCTTCCGGAAACGTAGTGATACGGGGATGATGGCTTGCGGAGCTGCGTTTTCCTGTAACAGATGTATGTTCCTACCGAGAAGCATCAGTTTTGATGAGAGGACGAGCAGGGGAATACGAGAAAAGTGTGATAAATTAGCAACCATTAGGAAGGTGAACACAGGTTTTGAATGTAAGTGTAAAAACAATTTGAGACAATTGATGAAATGCTGCTTCCTTTTTGAAGTCGGTGTGGTTTCATCCAACCCATGCCTGCAGAGCCGGCAAAGTATGGCCTGATATTGTATGCCATGTGCGACCATGTAACACAGTTTTGAGATATATGCAGCATAAAAGGGGAAGGTCCTGTTCGGCACAGTCAAGCAACTAGATCAGCCCATCTTATGTTCTCACTACTACACTAGCTATCCATTGGCGTAGTTTATTCTGGAGAACGGTGAAACATTTCTTGGTATAATAAAAAAGAGATCTCCTCAGACTTTCTGGATCTGAAATCCCGACAAAGGGGTTCTTCGCTATTTGTATTCCAGGACAACTGCACCCTGGTATCCTATATGACAAAGAAACAAACATATGTCCTCCTGTTATCTACAATGCATGACTGCGAGTAAATGGACAGAAAAACGGAAAACCTACCCCAATAACGGGATATAACATACCAAAGGGGGCGTGGATACAGTTTACCGAAAGTGTTCTCTTTATTCGGCTTCAAGGAAAACGAAAAGGTGGTCGCTGGCAATATTCTCCAGATTTTTGGACATGGCAGGAATGAATGCACACATATTGTAGATGCTGCATAATATATACCAAACACGTTGTAGACAGGACTTCCTGGAAAACAAGACACTACAAAGACCGCGCAAAACTTAAAAATTTGCCAAAGTGTATGCATATATTCCTCTAAACCTACCGAGAAGCAACTAATACCGAATAAACGAGACAATTTTGAATGAAAAAAGAATAGGTCCGGGCCATGGATGTAACCAAAACACATGAACAAGAAGAGAACTGTGCGTTATTCGACATGCAAACATTTTCTGTGTAAGAATGACTCAACACGTAGTTTGCGACTGCTGTCGTCGAAGAGAAGATGGAGAAATGGAACTGCTGAGCGATTGACGATTAGTGGTTTCATATTCATTCATATAAAGATTTGTAGGTCATTAACTTCAGTTACTATGAGAAATATATATATATATACATAATTTATATTGTAATTATTCAATATTATACATTACTAAAAGCAGAAGTATTGCTATTATAAAGCATAGTTAACGTATTAGTTTAGCTTCATCCCCTAAAATCATACCGAAGTTAAAATAAATATTATTTTTCTTTGACGTTTAATGTCCCTATATTGTGCTGACGTTATGCAAGTAATAACACTTACAAAAATGTACGGATGGTACCATTTCCGAAACGCGGCACCCATATGCCCGCGCGGTATCTCGTATGAATGTGAGGCACGACATTTAGAGCCAGCTACCATTCATTATACCAACTGGAAATTTTGTCTAAGTCATCTTGTATCCTCCTACAGTCACTCAACGTCGACATCTTATCATACACCACAGCATTATCAGCAAACAAACGCATGCCGCTGCCCACCCTGTCCACGAAATCATTTACACTACTGGCCTTTAAAATTGCTACACCAAGAAGAAATGCAGATGATAAATGGGTATTCATTGGACAAATATACTAGAACTAACATGTGATTACATTTTCACGCAATTTTGGTGCATAGATCCTGAGAAACCAGTACCCAGAACAACCACCTCTGGCCGTAATAACGGCCTTGATAACGCCTGGGCATTGAGTCAAACAGAGCTTGGATGGCGCGTACAGGTACAGCTGCCCATGCAGCTTCAACACGATACCACAGTTCATCAAGAGTAGTGACTGCGTATTGTGACGAGCCAGTTGCTCGGCCACCATTGACCAGACGTTTTCAATTGGTGAGAGATCTGGAGAATGTGCTGGCCAGGGCAGCAGTCAAACATTTTCTGTATCCAGAAAGGCCCGTATAGGACCGGCAACATGCGGTCGTGCATTATCCTGCTAAAATGTAGGGTTTCGCAGGGATTGAATGAAGGGTAGAGCCACGTGTCGTAACAAAAAATTGGCTCTGAGCACTATGCGACTTAATTTCTTAGGTCATCAGTCGCCTAGAACTTATAACTAATTAAACCTAACTAACCTAAGGACATCACACACAGCCATGCCCGAGGCAGGATTCGAACCTGCGACCGTAACGGTCGCTCGGTTCCAGACGGCAGCACCTAGAACCGCACGGCCACTCCGGCCAGCGTGTCGTAACACATCTGAAATGTAACTTCCACTGTTCACAGTGCCGTCAATGTGAACAAGAGGTGACCGAGACGTGTAACCAATGGCACCCAATACCATAACGCCGGGTGATACGCCAGTATGGCGATGACGAATACACGCTTCCAATGTGCGTTCGCCGCAATGTCGCCAAACACGGATGCGACCATCGTGATGCTGTTAACAGAACCTGGATTCATCCGAAAAAATGACGTTTTGCCATTCGTGCACCCAGGTTCGTCGTTGAGAACACCATCGCAGGCGCTCCTGTCTGTGAAGCAGCGTCAAGGGTAACCTCAGCCATGGTTAAAATGGCTCTGAGCACTATGGGACTTAACTGCTGAGGTCATCAGTCCCCTAGAACCTAGAACTACTTAAACCTGACTAACCTAACGACATCACACACATCCATGCCCGAGGCAGGATTCGAACCTGCGACCGTAGTGGTCTCGCAGTTCCAGACTGTAGCGCCACTCCGGCCGGCGCAGCCATGGTCTCCGAGCTGATAGTCCATGGTGCTGCAAACGTCGTCGAACTGTTCGTGCAGATGGTTGTTGTCTTGCAAACGTCCCCATCTGTTGACTCAGGAATCGAGACGTGGCTGCACGATCCGTTACAGCCACACGGATAAGATGCCTGTCATCTCGACTGCTAGTGATACGAGGCCGTTGGGATCCAGCACGGCGTTCCGTATTACCCTCCTGAACCCACCGATTCCATATTCTGCTAACAGTCATTGGATCTCGACCAACGCGAGCAACAATGTCGCGATACTAAACCGCAATCGCGATAGGCTACAATACGACCCTTATCAAAGTCGGAAACGTGATGGTACGCATTTCTCCTCCTTACACGAGGCATCTCAACAACGTTTCACCAGGCAACGCCGGTCAACTGCTGTTTGTGTATGAGAAATCGGTTGGAACGTTTCCTCATGTCAGCACGTTGTTGGTGTCGCCACCGGCACCAACCTTGTGTGAATGCTCTGAAAAGTTCATCCTTTGCATATCACAGCATCTTCTTCCTGTCGGTTATGATAACACAGTGGACCAATCACACTTCCGCTCCTGACGACACGCTTGTCTCTGATGAACATTTGCCATCCATGGCAACGTACTTGGTCCTATAACTTAGGAAGTCTTTAAGCCACTCACATATTTGTGAACCTATTCCATATGCTAGGCAACGGCCTTGCCGCAGTGGATACACCGGTGCCCGTCAGATCACCGAAGTTAAGCGCTGTCGGGCGTGGCTGGCACTTGGATGGGTGACCATTGGGCCGTCATGCGCTGTTGCCATTTTTCGGGGTGCACTGAGCCTTGTGATGCCAACTGAGGAGCTACTCGACCGAATACTATCGGCTCCGGTCAAAGAAAACCATCGTAACGACCGGGAGAGCGGTGTGCTGACCACACGCCCCTCCTATCCGCATCCTCGGCTGAGGATGACACGCGCCGGCCGGAGTGGTCGTCCGGTTCTAGGCGCTGCAGTCTGGAACCGAGCGACCGCTACGGTCGCAGATTCGAATCCTGCCTCGGGCATGGATGTGTGTGGTGCCCTTAGGTTAGTTAGGTTTAATTAGTTCTAAGTTCTAGGCGACTGATGACCTCAGCAGTTAAGTCGCATAGTGCTCAGAGCCATTTTGAGGATGACACGGCGATCGGATGGTCCCGATGGGCCACTTGTGGCCTGACGGAGTGCTACTCCACATGCTCGTACCTTCGTTAACAGTCTACAATGGGGCATCGTGTCAAATGCTTTCCGGAAATACATAAAATGAATCTGCATAGTTCGCAGTATATTACGTGACAAAAGAGCACGGCGAGTTTCGCACGAGCGATGTTTTCTGAAAGGAGGAGGAGGAGATTACGGTTTAACGTCCCGTCGACAACGAGGTCATTAGAGACGGAGCACAAGCTCGGATTACGGAAGGATGGGGAAGGAAATCGGCCGTGCCCTTTCTAAGGAACCATCCCGGCATTTGCCTGAAGCGATTTAGGGAAATCACGGAAAACCTAAATCAGGATGGCCGGACGCGGGATTGAACCGTCGTTCTCCCGAATGCGAGTCCAGTGTGCTAACCACTGCGTCACCTCGCTCGGTTCTGTTTTCTGAAACCAAGATTCTCGGACTGCAGAAAACTTTTAATAGTCGAACTGAGAGTATAGATTCTGCAGCAAGCCGAAGTTATGGTTACTGTTCTGTAATTGTGCGGGTCCGTTCTGTTACCTTTCTTACATACAGGAGGCACTGCGCTTTTTTCCAGTCGCTTGGGACTTTGCACTGGGCGAGAGATGCAAGCTAGATGAGGGGTAAGAGCCGCAGAGGACTCTTTGTAAAGCCGAATTGTGATTCAATCGGGACCTGGCGACTTATTTGTTTTCTTTAGTTGTTTCTCTAAGCTAGGGATGCTTATTACTATGTCGTCCATACTGGGGTCTGTCCGATGAGAGCATGTTTGTACGATTCTCATGTATGAACGAGCTCTGAAATACAAAATTTACATCTTCGGCTTTCGTTTTGCTATCTTCAACTGCCACGCCAGACTGGTCAACAAGGGAATGGAACGAAGCCTTAGACACTTAGTGGTAGTAGCTGTTGTGTGTTTCGAATGTAGACCTTTTCACAGATGCATGCATCTCTACTAACCTTTGCTTCGTGTAATTTTTCGTTCTCTTTTGAACCGAGAGAGCAACAGTTCCTCTTTCCTCAGCATTTTCCGAATTTCATTATTAAACCATGGAGCGTCTTCTCCATCATTAACCCATTTACTAGGCATATTAAGTCTCCAGACCACGGCTTTAAGTGATGTCATTTCACTGTCTAAGTGAGATGGTAACAATGGCTTATCTGCTCTTTCTAGCAGGCACACTCCCCTAGCCTTCTTGACAGAGTTATTGGCTTTCGTCGCCATTGTTGCTATAATGACATCGTGATCGTTAATCCCCGTTTCTATACTGGCGTTGTCGAGGGGTCCGGCCTATTTGTGACAACAAAGTCTAAAATATTTCCATAGCGTGTGGGCTGCCGAACTACCTGCTCAAGACAGTTTTCAGAAAACGTGTTCAAAACTACTTCGCACGACTTTTTCTGCAAACATCCTCCCCCACCCCCCTCCAAATGAATCTATAAACACCTCAGTCTATACTCGGTAGATAAAGTTGCCTCCGACTTCTTCACACGCTACTGACCGTCGATTTTCTTTGAATTATCATAGCGGAATCTGGTGCCGGTTAAAGCATCCAACTATTAGCTTGAGTTCACCTACACCTGTTACACACGACTTGATAACTTCATTGCTACGCTCAACTTCGAACTCAAGAGAGACAATATTTCAGTTAATCGCAATAAACACTCCCCCTCCTATGGCGTCTAATCTGTTTTTCCGCCGGACGGAGTAGCTGCGCGGTTTAGGCGCCTTGCCACGGTTCACGCGGCTTAGCTTAAGTTATATTACGTAGTGTGTAAGCCTAGGGACCGATGACCTCGTCAGTTTGGTCCCACAGGAACTCACGACAAATTTCAATTTCTTCTGTTTTTCCGATATACGTTCCACGAATCGCTAAATAGCTCAGAGCTTTCCACTTTGCGTTTCAGCCAGCTGTCTGCCCCAAGAATAATTTAAGCATGAGAATTTTCCTGCAGGGCAGTAAAATCGGGAACTTTGCTACAATACTTCGACAATTTACAGATAAAATTTTGACAGTCGAAGTGCCTTTGCTCTGAACGCAGTCTAACTCCCCCATCCTGCGTATCGACTGGCGCGTGTTCCTCAGAGTACCTCTAACTACCTCCTAGCCTAAAAAGCTCCACGTGCATTCCAAAACTACTGTTACCCGAGTAATTGCTTCATTTGTGTAGTGCACCACTGACCTATCAAGGGGAGTTCTACAAATCCCCACCCGATAACGCAGGTCTAGAAATGTGCAACCAAGACCATCGCAGAGTCGACGAAATCTTTGGCTGAGATCCTCCACTCGGCTCCAAACTAAAGGACGTCGATCAACTCTGGGAACATTGCTGCAATTTGCAAGCCCTGCTTGCACCCCATGCGTCAGGCCAGCGGCCTTCACTACCTCTGCCAATTGCCTGTATGAAGTTAGGATAGCCTCAGAACCCATGCGACAGACGCCGTTTGTGTTGGACTGGATTGGATTGTTTGGGGGAAGAGACCAAACAGCGAGGTCATCGGTCTCATCGGATTAGGGAAGGACGGGGAAGGAAGTCGGTCGTGCCCTTTCAAAGGAACCATCCCAGCATCTGCCTGGAGCGATTTAGGGAAATCACGGAAAACCTAAATCAGGATGGCCGGACGCGGGATTGAACCGTCGTCCTCCCGGATGCGAGTCCACTGTGCTAATCGCTGCGCCACCTCGCTCGGTGCCGTTTGTGTTGACCTGAAACACTATGTGCATACGACTGCACCCTGCACGCTCGACAGCTGCAAGGCAGGGCCGTCTCCACATCTCGGTTGATGCCCCCAGCAGACTTACTGGGCGCACACTGCTTTCTTTCCAACCCTGAACGATATCTGTCTGAGGGGCTCAATAACGCGCCGAACGTTGGAGCTACCGATTACTAGTAAACCCCTGCCCCCCGTGTGCCTTCTTGGACCCTGCTGAAGTAGCGGCCTCATGTCCACTTACAGGGTGAATGGGCGAGGCCAGACGGCCAGTCTCCACATTGATCCTCCACCTCGAGCGACGCGAACGCTTTGTCACCCACCACTCATCCTGCTGAGAGGGTGGATCCATCGTGTCGGGTACATTAGGGGGTGCTGCGGCAGCAACTGCCGTGGGCGTGACAAACAACACTTGAAGTGTCCCATGCGTCGCGCCAGATTCTCCGCCACTGCTATACCCTGAGGCAGCAGTTCAAATGGTTCAAATGGCTCTGAGCACTATGGGACTCAACATCTTAGGTCATAAGTCCTCTAGAACTTAGAACTGCTTAAACCTAATTAACCTAAGGACATCACACACACCCATGCCCGAGGCAGGATTCGAACCTGCGACCGCAGCAGTCCCGCGGTTCCGGACTGCAGCGCCAGAACCGCACGGCCACCGCGGCCGGCTGAGGCAGCAGTCTGAAGGTGACTAACCATAGCCACAAGAGCATTCAGGTGTTCGCGAACTGCAGTCAATTGCCCCTTGCGTCCGCACACAGCATGCATACTTCCTACCCACCCTGGGAAGTCTAACTGAAAAAGTGTACTGTTAAAGTAAAGAGAATCCTTGATATGCAATTTTCTACCCTTAAGGAGCAATGTAGCTCGCTGTTCAGAAGAAATGAAAACTACGCTACAGACTAAATGAATTTACAATTAGAAAACGCGAGATTAAACCTTGTAAACGGAAAAGCACACACGAAATTTAAGAAATATACTACGAAGAAAACACAGGAAAAAATAAACAATTAACTCGATGTATGATGTCCCGCAGTTTGTTATATCCTGAGGAGCATCATAAATTGCTGTGGATTCAGTGTAATTATAGTCTTGCAATGAAATCATCAGTTATGTTCGTCTTATTGCTTATTTCTTTAAGTTATCTTTTACACTATACTGTAGCAGTGCTTTCTATGTATGGTCCAAGTTTCATTTATATGTGGAGGAAAAGTCATTGCAACCTGCTTCCTTTACATTTCTTCTGTGCTTCGTTGTAGTTACTTGGGAATGGTCCAATCCGACATGTCGAAAATTGTCCCGAAATTTTTTTTACAGGAGGAGTGCACGGTAAGAAACAACGTCAAAATTTTAGCTGATAAGATAAACTGCAAGTATTAAACAAAAAGCTGAAAATTGCTAAATTCGTAGCTCGCCAAGCGGTTGGAGGAATGAACACCCCTACTGCATTTGTAGCAGACAGCCCATGCACAACACGGCAAGCGCATATCCTTGGTTGTCGGCACATCGGTAAACAGAAACACGGTAAGATGTTATCGGAATTTCTAAAGTGAATTTCAGTTTTCGTAGATAGTTTCTCTGTCACAATTGCTCACAGTTACTATTCGTTAGAATTCGTAATTTATTTAATATCCATAGTAATTAGCAGTTCCCTTTGCGGTATAGTTGAATGTTAACAATGAAGATGAAACTGCCGGCCTTGGTGGCCGAGCGGTTCTAGGCGCTACAGTCTGGAATCGCGCGACCGCTACGGTCGCAGGTTCGAATCCTACCTCGGGCATGGATGTGTGTGCTGTCTTTAGGTTAGTTAGGTTTAAGTAGTTCTAAGTTCTAGGGGACTGATGACCTTAGAAGTTAAGTCCCATAGTCCTCAGGGCCATTTGAAGATGAAACTCAATTAGTTGTGTATCTCCTTCGTATATGCTTGCTAATCGCACCTGTCACTCTGCAGATTCAAGAGTTTCACAGTAATGTGGAGTCCAATAATATTTAAACTTTGAAAAGTTGAAATATGAAGAACGTGGTATGTGATCGAAATCACTTCTCCTGAAGACCTACAGGTGTATTATTTATTAATTAATTTCTTGGATATTCATTGGAATGATGTTCACATTTCATTAGAAATTTTGTAAAAGTTATAAGAAACAGGAAACACTTTTAAACCGACAGTATTTTGGCGGTACGTTGACGACACTTTTATAGTGTGGCCTCATGGTCTGGACCGTCTCCAAGAATTTTTACGTCACATGAACTCCATACATGAAAACAAAGTTTACCATGGAGATAGAGAAAGATGGTTGTCTGCCATTTTTAGACGTCTTGGTGCGACGGAAGAGTGATGGCACACTTGGTCACTCGGTGTACAGAAAGCCCACTCATACAAACCTATATCTACAAGCTACTAGTTGCCACCATCCAGCACAAACAATGGGCGTTCTCAAAACCTTGGTCCACCGTGCCCATACCACCTCTGACGCCAACAGTCTTGAAGCGGAACTGGAACACCTGCAAAAAGTATTTTTGAAGAATGGATTTTCACCTAGGCAAGTGAGCAGAGTGATGAAGACCTACAAACGACGGAACGAGGAAGAGGCTTTCAGGTCGACTGTTTATCTACCATTTATAGGGAATATTTCTTCACAGATAGGCAGAATATTGAGAAAGTATCAAGTGAGAGTCATCTTTCATCCTCCTTCCAAAATTTGATCACTGGTGGGATCCGTTAAAGACGACCTGGGCCTGCGTAAACCAGGTGTTTACAAAATTCCGTGTGAATGCGGCAAATCATATATAGGGCAAACGACACGAACTGTGCAGGAACGCATTGTGGAACACCAACGGCATACTCGCCTTCTCCAACCCACCAAGTCCGCAATCGTCGAACATTGTATTTCCACAGACCATTCCATGAATTACGACGACACAAAAATTTTGGCCCATACATCAAACTTTTGGAGCTCCATTATCAATGAATCTGTGGAAATAAGATTGTCTGACAACGAGACTCTCATCAATCGAGATCGTGTTATCAGCTAAACTCTGCTTGGAATCCTGTTATAGAGAAACTTCGTAGTCGACGTAGTTATCTGCATAAAGATGGAAATCGACCTGATACCGATACGCCAGGCTTTCACAGTGGAGGGCGCGAGGCGCAGCGCACGGAGCCGTTATGAACGCGCACGCTGAGCAACGCATGCGCAATGTCACCTCAGAAGGCTTTAAATAGCGGAGCTCAGCACGTACTCGCCAGTATTACTACAGTGGCATTCACCTGAAGATGGCCAGAAGACTCTGCGCCGAAATATCGTGGCAGAACGTTACTGATATCCGGTAGTTCTCCCGTGTTTTTATGGAACAATCAGTACGCCGGGAAAGCTTTAAACATCACAACAGGAAATAACTCTGACAAGTCAGAGAATTGTGGTTTGAACAGTGACTGTTACGCTCATTGAAATCCAGACCACAAATACAACACCTTCTATGCCTAAAGACAGCATGTATAGTAATAGCTTTCAGTGACGAAGAGAGTGGTTGGTTGATTTGGGGGAGGGTAGCAAACATCTAGATCATCGGTCGCATGATCTAGGATAGCAGAAATCACGGAAGGAACAAGCAAATATCACAGGCCAATAAAGGGAAAAAGGGATGTCAGATCAGCAGGAAGAGGACTGAGCAAGAGGGTGGTGGGTAGGAAAGGGCAGAGCAGCTGTGCCCCAGAAACGCTACGCGTGGGTGGGGACCAGGGGGGACCAGCACCAGCACCGCCACCAACCTGTTTCAACAGCCACATCATACCATTTATTATCATGAGACAAAGGGACAAAGCAGGGGAAGAAGACACAAGAAAAAAGGAAACAAAACAGCACAACATATCAGACAAAATGTAGGGAAAATACGGGAGAACTTGGCCGGTGTGAAGGCAAGGTCAAGGCCTCCATAACAAACGCCTACGCTAGCTGCAGGTCTCAAATGCCAGAGGAAAATTCAAGGACTTATACCTGAGAGTACAAATCACTTTCGCGAAGAAAACCAAGGATCAAGGGTCGTTCCCTAACCCTCGAGACAAGGAAGATGGAAGGGCATATTTAGTGTGATGGGTCAAAACATGGGGACAGTCCAGCAAAATACGGATCACCGTGAGTGGAGCCCCACAACTGCAAAGGGGGCGGGGGTGGATCATTGCGGAATAAAAAAACCCAAGTCAGCCTACTATGGCCATTACGAAGACGGTAGAGGATGGTAGACTCCGGCTGGCAGACGTAAGAACGCCGCCCCATGGTGGGCGTCTCCTTGTTCACCTGACGTTTATTAGACAGGGGGTAGCCTTCCAAGAGTCAGCTCACGATTAAGGAGAAAGATGTTTGATGTAAAGCCACAAATACGACCCCAGAGGGGTCATGGAGAATGGGGGCTAGGTGGCTGCCTCCCAGCTATGTGTTCAGCAAGTTCATTACCCACCTACGTGGCCAGGAACCCAAAGGACATCAACCGAGGAAGCAACATCACCAAGATAAGCGAGAAGGTCGTAGATGGCAGTGACCAAGGGGTAGAGGGAAAAAACACCGAACGATAGCCTGAAGGCCACTCACTGAGTCAGTACATAACAAGTCCAGATGAGGGAAGACTGTTTTATTAAAAAGAGGACCTGATAGATGGCCATCAATTCTGCAGTAAACACCCCACATGTGGCAGGCAAGATATGGCGTTCTGTGCCAAAAGACCAGAGGACTTACATCCATCAGTATAAAAAACAATTGCATTCTGAAACTCCCGTACAAGTGTTCGAAACAAACAATGGAACACCACTGAAGTGACGGAGGCTTTTGGGCTCTGGAAGAGATCCATACGAATCCATGGTCGAGGAACTAACAAAGAGCGAGGGGTGGTCGGGAGAAAACGTGGGGAAGATGAAAAGGAGAGGAGATGAAAGTCACAGTGGCCCAATCAGTAAAATCACGCGTGTGTGGGCAGCAGGTGGGCGCTGGCCCAAAGAAGAGAAAAGAATAGAATGGGAAGGGAGAGCAGGGAAGAGCAGATGGTGATGGCATAGGAAAGCAGGAGCTGAGATCGCCAAATCGAAAGGGGAAGGATCCCAGCATCAACCAGAAGACCGTCGACAGCTGTAGTGCGAAAGGCACCAGTGGCTAAACGGATACCACGATGGTGAACCGGGCCCAAAAGAAACGAAACCGGCTTTCCACACTTGGTAACTTTAAGCACTTTATCTCTCCCCTTCATTTAATCAAAAAACTTACTGCCTTCTCTTCGTCACGGTGCCATCCTATGCGCTTCCACGAGGACAGTTGTCCCTCCGTAAGTCAAACGTTGAAGGGGAGCTGATCCATAAACTTGACAACCATAGTTCATATGGGACAGAACTAACGCCCGGTAAATGCGTAGAAGGGATCGAAGGATCTGCACCCCAAGAAGTGTGGGCAAGGAAGCGAAGAACACTGAGTTTACGAAGTCAGCCAACTTTCAGATGACGGATATGGGAAACCAAGTAAGCTTGTTGTCAAGAAGGAGACCCATGAAACGTAACTAGGGGACCACAGTCAGGTGCTGGGCATTGAGGTAGAGCTCCAGATCAGGATGGACCACAGTACGGCGACAGAAATGCACCTCCGGCTTAAGGAGGGATAACTGAAAACAGTGCGTGTCCTCGTGGAAGCGCGTCGGATGGCACCGTGACGAAGAGAAGGATGTAAGTTTTTTGATTGAATGAAGGGGAGAGATAAAGTGCTTAAAGTTACAAAGTTTGGAAAGCCGGTTTCGTTTCGTAAAATCCGAACATAAATTGTATAAATGGAATATAGATTTACACGAAGTACGAAGTATGCACCAAAATGAAACTCGCAAAATGGTTGAAATAAAAACTATTTGAAAGATTTATAAATGCTCTTGATAGTCAACGCACCGTTACCGACTGAGATCTACGACAGTGTGCCTTGTGGTTACTCAGATTCAGGAATTTATAAGGAAATTGGAGTCGCGAAATCACGTAGTGTACTTAAAGTAAACGTACAGAGATGGTATAACAGGTTATACTATAGAGAAATTCGTAGCTGAAGTGACCTGGAAACTTACAGTTATTCCTTAAAATGCTGTGTATACGAGAAGCAGTCAGTCAGGTTTCGTGCAAGCTCTACGTGCAAACCGCATTTAATCATTTTGAGTGAGAAAAAGACTGAGTCACTTCTGCAGCTGTTGACACATTCGTATCCATCAATGCCCATGATATCAGTAGATAAATGATTCCACAGTTATGTATCTGTCTTCATGAACCTCAATGCCAAATTAGGACCAAACATTGAAAAAAAAGGACTGTTTAGTTGCAAAACTCTCTAATCAACGTAGCCTGCCGGCCGCGGTGGTCTCGCGGTTCTAGGAGCGCAGTCCGGAACCGCGCGACTGCTACGGTTGCAGGTTCGAATCCTGCCTCGGGCATGGATGTGTGTGATGTCCTTCGGTTAGTTAGGTTTAAGTAGTTCTAAGTTCTAGGGGACTGATGACCACAGCTGTTAAGTCCCATAGTGCTCAGAGCCATTTGAACCAGCCAAAGTAGCAAAATCTGGAAAAATGAGAGAGAACAATTTTCAGTGTTACAGCTGAAACGTCTTCTTACCAGTTTTAAAAATTAAATCTTTGCTTTTGTTGGACTCTTGGCTTGGATGTAAGAACACCTCTCTCTTTAGGAGAATGGTGGAAAACACAGTAATTCAAGTTTTTTTCGGAACTAAAAGTGTGATTCAGCCTCTCAAAGAAATGTTTCCACTGTGTAAAGCATATATAATTTCCAATAGTTTGCGTCACCATGTTTCACAAATTTGATCAATGATGCCTGGTGCGCAGAATGACCGCGACTATTTCTTACTCCATGCCAGTTCGGTCTAAATAAAACTAGTAATCACAGCGAAGTGCCTGAATGCATTAAGTTTTCTTTTGACAGGTGTAACTGACGTAAAGATTGTTTTCGCCATTAAATAGACACAGGGAACAAACAAGGAACTGTGTCATTGTTAGTAAAATATACATTACTAAAACTGATCAAAATACTGCACTACAGGAATTGTAAAATATCTCATGTCAACAAATGAAAGTCCTGACTGATGGAAGTCATCTGTAATGTACCACCATAACTGCCTTGATTCTGCTTCCTCTGCTAGGTCACTTGTCGAATAATTAGGCCTACATTTGCAACTGCTTAGCTGTCAATGTAAATTGCGAGGTCTTGCATAATCTTGTTGAAAGATAACGTCACGGAGACATAGGAGATAAAGTACAGCCACTAGCCTGAACATGTCAAAAATTTAACGGATGCTTTCCAAATTACCGCCAATTCGAATCACAGATGATCGTGTTGTGTACCCAATGGCACCTCATTATCATCACATCAGGCGATGGGCCCGTATGACGATGACTAATGAAATCTGGCTACATTCTACATTTGCATCTACACAGATATCCCGCAAGCCAGCGTACGGTGCGTGGCGGAGGTTATCCTGTACCATTACTAGTCATTTCCTTTACTGTTCCACTCGAAAATAGAGCGAGAGAAAAACGACTGTCTCTACGCCCCAATTTCACGTATCTCATCTTCGTGGTCCTTACACGCAATATGTGTTGGTGGCAGTAGAATTATTTGGCAGTCAACGTCAAATGCCGGTTCTCTAAATTTTTCCAACAGTGTTTCCCGAACAGTGCTGCTTCCCTCCAGAGATTAGCATTTGAGTTACACAAGCATCTCCGTAACACTTACGAGTTGTTCGAAGTTACCGGTAGCAAATCTAGTAGCCCGCCTCTGAACTGCTTCGATGCCTTCCTCCAATCCGACCTATTAGGGACACCAAACACTCGAGCGGTACCCAAGAACAGGTCGCATCAGGTCCTATATACGGTCTTCTTTACAGGTGAACCACTTTTTCCTAAAATTCTCCCAATAAACCGAAGTCGACAATTTGCCTTCCCTACCACAGTTCTCACATTCTCGTTCCATTTTATATCGCTTTGCAACGTTACGCCCAGATATTCGAACGACTTGACTGTGTCTAGCAGGACACTGGTAATACTGTATTGAAAAAGAACAGGTTTGTTCTTCTTACTTATCCGCATTAACTTACGTTTTTCCACATTTAGATCTAGCCGCCATTCATCACACCTACTAGAAATTTTGTCTAAATCGTGTCGTGTCTTACTACAGTCACTCAACTTCGACACCTTACCATACACCTCACCAACAACCGCAGATTGCCACCCGCACCGTCCGCAAAATAATTTATGTATATAGAGAACAGCAGTCCTATCATTCTTCCCTGTGGCACTCCTGAAGATATCCTTTTCTCTGATGAACAATCGCCGTCGAGGAGAACATACTGGGTTCTATAACTTAAGACGTCTTCGATGCACTCACATACCTGTGAACATATTCCATAAGCTCGCACCTTCATTAAAAGGCAGTAATGGAGCCCCGTGTCAAATGCTTTCCGGAAACCTAGAAACATGGAATCTGCCTGTTCCACTTCATCCATAGATCGGTTCAAAAAATGGTTCAAACGGCTCTGAGCACTATGGGACTTAACATCTGTGGTCATCAGTCCCCTAGAACTTAGAACTATTTAAACCTAACTAATCTAAGGACATCACACACATCCATGCCCGAGGCAGGATTCGAACCTGCGACTGGGTGTTGTGTTGTCCTTATCATCATCATTTCATCCCCATCGACACGCAAGTCGCCGAAGTGGCGTCAACTCGAAAGACTTGTACCAGGCGAACGGTCTACCCAACGGGAGGCCCTTGCCACACGGCATTTCCATTAAACTTTCGCTACTTGAGAGGACCTCCATTACAAACAGGCGATCATAGGACAAATAAACTTTGGGGAAACATTTGTAAGGACATGCTTAAGCGAAATAACGAATACAAAAATGTTCAAATGTGTGTGAAATCTAACGGGACTTAACTGTTAGTCATCAGTCCCTAAGCTTACACATTACTTAACCTAAATTATCCTAAGGACAAACACACACACCCATGCCCGAGGGAGGACTCGAACCTCCGCTGGGACCAGCCGCACATTCCATGACTGCAGCGCCCAAGACCGCTCGGCTAATCCCGCGCGGCGAAATAACGAATACACCATTGAAAGATACGCATTTCAATTTCCAGATGAGAGGGTAAGATTTGTTAACTGCGTACCATGTGTATGTTCCAGGTTGCAAACGTTGTTCAATGTGACGAGCATCTGCATCCACGATAGCGTGGTCTCACGGTTTGAGGCGCCATGTCACTGATAACTGATTACGCGGTCCCTCCCGCCGAAGGTTCGAGTCCTCCCTCGGGCGTGTGTGTGTGTGTGTGTGTGTGTGTGTGTGTGTGTGTGTGTGTGTGTGTGTGTGCGCGCGCACGCGGTGTTCTTAGCACAAGACAGTTTAAGTAGTCTGTAAGTTTAAGGACCGATGACCTCAGCAGTTTGGTCCCTTAGGAATTCATACACATTTGAACACTATAGCCTGGATCGGACTAGAGACTGCTCAACTGCTGCCAGAAACAACGGTCGACCACGGAATGTTGAACTGTCGAGCCACAGCATTCTCAGACACGGGATCAATTTGTGGCGCAACTGGTCGTCGGCCTATACCAATAGCAATTTCCTAATCACCAGTTGATTCAAAGTTCCGAATCATGTTCTTCAACTGAAGTTCGGAAAGAGAACCTCTCCGTACTCCTTTAATGCGTCGACGCTCGCGAAGAGTAACAGCATTATTGCTGTTGTTTTGATGGAAGAGCTTCACGAGTGAAGCCCTGGCTCACCTTTCCAGACCCATGTTGACTGTCTGCAACTGTAATGCACACTGATGCTTATGTTTGCCGGCCGAAGTGGCCGTGCGGTTCTAGGTGCTGCAGTCTGGAACCGCGAGACGGCTACCGTCGCAGGTTCGAATCCTGCCTCGGGCATGGATCCTTAGGTTGGTTAGGTTTAACTAGTTCTAAGATCTAGGGGACTAATGACCTCAGAAGTTGAGTCCCATAGTGCTCAGAGCCATTTGAACCTTTTTTTTAATGCTTATGTTTCAACCGTACGTCGCCGTAACAGCACCGTAACTTAACGGAAATTCATGACACTAACTCTACTATCAACGCAAATCCGGCAGCACAGCGTCTGACCACCATTCCTGCAAAACGGGATACCTGTACAGTAAATACTTTTCCGTCTACACTGGCTCAGGTAGCGAAAGTTTAGTTATAACCACCCTGCACCAGTCATTCACGTATCGAATAATGTAATACGCTTCATTTCAGTTTGGCGACTGTAGCATGCAGCCTTCATGATTTTGCAGTTTTATCGCCAGACTTGTAAATTACTATCATTAAAGTGATGTGGCGCGTTACACAACAACAACACAACAGCTCCACACAGCCATGTAGTAACACCCACCCACCTCCCCAGGAGTCGGAACTCCCGCACCCTTTAGAAGATAAAGATGCTTCAGTAGCTGAATTTTTTTTTTTAGGAAAAGGTACTTTATTAAGAATGATTATATACGGTAATATCACCTTGTACTTTAATATAATTAGTAAGTACTCCTTGAATCCCAGACCAAATATTTGTTCTCTCATTCGCATTAACACGTCTTCTGTTCCTCGTACAGAGTGAAAACGGTTTGTCTGTGTGAACAACAGCAGTACCATAATTCCTATCTCCTTTCGTTAGCGTCAAAACTCATTCCAGACGGAAACACGCACATGAATGCTTTATCGTAAAAATAAGTTATCTAGCAAGACGGCATATTCAGAAAGGAAAAAAGAAAAAAAAGTTGCCTCCTGAGTTGTTTCTGCCCGCAGAAACGTGATTACAGAAGCCTGCAGCGTGGCGTTTAATTGGCAGCGGCGGAGGGTCGCAGGCGCGAGCAAACATCCGCACGAGAGCTCTCGTCCTGGTCCCGAGAATGTAAATGCGAACTCCAAACAAACGCCAAGGTCGCCGCTGACTCACCGCTCCCACGGCTGAGTTACTTTCGCACTGTGTCGTCAGCAAACGCTTAGCAGCCGCATGACTTACTTTTCCCCGCGATGGAAGAAGTCGCAGCAGATTTATACGCACGTCAGCAGGAGCCAGCGCTACATCCTCAACAGCCAACATTGCCCACTTACAAAACTAACAGCGAGACAGCTGATGTTTGCCGCGGGGTCCGGAAACATGCGGACACGGGGAACTGTGGACACGTGAAGTTGCGTAAGAATGTGCGGAGCGGTGGCGGCTGCAAATAGTATTGTTACAGCTGAACATAGCTGGTTACATTGTGTGGTTGCCACAGCCTGATTAATATAGGGACTTACGTGTGCGAACCTTGTTATCAAATCTAAGGACGGGTGGCATTGATTAATAACTTATTTAATAAAGTTATTTATTTATTCTTCATAGAGCACCAAAAACGTCCATACACATTTAAAACAAATAGGCATTAGACCATTTTACACTACTGGCCATTAAAATTGCAATACCACGAAGATGACGTGCTACAGACGCGAAAATTAACCGACAGGAAGAAGATGCTGTGATATGCAATTGATTAGCTTTCCAGAGCATTCACACAAGGTTGGCGCCGGTGGCGACACCTACAACGTGCTGACATGAGGAAAGTTTCCAACCGATTTCTCATACACAAACAACAGTTGACTGGCGTTGCCTGATGAAACGTTGTTGTGATGCCTCGTGTAAGGAGGAGAAATGCGTACCATCATGTTTCCGACTTCGATAAAGGTCGGATTGTAGCCTATCGCGATTGCGGTTTATCGTATCGAGACATTGCTGCTCGCGTTGGTCGAGATCCAATGACTGTTAGTAGAATATGGAATCGGTGGGTTCAGGAGGATAATACGGAACGCCGTGCTGGATCCCAACGGTCTCGTATCACTAGCAGTCGAGATGACAGGCATCTTATCCACATGGCTGTAACGGATCGTGCAGCCACGTCTCGATCCCCGAGTCAACAGTTGGCGACGTTTGCAAAACAACAACCATCTGCACAAACAGTTCGACGACGTTTGCAGCACCATGGACTATCACCTCGGAGACCATGGCTGCGGTTACCCTTGACGCTGCACCACAGACAGGAGCGCCTGCGATGGTGTACTCAACGACGAACCTGGGTGCACGAATGGTAAAAAGTCATTTTTTCGGATGAATCCAGGTTCTGTTTACAGCATCATGACGGTCGCATCCGTGTTTAGCGACATCGCAGTGAACGCACATAGGAATCGTGTATTCGTTGTCGCCATACTGGCGTATCCCCCGGCGTGATGGTATGGGGTGCCATTTGTTATGCGTCTCGGTCACCTCTTGTTCGCATTCATGGCACTTTCAACATTTCAGATGTGTTACGACCCGTGGCTCTACCCTTCATTCGATCCCTGCGAAACCCTACATTTCTGCAGGATAATGCACGACCGCATGTTGCAGGTCCTGTACGGGCCTTTCTGGATACAGAAAATGTTCGACTGCTGTCCTGGCCAGCACGTTCTTCAGATCTGTCACGAACTGGAAACGTCTGGTCAATGGTGGCCGAGCAAATGGCTTGTCACAATAAGCCAGTCACTACTCGTGATGAACTGTGGTATCGTGTTGAAGCTGCATGGGCAGTTGTACCTGTACACGCCATCCAAGCTCTGTTTGACTCAATGCCCAGGCGTATCAAGGCCGTCATTGCGGCCAGAGGTGGTTGTTCTGGGTGCTGATTTCTCAGGATCTATGCACCCAAATTGCGTGAAAATGTAATCACATGGCCGGCCGATGTGGCCGAGCGGTTCTAGGCGCTACAGTCTGGAACCGTGCGACCTCTACGGTCGCAGGTTCGAATCCTGCCTCGGGCATGGGTGTGTGTGATGTCCTTAGGTTAGTCAGGTTTAAGTAGTTATAAGTTCTAGGGAACTGATGACCTCAGAATTTAAGTCCCATAGTGCTCAGAGCCATTTGAACCATTTTTTAGAATCACATGTCAGTTCTAGTATAATATATTTGTCCAGTGAATACCCGTTTATCATCTGCATTTCTTCTGGGTGTAGCAATTTTATTGGCCAGTAGTGTATGTCCTATGGACTAGCAATTGGAGGTCATCTGCAGAAATATCGCGATACCTCCATAGTCATTCATAACTGTCAAAGTGTTGCTGGTGTCAGGACTTCTTGCAAGAACTGACCTCTGGATTATGTACCATAAATGTTCGGTCGGATTTTCGTCTGGCGGTCTGGGTGGCCAAATCATTCTCTCGAACTGTCCAGAATGTTCTTCAAATCAGTCGCGAACAATTATGACCCGGTGACATGCCGCACTTTCAGTTGGACCAGAGGACCAATTACATACCTTGTACACACATTCCACACAATAACGGAGCCACTCAGCTTGCGCAATGGCTAGTTAACAACTTGGGTCCATGACTTCTTGGGGTCCGCGCTATACTTGAGCCTTACCATCAGTTCCTACCGACTAAATTCGGGAATCATCTGACCAGGCCAAAGTTTTCCAGTAGTCTAGGGTCCAACTAATATGGTATCAAGCCCAGGAGAGGCGCTGCACGCGATTTCGTGCTGTTGGCAAAGGCACTCGCGTCGTTAGTTTTCTGCCGTAGACCATTAACGCCAAATTCATCAGCACTGACCTAATGGATACGTTCGTCTTATGTCCCACATTGATTTATGCACTTATTCACGCGGTTTTGCTTGTCTATTACCACTGACAATTCTACGTGAACGTCGCTGCTCTCTGTTGTTAAGTGGAGGCCATCGGTGGAAAGAAGTAGTGCCTGAAACGTGGAATTCTCGGCACACACTTGACACTGTGAATTGCAGAATATTGAATTCCCTAACGATTTCCGAAATGCGATGTTCGATGCGTCTAGCTCCAACTACAATTCCGCGTTCAAAGCCTGTTAATCCCCATCGTGCGACTATAATCACGTGGAAACCGTTTCAAATGGGTCACCTGAGGACAAATAACAGCTCCGCCACGGAACTGCCCTTTTGTACCTTGTGGTGGTGGTGGTGGTGGTGGTGGTGGTGGTGGTGGTGGTGGTGCTCGTGGTGGTGGAGGTGGAGGAGGAAGAGATTAGTGTTTAACGTCCCGTCGACGACGAGTTCATTAAAGTTGGGGCACAACCATTTAGGGAAATCACGGAACACCTAAATCAGGATTGCCGGGTTTGAAAGGTCATCCTCCCGAATGAGAGTCCAGTGTGCTAACCACTGCGCCATATCGTTCGGTATAGATGATGGTCCACTGATCGTGACCGGCCCAAATATCTGACGAAATAAGCGTCAAACGAAAAAACTACAAAGAACGAAACTTGTCTATCTTGAAGGGGGAAACCAGAAGGCGCTATGGTTGGCCCGCTAGATGGCGCTACCATAGGTCAACGGATATCAACTGCGTTTTTTTTAAATAGGAAACCACATTTTTTATTACATATTCGTGTAGTACGAAAAGATATATGAAACGTAAAGTGCCCTCTGCCACACACCGTTGGGTGGTTTGCGGAGTATAAATGTAGAATGTAGATGTAGAACCACGCGATAGCGAGCTCGCAAGTCACTGCTGTGTGAAGCTTAAACAATACTACTTCCAGCCGCTACCGCGCTATACATTATTACGTAACAATACAGCCCCCACCACCACCACAATCCTCCTAAAGCCAAAGTGCTTGTGCTTAGTTTGCTTCCGAAGTTCCTAGTGTGACTATCTATAAGGAAATTGTTATACGACCAAGAGCAATTCTTTCGCTCATTATAATGGTTACGCGTATCGTAAATTTAAGGAATCTGAAGAAGGTGGTGTTATGTGTGTGTGCTTACGCGAAGAGTTCGGTCATTGCAAGTGGAAGATGTATTCGAAGAATGGAGAAGTGTTTTACGTGTCTGTAGATCTCTGTGGACCACCTGACGAAGCAGCTCTAGAAGTAAGAATCAAATGGAGACTGCGAAGAAGACATGAGGCTACCCAGTTGTCCGAGACATACGTGGCTGAAATCAGGACTCTTCATACGATTTTGTTACGGTAATGCCTCACTCGGAAAATATGAGGAGAACCTTCCACTACCACCGAAGTCAACTGCAGGGGAATTAACAACAGCCCAAGAACTGTGATGAAATCGATCTTCATGAAGATCTTGTAAAAATGGGTGACTTCAGGTTTTCTCCTAGAAGACGATAAATTAAAAGACTGGAAAATCCCTTTTTTGTGGAAGCAAACGAAAAGAAAGTTCGAAAAAATTTTCCAATTTTTTTATTGGTGTAACATTTAAGAGCTGCAGCAAGCAGTTTGCACAAGTCTACATTGTAAATACAGACTTAGGAGGCTCGAGTGACGAAATAAACATTCTTCCTGTTGTACATGCCCAGCTCCCTAATAAGAAAAAAGACACATGTACCATTGTTCGTCCGTTTCATCTGATTAAACAAGCAGTTCATCAGTGCTGTCCAACAAAAATTAATGTTGATTTTGAGGCACCTACGATATCGATCTTTCGTGAAGTTTTCCCCTCAAGTGAAGTAAGTGGATTTTATTTGCATATGAAGAAGAGGTTATGGAGAAAAGTTCAAGATCACGGTCTAATTACACACATCATTCTTAGTCGCGTGTAGAATTCCGCTTCGCTCTGATAACATCAGTGCATGTTTACCAGAAGACACCATCCTCAACAAGTTCAACCACGGTCCACTTCACTGAGACATTTCGAAACTGTGACAACGGTACGTACATTTACATACACAGCTTATCGTAGGTCGCTGGAGCAGAGAAGAGTCTATCTCTAGGAAGTGAAAAATGCGCATGTTATTTCCGTTTGCTAGAAGGTTTGTCAGTAGGCCTCTATACCGTATGTGGCTTAATGGATCAGCTGTGTGAAAAGAAATGACGAAGGTTAAGGAAATCTTCAAGACCAGCTTGGGAAAAAAAGTCAGAGAACCTATAAGACCGAAAATTTTCAAACGACTGACATTCGACGTGGGGAAACATTAACAATTAGTACTTAATTTCACACATGAAAGCTTTGTGGCACACTGCCCTAAATAGAAAAGTTCCACTGAAGTCCAGGCTATAAATAGTCTGTTTAAGCGACCAGTCTATATGCATAGCATGTGACCCGATTGACAGCGACTAACACCGCTTCGTCTGCGTTATCGCGAAAGGTATATGGGACTACATAAGACAGAAATTTGCAAGCATCACGAGGATTTCCCCAAATTCAGTAACACCATCTGGTTTTCTCAACCCTGATGCAATCCCGTACCAAAAGACAAAACGAAATGCTGTTAACTTGTATAAGATGTATTACAAGCTATGTCCTAGGTACAGAAGAGGACTTTTTAAGAATCAGCTAACAATACAGTACCACACGATCGAACGGAGAATAACTATATGGAAAATTTCGACAAATTCTTAAGTAAAACTATTTAAATTGTATAAAATTAGGAATCTTAATCCAGCAGCAAAGGGGCATATGCAAGGAAACACATAACTCTTTCTAGTTTACTTCAGTTGTTTTTATTTATTATATGAATGTCGTCTGAAAGAACAGAGACCATACATTCGTATAACTGATTTGCATCTATGGGCTACGAATCCACCACCTCCAATGTGACTACACAACCACGTTCGACCTCCTGCGGGAATCTCAAAGTAGCGAGCGAGGGGGTCAGTCTAAGCAACTGAGATGCACACTGTGTGCGGGTGGCGCAGTGGTTAATGCAACGGCCTATGAGCAGGAGGTACCGGGTTCAACCCCCGTCCGGCACATATTTGCACTCGTCGCCACTGACACCACATGAAGTCCCGATGCAGCTGACATCATGAATTCTTTTCCTTTCCTTTCTTTTCTCCACTCCTCCCCCTCTCCATCTTCATCTCAGACAAAACAGATCTTCACTAGAACTACTGCAACACTGACTAGACCAGAGATGAAATCTAGCACGTATATGTAGATTTTCAGATTTTACGTTCCTATCTTACGTTTGCAACGGATGAGGAAGCACGTTTTAGTCTCCTTTCAAGCAGATGAATGCTAAAGACGAAGAGGCGCTTACCTTAGAAGCCGCACGTAAAATGTTTCAATTTTCAGTTATCTTGTCAATCTTTACTCATTTTAATGGACATATGTTAATTACAGATCCATAAGAAGCAAGTCTACACCTATCACGGAAAGTCATAAAGAAGAATAGGTGCAAACAAAAATTTACATATTTATTCTCTCTTCTTTCCCCTTTATTTCTCTGATTTCAACTTTAAGAAAAATGTACGTTTTCGTTTCCATCAAACAAGATGAATGCACAGCCAACGAGGACAACGACAGAAACTGCATTTCGTGTTTGTACAGAAGGAGGGTATTTCTGATTTAAAAAAGTGGTAAAGTTTAAGATTAAGGACGCAAAGATCTAGGGTTCGATTCGCAGACAGCCTTACGAATTTTATCAGTCACCTGTCACTTCTTTCACGTCTGACAATGTTTGTTGATGTGAAAAATGCCGATTTGCACGTTTAGGCATCCACGCTAAACTGTATATCCCCCTATAAGTGGCTGGGTGAGTTAGTTTACACTGAAGTGACAGGTCATGGGATACCTCCTATCGTGTCGCAACTCTTTTTTTCCCGGTGTAGTGCAGCAACTCGACGTGGCATGGACTCAACAAGACGTTGGAAGTCTGTCCAGAAATAGTGAGGCGTTCTGTCTTAATAGAAGACCATAATTACGGAAGTGTTGCCGGTGCAGGATTTTGCACACGAACTGACTTCTCGAGTATGTCTCATAAATGTTCAATGGGATTCATGTCGGGCGATCTGGGTGGCCAAATCATTCGCTCGAATTGTCCAAAATGTTCTCCAAACAAAACGCGAACAACTGTGGTAGAGTGACAAGGCGCATTGGCACCGATAAAAATGAAGTCCATAAATGGCTGCAAATGGCTTCCCAAGTAGCCGAACATAATCATTTCCAGTCAATGATCCGCTCAGGCGGATCAGAAGAGCTAGTCCATTCCACGTAAACGAAGCCCACACCATAATGGAGCCACCACGAGCTTGTACAGTGCCTTGTTGGCAAATTCGATCCATGGCTTCTTGGGGTCTGCGCCACACTAACCCTACAATTACCACTTACCGACCGAAATCGGGAATCATCTGACCAGGCCACGGTTGTCCAGTTGTCTAGGTTCCAACACATATGATCACAAGTCCAGAAGAGGCGTTTCAGGCGATGTCGTATTGTTAGCAAAGGCACTCGTGTCGGTTGTCTGCTGCCATAGCCCATTGACGCCAAATTTGGCCGCACTGTCCTAATGGATACGTTCGTCGTACTGTTATTTCACGCAGTGTGGCTTGTCTGTTAGCACTGGCAACGCTATGCAAACGCC
The DNA here is from genome assembly GCF_021461385.2 of Schistocerca piceifrons. Classification (NCBI taxonomy): domain Eukaryota; kingdom Metazoa; phylum Arthropoda; class Insecta; order Orthoptera; family Acrididae; genus Schistocerca; species Schistocerca piceifrons. The sequence continues at coordinate 527,986,645 of NC_060149.1, read as the reverse complement.
GCTGATCTTCGTCCTTACGTGAAGGCCGTCGGCCATTGCGTTGTCCGTGGCGACAGGTAATGCCTGAAATAAGGTATTCTCGACACACTCTTTACACTGTAGGTTTCGGAATATTGAATTCCCTAACGATTTCCGAAATGGAATGCCCCATGCGTCTACTTCCAACTATCATTCTGCGTTCAAAGCCTGTTAATTCCCATGGTGCGGCCATAAACACGCGGGAAACCTCGTCACGTGAATCACCTGAGTACAAATGACAGCCCAATCAACTTATTTCCGTTTTGTACCTTGTGTGTGGGGTGCTACCGCCATCTGGTTATGTGCATACCGCTATCCCAGGTCTTTTGTCAGTTAAAAGGCAAGAGAAATGGAACGGGTTGTCACCTATTAAAGCTCTGTGTTGTCGAAAGCAATATTCGGATCGATGACAGCTTTACCTTTTTATCGCTGATGTCAAACTGTTGTAGGGATGTGGAACGTGTCTTATGCTGGGCGTTTTTTATGCTGACGCATTACACAGGTTTTGCAGAACAAAAACCCCCTCTATAAAAATGACCGTAAATTCCGCGAAGGAATCTTACGAATCTTAGCGCTCTGTTCGTCTATGAGATCCGGACACAGTCAACGACGGCGCCTACGTACATTATCAAGAAAGGAAATGAGTGCGATTATTGTAGCTTTTTGTGGATAAAGCCATCTGGTTTGATTAATAGTCTTTCTGTATAATGACGTTTCGGCTCCTGCTATCATCACTGAAGCAAATATTTTATTGAAATTGACACGTAGCATTATTTTATATGATCTAAGTTTTTGTCTGATGATAGCAGTAGCCGAAACGTCGTTATAAATACGGAATTATATGAAGCAAGTGTTGATGCGTTACTTGAGTCCCATAAGCTATTCGACACAGTTCTCTGTCGTTCAATGAACAAAATACTGTTTTATCGAATATTGGGCCAGATTTCTGGTTGGATCCAGGAATTCCTTGAAGAAAAAAAAAAAAAAAAAAACTCAGATCGTAGTTCGTAACGGAAGAAATATGAAAGATTTAAAGGTAATTTCAGCAAACATTTTCCTGCTTGCAAAACAAATCAATGGTCTGTTCGATTATGCTGGAAGCTCCGTTGCCCACAGAAAGGTTGCAATGGCAGAAGGCTGTAGCGAATTGCAGGAAAACCTGCAGAGATCGAGGACTGGTGCAGGGATTGGCAGTTAACAATGAACGTAATTAAATGTTAACAGATTGCGCGTAAATACACGAATTGACCCACTACTGCACGATTACACTATTCACGACGAATCACTACAAACAGTAATTATCGTAAAATGCCAAGGAGTAACCAACCGGAGAGACCAGAAGAGGAATGACCACATAAAACTAACTGTAGGAAAAATAGATAGCAATCTGAGAGTCATTGGGAGAATCTGAAGGCGGTGTAATTCACCGACGAAAGAAGTGGCTAGCAAAACACTACATCGACTGATTCACCACTATTGTTAATCAGTCTGGGACCCTTACCAAGTTGGATTAATTGAAGAGATAGACAAGATCCCACGAAGAGCGGTGCATGTCGTCACGGGATCATTTAGTCAGTGTGAGAGCTTTTCAGAGATTCTCAACGAATACCAATGGTCAGTGCTACGAGGGAGGCAGGATAATGTTGAAACTCCTAAAGCGTACGTTTGCAAAAAATCTTGCAACATATTACTTCTTTCCGCATATGTCTTGTAAAATGACCGCGACGAGAAATTGACAGAAATTAGAGTCATAAAGGGGTATATTGTGATTTCCAGAAGTACACTCCGTGACACGCCTTAAGGTGTCTTGCTGACTATAAGGGTAGATGTAGGCTACGCAGGGCACTTTACAGTGTGTGGCGGAGAGCACTTCGTATCAGTGGTAGTAATTCTCTTTCCTGCGACACGCGCAAACGTTACGAGGAATATGATTGCATGTATGCCTCTGTAAGAACCATAATCCGCTTATTTTATCCTTACGGTCCCGAAGCGAGATTAACGTTGGAAGCGGCGGAACTGTTTTGCAGTATATCGCCATTGCTGGATCTCGAAACTTCCCACAGTAGCGTTTTTCTAAATGATTGTCTTCGTCCTAAGAGGATTACTCATCTGAAATCACGGAGCAAATCCTTAATACAACCGCAGTAATCAGTGTGTCCTTTCGAAAGGAAACATACCGGCATTCTTACCTTGGTCGCCCATGATTGATCATGCGGATATGGGTGAACTGGAAGGGTCACAGCACAACATAACACGGGGAAGAGCTTAAATTTATTATGAATACAAACAGGGTGACAATTATTGAACTATATTAATAAAACGTACATTAGTTACGAACTACGGCGTGCACATACTTTATTCAACATGTAAACGTCTCTACGCATATTCGGATTTTGATTGTGACGTGTTCGACATGTCTGCCATCATTGGCGATGACGAGGCGCAGACGAACAGCGAAATTCTACATGACCCGCTGAAGTGTCAGAACGTCGATGACCTCCAGAATGGCTGTTTTCAGTTCAGCAATGATTTTGAGGTTACTGCTGTGCATCTTGTCTTTCATATAGCTCCATAAAAGGAGTCGCCTGTTTTAAGATCCGGAGAATACGGCGGCCAATCGAGGCCCATGCCAGTGGCCTGTGGGTACCCCAGAACCAGAATGCGGTCCCCAAAGTGCTCCCCTCCGGCACATCAATCACTCTCCTGCTTCGATGGGATCGAGCTCCGTCTTGCATGAACCACATCTTATCTAAATCAGGTCACTTTCGACAATGGCGATGAAATCATCTTCCAAAACCTTCACGTGCCGTTAGGTAGTTGCCGTGCGAACAGGGAATATAGCAACGATTATTCCGTGACTGGACATTGCACACCAGTCACTCGTTCAGGGTGAAGAGACTTCTCGATCGTGAAATGCGGATTCTCAGTCTCCCAAATGAGCCAATTTTGCTTGTTGATGAACTCTTCCAAATGAAAATAGGCTTCGTCGCTAAATCAAACAGCTATGCGCATAGTAATTCCCATCATGCCCCGCGGCCAACTGTGAAATCTGAACGTCCTAGGCCGGCCGGAGTGGCCGTGCGGTTCTAGGCGCTACAGTCTGGAACCGAGCGACCGCTACGGTCGCAGTTTGAATCCTGCCTCGGGCATGGATGTGTGTGATGTCCTTAGGTTAGTTAGGTTTAATTAGTTCTGAGTTCTAGGCGACTGATGACCTCAGAAGTTAAGTCGCATAGTGCTCCGAGCCATTTTTTGAACGTCTTAACACAAACCGTTCAGAAGTTATGACTATTTTATTTCGAATAGTTCAATAACTATCACCCTGCATTATTGCTTTGTCCGCCGGAGGGTACGAGACAGCCGTACACGGAAAGGGCGTCACACAGCAAGGCCAACATCCAGAGAGGCGCGACGTAGTTATGGTCAGCCGCCATAGAGGTCGCACTCAAGACTGTCTATATTAAAGCTCTGTATGGGGAAAGTACGGCCAACTTGCCAGTGGCCGCCATTTTGGGCCCACCGCGCCGCTGGTGATACATTGACTTTTGCAGTATATTTAGCCACGTATGTTAAAGAAGTGCACTCAACCGTCTAGTGTACTGCTAAAACTGATCAGTGGCTTCAACGGAACATGCCGGATATTTAGCAACAAAAAATCTGAACAATTTTAAGCTAAATGAAACGAATAGCATTTGTTGTGGCGAGTATGAAACAGTTTTTACCCTGTTATCTTTTACTAACAGCGAAAGCAGATCTCGCAGTTCTTGTTGCGGTATCAAGTTTGAACGCCTGTTTCGTAATTAGCGTTAAATTTGTCCTATCCAATAGTCATCAGAACAAAAGGGAACCAATATTAGTTCGCAAGTGCAAGGAAAAATTCATCGCTAATTTAAAGCTCTGTATTAACTTACTTCTTGTTTCTGCTACTAGGTACCACAAAAATTCGCCCAATGCTCTTTTGTTATACGAAATAAAGCATTTGATTCAAATATATATACGGGGTACCTTAGTAAATAGAAACGTTATACGTGCCTATACAATTAAATATGCTTTTTTATTTTTGTCACATCCATCCCATATATATTTTGTCTGCAAATTGTTCTATGACATTAGGAGAATGATTACGAAAGTACAACAGAACACAATATTTTTAAAATGTGTCGAATAAAACTAGGCCTACGGTCAAAAGTAGGCTGTAAGAAACGGTAACATCTGCATTTGTATTAATAGAATGTAGATTAGCGGTCAGGTTGCAACAGTAATAATAGTCTCCTGGTAACGTTAAAGGTTAAAAAAATGTACGTTATATTGTGTGGAACAAAGTATAATTTATTATTGTGGGCATCGTAAATATAAGTTTAAAACATAGTATACAGTCAATAAGGTCAAATTTTTTACCAGTCATGATAATTTTTTACTGTTCCACTAACTACTTGCCGTTTTATGTGCTAACAGTGGCAGTTTTATCTCTAAGATTTCTATTTTGTAATTAAATTACCATTAAACCATCCTATTAGCTCTTCTGACTCTTTCTTGCGGTTTGAATGGATTGGAAACTAAGTAACAGAAATGTAAAAAGGAGACAAAGACAATGCCAGAAATGAGTAAAATTAACTGAATGGTTTACGTCGAGTTCCTGCAACCTTTCCCATTGCGACTAATAATCTCTTACTTGTTGCATGTCTCCCTCCGTTAGGAATTCTGTACGGTTCTCCTCCCTTTTCACCTCGAAACTAACAGCTAAAAGCACAGCACTGAGGCGTTATTCTACTTCAAACTTCGAAGACACACAACACTTCCTATGCTTCACACGTAAGGCGTGGGCCCAAAATGGCTGCTAATGTCACGTGACGCTGCTTCAGCCTATCCTGAGCTGCGAACGGCGGCAAACGCAGGGGAATATGATGGTCATACTTTCCTTAATACAGGGCTTTCTGACTATAATACGCAGCGCGGTTAGAGGCGCCATGTCAAGGACTGCGCGGAACCTCCCGCCGCAGGCTCGAATCCTCCCTCGGGCATTGGTGTGTGCTGTTGTTCTTAGCATAAGTTAGTTTAAGTTAGTTTACATAGTGTGTAAGTCTAGGGGCCGAACCTAAGCAGTTTGGTCCCTTACGAATCCACACATTTGAACATTTGACTACATTACGCTTCTGCCTTACGTCAACCAAATATTTCCCAAGTGAACACCTATCGCCAAAATGTGGACTTACAACTCCATTCAGACAGTTAGTTCGACAGTATCAACACCGTGCCTCAAGGCGGCATCTACAGTCGCAGCCCAGAAGAGCCCAATTGTACATTCTACTACTTACATTAGTTATCAAACGCCGGATTCAGGACTAGGCCAGCGTTCATAGATCACTACAAGTGAACTTCGAGCTACATTGCCACACGTCTACACAGCCAAGTTACATAATACACAATTTGTCTCAATAAATTATTGTTATCTGTTGTTAATCTGTGTTGCCATAATTTCTGCTTTAGTTTACTTAACCAATGTGGCACTGTACGCGGCTGAATAGTTGCTGCCAGCAAGCAAGCCACCTCATAACTGGATGTGCTTCGGTGGTAAAGGGTTTACTTCGTGCAATCTCGTTATGCTGATACAAACAATATTTGGTGAATACAACAATAGTTCACGAATCCTTTACCTTTACTTGAGCACATCGTGGAAATAAAAACTGTGCAGTGAAATCAGAAATTAAGAGTGCACTAGTACTGATTATCTGCCGTCGCTCGATCACCAAGCCATCACTATTCTTGTTCTTGGAAGGGAACTGGAGGGGTTGAGACGAGTGACAGAGAGAACTGCAAGGAGTGAGAAGCGATAACGAACATGAAGCCAAGTTACCTAACCAGACGCGGACGTCACTCGGTGGCTGCTCCAGAAAACTAACAATGGCGTGGCTAAGTCATTGCAATTCGGTCCCAACAAGATTTCTTGGTTGGCAGTATTCTTAATCCTGTCCGCCAGATACTTTCCAACACAGCTATCTTCGCGCTCGTGGCGATCTATTTCATACTACAGACCCTATCTAACTGCCGTCATCATCTTGAACAAAATTAAAAATTAAGTTAAACAACTGCTCGTATACCTACCTAGAAGTACAACGCATTAGCTTGCGGGGCATGGAAGTCAGCTAGACCCTGCCGGCCGCGATGGCCAAGCGGTTCTAGGCGCTTCAGTCAGGAACCGCGCGACTGCTACGGTCGCAGGTTCGAATCCTGCCTCGGGCATGGATGTGTGTGATGTCCTTAGGTTAGTTAGGTTTAAGTAGTTCCGAGTTCTAGGGGACTGATGACCTCAGATATTAAGTCCCATAGTGCTCAGAGCCATTTGAACCATCAGCTAGACCCGAATGTCATTCACGAGACGAATTAACAAGCACAGATCTGGTAACTGACTAGCCTGAGGGTGGTTCAAATGGCTCTGAGCACTATGGGACTTAACATCTGAGGTCATCAGTCCCCTAGAACTTAGAGCTACTTAAACCTAACTAACCTAAGGACATAACACACATCGATGCCCGAGGCAGGATTCGAACCTGCGACCGTAGCGGTCGCGCGGTTCCAGACTGAAGTGCCCAAAACCGCTCGGCCACACCGGCCGGCTAAGGGTGGTTTTTAGGCTGTTTCACCCTTGTTTAGGCAAATACTAGGCTGGTCCCCAATATCCGCCTCAGAAGACAGGATGCACTAACAGTCAAAATACGATCACATAATGATAAAGGTTTAAATGATTCACAGACAGATGGCGCACACGACTTCCGTGCATTAGGTTACCTGGCGACTGTGGCGGCAGGAAAGCATCTGGCCGCAAAATTAACATCAACAAAATTTGACAAATCATGAAAACAGCGGACAGAGGGACAGAGAGAGAGAGAGAGAGAGAGAGAGAGAGAGAGAGAGAGAGAGAGATCGATCACCCTTTTAACTTCTATTCGACCATGTGTCAACATTTAACTTCACCCACATACTTACATTAAATTCTCCATCTCTTAGGTTTTGAAACGACAACAGTTAATATCAGTGACTCAGTTTGACAAAATTCGTCCTTGCTATGGTCTTCAGTCATGAGATGGTATGATGTATCTCTCCATGTTAGTTCATGCCGTGCAAGTCTCTTCAATTTTGCATAGCTACTGCCATCTACAGCCATTTGAACCAGCTCAACCCTCACACTCCACTTCATTATAAAACTGGCCCTTCCTAGATAACCATAAAGCTGTTCTCTCCTCCAGTCGGTACAGTACCTCTTCAACATCCAATCCAAAAAAATGGCTCTGAGCACTATGGGACTCAACTGCTGAGGTCATTAGTCCCCTAGAACTTAGAACTAGTTAAACCTAACTAACGTAAGAACATCACAAACATCCATGCCCGAGGCAGGATTCGAACCTGCGACCGTAGCGGTCTTGCGGTTCCAGACTGCAGCGCCTTTAACCGCACGGCCACTTCGGCCGGCAACATCCAATCCAGACAACCAAAATTACAACAACAATCACTACCACCAAGAGAACGCGGTCTATTCCAAATTCAGAACCCAGAGCCTCTGCAGTGCTTTCATCATGCTCAGGTGCAACCCAGATGGCTAGTGCTGTATTATTGATTCATTTACCAAGACTAATTATTTAAAACACGTTTTTTTTAAATGTAAAAAGCCAATGGTATACGGTCCATTCATTTCTCAACCCCTAACCACTGCACACACCAGATACACTGTGTTGACTGGCAAATGTACCTTCAGACAGATGTCTGGCTTCCATTTTTGTGTATCGCAACTTTCCATGTATTTTGTTGAAAAACTGAGTCAACATCTCTTCCATAAAGGAGGAGATGTCGCACAAGGAAAGAGGATAAGATATTAGAATTATCCATCGCAGAGTTCTGATGTGTGGGTTTCCAGAAAAAAAAAAAGTTGTGCCAAAGCATCTTCTGCAGTAAGATGTGTCTTATTATTAATGAGTGTTGCATTTTTTACCAAAACCCCATTCTTTTTCTACTTCACTGTGTAGAATGTATTTCTTATCAGGTACTTTTAACAGCGTCATAAGTAAGTTTGTTTTAGTATTCTCTTTAATATTTTCGACAATTTAATGTACAATTTTTGTCATTGATAGAAAATACGGCTTTTAGTTTAGTATTTATTCATTCTTGGTGTAGCTCTATTTCTATGGTCATGGACAGAGCTGAATCTGTAGTAATTACCAGAGTTATATTTATGTAGCTGACTGATAACTGAACTCATATGGTGTAACTAAAATCCCCAATGACTTCTACAGCACAAAATTTCAAAAGCTTTTGTTAAACGATGCTTGTACTACGAACAGGCTATTCGGAGCAGCTCCTGGATGACCAAACGGAATTAATTTTCCCCACTTCTGCATACCGCCAAACCAGCTAAAGAAATACGTGACTGATTTCCAAACTTCTTTGCTCACGGAGGTGATACAACAGTTTAACACCATTTTCGCAGGAAGAGTTAGGTTCATACCAAACGCATTAGGAAAGCGCACTACTCGTAACAGGATTCCATTACGTGCTCTGCGGTAATCAACCCTCTAACGAGCGGCCTCTTATCGCTGTTTACGCCAGGACAGCGTGAAAGCCTGCTGCAGTCGCAATATGCAGGTGCCTGGCGTATCTAAATAGAGCTCCGTTTATGAACAGGTGTGCAGCATAGATAAGTCTGTCACTGTCGCAAACTTTAAAGTCCCGCGAAAAGCAGTCCAACGAAGATGGCTCTTCTACCGCAACGTTAAAAAGCATTACTGCAGCACCGGTGGGCCCAGCTGCAGAGTAACAGTCCACAGTTACGTAGAAATGAGGAGTTGCATGTGGACGAATATACATGCTGTCGCAGGAGGAATGGTCAATATTTAGGGATATAACAGGAAAGGTCATTCGAAACAAACAACTCTAGTAAACAAGGGCTCTAAAATGCATACCTTAAGAGCTACAAGCACTTGTTCAGTAGAATAAATGTATTTCACGATAGCGAAGACGAACAAATGCTCACAGCGCTTAAGGTATTAATTTTAGAGCCTATTTAACTGGATGATCCTGTCTTATGCCGGAATACGAACCATTGCTCCTGGGTCACCCTGTACTTCAAAACAAACACTAAAGCCTGCAATTTTGGTTCCATACATTAACCGGAAAAGCCAACTGAAGACCTAAAAAGGGAGGCTGGACCAATGTATATACGCTTCAAAAGAGGGAGTGAAGGTACTAATGGAGCGGCGTCGTTGATGTTGTTTTCAGTCTGTAGTCTGCAGATCATCACCCTAGCAATTCTGTGCAAGCCTCTTCATATTTGCAATTTGCGTAACTACTGCAACCTACATCCATCTACCATCCCCCGCCCCCCCCCTTTCATTCCACTGCCAATCTGACGAACATTTATTTTAGTCAAGTTGTGCCATAAGTTTAATTTTTTCCCGAATTCGATTCAGTAGCTTCTCATTAGTTACTCGAGCTACCCAACTAATGTTCTGCACGTTTTTGTAGCACCACATTTCAGTAGCTTCTGTCCTTTGTTTGTCTGAACTACTTTAAAAAAAATGGCTCTGAGCACTATGGGACTTAACATCTGAGGTCATCAGTCCCCTAGAACTTAGAACTACTTAAACCTAACTAACCTAAGGACACCACACACATCCATACCCGAGGTAGGATTCGAACCTGCGACCGTAGCACTCGCGCGGTTCCAGACTGAAGCGCCTAGAACTGCTCGGCCACAGCGGCCGGCTGATTTGCTTTTAATCCACGATTAACCTCCGTATAAGGCTACATTCCAGAATAACATTCAGAAAAGACTTCGTAACAATATTTCTATTAGATGTTAAATTCCTGTCGTTAATAAATGCATTTGTTTCTACACTGGGGTGACAGGAATCATGGGACAGCGATGTGCACATGCATAGATGGCGGTAGTATCGCGCACACAAGATATAAAAGGGCAGTGCATTGGCAGACCTTTCATTTGTACTCAGGTGATCGGTTTGAAAAGGTGTACGATGTGACTATGAGCACACGACATAAATTAACAGACTTTGAACGAAAATTAACAGACTTGGAACACGAAATGGTAGGAGCCAGGCGCATGAGACATTCAAAAAGGGTTAGGGAATTTAAAATTCCAAGATCCACCGTGTCAAGAGTGTGCCGAGAATAACAAATTTCAGGCATTGGTTCTCACCACGGCCATCGCAGTGGCCAACGGCCTTCCCTTAACGACCGAGAGCAGCGACGTTTGCACAGAATTGTCAGTGCTAACAGACAAGCAACATTGCATGAAATAACGGCAGGAATCGATGTGGGACGTACGATGCACGTATCCGTTACGACAGTGGGGCGAAATATTGCGTTAATGGGCTATGGGAGCAGATGATGGATGAAGGTTAGAAATGTGACGCAGACCCCACGAAGCCATGGACCCAAGATGTGTACAATGCACTGTGCAAGCTGGTGGTGGCTCCATAATAATGAGGGCTGTGATTATATGGAATGGACTTGGTCCTCTGGTCCGGCTCAACCGATCACTGACTGGAAATAGTTATGTGCGGCTACTTGGAGGCAACTCGCAGCCGTTCATAGACTTCATGTTCACAAAAAAAAAAACATGAAATTTTTGTAGATGACAATGCGCCACGTCATTGGGCCACAGCTGTTCGCGATTGGTTTGAAGAACATTCTGGACAACTCGAGCCAATCACTTGGCCCCTCAGGTCGTTCGACATGAATCTCATCGAACATTTATGGGACATCCAGAGACCAGTTCGCGAACACAATCCTGCACCGGAAACACCTTCGCAATTATGGACAGCTATAGAGGCAGCACGACTCAATATTTCTGCAGGGGCCTTCCAACGACATGTTGAGTCCACGCCACGTCCGGCAGCTGCACTACCTCGGACAAAAAGAGCTCCGACACGTTATTAGGAGGTATCCCATGACTTTTGGAGGGAGGAAGGAGGAGATTAGTATTTACCGTCCCGTCGACAACGAGGTCATTAGCGACGGAGCACTAGCTCGGATTAGGGAAGGGTGGAGGAGGATACCGGCCTGCCCTTTCGAAGGAAACATCCCGGCATTTGTCTTATGTAATTTACGGAATTCACGGAGAACCTAAATCAGTATGGCCGTACCTGAGTTTGAACTACCGTAAAACTGTCCTTCCAAATGTGAATCCAGTGTTCTAACCACTGCGCTACTTCGCCTGGTCCCATGACATTTGTCACCTCACCTCAGTGTATTACCAGTGCGCATTTGATGTCGTTTCTGCACTACAGTCCATAAAAATTGCACGATGACGTGCTACAGACGCGAAATTTAACAGACAGGAAGAAGATGCTGTGATATGCAAATGATTAGCTTTTCAGAGCATTCACACAAGGTTGGTGCCGGTAGCGACACCTACAACATGCCACATGAGGAAAGTTTCCAATCGATTTCTCATACAAAAACAGCAGTTGACCGGCGTTGCCTGGTGAAACGTTGTTGTGATGCCTCGTGTGAGGAGGAGAAATGCGTACCATCACGTTTCCGACTTTGATAAAGGTCGGATTGTAGCCTATCGTGATTGCGGCTTATCGTATCGCGATATTGATGCTCGCGTGGGTCGAGATCCAATGACTGTCAGCAGGATATGGAATCGGTGGGTTCAGGAGGGTAATACGGAACGCCGTGCTGGATCCCAACGGCCTCTTATCACTAGCAGTCGAGATGACAGGCATCTTATCCACATGGCTGTAACGGATGGCAAAACGTCATTTTTTCGGATGAATCCAGGTTCTGTTTACAGCATCATGATGATCGCATCCGTGTTTGGCGACATCGCGGTGAACGCACATTGGAAGCGTGTATTCGTCATCGCCATACTGGCGTATCACCCAGCGTGATGGTATGCGTGCCATTGGTTACATGTCTCGGTTACCTCTTGTTCGCACTGACGGCACTTTGAACAGTGGACGTTACATTTCAGATGTGTTACGACCCGTGGCTCTACCCTTCATTCGATCCCTGCGAAACCCTGCATTTCAGCAGGATAATGCACGACCGCATGTTGCAGGTCCTGTATGGGCCTTTCTGGATACAGAAAATGTTCGACTGCTGCCTTGGCCAGCACATTATCCAGATCTCTCACCAACTGAAAACGTCTGGTTGGTTGGTTGAGGTTTAAGGGACCAAACAGCAAGGTCATCAGTCCCGTGTTTCAAATATGCGCCATTCCGCTAATGGGACAACTCAGTAAAGTCAGAACAATAAAACGGAAAAAGGGAAAAAACGTAAAAAGACAGTCATGTTGTCACTGGTAAAAAACAAAATGAGGGAAGTCGGCAAGAGAACGAACCCAACACTATGCTGAAGCAGCATAGGCAAGACCACCTGTGACTTAAAAGGTTCAACTGCTATAATGTAGAAAGTACGTATGGGAATAGAAAGACTAACCAAGCCTTAAAAAAAGGGTAAAACAGAGTAAAAAGGGAAGAAAAGAGGAATTCGGTCAGGGAGGTGAATCAGGAATCTCCGAACACTGCTTACAGTGGGAGACACCCGAACACTCACCGCCCCGCGCCAACACCAGAGAGAGATTAAAAACCTTAAAACTGAGAATAAAAACCACTTTCCCGGAGGAAACCGAGAACCAGAGAGACCATTCGGGAATCGTCAGCCAACATCAAAGGTAAAGTGTGGGGGAGCCTGTACTTAGCACGCAGAGCCAAAAGAAGGGGGCATTCAACCAAAATGTGGGCTACTGACTGGAAGGCTCCACAACCACATAGTGGGGGTGGCTCATCACGCAAAAGAAAACCATGGGTCAACCGAGTATGGCCAATGCGGAGACGACACAGTGTGGTCGAGTCCTTTCGGGACATGCGAAAGGAAGAACGCCACGGGCCTGGTGTCACCTTAACTCCACGAAGTTTATTAGACAGGGCAGTAGCCTCCCAAGAATTGGCCCATGACTGTGCGAAGTGGGATTTGATGTGAAGCCGTAAATCCGCTGCAGGAGGGGCTACAGAAAACGGGGGGTAAGTAACTGCTCCCCCAGCCAAACGATCAGCGAGCTCATTACCCGGGATACCCACATGGCCAGGGACCCAAAGGAAGTCAATAGAACAAGCAGCACGGTGAATATCAGCGAGATGGTCATGGATGGCAGAGACCAACGGATGGCGCAAAAAACACCGGTCAATAGCAAGAAGGCCAGTCATCGAGTCCGTGCATAACAAAACGCGGTTGTGTTGGGACTGTTTAATAAAGATAAGGGCCTGGGAAATTGCCATCAATTCCGCAGTAAACATCACACATGTAAGTGGCAGCAGATGACTTTCCGTTCCAACATAGGACGTGAAGGCATACCCAACACGATCAGCAGATTTAGAGCCATCAGTGTAAAAAACAAGAGCATCCCGAAACTCCCACAAAATTTGGCGGAAAAAGTAACGGAACACCACCGGGGGGATGGAATCTTTCGGACCGCGGCGGAGATCCATCCCAAGTCGAGGCCGAGAAACTAACCAAGGAGGGGTGGAGGGGAGGGAGCGAGGAAGACAGGACAAAGAAGGAAGCTGAAAATCACGGCAAAGAGACGCAAGGCGCAGCCCAACCAGTAAACCCGCCCGAGGGCGGGAGTCGGGTGGGCGACGTCCATGGTCTGGGAACAGGATAGAATAGGAAGGATGAGTGGGAGAGGAACGGATAGTGAGTGCGTAAGACACCTGAAGCTGGGACCGCCGAACAGAAAGGGGGGGGGGGATCCCAGCTTCAACCAGGAGACTATCAACAGGGCTAGTAGGGAAGACACCAGTGGCTAAACGGATACCACGATGGTGGACTGGATCCAGCACGTGCAGTGTGGAAGGAGCAGCTGAACCATAAACTTGACAACCATAGTCCAAGCGAGACAGAACTCGAGCACGATAAAGACGGAGGAGGAGGGAACGGTCCGCACCCCAAGAGGAGTGGGCAAGGAAGCGAAGGACATTGAGTTTATGGAAACATCCTACCTTCAGGAGTCTGATATGGGGCAGCCAAGTGAGCTTGTTGTCGAAAAGAAGATCCAGGAAACGAAACTGTGGGACCACAGGCAATCGTTGTGCAGCGAGATAGAGCTCTGGATCAGGGTGGATCGTAGTATGGCGACAGAAGTGGACCACTCGCGATTTTAAAGGAGAGAATTGAAACCCGTGTGAGAGGGTCAATGCAGAGGCACGCCGTATAGCTACCTGGAGCTGCCGGTCTGCAGATGCCATCGAGGAGGAACTAACCCAAATGCAGAAATCATCCACATACAGGGCAGGGGCGACCAAGGGACCGACAGAGGCCACAAGTCCATCGATAGCAATGAGGAAAAGAAGGACACTCAAGACAGAACCCTGTGGGATGCCCGTCTCCTGGGTCCGTGGAGAACTAAAAGCAGTACCAACTCGAACTCTGAATGACCGATGGATCAGGAACTGGCGGATAAAAATCGGCAGTGGGCCCCGAAGACCCCACTGATGAAGGGTAAGTAAGATGTGATGGCGCCAGGCCGTGTGATAGGCCTTGCGAAGGTCAAAGAACACTGCAACCAAATGGCGGCGCTGGGAAAAAGCCTGCCGAACTGCGGATTCCAAGCGAAGTAAATGATCGATTGAAGACCGTCCCTCTCGAAAGCCACACTGGTAAGGCGACAACAGATCCCGAGATTCGAGGACCCAATTGAGCCGATGGGCTACCATCCGTTCAAGTAACTTACAAACAACATTGGTCAAACTAATTGGCCGATAGCTGTCAACAGATAGGGGGTTCTGACCAGGCTTAAGGACAGGAACCACAATGCTATCCCTCCACTGAGAAGGGAAGTCACCCTGGAGCCAGATACGGTTAAACACCCGAAGATGATGTTGCCATTGTGGAGCACTGAGATGTTGAAGCAGTTAGTTATGAATGGAATCTGGGCCAGGGGCCGTATCATGAGAAGAAGATAGAGCAGAAAGAAATTCCCATTCAGTAAAAGGTTCATTGTAAGATTCTGACTCACAAGGGGTGAAACATGAGGTGGAAGCTCCAGCCAGCTGTTTTTGATGAAGGAAAGCAGCTGGATAGGAGGCTGACGCTGATGCCACTGTAAAATGGGTCGCTAGATGTTCTGCAAGAACTAATGGGTCCGTACAAATGCCATCTGGGAGGTGAAGGCCTGGGAGGGTGGACTGCCGATGGCAACCTTGGAGAGAACGAAGTGTAGCCCATACCCGTGACAGAGGGACAGTAGAACCAAGGGAAGAAACGAATCGTTCCCAACATATCCGCTTACCCTGTTTGATTAAATAACGGGCTTTAGCACGGAGGCGTTTAAAGGTAGTAAGGCTGGCTACGGATGGGTGCCTCTTAAAGTGTTGCAAAGCTCGACGGCGATCACGGATGGCAATGGCAATGGCCGTACTCCACCACGGGACTTGCCGGCGACGAAATGGTCCAGATGAGCGCGGGACAGCAAGGCTAGCAGCGCGAACAATCGCGTCAGATACGTCACGTAGGACGTCATCAATGCAACCCGACAAAGAGGGAGAAAACTCGACCTGTGCAGTGTATAGAGGCCAATCGGCGCGGTGGAAAGACCAACGAGGTAACCTGTTCATCGGGGAGCGGGAAGGGAGCGTGATAATCAACGGGAAATGGTCACTATCACAAAGGTCGTCGTGTGGCGACCAGTGTAATAAAGGGAGGAGAGAGGGAGAAGAAAGAGAAAGATCAATGGCAGAAAAGGTACCATGACCGGCACTGAAATGAGTAGGGGAGCCATCATTAAGAAGGCACAGGTCGTGGTCTGCAATAAATTGGTCTACAAGAAGACCTCGTCTAGATGGAAAGGCACTGCCCCACAAAGGATGATGAGCATTAAAATCCCCAAGGAGGAGGAAGGGAGGAGGAAGTTGCTGAAGAAGGGCGGTTAAGGTAGCAGGTGTAAGAGTCCTGTCAGGAGGGAGATAAAGATTGCAAGCTGTGATTGCAGAGTCGAAGTGGACCCTAACAGCAACTGCTTCCAGTGTAGTTTGAAGAGGAATCCACGTGCTAGCAATGTCTGTACGGACCAATGTACAAACGCCACCAGAAGCCCGCAAGGGTCCGACCCGATTTCGACAGAAAACACGGAACCCACGGAGGGTCGGTGAGTGAGCATCAGTAAAATGAGATTCCTGGAGAACCACACAAGCTGCAGAGTAGGACGAAAGAAGGGATTTCAATTCCGGAAGGTGACGATAGTATCCATTACAATTCCATTGGAGAACCACAGAACGATGGTTTAAATGAGGGCTGAACACGCTAAATCCAGTCATACCGCCGGGTCCCCACCCGTCACCGACAAGGAGGGGGCGACATCCATGAACGACAGGTCAGAATCCGGTTGTGAAGTCGGGGAAGGGACCTCCGGTGACACCAGAGGCTCTTTGTCCTGGGACTTATGTTTCTTCTTCTTTTCAGGCTGAGATCGAGGAGGGCTGTGTCGCATAAAGGAGCCAGCTGCAGCAAGATCAGGAACAGAAAGAGACCGGGCGACCTGGGGGCCGTCAGACCGCGGCTCTTGCGGTCGCCGCGCGGCAGCAGACCTTTGACCTGGAAGGTGCCGGGAAGGGGCATCCCATGAGAGGTGCCCTTGACCACAGACGCCGAAGGAGTGGGACGCTTCTCCAGCTGGGGAGGGGGAGCAGCGCCCATAGGAGAAGGTGTGGGAGCCGCAGGGGAAGGGGGGAGGAGAGGGGTCCGGGATGGGAATAAGGAAGGGGGAGGAAGGGGTGAAGATGTAACCAAGGCGTAACTAGATGTCATGGACACAGGGTGCAGTCGTGCATATTTCTTACGGGCCTCTGTGTAGGTTAAACGATCGAGGGACTTATACTCCTGTATCTTTTTTTCTTTCTTATATACTGGGCAATCTGGTGAACGTGGAGAATGACTACCATGACAATTTACACATACAGGAGGGGGAACACAGGGACTCCCCTCATGGAGTGGACGTCCACGGTCACCACAGAGAGGGGCCTGGGAACAGTGAGAAGACGTGTGGCCAAAACGCAAGCACTTAAAACACCTCATAGGAGGTGGGATGTACGGCTTCACATCACAGCGATAGACCATAATCTTAACTTTCTCAGTCCTGGTGCAAACTAGGTAACGGGGGAAATGTTTTGCCCCTAGACGACGGGCCTGATCCTCTTCCCAGGGGGTAGCCATGGAAGGGAAGGCCGAAGGGGCAAGAGAAGCAGCACTTGAGGAATCAGTTCCACGCAGAGAGACGGCCGCAGAAGAACGGCCAGAGTTTTGGACCCGTATGCGTTTCATCTGCATAGTGTCCGCCCTGATACCACCCACTCCGATAAGGGCCTCTCCTCACGGGCGCCACCCAGCCACAGCAAGGGCCGTCTGGCACGGCGGCCATTGCCGGGAGTTCCGATCCTCCAGGATGACGAGCAACCACTCCAAGGCATGCATGAGGAGGTCACAGCTCAGGTATCAGAAGTGTGATCCCTGTGTGTTCAGGAGGCTCAACCAAAAGGGTACATAGCGACCCCACCACACGGGCTGGCTACTGTGCTGGCTATGCACCCTAGCATCAGACAATGACGTGAAAGAAAAGGTGGAATGTACTAGGAGGGCGCACGTCGGAGACACTAGGTAAGGTGCTCTTCCCCAAATGGTTCACAGTACAGAGGAGACATTTTGTAATGGAGGTCAAACCCCAGAGGGGGACCAAGGAATGCCAAAAGGAGGAGATGATTACGCAACAAAGCCGGAGTGTAAAACCAACAGAACCAGGAGGATAGCGGGGGCCAACATAAGCAAGGACACCAATAGAGGGAGATGAGAGGGCGAGGGGAAAGGAGCATGGTGGGGAAAGGAGGGGAAGGGCAAGGGAAAGGAAATGCAGCCCGGGGGAGAAAGAAGGCTGCAATGGCTCGGGGCCCCGTGCTCGCCACGCACGTATCCACAAAAGAGTTGTGGACCCCCTGGGGGGAAAACGTCTGATCAATGGTGGTCGAGCAACTGGCTCGTCACAATACGCCAGTCACTACTCTTGATGAACTGTGGTATCATGTTGAAGCTGCATGGTCAGCTGTACCTGTACACACCATCTAAGCTCTGTTTGACTCAATGCCTAGGCGTATCAAGGCCGTTATTACGGCCAGAGGTGGTTGTTCTGGGTACTGATTTCTCAGAACCTATGCACCCAAATTGTGTGAAAATGTAATCACATGTCATTTCTAGTATAATATATTTGTCCAATGAATACCTGTTTGTCATCTGCATTTCTTCTTGATGTGGCAATTTTAATGGCCAGTAGTGTATTTCAACTATTATAGGTTACTTTGCTGCCTATATAGAAAAATCTCATCTTCTACTTCCAGTGTTTTATTTCCGTATCTAAATTTCCTAGACATCGCCTAATTTAATTAGATTTTATAAAGTTACCTTTTTTTGTTGAGGTTCATTTCATAAACTCTTTTTTCAACGCACAATCCATTCCGCTTAACTATTCTTCCACGTCTTTTGCCGTCTCACACAGAATTACAATGTCATCAGGAAAACTCAAGTTTTATAGTTTTTTCCCTGAATTGTAATTCCCTTTCCAGATTTCCCCTTGGTTTCCTTGATTGCTTGCTTGATCAATGTACAGACTGAATAACATCGGGGATACCCTACAACCATGTCTCACATCTTTCTCAACTACTGCTTTTCGATCAAAGTCTTACACTTTTAAATCTGAATTCTGGTTCCTGTAAAAGTTATAAATAAACGTTAACTATGAGTATTCTGCCTTTGCTACTTTCAGAATTTCAAAGAGTATATTTCAGTCAACATTGTCAAAAGTTTTTCGTAAATCTACAAAATCTATGAACACAATTCGTGTCAGTATCTTGCAAACATGGTTTACTAAACTGATATTTCGGTAATATTCGCACCTGTCAGCACCTGCCCTTTTTTCGAATTGGAGTTATTACATTCGTCTCGAACTCTAAGGGTATCTCGCCTGTCATGTAGCTTTTATATCAGCATGAAAATTATTCGTGGCTGGTTCTTCCAAGGGTTTCAGTAACAATGAAGGGATACTGTCTACGCCAGGACTCTTGTTTCGATCAAGGTAATTGCATCACTGTCAAATTCCTCTCACAATATTATTTCACCCATCTCACATTCCTCTAACTGATATTCCCTTTCAGCAATATTGCCTTTTAGATCCTTTCTTTTCTATAGTTCTAGATGTTCTTCCCACCATTCAGTTCTCCTTTCTTTGTTCAGCACGTATTGGCTTTTCATTTGAGCTCTTTATTTCCGTATAGATGGTTATATTTCAACAATTGTCTCTTTAATTTTTCTATGTGTGACATCCACCTTTCTGCAGTTACGCATTTTTCCACAGGTCTACGTTTGTTCTTTCGCAATTCCAGTTTAGAATTTGTGCACTAACTCATTCTTTAGAGACATATACCTTTCCATGTGCCTTCTACATTTACTACAGTTTTATATTTTTTACATTCAGTAAATATTTCGTGTTTTATTTAAGGCTTTCACTAGGCCTTCTCTTTTTGCCTATTTGATCTTCTCCTGCCTTCGCTACTGTATCTTTCTAACTATCCATTCTTCTACTGCATTCCTTTCCCATTACAGTCAGTCGTTGTCTAGTGCTTTCTTCGAAACTCGCAACGACCTCTATTTCTTTCAATTCAATCAGATCTCATCTCCTTGAAATGATACCTTGCTGCAGCATCTTCAGTTTTAATGCGCAGTTTATAAACAATACATTACGGTCAGAGTACACATCTGCCCCAGACTTCCCCTTTCAATCCTTTTCCTCCAGTCCATGTTATCCTAGTATTTTTCTTTCTATTTATTTTCCTGCTATTGGTTCGGAGCACTATGGGACTTAACATCTGTGGTCAGCAGTACCCTAGAACTTAGAACTACTTAAACCTAACTAACCTAAGGACATCACACACATCCATGCCCGAGGCAGGATTCGAGCCTGCGACCGTAGCAGTTGCGCAGTTCCGGACTGAGCGCCTAGAACCGTCCTGCTATTGGTTTCCAGTCCCCATCATAATGAAATTTTTGTGTTCATTAACTACATGAATCACCAACGGCATCACTGCCGTGCTGGTTTCCGTCAGATCACCTAAGTTAAGAGCAAAATGTTGAGTTAAAACACCTTCAGCCGTATAAATTTCCAGTTGTAATTTTGTATTTGTAACTACAATGGAGAGCCAAAGGAACTGGTGCACCCGCTTCATATCGTATAGGGCCCCCGCGAGCAGGCAGAAGTGCCGCAACACGACGTAGTATGGACTCGAATAATGTCTGAAGTAGTGCTGGAGGGAACTGACACCACGAATCCTGCAGGGCTGTCCATTAATCCGTAAGAGTACGAGGGGGTGCCGAGCTCTTCTGAACAGCGCGTTGCAAGGTACCCCAGATATGCTCAATAATGTTCATGTCTGGGGAGTTTGGTGGCCAGCGGAAGTGTTAAAACGCAGGATAGCGTTCCTGGAGCCACTCTGTAGCAATTCTGGACGTGTGGGGTGTCGCGTTGTCCTGCTGGAATTGTCGAAGTCTGTCGGAATGCACATTGGACATAAATGGATGCAGCTGATCAGACAGGATACTTACATGTCACCTGTCAGAGTCGTATCTACACTCCTGGAAATGGAAAAAAGAACACATTGACACCGGTGTGTCAGACCCACCATACTTGCTCCGGACACTGCGAGACGGCTGTACAAGCAATGATCACACGCACGGCACAGCGGACACACCAGGAACCGCGGTGTTGGCCGTCGAATGGCGCTAGCTGCGCAGCATTTGTGCACCGCCGCCGTCAGTGTCAGCCAGTTTGCCGTGGCATACGGAGCTCCATCGCAGTCTTTAACACTGGTAGCATGCCTCGACAGCGTGGACGTGAACCGTATGTGCAGTTGACGGACTTTGAGCGAGGGCGTATAGTGGGCATGCGGGAGGCCGGGTGGACGTACCGCCGAATTGCTCAACACGTGGGGCGTGAGGTCTCCACAGTACATCGATGTTGTCGCCAGTGGTCGGCGGAAGGTGCACGTGCCCGTCGACCTGGGACCGGACCGCAGCGACGCACGGATTCACGCCAAGACCGTAGGATCCTACGCAGTGCCGTAGGGGACCGCACCGCCACTTCCCAGCAAATTAGGGGCACTGTTGCTCCTGGGGTATCGGCGAGGACCATTCGCAACCGTCTCCATGAAGCTGGGCTACGGTCCCGCACACCGTTAGGCCGTCTTCCGCTCACGCCCCAACATCGTGCAGCCCGCCTCCAGTGGTGTCGCGACAGGCGTGAATGGAGGGACGAATGGAGACGTGTCGCCTTCAGCGATGAGAGTCGCTTATGCCTTGGTGCCAATGATGGTCGTATGCGTGTTTGGCGCCGTGCAGGTGAGCGCCACAATCAGGACTGCATACGACCGAGGCACACAGGGCCAACACCCGGCATCATGGTGTGGGGAGCGATCTCCTACACTGGCCGTACACCACTGGTGATCGTCGAGGGGACACTGAATAGTGCACGGTACATCCAAACCGTCATCGAACCCATCGTTCTACCATTCCTAGACCGGCAAGGGAACTTGCTGTTCCAACAGGACAATGCACGTCCGCATGTATCCCGTGCCACCCAACGTGCTCTAGAAGGTGTAAGTCAACTACCCTGGCCAGCAAGATCTCCGGATCTGTCCCCCATTGAGCATGTTTGGGACTGGATGAAGCGTCGTCTCACGAACGCTGGTCCAACTGAGGCGCCAGGTGGAAATGGCATGGCAAGCCGTTCCACAGGACTACATCCAGCATCTCTACGATCGTCTCCATGAGAGAATAGCAGCCTGCATTGCTGCGAAAGGTGGATATACACTGTACTAGTGCCGACATTGTGCATGCTCTGTTGCCTGTGTCTATGTGCCTGTGGTTCTGTCAGTGTGATCATGTGATGTATCTGGCCCCAGGAATGTGTCAATAAAGTTTCCCCTTCCTGGGACAATGAATTCACGGTGTTCTTATTTCAATTTCCAGGAGTGTAGATGTATCATTGGTCCCATATCACTCTACCTGCACACGCCACACACGAGTACAGAGCCTCGACCAGCTCCCTGCTGACATGCAGAATCCAAGGATTCATGAGGTGTTTCCATACCCGTACTCGTCCATCCGCTCAGAACAATTTGAAACGAGACTCGTCCGACCAGGCAACATGTATCCAGTGATCAATATCCAATGTCGGTGCTGACGGGCCCAGGCGAGGAGCAAAGCTTTGTCGTGCGCAGTCATCAAGGATATACGAGTGGGTTTTCGGCTCCGAAAACTCATATCGACGATGTTTCGTTGAATGGTTCGCACACTGACACTTGTTGATGGCCCAGCATTGAAATCTGCAGCAATTTGCGGAAGGGTTTCGGTTCTGTCACGTTGGAGAATTCTCTTCAGTCGTCGTTGGTCCCGTTCTTGAAGGATCTTTTTCCGGCCGCAATGATGTGGGAGATTTGATGTTTTACCTGATATTCACGATACACTCGTGAAATGGTCGTACGGGAAAATCCCCACTTTATCGCTACCTCGGAGATGGCTCTGAGCACTATGGGACTCAACTGCTGAGGTCATTAGTCCCCTAGAACTTAGAACTAGTTAAACCTAACTAACCTAAGGACTTCACAAACATCCATGCCCGAGGCAGGATTCGAACCTGCGACCGTAGCGGTCTTGCGGTTCCAGACTGCAGCGCCTTTAACCGCACGGCCACTTCGGCCGGCACCTCGGAGATGCTGAGTCCCATCGCTCGTACGGTGACTACAGGATCACGTCCAAACTCTTAAATCTTGATAAACTGTCATTGTAGCAGCAGTAACCGGTCTTACAACTGCGCCGGACACTTTTTTGTCTTATATAGGCATTGCCGATCGCAGTGTCGTATTCTGCTTGTATACAGATCTCTGTATTTGAATACGCATGCCTATACCAGTTTCTTTGGCCCTTCAATGTAGTTCCAGCGCTACATTATGCCAACTTCAGGCCCCCCTCAACGACATGTAAGAAAAATCCCACCTTTTGTGCAGTCAAAATGGGGCCCACCATTCTGTGACTGGTACTCCAAGATTTCTTCGTAACACAGCGATCCCTCAGATCACCAGCGAAACACTTGTGTCGGCAATTCATGATTAATGGATTTGCTGTGCTAAGAAGAAATCTACGGATATAGTCATTTAATGCTGGCCCTTATTGTGATTGGATCGGAGGTGGGATGCTTTCTACACATCGGTTAGGGAGCCTGTAGATAGCGAAATGTACTGCTGGAACTGGTTGCTCAAATAAAATAACAACTGGAAATTTAGACGGCTGAAGGTGTTTTAATTCGATATTTTATACTGAACAACCGAGGTCCCGCAATCACTTGTATAAAGATGGACTTACAGAGGTTTGAAGTTAAGCGCCGTCAGGCTTGACTAGCACCTCGATTGGTGACCGTCCGGCTCTCTCGAGCGCTGTTGGCAAGCGGGGTGCTCTCAGACCTTGTGAGGCCAACTGAGGAGCTATTTGATTGGACAGAAAGCAGCGGCTCTGGTCACAAAAGCTGACGACTGCCGTGGTAGCGGTGTGCTGACCACATGACATTCCATTTCCGCACGCAGTGACACGTATCGTCTGAGGATGGCACGGCTGTAGGTCTGTACCTTTGGGACTTTCGAGGCCTGTTCGGACGGAGTTTACAGTTTTAGTTCAACTACCAGAATAAGTTCTTTTATCGCATTATTTTAACCTGTTCATAATCTGCGGCGATAGAATACATACAGGGTGTTACAAAAAGGTACGGCCAAACTTTCAGGAAACATTCTTCACAAACAAATAAAGAAAAGATGTTATGTGGACATTTGTCCGGAAACGCTTAATTTCCATGTTAGAGCTCATTTTAGTTTCGTCAGTATGTACTGTACTTCCTCGATTCACCGCCAGTTGGCCCAATTGAAGGAAGGAAATGTTGACTTCGGTGCTTGTGTTGACATGCGACTCATTGCTCTACAGTACTAGCATCAAGCACATCAGTACGTAGCATCAACAGGTAAGTGTTCATCACGAACGTGGTTTTGCAGTCAGTTCAATGTTTAGAAATGCGGAGTTGGCAGATGCCCATTTGATGTATGGATTAGCACGGGGAAACAGCCATGGCGCGGTACGTTTGTATCGAGACAGATTTCCAGAACGAAGGTGTCCCGACAAGAAGACGTTCGAAGCAATTGATCGGCGTCTTAGAGAGCACGGACATTTCAGCCTATGACTCGCGACTGGGGAAGACCTAGAACGACGAGGACACCTTCAATGGACGAGGCAATTCTTCGTGCAGTTGACGATAACACTAATGTCAGCGTCAGAGAAGTTGCTGCTGTACAAGGTAACGTTGAGCACGTCACTGTATAGAGAGTGCTACGGGAGAACCAGTTGTTTCCGTACCATGTACAGCGTGTGCAGGCACTATCAGCAGCTGATTGGCCTCCACGGGTACACTTCTGCGAATGGTTCATCCAACAATGTGCCAATCCTCATTTCAGTGAAAATGTTCTCTTTACGGATGAGGCTTCATTCCAACGTGATCAAATTGTAAGTTTTCACAATCAACATGTGTGGGCTGACGAGAATCCGCACGCAATTGTGCAATCACGTCATCAACACAGATTTTCTGTGAACGTTTGGGCAGGCATTGTTGGTGATGTCTTGATTGGGCCCCATGTTGTTCCACCTACGCTCAATGGAGCACGTTATCATGATTTCATACGGGATACTCTACCTGTGCTGCTAGAACATGTGCCTTTACATGTACGACACAACATGTGGTTCATGCACGATGGAGCTCCTGCACATTTCAGTCGAAGTGTTCGTACGCTTCTCAACAACAGATTCGGTGACCGATGGATTGGTAGAGGCGGACCAATTCCATGGCCTCCACGCTCTCCTGACCTCAACCCTCTTGACTTTTATTTATGGGGGCATTTGAAAGCTCTTGTCTACGTAACCCCGGTACCAAATGTAGAGACTCTTCGTGCTCGTGTTGTGGACGGCTGTGATACAATACACCATTCTCCAGGGCTGCATCAGCGCATCAGGGATTCCAGGCGACGGAGGGTGGATGCATGTATCCTCGCTAACGGAGGACATTTTGAACATTTCCTGTAACAAAGTGTTTGAAGTCACGCTGGTACGTTCTGTTGCTGTGTGTTTCCGTTCCATGATTAATGTGATTTGAAGAGAAGTAATAAAATGAGCTCTAACATGGAAAGTAAGCGTTTCCGGACACATGTCCACATAACACATTTTGTTTCTTTGTGTGTGAGGAATGTTTTCTGAAAATTTGGCCGTACCTTTTTGTAACACCCTGTATAACCTTGTACTACAGTGGCGAGTATGACCTTCGTGTCTGTCTTGGCTACAATAATTCGTTCACTGTGCTGTTCATAGTTACCCGCATTCCTATAACGTTATTTATTATCAGACCTACCCCCTAATTAACCCCATTTGACTTAGTATTTATTGCGGTATCGACAGCGTCTCCGTCGACCGCACCCGGGGCGTCGCTCATAGCTACGCGAGAGACGGCACTTCTGAACCTTCCGCCAGCGCGCTATCTATCGCCAGCTGTTCTCCGTCGGGTGGCACCACGCATACACGCCACCAGTGGACGCGGAACTTACATGCACGCAGCTCCGATTGGCCTCATCATCACTTGCCGACACAAGTGTTTGGCTAATGATGATCGAAGGGATCGCCGACTTAAGAAGAAATGTACGGGTATCAGTCAGTGAGTGCCGGCCCGTATTTTGACTGCGCAAAAGGCGGGATCCATCCTACACGTCGTTCAGGGGGCCTAGAGATGGGGTAATGTAGCGCTGAAACTCCACTAAAGCGCCAAAGAAACTGGTATAGGCATGCGTATTGAAATATGGAGGTATGAAACGGTCCCACCTATTTGCTCTGAATTGTCGAATCTCTGTCTAACTTGATTGTTAAGATGGTTCCATTCTGTTTTAGCTCTTTCATTAGGCAGTCGTTAATTTATCTATATAACTTTGTTCGTTCTTTTTCTAGTTTATGAATATGCACAGAAAGTCTGTCGTTATCTTCCATGTAGCGTTCGGACGATTAGCTATTTATAGCTGTTGTAATGAACCTCTGTAGTATTAAATGGCTGTCACGTTGGGCTTTTTGCTTGTAAATTCTATTCCAAAGTTTGGTGTACTAAGGTTTCTGGAGTCGATGACAGTTTTTCCACTGTGGTCGTAATTTTTGACGTTGGTATGATTTTTTTTATAATCACGAACATTACTATCATTAGTTATAACTCGGCACCGCGAAAGAGCCTACAGCATTCAGAGTTACGTATAAATCAATTAAGTGTACATAGTGTAAATAAACCTATTATGTGATGCATTTTTGCAGATGTCCGAGTGTAATTATGGCCACCTCCTCTGCCGATTTATGACCCTGTATCACCCGACCAGAAGTCCTGTTGTTACTGTCAACGAACTTCAAAAATTCTCACTATATCTTATTTCAACCTATCTATTTTACTTTTTAAATTCCCTATCTTACCTACCTACCTACCTGATCAAGGGTTCGAACATTTCACGCTGCGACCCGCTTCAGTCACCGCTAGGACATTCGAATGAGGATCTATGTTAACTCCGTAATACATACCGACTTCATTACGCCAGACAATAGAATTGCATGCCCTTGGAAAAAATAACGGCTGCAGCTTTACCTTGCTTTCAGCCGTTCGCAGTACTAGCACAACAAGGCCACGTTGGCTATAGTTGCGAGTCAATCATCCAGACACTGAAACTGTTAAAGACAGAGGTTTGGTGATGAGTGGGTCCAGAACCTTCGTGGAATTTTTAAATGAAATCATTCCGCTTTAGGCTGTTAAAACATTATTTACTGCGACTGAAATTTCGACACGTGGTCATTTCGAAGTAATCTGGAAACAATCAGTCATGAAATATATGTAATTATGAAGGTGAAAAACGTGAAATGGAAAATGTCGAAACTACTGATGTCGGATGTTGTAAACCACCCAATAACGAAAAGTTGTGTAAGAGCAGTTGCATGTGGTGTTGTGGATTTATCTGCTGTCCCATATACCATACACGTTATGAACTGGTAAAATAATGACATGGACACTTAAGTTAAAATTTCATGTAGCAGGCGTGGTAAATACACTATCAAAAGCGGCAAAGATGTACGCATACAAAGAGTATGAGCTATGGAGTGTAAAGATGCTAATATATGGAGTCGGTACCCACGTTGTTTGCGAAATGTGCGCGCAGAATCGATAAAAGTGACAGAAATGCATGTTAAATAAAAACGGAATCCACAAATTATACTGAGAGTGCGGATTAAAATTGGGTAATAAGATATTTGCCTCTCGTCAGGAACTACGGATTAGTCTGGCCTCTCCACAAATAACGCTCTGCTCTGATACGGTTGCACCTACGGTGCGGTTGTCTGTACCATTGACTAACACAAGTCAACTCTCCTCGGCATGGTCCATGGTTCATGAGGGGAGTAATAGCGCCCACCTCAGTTTTCTTAGAAACGTATTGCTGTCACACACACTATACATCTATGCGCCACTGCTCTCCATATCGAAAATGGGACTTTATTGTGCGTACATCGACTCTCAGTGCTTGAATGCCCCTCCACTCAGCATCATGGTCCTCCTCCGGTAATTTGCATACTATAGACCCACTCAACTTTATCATTTTGCTGGCACATTCCGCTGTCATTAGTTTCAGCTTCTCATCGTCATGCCTGTGGACAAAATTTCCCGATCGCTTTCAATGACTGGTGCACTCCCCGTCAGCTGGATGAGCTAGTTCCCAACGGTCGTATCTATCTACGGCTGGTGTTTTCGTGTGCAGCTTCTAGTGCTCAGCTCGGACGCTTTTAGCAACCAGCGATGGACAGTTTTGCAACAACTGATAAGCAAGTCGCAAGGTCAAAGTCTCGTCTTTGCAACCCTACCACGTCATGGCATCCTGTTCGTCAGATGTGCTGCAGCTGCATATCTCGTGTTCGCGCGTAAGCGGGATCTGGAGCGACTTTCATTGCAGTCTTGAAAGGTAAAATACACTATGACTTGCCTTGTTCTAGGAAGCGTATCGGTGCAGCTTTGGCGGGACATTAATTTATGCCTTTACGGTCGTCCGCATCCTCATTTTCGTAATCACAACAGGTATACAGGGTGTCCCAAAAGGATGTATACACACTCTTACAGCTCCTAACTATAAAATTACAATGAAATGAATTCCCCTAGCTGCATGCAGGCGTTGATAAGTCAACGGGGACTGTTGAAAATGTGTGCCCTGACCGGGACACGAACGCAGGATCTTCTGCTTACGTGGCAGACGCTCTATCCATCTGAGCCACCAAGGACACAGAGGATAGTGCGACTGCAGAGACTTACGTCCGGCACGCCTCCAGTGAGACCCATATTTCCAGCTTATTGTCCCGCACTATAATCCTAGTGCCCCTGCCTGTTATACTCATTACTCGCGGCTTTTTGCCGATTGCCGTAAGAGTTCGGGCACTGTTTGTGCATTCGCACAGAAGATGATGCTCAAATGGCCAGTGAGCCTTAACTATATATAAAGATGGTATCTGTTCTTTCGGACATTGACTAATCAACGCCTGTATGCAGCTAGGGGTATTCATTTCATTTTAATTTCATTCTAACGAGCTGCATGGTCACCGATGGTATCTGTTCTTTCAGACATGTCCGAAAGACATGTCCGAAAGACAAATGGTTCAAATGGCTCTGAGCACTATGGGACAACTTCTGAGGTCATCAGTCCCCAAGAACTTAGAACTACTTAAACCTAACAAACCTAAGGACATCACATACATCCATGCCCGAGGCAGGATTCGAACCTGCGACCGTAGCGGTCGAACGGTTCCAGACTGAAGCGCCTAGAACCACTCGGCCACTCCGGCCGGCCACTGTATTTGACCCCTATGGATTTTTTCTATGGGGGAATGTGAAGCATGATGTTTATAGCACAAGTGCAGCTATTATCAATGAGCTGAAGCAGCCATTGAAAACGAATGTGCCAAAATACCAATTGCAACGATCAGGAACGTGTTGGATTCCATCCGTCAGCGTTATCGGCTGTGTATGGACCACAATGACAATTGGAACACTTTCGATAAATGGCTGGTTTCTACATTTGCTCAGATTATTCTGAATTTTTAACTTTTTCCGTGTCTTAAAAAAATATTAGTGTTACAGTTATAAAAAGTGTGTGTACCTTTTTTTCTGGGACACACTGTATTTTTGAAACAAAAAAGTCACAGAATAAAACTTACGTAATTCGTAGAATTATGGTGTAAGCGACTTCGCATCCTACTTAAATGTAAATAGTATGGCAGCAGGTATGACATCGGAACACAGACAACGAAACATATTAGATATACGTCTAAATACATATCTATAATGCACGATCCTGGCGGAGAGAAGGGGAGAATGCTATACATAAATGATAATGTACCTAGCAACGCATAATATTTTTTAATAGGTCATTCAGTCTGCTGAATGATTTTAGAATCAAATTAACGAATGCGTTCTGGAGGCCGACATAGCCGGTTTCCGCCATTTTCTACAGTTTTTGTTGTTGAACATTAGGCTGTATTTTGTGCAGCATCTGTAAGTGTCTCGCGTTCTATATATTTAAGTGCTGTGTAACACATTACAGCTATTTGGAATACACCGGTAATTCTTCAGATACAGAATTTTATGGTGAGTAAAATGCACCATTGTATGCCTTAAAAGAGAAGGCCTTTTGCCATGGAATATTTGATACTTGCAAACTGAGTTTCCTTAATGTTTTAACAATTTTATCTGTCTGGGAGATGGAAATTTGTGTTAGTTTCCAGTAGCTTGTATTTCAAATCAAATTTAACTTCTGGTTGGCTTTTGATAATATTTTGCTTAATTTGGTTTCACGTATTGATTATTGGCGTGTAGCAGAGTAATACTGTAACAAATAGACGAGTAAATACAGTATTAATAAGATTTACTCGGTCTAAGCGCTTTGAAATTTCAATAAAATATTTATTCCTAGGTACATGACCATGCTGTACATAGGAACATGTTTTCACATTTGGAAATACTTCATATTCCGGAGTAATTTTTCTAATTTCAGAAAAATACTGCAGCACATAAAAACGGATGCCATAATTTAAAAATGGAGTAAGAATATATATTGAACTTTCATTACATGCCTCGGGCGTGGATGTGTGTGATGTCCTTAGGTTAGTTAGGTTTAAGTAGTTCTAAGTTCTAGGGGACTGATGACGTCAAAAGTTAAGTCCCATAGTGCTCAGAGCCATTTGAACCTTTCATTACAGGGCTGCGTTGTAACATCACTATCGATTTAATGTTGTACTAAGGCTGGGGCGGATTCAGAATTTTTTTCTGCCGTGTGGGGGGGGGGGGGGGAAGGGGGGAAGGGGGGAAGGGGGGAACGGGGGGGGGGGGAGAAGGGGTCAAAGGATAAGAAGTGTGAACATGTCCTTAACGGCTTTGTGAGTCTCATTGTAAAATAAAAACACACACACACACACATTATGATACAAATATTACAAATATATATTTATTACTGTCTTAATTCTATCATAGTCATTATTACATATGATTATTAAAAATTTCATCTTTTGTTTCGTACAGAAGATATTTTCTGTCTTTATCGCTGATGCAAAATCTTCATGGATATGTTATCAGTGCCAGTCCATTTAAACGATCTTCTGTCGTCCTGCTGAGAAGATATGTCTTCACACGGCGTAAGGCTGAGAAAGATCTCTCTGCAGCGCTGATTGTTACAGGAAATGTGTACAACAATTGAAAGTGGTAATATTAGGCACCGCCGTTGTGTTTTTATGGAACTCTACTGAAGACTTTTCCGCATTTTCGTCCATTTGTTGCCAAATTTGTAGATTTAGCTTCAAAGCTACAACACAAGGGAGATCGTCTTTTTATGGTCCAGAAATTTGCAAAACATGCTCTATATCTTTATCACTGAAGTTTTGCGACAACAGTTTTTGTAGATGACTGATTCTTTGTAGCTGAGTTGTAGGGAGTTTTAATGACATTTCATTTAAAAAATGGTCGAGAAGATTTATCATCACTGACAGATAGCAATTCTCTGCTGCGAAATTTGCCTGAAATTGGTTCTGTTGGTCTGTTCGATGCATAGCTGTACACTGCTGCTTCAGCAGTGGTACACCATGTGCACCTTCACTCGGCTATCAGTAGTATTGTTATGATTAGTAGGTATCGGAGAAGCACAGCTCGCTACGTGCGCCGTCCTATCCGCTGCTCCGTCCCACGAAGTCAGGTGTTATAAGTTTTTAAATGTATACGGCATCACACACCAACACGATCGAGCGAGGTGGTGCAGTGGCTACCACACTGGACTCGCATTCCGGAGGACGACGGTTCAATCCCCCGTCCAGCCATCCTCATTTAGGTTTTCCGTAATTTCTCTAAATCGCTCCAGGCGAATGCAGGGATGGTTCCTTTGAAAGGACACGGTAAATTTCCTTCCCTATCCTTCCCTAATCCGAACTTCTGTCCTCTCTAATGATCTCGTTGTCGATTGGACGTTAAACGCTTATCTCCTCCTCTTCCTCCTCCTCCAATCCGACGTAGCTCTTATCGCCTGCGCAACGTATTGTGAAAGAGTGCATCGCCAACAAAGATTTTGCTGCCTTAATTCACTATTATCGACTATTATTACCTCTGCCTACTGATTTAATTTTTTAAAGTAGCCTACGTTCATCAAATTCGATTCAGTGGTTCTGTCGTGAAAAGCTGACACAGTTACTTCCATGTTTATAATATTGGTACATTATGGATTACTCCCTGTACCTTTCAACAAGGTGTGAAGTGCTGCACCATGACTGAAATACGCTGGCTCCTGATAAAAACGCCAAACAGGACATAAGGCAGTACTTGCCAACCAGAAGGGTTCGGTCAAATGGCGCACACAACAACAAGAGTATTGACTGTAAGAAGCCTATCGACGATGGTAAATCGGAGTTTGTTGCTTCAAATAAAGCTGTCTATAGTAGTAACTCGTGGCAGTATTATTTCTTACTGACTAGAAAATAGATCCAAAGAGATCAAATATTTACCGAAAATATCTCTATGTGTGAGCCTGAACGCAGCCTTAGAAATTTACAAATGTTTTACAGTGTAAAAGATTCAACTTTACTTCCATAGCGAGTAAAACCTACACAATAGCTCATTTATCTTCTAGGCATAGCGAGTAAAACCTACACAATAGCTCATTTATCTTCTTCGCAATCGCAAAACAAACGACATCATATTTATTGCACTTTTACCGTAAATACTGACAAAAAAAGAAAGAAGGTGGCATAACACAACAATTCACATTTATGTTCTGTTAATTCCAGGTTTTCTGCATTTTTAAACTCCTCACAATTACATGCTGCCCGTAAGTAAAAATTTTGATCATGTTGAGATTCTTTATCTCTATATTCTCCCCTACCTTTTAGCATTACTATCGATTTTATGTACCAGACCACTTGCGTACAGAACGTGGGAAAAATTAATTCTACAGCGTCAGTACGTGCCTTAATCTCTCATCTTATTCTCATGATTCCTGCGCGAGATATACGATGACAGTAGCAGAATGGTCGCTCAATCTTCTTCGTTACCGGTAAATAGAAGAATCGTGTGGTGGTGTTGTCTGGGAAATAACGAAGTCGCTTGATCGGAAAGGGTCTCCAACCTTCATGTACAATGACCTCCAACACTCGCGATTTCTCGGAGATGTGTCTCAATTGTCTCTCTAAGGAGTCTGTTAGTCGACCGCAATTTTATTTCACCTGGCAGTGAGAGCGCTGCGGTCGGCTTACCTCGAGTCAGCGCGTAATCGGGGTTGCGGAGGGAAGGACGACAATTCAACTACTGTTGCGCAATGAAAAATGCAGTAACCTTGGTGATTAGAGTTTCGACGTGGATGATCCATCACTATGTACGTACGAGGGGCTTCAATAAATAATGCAACACTTTTTTCCTCGGCCAATTGAGGTTGAAAAAAAATTCTAAATCTGCTATAAGACATCTTGTAACACTCCCACTTCAGTCCCAAGTTCCTATAGGTGGCGGCTCGATACGTAGCCTTCAAAATGGCATCTATAACGGAGATGCGTTCCAAACAGAGAGCTGTCATTGAGTTTCAAAATGGTTCAAATGGCTCTGAGCACTATGGGACTCAACTGCTGAGGTCATTAGTCCCCTAGAACTTAGAACTAGTTAAACCTAACTAACCTAAGGACATCACAAACATCCATGTCCGAGGCAGGATTCGAACCTGCGACCGTAGCGGTCTTGCGGTTCCAGACTGCAGTGCCTTTAACCGCACGGCCACTTCGGCCGGCCATTGAGTTTCTTTTCACGAGAAACCAGAGCACTGCAGATTTTCATAAGGTTTTGCAGAATGTCTGCATGGAGCTGGCAGTGAACAACAGCACTGTGAGTCGGGCGAAGCGTATGTCATCATATTAACGAGATCGCGCGAACCTGTCCGATCTTTTGTGAGCCAGCCGGCCCACAGGAAATTGAAGAAATTATTTCAGCGTGTTCGTACACAAAAATGGAACCAACAAACCTATCGTTTCCCATGACAACGCAAGGCCTCACACAAGTTGGCGAATTCATTGGACTGTTCGTCCTCATCTACCCTACAGCTCGAATCTCGCACCTTCCAACTTCCATCTGATTGGCCCAATGAAGGATGCACTCTGCGAGGTGCTGTACGTGGATGATGGAGATGTTATTGATGTAGAAACACGTTAGCTCCGGCGTCGACCAGTAGTGTGGTGCCATGAGTTCATACAAGGCCTCCCAATTTGATAGCGCAAGGCCGTTACTTTGAAAGGAGACGTTGTTGAAAATACGGTTTTTTAGCCAAAAGTGTGGAGAATAATACGGTGAATCGGAATCCTGAATTAACCAACTTGCTTTCAGAAACAAATTCGTATCATTACTTATGGAACGCTCCTCGTAGAATACACAAGAGGTAGGTCATCCCGGGTTATAGCGCCATTGGTAACCGCTTGTGACGTCACGAGGCGTACAGCGGCGGCGCCGACTTCAAATATCATATACTGCTGGCGAACTCCTCGGGTTATTTGCATGCATTTTTCTGCAACTCGGCTTGCGAAATACCAAATCTTCCTCAATGAGTCTTAAGCCTTATTTTCTTGGATAACAAACATACATTAAATAATCAAAGGCGAATTCAAATTGCTCAATTTTTGTTTTGCCTGTATCTCGTTAATTACGGATGTTCGAAGAAAATATGTTTTCACAACTGTACTTCGCAACTGCAAGCTGTATTTCATCACACAAACATTAGTGCTCCCTGCCGCCGTTGGATAAGCAGCTGCAGCAGCAGCAAGTCGTATACTCCTAGCTCACTCATTTGTTACATAGTTTAATTCTTAATTTCTTCGCGTGTTTCTGGTACTTGAATTGTTTAATTCATAAATTTCGGGAGTATTAAAGTATTTGAGAGTTGTAGCATCGCGTTTTAGTACCTGAATAGTGTAAAATCGCGTAGTCTCCTTCCGCCGCCGAGCAGTGTATCGGCAGTGCGCAAGTAGCAGCATTACTGCATTTACTAGGCAATCTTGTATTTTAATAACCGTTTAAATTTTGTGTCGATTTGTTTGCGCTCTCTGTAGATTAGTTCAGACGTTCTTTGTACAACAGTTTTTAGCATGGATGGGGACTGCAAATGCTGTGTTCGGATGCTGGCTGAGTTGGCATCCCTTCGCTCCCAGCTTCAGGCAGTGTTGGCTTCGGTCACACAGTTTGAGGCTGTTGCCAATGGGCATCACTGTGGGGGTCCGGATGGGGGTTTGTCGGGGACGGCCAGCTCGTCTCACGCATCCCCCGATCGGACTACGACTGTTGTTGCCCAGGATACTGCCCGCATTGAGGCTGATCCCTCACCTATGGTAGAGTGGGAGGTAGTCTCAAGGTGTGGCAGGGGGCGAAAGACATTCCGGAGGGGTGAACGGAAGGCCTCTCCAGTTTGTCTGACGAACAGGTTTCAGGCTCTGTCTCAGGCTGATACTGATCTTCAGCCTGACATGGCTGCTTGTCCTGTTCCAGAGGTTGCCCCTCAGTCTGCAAGATCGGGGCGGTTGCAGAGGGTGGGCTTACTGGTAGTTGGGAGCTCCGACGTCAGGCGCGTAATGGGGCCCCTTAGGGATATGGCAGCAAGAGAGGGGAAGAAAACCAATGTGCACTCCGAGTGCATAAGGGAGGGGAGTCATTCCAGATGTGGAAAGGGTCCTTCCGGATGCCATGAAGGGTACAGAGTGCACCCATCTGCGGGTGGTCGCTCATGTCGCCACCAATGATGTGTGTCGCTATGGATTGGAGGAAATCCTCTCTGGCTTCCGGCGGCTATCTGATTTGGTGAAGACTGCCAGTCTCGCTAGCGGGATGAAAGCAGAGCTCACCATCTGCAGCATCGTCGACAGGACTGACTGCGGACCTTTGGTACAGAGCCGAGTGGAGGGTCTGAATCAGAAGGTGAGACGGTTCTGCGACCGTGTGGGCTGCAGATTCCTCGGCTTGCGCCGTAGGGTGGTGGGGTTTCGGGTTCCGCTGGATAGGTCAGGAGTCCACTACACGCAACAAGCGGCTACACGGGTAGCAGGGGTTGTGTGGCGTGGGCTGGGCGGTTTTTTAGGTTAGATGGCCTTGGGTAAGTACAGAAAGGGCAACAGCCACAACGGGTGCGGGGCAAAGTCAGGACATGCGGGGACCAAGCAGCAATCGGTATTGTAATTGTAAACTGTCGAAACTGCGTTGGTAAAGCACCGGAACTTCAAGCGCTGATAGAAAGCACCGAAGCTGAAATAGTTATAGGTACAGAAAGCTGGCTGAAGCCAGAGATAAATTCTGCCGAAATTTATACAAAGGTACTGACGGTGTTTAGAAAGGATAGATTGCATGCAACCGGTGGTGGAGTGTTCGTCGCTGTTAGTAGTTTATCCTGTACTGAAGTAGAAGTGGATAGTTCCTGTGAATTATTATGAGTGGAGGTTACACTCAACAACCGAGCTAGGTTAATAATTGGCTCCTTTTACCGACCTCCCGACTCAGCAGCATTAGTGGCAGAATAACCGAGTGAAAATTTGGAATACGTTTCACATAAATTTTCTTAGCATGTTATAGTCTTAGGTGGAGATTTCAATTTACCAGATATAGACTGGGACACTCAGATGTTTAGGACGGATGGTAGAGACAGAGCATCGAGTGACATTATACTGAGTGCACTGTCCGAAAATTACCTCTAGCAATTAAACAGAGAACCGGCTCGTGGAGATAACATCTTGGACCTACTGATAACAAACAGACCCGAACTTTAAGATTCTGTAAGTGCAGAACAAGGAATCAGTGATCATAAGGCCGTTGCAGCATCCCTGAATATGGAAGTTAATAGGAATATAAAAAAAAGGGAGGAAGGTTTATCTGTTTAGCAAGAGTAATAGAAGGCAGATTTCAGACTACCTAACAGATCAAAACGAAAATTTCTGTTCCGACACTGACAATGTTGAGTGTTTATGGAAAAAGTTTAAGGCAATCGTAAAATGCGATTTAGACAGGTACGTGCCGAGTAAAACTGTGAGGGACGGGAAAAACCCACCGTCGTTCAACAACAAAGTTAGGAAACTACTGCAAAAGCAAAGAGAGCTTCACTCCAAGTTTAAATGCAGCCAAAACCTCTCAGACAGACAGAAGCTAAACGATGTCAAAGTTAGCGTAAGCAGAGCTATGCGTGAAGCGTTCAGTGAATTCGAAAGTAAAATTCTATGTACCGACTTGACAGAAAATCCTAGAAAGTTCTGGTCTTATGTTAAATCAGTAAGTGGCTCGAAACAGCATATACAGACACTCCGGGATGATGAAGGCATTGAAACAGAGGATGACACGCGTAAAGCTGAAATACCAAACACCTTTTTCCAAAGCTGTTTCACAGAGGAAGACCGCACTGCAGTTCCTTCTCTAAATCCTCGCACAAACGAAAAAATGACTGACATCGAACTAAGTGTCCAAGGAATAGAAAAGCAACTGGAATCACTCAACAGAGGAAAGTCCACTGGACCTGACGGGATACCAATTCGATTCTACACAGAGTACGCGAAAGAACTTGCCCCCCTTCTAACAGCCGTGTACCGCAAGTCTCTAGAGGAACGGAAGGTTCCAAATGATTAGAAAAGAGCACAGGTAGTCCCAGTCTTCAAGAAGGGTCGTCGAGCAGATGCGCAAAACTATAAACCTATATCTCTGACGTCGATCTCTTGTAGAATTTTAGAACATGTTTTTTGCTCGCGTATCATGTCGTTTTTGGAAACCCAGAATCTACTCTGCAGGAATCAACATGGATTCCGGAAACAGCGATCGTGTGAGACCCAACTCGCTTTATTTGTTCATGAGACCCAGAAAATATTAGATACAGGCTCCCAGGTAGATGCTATTTTCCTCGACTTCCGGAAGGCGTTCGATACAGTTCCGCACTGTCGCCTGATAAAGTAAGAGCCTACGGAATATCAGACCAGCTGTGTGGCTGGATTGAAGAGTTTTTAGCAAACAGAACACAGCATGTTGTTATCAATGGAGAGACGTCTACAGACGTTAAAGTAACCTCTGGCGTGCCACAGAGGAGTGTTATGGGACCATTGCTTTTCACAATATATATAAATGTCCTAGTAGATAGTGCCGGAAGTTCCATGCGGCTTTTCGCGGATGATGCTGTAGTATACAGAGAAGTTGCAGCATTAGAAAGTTGCAGTGAAATGCAGGAAGATCTGCAGCGGATAGGCACTTGGTGCAGGGAGTGGCAACTGACCCTTAATATAGACAAATGTAATGCATTGCGAATACATAGAAAGAAGGATCCTTTATTGTATGATTATATGATAGCGGAACAAACACTGGTAGCAGTTACTTCTGTAAGATATCTGGGAGTATGCGTGCGGAACGATTTGAAGTGGAATGATCATATAAAATTAATTGTTGGTAAGGCAGGTACCAGGTTGAGATTCATTGGGAGAGTGCTTAGAAAATGTAGTACATCAACAAAGGAGGTGGCTTACAAAACACTCGTTCGACCTATACTTGAGTATTGCTCATCAGTGTGGGATCCGTACCAGATCGGGTTGACGGAGGAGATAGAGAAGATCCGAAGAAGAGCGGCGCGTTTCGTCACAGGGTTATTTGGTAACCGTGATAGCGTTACGGAGATGTTTAACAAACTCAAGTGGCAGAATCTGCAAGAGAGGCTCTCAGCATCGCGGTGTAGCTTGCTGTCCAGGTTTCGAGAGGGTGCGTTTCTGGATGCAGTATCGAATATTTTGCTTCCTCCTACTTATACCTCCCGAGGAGATCACGAATATAAAATTAGAGAGATTTGAGCGCGCACGGAGGCTTTCAGACAGTCGTTCTTCCCGCCAACCATACGCGACTGGAACAGAAAAGGGAGGTAATGACAGTGGCACGTAAAGTGCCGTCCGCCACACACCGTTGGGTGGCTTGCGGAGTATAAATGTAGATGTAGATGTAGAAAATTAAATGTAATGACGATATATTCCTTACCTTACAACAGTCGTGGTGCAAAATTAATCTGAGGTTGCTGAGAGTGCGGCACCTTCTTTTCTTTTTGTAAGCTGCTTCCCACTTACATCGTTTGTTTAGATACCTAATTCCGATAAATATTCTTGGCCTCATACGCAACGCGATGATTATTCGATCTGTTTTCGGAAACCTGGAATGTATTACGGATACGTTTCCATTATACTGATGGACTTGAACGCATTTGATACACGAATAACTTTGAAAATATTTTTGAGCTCCACCATTGCAGCCAGCCATTCAGCTGACAGGTAACTGAAATATCCTTTACAGGTAACATCTATCGAGTCGTGATTCGCGAATTCTTTGGTATCTAAAGGACAATTTTCAGTTGTCCTTAATAAAATATCAATGTCTGTTCGTATCAGGTTGTTGTAGAAGTTCGTAGTGTTTTTGTTTTGCGTGTTGGTATTCCGGTTGCTGTGGGTTTATTTATCGACTGTCATTTTAACTGGTAGTTCACTATTGCTATTTGAGTTTATATATTGTCATTTTGTCGTAGTGAGTGGAGCTGTGGACGCTAGAAACTGTAGTGGCTAGTGGAGAAATCGGGACATTTCCGTCAAATCATTTTGTTTGATTTCAATAGGGGGGTTGTTGTATGTTAACCGGGGACCTAGAAACGACGGAGAGGCTCCGTCCCCGCCGCAGCCGCAGTGGTCCACAACCCCACGACGATTACCGCAATACACGTCACCCCTCCGCCGCCCCACACCGAACCCAGGATTACTGTGTGGTTTGGCCCCCGGTGGACCCCCCAGGGAACGTCTCACACCACACGAGTGTAACCCCTATGTTTGCGTGGTGGAGTAATGGTAGTGTACGCGTACGTGGAGAACTCGTTTGCGCAGCAATCGTCGACATAGTGTAGCTCAGGCGGAATGAGGG
Source organism: Schistocerca piceifrons (assembly GCF_021461385.2). Taxonomy (NCBI): domain Eukaryota; kingdom Metazoa; phylum Arthropoda; class Insecta; order Orthoptera; family Acrididae; genus Schistocerca; species Schistocerca piceifrons. Next base: position 527,946,960 of record NC_060149.1, on the reverse strand, counting down.
GAACCTGCCCGCATTCGCCGAGGCAGATGGAAAACCGCCTAAAAACCATCCACAGCCTGGCCGGTTCACCGGACCTCGACACAAATTCCCCGGGCTGATTCGTGCCGGGGACCAGGCGCTCCTTCCCGCCCGGAAAGCCGTGCGTTAGATCGCACGGCCAACCGGGCGGGCCGCCAAAAGAAAGTCCATTTCGTAATCGCAATGCACGAAATACTCACCAGCTCTAAACAGTTCAGGGTTCAACATGCATGATGAGTTACAAATTATCACATGCGATACGCGGAATAGTAACTCATAGTCTGTCCATCCTCAGTTGCCGGCCAGTGTGGCCGAGCGGTTCTAGGCGCTTCAGTCCGGAACCGCGCGACCGCTACGGTCGCAGGTTCGAATCCTGCATCGGGCATGGATGTGTGAGATGTCCTTAGGTTAGTTAGGTTTAAGTAGTTCTAAGTTATAGGGGACTGATGACCAGTGCTCAGAGCCATTTGAACCATTTTTGCAAGTCCCATGGTGCTCAGAGCCATATGACCCAAATCCTCAGTTCCGTAATTCAAGCGGAAAAAGTTTGAGTCTTATTCTGGAACACATTCAGACCTCTTGGAATATATAGTCCCTTCAGAAGTTAAAGTATGGCAGCAGCCCTTCACAGCCTAAAATAAAACACCACGATCGAATACCACTCGTTACCACAGGCAGGTCTGCCTCCTTCCAGAACTTGCATAAAAGTGCACAGAATGGCTCCCTTGACCTCTTCACTCGAGAAGTCCCACTCTCCGCTTGACTCCTGCAGTATTCCGGTACCGTCTGCTTTTTCACTGAGTGAACGCCTTATTCACCAACAATCCACGGTTCTTACGTTCTACAGACATCATCTGAGTCACCCTGACTCTAAATGAAAACATTACAAGAATATTTAAAGAAAAGAAATGTTATGAACTTTCGTTCACACTCAGATCATGCATAATGAATATAGATAAAGGTTTGTTCAATAACAAAGAAGCCAGTGTTGTTATGCAAGCGTGCTCAGGATAAATGGCAACAGATTGTTGTTAAATGTTGTTTAAACAATTACTTTGGCCTTCTTGTCAGAAGCGTCTTTTGCACTCTTTTACATGTGATATCATCTAACACATGCAATAAACCACTTTTTAAATTACCATGATTTTCTATTATCAATTGTAATTAATATTTACATAAAATTACTGGTAGAATGGTAAACTGTTTATTAAATAAATACAAAGTATGACAGAATGTGAGGATTCATGCTGTATTCATTTGCTGCGTAATTGTGGAGGATACGATGTTCTGACAAACATTTGCGTAATGAAATGATATAAGAAGCGTAGTAAATCACCGCCGGCCGCGGTGGTCTCGCGGTTCTAGGCGCGCAGTCCGGAACCGTGCGACTGCTACGGTCGCAGGTTCGAATCCTGCCTCGGGCATGGATGTGTGTGATGTCCTTAGGTTAGTTAGGTTTAAGTAGTTCTAAGTTAATAATAATTAGTGCATCGGGCAGCGAAAGTCCTTCGTCGAGGAAATGGTTACAGAGTACCTTCAAGTGAGGAACGTCCTAAAAAACACAAATTTTCTGGTCACTCTCCACAGGATTTATGAAATATGTTTTGTCTATTATTGTGTTTAGTGGTTTTCATATCTTCAAATTTTTGGCTCCCATGTCGCAAATAACTGCAACACTGTGACGTCAAAAATCGTAATACACCGACTCATATGCGAAGCCAGGATTTGATTTTGGGGAAGGGCTGGGATAACAAATGGACATGTTAATCAGTGAAATTATCTTCTTGTTTTCTATTACAACTCCACTTTATATCGATGTCCATTTGCTAAAAGCCCCCTGAAATCAGATCCTGGCTACGTATGAACATATGATTCAGATGCCCCTATCAATGTCGTTTTACGTAACCTGCAATGTTATATTTGGCCTTCATAAACCACGCGCGAGGTTTTCACATTCCCCCGCCCGCTAGGCGCACAATGACTGGCGTTACTACGCCACTGGCTTTGTCGAGCACTTAAAAACTGTAAAACTGACGTTTGTGTGAGTTTTACCTAATAATTTCGTGAATTTTAAAAGCATAAAATAAACAATTACATCGTCATATTCGTTTGGCGTTCGTGCTACGAAACTACTGTGCCTGTAAGGGTTCAGTTCTGATCGAACTGTCAACGAAAATCAGTTTTAGTGTAACGTTTACAAATGTTCGTTTTCTTTCATAACCCTCACGGGTACGTTTAAATTAATAATGTTAACGAAATAACCGACTATCCTGGTGGCATAATAGCACAATCAATGGAGAACAAGAAATGGCGAATATCAGGATAGTCGATTTGTTCGGAAATTTTTGTACAGTGGTGGAATGGAATGTCACAAACAACATACCAGAAATGCTGAGTGGTTGACCGGTGAGTGTGGGGGTGGCGGGGTGTTGAAGGTCACTTTTGTACATGAATAACTGAAACTGTGCCAAGCGAAAACATATCCTAGAACAGAATTTAACTACACTGCATTTCATACGAAAACGTCCCGTTCATTTTTTCTGTAGGACTAAGTTTGCGCGTAGAGAGCGAGAGAATATGAAAAGCTCGCTGTGGTTTATGACTGCTAGATATAAATTCGGAACAGCTGAGTCACCGTGTGTATGCATGATTTGTGGTGATACGCTCCTGTACGCCGTACCGTTACCTCTGACGGGAAAAAAATCAGAACTGCAAATTTTGAGATGTGGTAAGATAAACTTATGCTGCAGTTGAAGCGATGTTAAACAAATGTTATATTCACACTTTTAAAATGTCCAAAAAAGCGTTTTAATAATGTTTTAAGAAGTTTCAAAATTACCCCCTGGACCGTAACAGTATCTGAAACTCCCTTCTTAGGAAATCAAGCACCTTATATATAACTGGGAAGCCACAGAAAACCCTTTTCTGTATGGCTGGCTATGGGACTGAACCATGGTCTCCTGAATACAAGTCTAGTGCATTAGCTACTGCGCCACCCCTCTCAAGCGTTATAGTATACATGACAGACGAAACTTGCTTGGTTTCGCGAAAGTGCGGAATAGGAACATTTATTTTCAAATGTACTTATAAATAGTAATGAATATGAAACTGAATTAAGCGTGCTGTAACAATATGGCCGGCTACTGCAGAGCTTCTGATTTCAACTAAAGCTTGTTCCAGCTTCATCGCCAATTTCGTCCCATTTTTCTTATCAGTACTTCCAGGTGGAAGTCTGAAGTCGTACTACCGTTTGAGTTCCATCCAGCCTTGGCAATAAACTGAGTATTTGTAAACGCTAGAATAGAATTCATTTAATTTAATTCTCATTACTACAAATAAGCACGACATTTGAATGTAAACGTACTTGTAACGCGTTTTCGCGACACATTATTACTTCCACGCCTTCAACGCTACATCAAAAGAATTTAGTTTTGTGTCTTTCGATGAACACTTGTTTGGTCGTCATAAAACAGACACTACCTGAGTATACAATTTTAGGAAAAAGTTTCTAAAAAATGTTGTAGAGCATTAAAATGTGTTTTCAGTAAGTCAAAGGAAGTCTCAGTAAACCTAATTGGTTGGTAAATAATATCATTTATCAGTTTTATGGTTATCGCAGGTTAATGGCAATCCAATTTTTTATTTTCGATTCATTAGTTTTTTCCCAATATTCATACTTGTTATTTCATTTATTTATCAGTACAATCATTCTCTGGATTTTGCTGCTCCGCTCTCGAAAACGTGTGCTTCCTACCGGGATTTTTTGTTGACCACTGCTAAATCTGGCAGTGGCGGCGGCATCAGTCGTCGACTGACGATTGGTTAGTTACGTTCGTCAGTGTAAGTCAGGGCAACGTCTAGGTGTTTTATTTGTGGCGAAAGTGTTATGGAGGGGGTAGATACGACACGCTGAAGGAAAAAGACATACAAATGTTTACTGAGAGAATCTGAGACCAGATTAGATGGATGGTAAGCAGACTGTTTTGGTGAACTGCATCGCTTTTGTTGTTCATGAAAAGTAAAGAAATTCTTATTAGAAGGATCAATATGTTATAAAATGCTGGAAAACGAATCAAACACTTATAGATCGTCATTTAAAATTTTTTTCTTAGAACGAACTTTATTTTTGGAGAAGACGCATCACAGGGTTACATGGAAAATGAGAAGAAACAGATTTTTTAAAAAAAAAATGCTGTTCGTGACATTAAAAAGACTTTTCATAATCTATACAGGAAACTGTGACAAAACGGAATAGTCATTCGGAAATTTAAGTAAAATTTCAAGTATAGCACATTCAAAATCTTCTTACTGTTGAATGTGAATACCATGGTAATCGTCCAATAGGTCTTCTAACTCTGATGTTGCAATTCACAGCGGCGCTGGACAACGAAAACATGACGAGGTATATGGTTGGGTGTATTTCATGTGAAAGCAAATGAAGATGAATGACAAGTTCGAACTCTGAAGAAATGTAATGGATACTTCCCAAGTATCCAAACGAATCAAAAGATTGTTCTATAAGTTCTGTTAAGATTAGATGTTCATTGGAAAAACAAATCAGCACGAGTAAGTCACGTTTTGCTTTCGAAACAGGCTATTCCGTCTTATTTGACATGTGGTATGAAGCCAGAAGCAGCGACCAACTAGATGAACGCAAATGAATTATTGAAACTGTTGCTGCAATCCTGGAAAACATAAGATCATGAGTTCACGAAGTGGAGACATATCTCCCTACAGTAATGTTCTTGGATAAATTTGAAAGTGACACCCAGAGTCATTGAAATTACTTCTTAGAATGATCATTCGTCCGAACTGGAAAGGAGAACGTTCTAAGCTAAAGATGATAATCAACTGCCTTTCACATTCGGTTATTTCAACTACAAAACAGAGATCCTTTGTTTCTAATACACAACTAAGTCTTGAGAAAATGGTATATATAAAAATACGAATAATAAGTCTTGGAGATGTGCTAGCTGCTTTTGAAATAATCCTGTAACGATGTCAAACTGTTTGGAGTACCCAGTTTGGAAAAAGCAGTAGAAACTCTCTAGACAATTCTTTCATCCAGTTTGCGTTCAACCATGTGGACGTCCATGTTGGCCGGCTGAAGTGGCCGCGCGATTCTGACGCTGCAGTCTGGAACCGCGAGACCGCTACGGTCGCAGGTTCGAATCCTGCCTCGGGCATGGATGTGTGTGATGTCCTTAGGTTAGTTAGGTTTAACTAGTTCTCAGTTCTAGAGGACTAATGACCTCAGCAGTTGAGTCCCATAGTGCTCAGAGCCATTTTTGACGTCCATGTTGACAAAATTAAAATATACATAACCAGTACCCACAAAAATAAACTTTTTCCTTTACTTAATGTTAGTCTCTTATTTTTATTGTTTCCAGAACTGTTATCTTGATGCATGAGATTTATATTTAACTGATAAGGCGAAATTTACTTACTAGGTAGATTTTCATCACTTTCTTAATTTTGCATCAGACTGGCCAGTTTCAGTTCTCAGACTCTGAACGTAACATGTAAATGTAGACATGCAAACATGAAAAAAGATAAACAGGGTGTTTTAGCTTTGTCAACATTTAGGGTGGGATCTCAACACCTAACAGCCCCCTCTGGCTACGCCAATACGACAGGCTGCCTACACGACGAAAATAAGCTGCGGACCATCAGCACATGAACATTCTTCTACGGATTGGCTATTATATCATCAAATGAACCTAAACTAATTCGTCTGTCACTTTTAATTTCGGCATACCTGAGAACAGCTATGATTTAAGCAGAACTTCTTTGGCTTTAATTAAATCTGTGAAATCTTTTAGAATTCCTGGCATACATTTAACTTACTTTGCCGCATCTTGAGTGCTGGATGGCGGGGTAGAGGGTGTCCCAGGATTCTCAAATAATTCTATGCACTCAGAGAAAGAGATCTCGGCCTAAGTTCATTTGTCACGGCCTCTCGACTCAAATTAATATGTCTTCCTTTACTCATCAAAAATCGAATTTGGCATGCCTTGAAGGACTGCGACAAAAGTGCCACCACTTCCCTTTTTTACTACCATACAATTTGTGCTTCGCCGTCTTGTCTTCATAAGCGCAATTTCTGTTCCCAAGACGGAATTTTTTGCTCTTAGAAAAGATGATTCTCCCTTCAGGTCCTTAGTTTCATTGTCTTTTTTAATACAGCTGGATCGACTATTCTCTCACTGGAGATGAGTGGTTGAGTTTCCTCTTTTTCGGAGAAATCGAATGTTACGTAATCACAGCACTCTGTCTTACACACATGGTGTATCACCGACGACGCTCTGTTTCGTTTATGACCAACAGTGAAAGGTGAACTAATGTAAGCATGTGCTCTTTGTTTACGAAAGTAATATCATTAACAGAGACAACAGCAGTCCACAGTTTTTGTGACTAAAATGTCGCGAATTACGCACACTATGTGATCAAAAATATCCGGACACCTCCGAAAACATACGTATTTCATATTGGGTGCATTTTGCTACCACCTACTGACAGGTACTCCATATCAGCGACTTCAGCAGTCATTAGACATCGTGAGAGAGCACAATGGGCGTTCCGTGGAACTCACGGACTTCGAACGTGGTCAGGTGATTGGGTGTTACTTGTGTCATACGTCTGTACGGAAGATTTACACACTCCTACAACATCCCTAGGTCCACTGTTTACGATGTGATAATGAAGCGGAAACGTGAAGGGACATGTACAGCACAAAAGAGTACAGGCCGAACTCGTCTGTTGACTGGCAGAGACCGCCGACAGTTGAAGATGGTCGTAATGTGAAATAGGCAGTCATCTATCCAGACCATCACACAGGAATTCCAAACTGCAGCAGGATCCACTGCAAATGCTATGACTGTTAGGCGGGAGGTGAGAAAACTGGGATTTCATGATCGAGTGGCTGCTCATAAGCCACACATCACGCCGGTAAATGCCAAACGACGCCTCGCTTGGACTAAAGAGCGTAAACATTAGACGATTGAACAGTGGGAAAACGTTGTGTGGAGTGACGAATCACGCACACAATGTGGCGATCCGATGGCAGGGTGTGGGTATGGCGAATGCTCGGAGAACGTCATCTGCCAGCGTGTGTGGTGTCAACAGTAAAATTCGGAGGCGGTTGTGTTATGGTGTGGTCGTGTTTTTCGTGGAGGGGGCTTGCACCCCTTGCTGTTTTGCGTGGCACTATCACAGCACAGGCCTACATTGATGTTTTAAGCACCTTCTTGCTTCCCACTGTTGAAGAGCAATTCGGGGATGGCGATTGCATCCTTCAACACGATCGAGCACCTGTTCATAATGCACGGCCTGTGGCGGAGTGGCTGCACGACAATAACATCCCTGTAATGGACTGACCTGCACAGCGTCCTGATCTGAATCCTATATAACACCTTTGTGATGTTTTGGAACGCCGACTTCGTGCCAGGCCTCACCGACCGACGTCGATACCTCTCCTCAGTGCAGCACTCCGTGAAGAATGGGCTGCCATTCCCAAAGAAACCTTCCAGCACCTGATTGAACGTATGCCTGCGAGAGGGGGCCAACACCACACTGAATTGCAGCATTACCGATGGAGGACGCCACGAACTTTTAAGTCATTTTGAACGAGGTGTCCGGATACTTTTGATCACATAGTGTATATACTATCTCGTTCCCGGTAAACTAGCACTTTCAACAAATTAATTCGTGCCTGATCTAGTGTAATACTAGAACACGATGGAGAAGGTGCCAGTTATGTATTTTTCTGCGACGGCACAGTGTCTGGTTGTAGTATTCGTCTGGGAGGCGAACCTGACAGTTCAGTTCTTAAATCGTGCATGTAGCCTCCGGGAAGGAAATGTTCGGAGCATATTCTTGCATGGCTCACATTAACTTTATCCTAACGCTGACATCGAGCTACCCAAGTATTTTGAAGTATCATGTCTTTCGGAAAGCGATGATAACGAACGCCCAGAGTTTTGTATGCAACATTTTTGCACGTAGCAACAGCGTAAGTAGTTGCGCTTTTATTCACTTTGAGTAATGACTACGATATGGCAAATAAACGGGAAACAGAGATTGCTTCACAGACGCATCGCACACCACCAAACCCACTTCTCTCGCGCACAGGGCAACTAAATCATTCAGAACGCAGCGCGTGACTATTACCTGCTTGATGCTGTCTCCGCCGCTTGACGTCATAGCTGATTGCAGCTGGCAGCCAGAATACACTCACTCGTGTCCATCATACGTGGGGTAGACGTTAAGTTCTTCACAGCTGCATCTGTTTCATTGGAATCTGCTCCAATTTCATCCGCCATGACAGTTTCCATATCACTGACGTTGTCAGGTTCTGCATGTTCATCTTCATCCTCCACACCATCATTGATCACTATATTTTTTATTGCCACTTCCATTAACCCATCTCTGCGTGAATATTGATTTTACATATTGGAAAGAATCTTTGGTTATTTGTTCTCAGATAGATAAAATAATGTAAGAAACATCTTTTTCTGAAATTTTCTGTTTTATTATATTCCGGATTAGCTCTACAGGGTTCAAATCGTAATGGAAAGGTGACATACCACACGCTTTAAAAGTGCATCTGCTTTAAAAACAGACTGTCTTATTATAACATACACTTTGTATAAGCAAGTCTTTTTCAGCTCGGTTAAAAACCGATTTTGTTCTGAATGAGCCATTTAATTACGTTCCTTCTGCGAGTTGCAGTGATGAGTTATCAAGAACAACAATACTACAAGCTGTGATTTTAGGAATCGATTTCATTTCTAAACATTTGCAACAATTATCTCCATCCATATTATCGTGATAATCTTGGGATTTATATTAAAAATCATAAATTCAGTCTACTCCTCCACGAGATCCACTGTTACTCCTGTGTGAACAACAGCTTCTTGGACTGCAGTGCTATTAGTCATTACATGCTGAATCTCTTCATGCTGCCAGCACTTTCTCATGGTATAATGCGTATGTATCCAAGTTTCGTCTGTGAATACCACTGGTTCATTTTCTCCTTTTCATTATTTCTAATTGTTCTGCTAGGATGTTTCTCTTGTTATTTCATGTTTTGAAACGAAATCCAGTGTTTTTCAAAATTTTCCGAAGGCCGGAAAATTTATCTGAGTTTTTGAAAATTTAAGCAGATATCTTCTGTACAGCAGCGTTTCCTAAACCGTGTTCCACAGAGAGTGTGTAAATGCTCTGGGAAAACTATTAATAACGTGGCTGTTTTTTCCGACTTTTTCTTACGTTCTATGATTTGTGTGTTGTTAGTTATGATTTAAAATTGAAGAAATCAAGGACTAAAATAAATTTTTCGCATTTTTAAAATATTTATTGATTTTATTAACCTTCAAAATAAACAAGGTGTTCCATCATAGTGCCAGAATTCTGAAAGTGTTCCATCAGAGGAAAAGTTCTGGAACCCCTGCTGTAGGGGTGTCATTACCTGATTCTGCTTTTCATCATCCTGGCAAAATTTTACAGCTTCGAATATAAGCTCATTTTCATCTGAATGGGTCAACTTTCGCGATATCTGCCTCTGTTTCCACTCTCAGGGATATTCATTATTATGGGCAACACCAGACTGTATTACTGACGATAGTTCACGGCACGCTGAACCAATTGATAGTATATGCACACGAGCTGAATGCATTGACAGTGCGATTTGCTTTCCTTACTCACCACTCTACTTCCTTACGACGACATTACGGCGTGTTTCCAGTAAGGCCACGGGAGGCCAACTGCAATAGTATCGTGATTGGGCGGTAGGTGACTGTCGTAGGTCTGTGTATATTGCGGCGTCATGTTTGTGTTGCGTGACGATGAGTAATGGGAAAGAGTGAAATCGGGTGCCGGCGCCGGCATCTACATCTATATAGATAATTCGCAAGCCACCGTACGGTGCGTGGCGGAGGGTACTCTGTACCACCACCAGTCATTTTCTTTCCTGCTCCAATCGCGAATAGAGCAAGGGGAAAAACGCCTGTCTATATGCCTCCGTATGAGACCTAATTTCTCGTATCTTATCTTCGTGGTCCTTACGTGCTATATATGTTGGCTGCAGTAGAATCATTCCGCAATCAGCTTCAAATGACCGTTCTATAAATTTTCTCAGTAGTGAAACTTCCTGGCAGATTAAAACTGTGTGCCCGACCGAGACTCGAACTCGGAACCTTTGCCTTTCGCGGGCAAGTGCTCTACCATCTGAGCTACCGAAGCACGACTCACGCCCGGTACTCACAGATTTACTTCTGCCAGTATCTCGTCTCCTACCTTCCAAACTTTACAGAAGCTCTCCTGCGAAACTTGCAGAACTAGCACTCCTGAAAGAAAGGATACTGCGGAGACATGGCTTAGCCACAGCCTGGGGGATGTTTCCAGAATGAGATTTTCACTCTGCAGCGGAGTGTGCGTTGATATGAAACTTCCTGGCAGATTAAAACTGTGTGCCCGACCGAGACTCGAACTCGTGACCTTTGCCTTTCGCGGGCAAGTGCTCTACCATCTGAGCTACCGAAGCACGACTCACGCCCCCTAGATCTACAAGGTTCGCAGGAGAGCTTCTGTAAAGTTTCGAAGGTAGGACACGAGATACTGGCAGAAGTAAAGCTGTGAGTACCGGGCGTGAGTCGTGCTTCGGTAGCTCAGATGGTAGAGCACTTGCCCGCGAAAGGCAAAGGTCCCGAGTTCGAGTCTCGGTCGGGCACAAAGTTTTAATCTGCCAGGAAGTTTCGTATCAGCGCACACTCCGCTGCAGAGTGAAAATCTCATTCTGGAAACTTTCTCAGTAGTGTTATTCGGAAAAGAACGTCGCCTTATCTCCAGAGAATCCAATTTGCGTTGCCGAACCATCTCCGTAACACTTACGTGTTGCTCGAACCTACCGGTAAGAAATCTAGCAGCCTGCCTCTAAATTGATTCGATGGCCTCCTTCAGTCCGATCTGGTCCAGATCCCAAACGCTCAAGCAGTACTCAAACGTAGGTCGCACCTGCGTCATATACGTGGTATCCTTTACATAGGAACCACACGTTCCCAAAATTCTCCCAGTAAATCAAAGTCGACTATTTGCCTTCCCTACCACAGTTCTCACATTTTCGTTCCACCTCGTATCACCTTGCAACGTTACGCCCCAGTTATTTAAACGTATTGACTGTGTCAAGTAGGACACTATTAATACTGTATCGAAACATTTACAGGTTTGCTCTTCCTACTCATCTGCATTAACTTATATTATTCCACATTCAGGGCTAGCTGCCATTCATCAAACCAACTGTAAATTTTGTCTAAGGCCTCTTGCATCTTCCTACAGCCACTCAATTTCGACACCTTGCGGTACACCACGGCATCATCGGCAAACAACCGCTGCCCACCCCTTTCACCAAATCATTTATGTATATAGAGAACAACAGCAGTCTTATCACTCTTCCCTGTGGTATTCCTGCAGATACCCTTGTCGCTGATGAACACTCGCCGTCGAGGACCATAACACATATGCTACTCCTCTCTAACAGTACACGGACGGTTCACCATCAACAGTGTCGCATGCCGTCACTCCACGAGACACTGTGCACAGGTTTCGAATGTAATACAAGAAATTGGTACAAAGTCTAGTGAACAGCAACTTTACGCCACCGGCTCTAGTTTCCTTGCAGACCTAACATTGGTGATGAGAACTGCATCCACCTCCAGAATTGAACACCGGTTTTCTATACTTACAGAACAGGGTTTCATGAGATTGCCCAATCTTCCTCCCAAATGTTTGCATTTAAGTTGCCTGAGCATTTCTGTTTGACTTTGCAGCTCTGTTAACAAATTCGAAGCGCGTTTTTTAATGTGTTTCACGTCTGCAACTCTGTCTACTTGGAACTAACTCCGAGCGTTGAAGCAGTATTCCATAACTAATATCACTGGAGTCTTGTACATGATTTCCTTTTCAGTCACACTATACTTTCAGAGAAACCTTTCAACAAATCTAATTCCTACCGTCCTCTTCTCCCAATATTCATTTTATACGTTCGTAACATCTCATACGACCTTTTAGTATTACTCGCTAATAAGTACATCGCAGGTTCTATCTCTAGTTTTATGACCATTATTTTGCCTTCACTCATACTCATTTTGTCCAATACTTGTTCTTTACTTACGATCATCAGACGAAAATACTCCTCTGTACATGTGGCATCTAGTGGCATCTAGTAGTCAGGCCTACTAGAAGAGTGGCCTGCCAAGCGAGTGCAATTATTATTCGTACATCAGAAATATTTTCATGATTTATCATACCCACTGAAATTATGCTTGAAATATGAGCCCTAGTGCCTATCAGTTAAGCTATAATTTATTCTTGTCCTTACTTCTTAACGCAACGGAATGGATAACGCATCTGACTAATAGCTTGTGCACATTTCTGATGGACTCACTGCGTCCTGGCAAGACCACATTTCCTTTCCGTGGTATATATTTTAATCAAAGCTTGGACATCCCAGCAAGAAAATGGAGGTTAGGGTAAAATACCTCAACAAACTAGCTACCCACAACTCAATAATCAAGACCACTATTTGTCTCTTATCTCCTCTTTTATTACAATAAATTCTTTCACACTAATGTTGCAAAATTTCTTCCATTACACTTAAACGCAAGGGATTCTCCACCCAATGGGCATGACATAACATAATCATTTTACTATTCTGTGGTCTTGTAATGTTTCTGTTTATTGCTACTGTACACTTTCTGGATTGGTAAGGAATCTTTCGCTGTTTCGTTCTTTCCCACACTCTCTTAACCTCATTCATTAGCAACATAACGAATTTACTGACTTACGTGCTGTACTAGCAAAAATCATGCTTGACCCACGGTACTTGAAACTAATTTGCTACTGTCTCATGCAAATCACACAGATTGAATACACAAAATAAATCACACTGGCACCATAAAAAATATCTCAAAAACAAAATATTATCGTTCTGCTTTCCGCCATCAAACAATAGCCATCCCAGATTCACATGCCACTGACCCACATAATAATTTTCCTACCACAAACTCTGGAGGCTTTATGCACATCTCCCTGTGCAATGCACCCACATGGTGTTGCCGGGTAGATGGCTGACTCACCTTAATTCACTCTCAGAGCATCTGAATATCAAGCTGGCGTCACACGAATGTATCTCATAATGGAAGTTTTGGTATCTTATTTATCTCACAAACGGATCCTCAACTGAATGCTAGGACAAGCACTTCTAATTCTTTTTATTGTTTCATAGTCAGGCTGAGACTCGCACTGTACTCACCATTTGGAAGCACTTTTCTGTAATTCAAGTTCTGCACACGAAAATCTTAATTATTTTCAACTTACATTTACACACGCAAGCATTTCATCTTAATACTACCGCACGCTAGCATTTCGTCTTGCGGTGGCCGTGCGGTTCTAGGCACTTCAGTCCGGAGCCGCGTGACTGCTAGGGTCGCAGGTTCGAATCCTGCCTCGGGCATGGATGTGTGTGATGTCCTTAGGTTAGTTAGGTTTAAGTAGTTCTAAGTTCTAGGGGAATGATGACCTCAGATGTTGAGTCCCATAGTACTCAGAGCCATTTTTGAACCATTTCGTCTTATAATTACAGCACGTGGTTTCTTTATCACTTCCAAAGAATCCTATGTTCCCCATGAATTTTTTTATCTGCCTATCTGTTTCCGAACAATTTACATGAGCATCCCACCAAAAGTTTCTGAAAAGAGAAATTATTAGTTTATCTACACTTAAATATTCCACATGCATACCATTTTCATTTAAATTTATTTTTCTGGAGCACACAAAGCACGTCTTCACACCTCAGGAGCCAGATACAGAGTGCTGAAACATTGCCGTTCATCCGGTCATCCCGTGTTTCCGCAGAAGGGGGGGAGGACCATGCCTCCATATTGGCCAGCCACATTCCAGGCCCTCTAGTGCTCTGGTATACTTCCTCTCTTTCGTTCGGCCAAAGATGACCAGAGAACCGTCTCGAAGATGATTATAGAATCTACCTTCACTATTTGTGGTCAGCAGACGACCAGCCATTCATTCAATTCACAAACAACCTAACTGGATTCAGGGATCTACTTTAAGGAAATGCACATCTGAATAATTAAACATACAAATTGCCCTTCTTTTCTACATTGGTATCCGGCTTCGGTGTATTAAATAAAATGGTGTTATTCTACAAAAAAACGCTGTTCTGGCAAGAACAACAAAGTATGTTGTTGTACATCTTTTCTATGCCCGGCAGTAATGTACCCTTTCACAGTGAACAATTCACTATTACTGCTGCTCACTCTGTTTGATACATGGTTAACGTACGAGGGCGTGCTGAAAAGCTATCCTCCGAATTTGTGAGAAAACTATTCAAGCTATTTAAATAAAACAAACGTTATTAACATTGTACATCTTTATTCTTCATGTCTACATATTTATCTCTCAACGTAGTCACCCTAGCAACGACTCTTAACAGAGACGAGTTTGTTGATGCCGTCACTATAGAATGTCTGACTTCGTTGACGGAGCCAAAGCCTCACCTCAGCTTGCACCTCTTCATCATGGTCACAGTAAAATCCTCGAAGGTATTCTTTAAGTTTTGGAAACAGATGAAAATCGGATGGAGGCAGGTCGGTACTGTATGGAGGATTGTCGATGTCAGTGAACCCAGGACGTCGGATTGTTGCACATGTCACAGCGCTCGTGTGGGGTCTTGCAGTGTCATGCTGAAGGAAAGGGTGCTCCATGTGTGTGAACGAACTCTTCGAATTCGTGCTTTCAGTTTTCTGAGGGGCCCTCAAGCACAGACATAATAACGTTACATGCCGCCACGTTACACACTTCAATTCAGAGTCCTCTAACGGCACAGGTCTTCAAACTGCGACAGCGAAGCAAGAAAGTCAACTGAGTAATACGCATGACACGTAACAACTCAAACGACATAGAGAATAGAATAGAAAATTCTGAGGCATGATTTTTCAGTGCGCCCCCGCATTTTGTGGAGATTGTGTGACGCTTTCTCGGACCAAACCTGATGTTTCTTCTCTTCCCGTTGAACATTCGCCGTGGTGCATAACCTACTGGGTTCTGTAAGCCAAAGATTAATGAAAGCATCGCATATCTACGAAAATACTCCGTGTGACCGTGTCTTGGTTAGTGGTACTCAATCATCAGACTTCAGGATACCCTTCTTGTTTACTTGCATCTGACTTTTACGAGATATTGTGTACGAAACTCCTCGTCCTCCAGAAACGTAGGAACGAATAAAATATCTCTAGAAAGACACTTAATAGTAAACAGTTCTCGCATTTATGCAAAGTTTTATATTTTATAAAAATCTCCTCTTACCACTGCTGCGGTCGCCGTCGAGCAGGGCAAAGTAAGACAGCAAAATTCAACACGAAGAAATATGGAGCAATGTCAACTGCCAAATAAGACGCACGCCCACCCATACAGTTTATTACATTAGACACGGATACTTATTGGAATCGTTGCAACAAATAATACCGCTGATGTTAATACGAGCTTGCGAAATGGATCTACGAATGTATTCTGTCTGAAAAATTATCAATATTCGCTGAAACCCATAGGCGGTAAAGAATGTTGCAAATAATGTTAAAGCGCGAGAAATAAACGTGAACAGAATTATCAGTGCGTTTGCGAATAGTACGACTGTTCTTCGGCCCTTGCCTGCTCTTTTAGAGTCAAATCATTTCTGACGAATGTGAAAGAAATTAATATGCTGCTCGACTCATCTTTGAACGGCAGCTTCTTGGGATTTTAGTAGAAATCTCCCTGATCTACAACGCCTCTTCTGTACCGTCCGCAGCTCGTGGTCGTGCGGTAGCGTTCTCGCTTCCCGCGCCCGGGTTCCCGGGTTCGATTCCCGGCGGGGTCAGGGATTTTCTCTGCCTCGTGATGACTGGGTGTTGTGTGATGTCCTTAGGTTAGTTAGGTTTAAGTAGTTCTAAGTTCTAGGGGACTGATGACCATAGATGTTAAGTCTCATAGTGCTCAGATCCATTTGAACCATCTCCTGTACCATCGCACATTATAGAGTTGAATCAGTAGAACGTTACATCCCTGCACTTCACAAATAAACCTGTTACAAATCGTGCTGCTTTTTAAAAGACTTTCTCATGTCCTGCAATAATAACACGTGTTAAAGGTCCCAGACAGATGTAGAATACGCAAGAATCAGTCGAACGTGGGTTTTGAAAGTCACCTCTTTCGTTGGTTAATTTCATTTCTTTGTGATCCTTTAAATAAAGCTCGGTGTGGCATCTACCTTTTTCCTTCAACTACCTTCAAGAAGTAGCTCCACGTTAAATCGCTCGTGGCACACAGCACGGAATGTTTTACAGTTATGACTATTTTCCGTGGTTAATCGTGAATTAAGTAATCTGCAGGCCTTCGAACAGTTCCCCACAATTTTAACAGCGTTGCATCGCCTACGAACAGCCGGCCGTGGTGGCCGAGCGGTTGTAGGCGCTTCAGTTTGGAACCGCGCCACCGCTACGGTCGCAGGTTCGAATCCTGCATCGGGCATGGGTGTGTGTAATGTCCTTAGGTTAGGTAGGTTAAAGTAGTTCTAAGTTCTAGCGGACTGATGACCTCAGATGTTAAGTCCCATAGTGCTCAGAGCCAATTGAACCAGCCTACGAACAAAGTGGTTCAAATGGCTCTGAGCACTATGGGACTTAACATCTGAGGTCATAAGTCCCCTAGAACTTAGAACTAATTAAACATAACTAACCTAAGGACATCACACACATCCATACCGGAGGCAGGATTCGAACCTGCAACCGTAGCGGTCGCGCGTTTCCAGATTATAGCGCCTAGAACCGCTCGGCCGCCTCGGCCGGCGCCTAAGAACAGCCTCGGGGTGTAGGTAAAGTACTCATCGAAACATGTCCAGTAAATGTGGGTCAAAAAAGTGAACCTTGAGATCTGAGTGCTTGTTCATACGAGTGTCTGCAAGACGTTTGGTTGCGAATATGAGCACTGGAGTTGCTTTGGTGGTACGTCAAAGCGTCAACAGCCTTTTCTTATGTCTTTCTGCGTCACATTGCTGTAGATACACTTTAGTCTGAGCTTCAGGTAATGTGCAGTCAGTTGTGTGGTATAAGTGGTGTTATTCTCCGGTTTCATTGATAATATCTTCACGGATGATGCTGCAGCATGCACAGAAATCACGACGCTAGGAAACTGTAGCGAAATGCAGCAAGTCAAACAGACGTTCTACGCTTGGTGCAGATGTCGAACTTTGCCCTTCAACATACACAAATGGAACGTAAAACAGCAGAAAGATATTATTGTGTCATTACAGTATTGCAGCAGGACAACCATTAGAAGCAGTCCCACCCCTCTCTCCATTTGTTAATGGAACAAGAAGAAACGACTGGCAGTGGCGGGGTGGGGGGGGGGGGGGGAGGGAAAGAGACCATTCGAACAGCGCAACAGCGATTTGCAAATGTTGTACCTGTCAGATCACACGAAGGTTGTAGTCGACTTGGTAATCGTGAGAAACGGCCCGCCGATGTTTCGATGTTTATCGGGTCAAGATAGACAATCGAAATTTACGTTACGCGTATCACATTTAGATAACTACTTACATACATTTAACTATGTGGAAGGAGTGTTTTCACCGACTGTGCTCTTAACTTCTACCGTCGTCAGTTATTTTCCTCGCAAATACAAAGTTCGTCCACCATCTACACTGTCTCCTTTTCTATTCTAATCCCCTCAGATACACCTTATTTAATTCTACTGTAGTCTTTTACCTCTGCTTTGTTTTTGTTGCTGTTCATTTAATAACCTTTTTTGAAGACACTGTTTTATTAAACTGCTCTTGCAAGTCCTTCGACATGTCTAACATATTTGTAGGGAAGACCGGGTACTGTAGTCACATGGGTTGGTTGTCCCACATTCCGTAACTCGGCCACCAGATGTCACACTGTATTGGAATGACTTTGTTACGAGTGGCTGCACTACCTACATGTGTTGTGTGAAGTATCAGTTGTTTCCGTCAAGTGAGTGAGGAGCTGTTCATATAGCGTGACAATTATTGAACTATAAGAAATACAATAGTCACAATTTCTGAACGGTTTGCGTTAGGACGTTCAAACTGGGCATGATGGGAATTATTATGCGCCTTGTTGTTTGGTTTAGCGACGAAGCCCACTTTCATTTGGATGGGTTTGTCAATAAGCAAATGTGGCGCATTTGGGGGGCTGAGAATCCGCATTCTGCGATCGAGAAGTCTCTTCACTCTCAACGGGTGACTGTGTGGCGTGCAATGTCCAGTCACGGAATAATCAGTGCGACATTCCTTGATGGCACGGTGACTACCGAGCGGTATGTGAAGGTTTTGGAAGATAATTTCATCCCCGTTATCCAAAGTGACCCTGATTTCGACAAGATGTGGACGGAGCTCGACCCCATCGAAGCAGGAGAGTCTTCGATGTCCTGGAGGAGTACATTGGGGACCGCATTCTGGCTCTGGGGTACCCACAGGCCACTGGCATGGGCCTCTATTGGCCGCCGTATTCTCCGGATCTGAACCTATGTGACTCCTTTTGGTGGTGCTACATTGAACAAGGTGTACAGAAATAACCCCAAACAATTGCTGAGCTGAAAGCAGCTATTCGGGAGGTCATCGATGTTCCGACACATCAGCGTGCCACGCAGAATTTCGCTATTCGTCTGCGACACGTCATCGCCAATGGAGGCAGGCACATCGAACATGTCATAATCTAAATCCGATGTTTACATGTTGAATAAAGTGTCTGCACGCCGTATTTTGTAACTAATGTACGTTTTCTTTACATATAGTTCGGGAATTGTCACCCTTTATATTGCTGTTGCTAGTGAGCAAAAGTTACAAGCATTATTACTGTTCGATCGAACTACAGAACTTTGTGCTGTACTGATGATCGAATTCTACATTCATCTAACGTATACTTCAATATATTATGTGCGGTATTTCTAAATCGTTATGAAACATTCAATTCTGGACAATAGCTGAAGTTTTCAAAATGGCGTATCGGGTATGACTGTCACGCAACCAAGGGGATGGCTCCCACGAGGTACAACCATCCCCGCGAAAGTATCTGCGTTTCAAACTCTGATCTCATCCTATCTTTTTCTTGTTTTCAGTAGCAACATACCAAGAAAGTTCGAAAGGAAAACAGATAAATGTCTAACACTATACTGAAAGAGGCTCGAACAGTGTAATTGGAAAATAAATCCATTCGCAGTGTTGCCAAAGATTACAATGTAAATTACCGGACATTGGCTCGTCACAGTAAAAAGTTTTCTGATGAGTATATAGACAGTGATGTGACATGCCCTCCATGTAGGCTACCTGTCTTAATAGACTTATTTTGGCAGTTTCTCTTGAAAATCAACTGGATGAATATACGAAACCTGGGTCTGATATATACGTCGGTCTCAGTCCAAAAGAAGTGCGAAAATTGTGTTACGAGTTAGCTGCTTCTAGTGGGCTAGAAGTGCATGCAGCAGGATGGACAAACTCGACAAGCCGGGGCTGTCTTGGTTTCTGGGTTCACGAAGAGATACAAAGATTTGTCAATTAGGACTTCTGAAGCTACCAGCTTAGCCCGAACTTCTAGCTTCAATAAACAAAAGCTGACAACTTTTCCGATAACCTGGCTACTGTAATGAACGACGCAACTTTGAACCCAACGATATTTGGAAGATGGACGAAACTTTCATTACAACAGTACAAAAGTCAAACCGAATTATATCACGAAAAGATTTCAAGCAAGTGGGGTCGATCACATCTGGAGAACGAGGTAGCCTAGGTACTTTAGCTGCTGCTGTTTCTGCTACTGGGAACTCCATTCCACCACTTTTCATTTTTCGCCGGGTGCACTTCAAAGAACATTTTATTGGTGATGGGACAGTGGGCTGCAGTGGAGCGGATAGCCCTTCTGGATGGATGATGGAACAAAATTTCTGCGAATTTTTGAAAAACTTTGTTGCTAACGCAGAGTGCTTGAAGCATAGTCCGTGTCTTCTTCTCATTGATAATCATAGTTCTCATCTGTCGATTAATGGACGCAACTATAAGAGAGCTAACAAAATTGTTTTATTGTCATTTCCTCCCCACTGTCCCCACCGATTGCAACCATTAGCCGGCCGAAGTGGCCGAGCGGTTCTAGGCGCTACAGTCTGGAGCCGCGCGACCGCTACGGTCGCAGGTTCGAATCCTGCCTCGGGCAGGGATGTGTGTGATATCCTTAGGTTAGTTAGGTTTAAGTAGTTCTAAGTTCTAGGGGACTGATGACCAGTGCTCAGAGCCATTTGAACCATTTTTGCAACCATTCGATCCGACAGTGAAGAAGTACGTGAATACTGCAACTGATTAGTGGATTCAGGTTCCACGATGACAATATAGTATATACTCCGTGCTCCCTAATTTTGAGGGAGGTAATATTTTTTTTCCTTGTTTTATCTAAAAAAAAATTCTAACGTAGTGACGTGTTCAACATTACATATAATATCAACTGGTTTGAATAAATGCGTCATAATTTCCACACGCTGTTGTAGAGGTTGATAAATCATTAAAACGCAACCGATTCAGCACCGTGCAGCTAGCTGACCGGCCTGCGGGCCTGTCGGCTAGCCCATTATTAGGCGGGCGACAGGCCGGGGAACATTAGCGTATCCCCGCCAGCCGCGACTCTCTAGGCCTACCTACGTATAATAACAAAAAGAAAAAAAAAAGAAAGGAGAATTACCGTACTATGTTTAAGAATTTAACGTTAATAGGTCCAATAGAATATTTTAGTCATTACGTATGCTCTCTTACCCCTCTATTCATCATCACTTTCATCGTCATCGTCATAGTTATTGTCGTCACCATATTCCCATAGCGCGTCGTCCTCTCTTCCACCCAGTGAATTTGTGATACTACATTTTGTGTAGGATTTTTCCTCCAGTGGTTGCTGAATGGAGTTCCATGCACTTTTCACCCATTCACAAATCTGGGGCAAATCCGGCCGCTTGATTTTTACTCTCTGTGTGAACTTGTGGTTTTCATTAGCCACCCGTTGCGTGTATCGCTGTTTAAGTACGGCTTTGAATGGCCGATTTATACACGCCTCTAGTGGTTGTAGGATGGATGTAAGGCCTCCAGGGATAATGACCACGTCAGTTTTCTCTTTCTGTAATTCGTCTCGCACTTCCGTAGTTGTATGTCCGCGGAAGTTGTCCAGAACCAACATCTTTCGGAAATTCAGTAACACATCAGGATGACGTTGCCAAACATGCGTCACCCAGTCAATTTCAGATTTATCATGTAACGATGAAAATGCCCTATTTTCCCTCGTAATCGTCTGGAAGCCGTTGAACGATGGCAGTTTTCCTCGGGAATCCTAATCCACTTCGGCTGAAAAAATCTTGATTGCCAGCCCCGGCTAGCTTTGAAATTAGCACTGCTTAGTTCTTTTGCTAAAGCCAATGCTTTCAGTTGGTACATTTCACTCGTCACCGCGCATCCGTGTTGTCGCTTCCCCTCTATACAGTCGCAGAGCCTTTCTCGAGGTCCGAATGCTTCACTTTTTGGTCGCGAAATGCCCGGTGATTACTGTTCGTTTCTTGAAGCTGCATTTTGTTTTTTTGCCACTCGCGAATACAGCTATCACTCACGTCATATTTTCTTCCCGCTGCACCGTTTCCAATGTTGCCGGCTTGTTCAATAATTTTCAGTTTTTCTTTAGCGGTGTACGAGTGGTAACGAGAACTTGTAGCCATAATTAACAAGTTTGAAGGCGTTGTTAATACTTCACTTCTAACGTGCTACTGACGCATCACAGACTGAGGCCACAACAATGAAATTGTATAAGGGGTTCTATTGCTGTAGGTGGAGCAGTACCAACCTTGTTTCGATTAATCCGCGCGCCCCAGTTTATCATCCTTAAATTCCGGAGAAAACATCCGCAGATTATTCGAGTTTTTCTGCATATCCCCTTGCGTTTACGTCATCAAATATCCAAGTAGCAGTCAACACTTGTGGCATTTGTCCCTTCAATACAGACGTTTTGCGTGACCATGAATTTGCTCCTGGTTTCATAACAGATCAACCAAATCCTGTCAGGCCTACTGCTGTAAGTGCTGACACGAGAGAAGGACGACACAATCAGATTCAAGCTTTGTAGGTCCCCACGAACCAAAGCAATGAAATACGGAACTATCCGGATCCCAGCCTTGCGGTGGCTTGGAGAATGATTAGTCTAGGCCTATTATAGTTTCTCCAAAAGACATCAGACCTTTCTCTAAAGCTGGAAAAAGAAAACAACGAAGGAACAACAAGAATCGAAAGAAATGCTCGGCTGCCCTCATGGACACTCCTGTGAAAGAGGAACTCGGAAGGGAAAATAGGTAAAGTTCCACGGATGTCAGGAAGCGTCTTTTGCCAGCTGAAAAAAAACTTAACTAAAAATCAAAAACAACGAAAAAAAGCTAAAAGAAGTGACAATAAAGACGGTGACTGTTTTTGAATTGTATGTCGGGATTCATTTGCCAATAACAGACCAAGGGAAATGTGAGTACAATGTACAGACTGCAAGAAATGGGCACATGAGAAATCTATCAGGATGTACCCATTTTGTTTATCAGAATTGTCAGACTGTTCAGTTTAATTTTGTAGAGTCCTAACAACTTTTATTTTAGGGCTGTTATCAATGGACAGTTTTCACAGGAGGCTATTGTTGTAGGCCTATGATATTAGCTTCTAAGTCGCTTTTTCCTTGTGTATGTTGAATTGCTGAGCTTTTTGTGTACAATCGGCAGGATTATTTTGTTTGTCTTTATGTTATTAGTGGTAAATAGGACAGTTATATTTTAATCTTGAATGTTCCTTTGGTTTGGAGTAATTTATATGAATACACGAAGAACTATGTTTCTCCAGACACCTGTATTTTTCGCGTGATATTAACACGTGACATTCAACCCCGACCCCTGTGACAACCATCTCAGTGCCGGGCACGGTAGTCACAAACATCGCATAATAAAAAAGGCAATGCTAATTTTATCGTAATAATTATGAAGCCGTAAATTATTTTATAAACATTGTTAAAAATATAGACTACAAGTTAGTTACATAAAAGTGACAATAAAACTGAAAAAATAGTGACTACCATAGCAGGTCTCACCTATCGTCATTGACAAGCTTCAAAGTTTTTCTGTATCTCCAGCATGCTGGAATTGGAATGGATTCACAACTTTTTTTGTGCTTATAAAGACGAATACAGTCTTTAGTTGCACAGGAATAACATTTATTCACACATGATCGGTTTCTGACTGCATGTTATTATCAGATCAGGCAGAAATGAAAGTTTTGCGTCACGCCAGTCATACAAGTGGAAAACTGGATAAGTCTCTGACAGTTAGCGATGAGCATGTGTGGGGGCCACGTTATCTCTGTCACGTTGATTGATTTCATGGCCAGTTTTCCGCTTGTATGACTAGTGTAACGCAAGACAGTGGACAGCCATTCCGAAACCGGTCATGAATAAATGAATCTTCTTACTGTGCAAGTTACGGCAGTTTTCATAACGGTTATTGCAATTCAAAATTTTTATGTCTTCTCTCTGAATTTTAACCCCTTTTACAATTGTTCCTTAGTTTCCTTTCACGCTCCCTTTGCAGTTATTGCTTCCTTTTCATGCGCTTCGACACTTCAGAACTGCAGTGTTTGTTGCCGGCCGGAGTGGCCGTGCGGTTCTAGGTGCTGCAGTCTGGAACCGAGCGACCGCTACGGTCGCAGGTTCGAATCCTGCCTCGGGCATGGATGTGTGTGATGTCCTTAGGTTACTTAGGTTTAATTAGTTCTAAGTTCTAGGCGACTGATGACCTCAGAAGTTAAGTCGCATAGTGGTCAGAGCCATTTGAACCATTTTTTTGCAGTGTTTGTTCCTGTACAAGTTGCAGGTAACTTTTGGCTCCTGCATTTTATCAGTGAAAATTTCAGTCAGACCGGGGCAACGCTCTTACCGACTACGCTATCCAGGAACGACTCTTGACATGTGTCTGGACTGTAATTGGATACTATTTCCCTTCACTCCTAGTCATGTGAAACGTATAAATGTGAGCAATTTGTGTTTCCAGCGTTCACATATTTCAGTCTATAGTCGTATGGTTTTACATATTTCACTATAATTAAGTTTTTTCACATATTATAGCTTTATGTATCACAAAATTAGATATTATTGCTTCTTTGGTACTAATTCATAATTCCCTAAGCCCCAGTAGAGTGCTTCCACGGAGAAATATCTGAATGCGACGTACTGTAAAAGTTCAATACAGGCTCTAAATTATGTCTCAAAATCACGCCTGCTGCAATAAAACGTGGTCAACTGCACGTAGGCCTGGGTTATGAAGGACGTGCTTCTGCTCAACGTTCTGAGATTTGGAATTTCAGTTCTCAAAGTCAAAGCAGACGTTATAACATTGTTGTGTGTGGCAAGCACTGGACGGCTTCGTGTGCTGTCGATATTGGCAATGGGGTAAAGAAAAGACTAGCGGTCCGAAGTTTTCCGACTACTAGCACTTCTGCCGATTCAGAATAAAGGAGTGTGCGCGCCGCGAAAAGTTAACCAAACAGTACTTCTTAAGAGTTCACAACTCTGTCATCTTGATACTCTCAATTGCATCGAAATTATCATCTAAATTAAGATCTTTGGATGACTATGGACGACATTTTCACTACTGATGAAGAGAGAGTTTCGTGTCGAGTATGCAACAAGCAGAAACAGTGCTCTATGAAGTCCCAACTTCAGCAATATACACTTGAGTTCTAGCGTGGTGTGCATCTGCTCTGAAGTGTTTAACTGTTCGTCCTCATCTTAATTTTTCATATAGAGTATATATATGTGTGTGTGTGTGTTCTTCTGGACATGTCCGGAAGAACCGTCATATATATAATTAAGGTGAGCCGGCCAATAATCTCCTCAGTGCAGATGCACACCGGACTCGAACTCCCACGGGAATCTGCGAAATGCCGGGAGTAATTAGGCTAATGGGCAAGGGGCAGTACATTAGTAGTGTGTGGGAAAGCTGAGAGTTCGCGTATGACGGGAGGCGTGCTAGGGTAGTCCGTGCAGATGCAATGACCACTGTGTCCAGATGACTCAGTGGTCTGCCGGCACGGTAGCTCAAAAAATGGCTCTGGGCACTATGGGACTTAACTGCTGAGGTCATCAGTCCCCTAGAACTTAGAACTACATAAACCTAAATAACTTCAGGACATCACACACATCCATGCCCCAGGCAGGATCCGAACCTGCGACCGTAGCGGTCGGGCTGTTCCAGACTGTAGCGCCTAGAACCGAACGGCCACTCTGGCCGGCACGGTAGCTCAGCGTGTTCGGTAAGAGAGCTGGCTGGCCTCTGTAGTAAAAAAACTGAGTGGAGGGATCAACTACGAACTTCAACGGCTGTCATCTGACGTCCCCTACGACCAAATACAACAACAATTACGAACAATATGCATATAAAAGGTGGCCAGAGCATCTGCCTGGTAAGCAGGAGACCTGGGTTCGAATCCCAGTCTGGCACAAATTTTGAACTTCTCCCATTGATTTCAATCAATTCCCGATCGCAGCCGATGTCTGTAATTTCTTAATGTCTTAATATACATAAGTGATGCGCACACAATTAACACAGCTGTGCTATCGTCTAAAAGTAAATGTTATTGATGCAGATGCAAAAGACAATAGTTCCCACAAATGAATTTTTCCCTGACATGTGCTACAAACGGTTCAAATAGCTCTGAACACTATGGGACTTAACATCTGAGGTCATCAGTCTTCTAGCACTTAGAACTACTTAAAGCTAACTAACCTAAGGACATCACACACAACCATGCCCGAGGCAGGATTCGAACCTGCGACCATAGCGGTCACGCGGTTCCAGACTGAAGCGCCTAGAACCGCTCGGCCACAACGGCCGGCTGACATGTGCTTCGCTGGGGCTGCTGTGAACATACGAAGGTGCAAACTACAAGTGGCTGAATATCTTGGGTTTAAATAGAAGTACTGCGGTCAACGGACTACCGATGAACCGACATTAAGGAAAAACTATTTACATTTTTGCTTCCAGGAGCGCCTGAGAAGAGTGCGGCGCTATACCACTGCCACATATGGATAGCCATCGACGAAACAATCGACACATGTGAACGTTTCACTGCCAATCTCATTGACAAACTCGACGAAGAGGAACCCTCAAAGCCATTACTGATGCCCTGCAAAGTGTTGAATCGCACAAATCGTTCAACAATAACTCGTTTTGTGAATGACAGTCAAAATGCTGTGGCCTGAGGGAATTCAAGAAGAAGAGGAAGTACTTCTCGTCGTGTGTTCGGATGCTGAGGCCTAAATGCTGAGGCCGGCAACTGCCCTACGCATATTCTATCCAGATTTAATGCACTTCACCTGCCTGACCCATGCTCTTCAACGTATCGCCGAAGAAGTGTGCGGCAGCTAAACGGAAGAAAATAAAATAACTTCACAAACCAAAACATTGTTTCTCAGCTCCCCGCACTGTGAGTCACTCTGTAGAGAACATTTTTTTCAAGTTGTGAAATCTGTAGTCGATTCACTTCAGAGAGAACGTTCAGCTTTAACGCGAGGAGCTAAAATCGTTTTACTGAACCTCTGATATAAAATGTTCTGGCGTACATCCATAGTTAACATCGCCTTCCTTGCCAGCAGCATTAATCCGTTGCTACCGATGCTGCAGGGTTCAGAGGTAACAGCCGTGTTTACCGGAGTTTAACTGTCGACTGTATTAGGTGCTCGGAAAACAGAACACAGCAAGATAACTACTCATAAAACCTCGATAAATACAATTTTACTATAGACGTACCTCACACAGTTAAAATATCTTATGTTTGCGACAGGCTTAAGCTGATCTTTTCCCTCCTATCTTCGGCTTTCCTTCCTTTAGATCCCTTGCCGGCCGCTGTGGCCGAGCGGTTCTAGGCGCTTCAGTCCGGAACCGTGCTGCTGCTACGGTCGCAGCTTCGAATCCTGCCTCGGGCATGGATGTGTGTGAAGTCTTTAGGTTAGTTAGGTTCAAATAGTTCTAATTCTAGGGGACTGGTGACCTCAGATGTTAAGTTCCATAGTGCTTAGAGCCATTTAGATCCCTTTAGTAGTATGTTACGGAGATTTATAGTGTATTATTTCATTGTCTTTAGTAATAGTATTAAATGTAATTTGAAGTTTCACTCTTTGCCTATTGTCCATTATTTTTACTAGTCACATATACAGGGAATGGGACACTTTGTTTTTGAGCTTTTATGACACGTTTGTCCGCAGCTCGTGGTCGTGCGGTAGCGTTCTCGGTTCCCGCGTCCGGGTTCCCGGGTTCGATTCCCGGCGGGGTCAGGGATTTTCTCTGCCTCGTGATGACTGGGTGTTGTGTGATGTCCTTAGGTTAGTTAGGTTTAAGTAGTTCTAAGTTCTAGGGGACTGATGACCATAGATGTTAAGTCCCATAGCGCTCAGAGCCATTTGAACCATTTTTTTTATGACACGTCAATGCTGCGCCTGTAGCGTTATCCTCTTCTGGCGCCGATTGCAGTGCCGAGGATAGCAACACGCTAAATGCGAGGAGGTTGGTATCCATGGGGTTACCCAATGGAATAACCGTTAAACCAGCGATAAATGCCATCCGCTATAGACCGAAACACTGTACGTATATTGCGATATTCATCGAAATGAAAACGTAAATTTGTGTAAAAACTGTTACTTGTTTTGCCTACGGGTGCACCGACAGAAGCGGGAGCTCTTACTTTCTACAATTTTTCTACAATTAAATGCTTTACCTATTTTAATACTTTCGGTTTATATATATATATGTGGTGTGTTTTCTTTCGGACGTGTCCGAGAGAACTGACAGTCTTGACTCGCAGCCACTATGAATCAAGACACACAGAAATTAAAGACATTAGCTGCCGGCGGGCACTGATGTAAATCAATAGGGAAGTTGAAAACTTATGCCGGACGAGGATTCGAACCCCGGTCTCCACTGCGCCATCCGGAAACAGTGACAATCGCAACTGCACGCACTACCCTAGAACGCCTCCCGTCAGACCCAATTCCTCAACTTATCGACACGCTACTGATGTAGTGGCCATTGCCCAGTATCCTCGTTACTCGTGGTATTTCGGCGATTCCCGTAAGAGTCCTAGCGAGGTGGTGGTGGCGGTTAGTGTTTAACGTCCCATCGACAACGAGATCATTAGAGACGGAGCGCAAGCTCGGGTTAGGGAAGGATTGGGAAGGAAATCGGCCGTGCCCTTTCAAAGGAACCATCCCGGCATTTGCCTGAA
This sequence comes from Schistocerca piceifrons, assembly GCF_021461385.2. NCBI lineage: Eukaryota > Metazoa > Arthropoda > Insecta > Orthoptera > Acrididae > Schistocerca > Schistocerca piceifrons. The sequence goes on along the minus strand of NC_060149.1, from coordinate 527,918,549 downwards.
ACGATTTAGGGAAATCACGGAAAACCTAAATCACGATTTTTTTTGTTTTTGTTTTGTTTTGTTTGGGGTTTAAGGGCGCTCAACTACTGAGGTCATTAGCACCCAGTCACAATTGTTAGAGCACATAGAATCTAGTAAAACTCAAGGGGGGGGGGGACACCAGAAAGTTCTTACAAAGATGCAGATAAGATAAGTGAAGGAGTTAGATGTCTTTGGACAAGCCAGTGAAAGTAATGAAACGAAGAACACGAGCAGCTGCTCGAGCGTCATCAGCTAAAATATCCTGTAAAGTAGATAGCAGAGACAGGACAACACGAGATTGACTAAAACGGGGACACGACAATAAAACATGGCGCACTGTTAATGCATGACCACAAGGGCACTGCGGGGCTGGTTCACCGGAGAGCAAGTGGCGGTGGCTAAACCGGCAATGCCCAATCCGCAACCTGGTCAGAAGGACCTCTTCTCGCCGAGATGGTCGGGAGGAGGTTGTCCAAGCAGTTGGGAACGGTTTTACTGCCCGGAGCTTGTTTCCTTGAAGTGATGACCAAGTATCCCACCACAAAGACACAAGCCTCCTACAAACAACCCCACTAATGTCAGATGACGGGACGCAATGGGAGGCTGGCCGAGGCAGGAGGACTGCAGCCTTGGCTGCAGCATCAGCAGCCTCATTCCCAGGCACTCCTACATGGCCGGGAACCCACAGAAAGCTGACAGGAGAGCCATCAGTAGCAGAAGAATGGAGAGACTGCTGGATCCGTTGCACCAAGGGATGGACCGGATATGGAGCTCAAAGGCTCTGAAGAGCACTGAGTGAATCAGAGCAGAGTCCATACGATGAGTGGCGGTGGCGTCGGGCATACTGAGCGGCCTGATGGAGAGCAAAAAGCTCGGCCGTAAAGCTGGAACATTGGTCGAGGAGCCGATATTTAAAGGTGACGGCGCCGACGACAAAGGCACAGCCGACACCATCGTCAGTTTTGGAGCCATCAGTGTAAATAAAGGTTTGACTGGCAAGTCGCGCACGAAGTTCGACAAACCGTGAGCAATACACTGCAGCCAGAGTACCCTCCTTCGGGAGCGAGCTGAGGTCGAGATAAATATGAACCGGAGCCTGGAGCCACGGTGGTGTCGGGCTCTCACCCTCTCTGAAGGTGGTAGGGAGGGCAAAATCCAATTGTCGAAGCAGGCGACGAAAGCGGACTCCAGGGGGCAGCAGGGCAGACACATACAACCCATACTGACGGTCGAGAGAATCGGCGAAGAAGGACTGATAAGAGGGGTGGTCGGGCATTGACAACAGCCGGCAGGCATACCGACAAAGCATTACGTCGCGCCAGTAGGTCAATGGTAATTCGGCAGCTTCAGCATAAAGACTCTCGACGCGACTAGTGTAGAATGCTCCCGTCGCAAGACGTAACCCCCAATGGTGGATGGAGTTGAGACGGCGTAAGAGGGATGGCCGAGCAGACGAGTAGACAAGGCTCCCATAATCCAGCTTTGATCGGACTATGGACCGATACAAGCGAAGCAGGACAGTGCGATCCGCTCCCCAAGATGAACCACTAAGACCTCTGAGGACATTAAGGGAACGTGTACAACGGGCAACCAAATAAGAGACGTGCGGAGACCAACAAAGTTTCCTGTCCAGTGTGAGCCCTAGAAACTTAGTTGTTTCCACGAATGGGAGAACAACGGGACCGAGATGTAAGGATGGCGGAAGGAACGCTTTATATCGCCAAAAGTTGGTGCAAACCGTCTTCTCTTCAGAGAACCGGAAGCCATTTGCCACACTCCATGAGTAGAGGCTGTCTAGACAACGCTGAAGGCAGCACTCCAGGAGGCATGTTCTCTGGGCACTGCAGTAGATCGCGAAGTCATCGACAAAAAGAGAGCCAGAGACATTAGGTGGAATGCAATCCATAATTGGATTGATCGCTATGGCAAAAAGGGCTACGCTCAAGACGGAGCCCTGAGGCACTCCGTTCTCCTGGAGGGAGACGTCGGACAATACGGAACCCGCACGTACCCTAAACTTTCGATCTGTTAAAAAGGAATCAATAAAAAGGGGCAGGCGACCGCGTATACCCCACCTGTGCATAGTGCGGAGGATACCTCCTCTTCAACAGGTATCATAAGCCTTCTCCAAATCGAAGAACACGGCTACCGTTTGGCGCTTTCGCAAAAAGTTGTTCATGATGAATGTCGACAAGGTCACAAGGTGGTCAACAGCGGAACGGTGGCGACGAAAGCCGCATTGAACATTGGTAAGTAGCCGTCGAGATTCAAGAATCCAAACTAACCGAGCGTTAACCATGTGCTCCATCCCCTTACAGACACAGCTTGTAAGAGAAATGGGGCGGTAACTAGAAGGAATGTGTCTATCCTTCCCGGGTTTGAGTATAGGAACAACGACGGCGTCATGCCAACGCATGGGGACTTGACCTTCGGTCCAGACGTGATTGTAGGTACGAAGAAGGAAGCTTTTGCCTGCCGGAGAAAGGTGGGCCAGCATCTGAACGTGAATGGCATCTGGCCCCGCAGCAGAGGACTGGGACAGTGCAAGTGCACGTTCGAGTTCCCGCATAGTAAAGGGGGCATTATAATTTTCCAGATTCAGCGAGTGGAAGGAAGGTCGCCGAGCCTCTTCTGCGTCTTTCCTGGGAAGGAAGGCAGGGTGGTAATGGGCGGAGCTTGAAACCTCCGCGAAAAAGCGGCCGAAGGCGTTGGAGACATCCACAGGATCAACAAGGACCTCAGTACCTAAAGTCAGGCCAGGTACCGAGGAGTGGGCCTTAATGCCCGACAGCCGGCGCAGGCCACCCCAGACGACAGAAGAGGGAGTAAAACTGTTAAAGGAGCTGGTGAAAGAGGCCCAACAAGCTTTTTTGCTGTCTTTGATGACTCTACCGCATTGCGCTCGGAGGCGTTTGTATCCAATACAATTTTCCAACGTAGGATGGCGGCGAAAGGTGCGTAAAGCACGTCGTCGAGCACGGATTGTGTCTCTACAAGCCTCATTCCACCATGGGACGGAAACGCGACGTGAAGTGAGGTAGTACGAGGAATGGAACGTTCGGCAGCATTGATGATAACAGCCGTGAGGTATTCGATCTGACTGTCACAACTGAGAAAATCGTGGTCCAGAAAGGTCGCCAGGGAGGAGTAAAGTCCCCAGTCAGCTTTCAGTATGTTCCAGCTCGAAGGACATGGGGATGGGGTGTGGTGCAGGAGACGAACGACACAGGGGAAGTGGTCGTTCGAACAGGTGTCAGAAAGGACATACCACTCGAACCGACGGGCAAGAGTGGTAGAACAGATCGAGAGGTCCAAGTGGGAGTAGGTATGAGTAGAGTCCGAGAGGAAAGTCGGGGCGCCAGTATTGAGGCAGACAAGATTGAGATGGTTGAAGACATCCGCCAAGAGGGAGCCTCTCTGACAGGATGCAGGAAAGCCCCAAAGGGGATGATGGGCATTGAAGTCGCCAAACAATAAAAACAGCGGAGGAAGCTGAACAAGCAGGTGCATCATGTCAGCCCGACTAACTGCAGATGACGATGGAGCGTAGACGGCACAAACGGAAAAAGTAAAGGCAGAAAGAGTAATACGGACAGCTATTGCTTGGAGTGGGATGGTCAATGGGATGGGACGGTAATAGACATCGTCCCGAACGAGCAACATGACCGCACCACGAGCTGGAATATCGTCCACAGGGGTGAGGTCAGACCGCTCCGAGGTGTAGTGGGTAAAAGCAAGATGGTCAATTGGGCGCAACTTGGTTCCCTGGAGACCAAGTACGAGCGGACAGTGCAGGCGGAGGAGCAGTTGTAATTCCTCCCGATTAGATCGAATACCTCTTATGTTCCAGTGTAACAAAGCCATCGCTAGTCAGAAAAAAGGGGGAATGAAACGGGTGAAGAGCTGGACACCTCGACGGCCGCGGAGGGCCAAGTTTCGAGGGAACAACGCTACAGCTGGCGGGAGGCGGATCCTGTTCCATCGAGTCGTCGCCCGCTGCGGCCGCTTTCCCGGGTTGCGTAGGAGGGGCAGCATCATTCGCCGACGAGAGGCCAGCTGAGCGCCTGGCAGCAGAGCGTCCCGGCGAAACTGAGGACAGCCGGGAGCAGCGACTCACGGATGGAGCGTCAGACGAAACGCGCCGGGGTGGAGTGGGGGATAAAGACTTCTTCTTGGAGGCCTTCTGGGAAGTCTGATGAGGCACGGGGATGGTGGGCTGGACCCGAAGAAGGTCCTCACGCGCTGGGTCCGTTTTGGAATGCCGGACCTCGGAAGCCGGGGTCCGGAACGTTTCCCCGATGGGCGCCTGAGAAGAGGATCGCTTCTAAGGCGGCGTAGGGGGAGGAGGAGGAAGGGTGGCCCCTGGGGCAGGGGCCGCGAGGGAGGAGGATTAGGAAGGGAGGGATTTGGATGGCGGATGCATAGACCCCGGATGGGGTGAGGAGGTGGAAGGAGCGGACACGACTGAGGCAAACGAAGTTGTCAACGTCACGGGATGGAGGCGGTCATAATTTTTCCTGGCCTCAGAATAAGAGAGGCGATCCAAAGCTTTTAATTCTTGGATCTTCTTCTCCATCTGATACGCGGGGCAGTCTAAAGATCTAGGCGAGTGGATGCCAGGACAATTGACGCACCGAGGTGGTGGGGTGCATGTATGTTCCTCATGAAGAGGATGTCCACAATCGCCACAAAGGGGCTCAGCCTCACACCATGACGACATGTGCCCAAAGCGCAAACACCGAAAGCAGCACATAGGAGGCGGGACGTAAGGTCGCACGTCGCACCGGTAGCACATCACCTTTACCTTCTCCGGGAGAACGTCCCCCTCGAAGGCGAGGATAAAGGCCCCGGTGTCGATGCGACAGTCTTTGGGGCCGCGCTGGACTCGCCGGACGAAATGCACGCCTCGGCGCTCCAGGTTGGCCCTGAGCTCCTCATCAGATTGCAGCAGGAGGTCCCAATGAAAAATAACCCCCTGCGTCCTATTCAGTGCCAGATGCGGGACAATGGACACTGGGATGTCCCCTAGTCGGTCGCACGCCTGGAGCGCCGCCGACTGAGTGGCGGAGGTGGTCTTTATAAGAACGGACCCCAAACGCATTTTACTGAGAGCCTCGATTTCCCCGAAGATGTCTTCAATGTGCTGGACAAAGAACATGGGGTTGGAGGTGGCGAACGTCCCCCATCGGTCCGAGAACAGACTAAATAGCGGGGGAAGTACTTCGCCCCAAGCCGGCGGGGCTGTCCTTCCTCCCAGGGAGTGGCCAAGGGGGAAGGGGCAGGAGAACCAGAACCAGAGACAGTACCTTTCTTTTTAAAAGACTCGGCCGCAGAGCGACCCGATACATGTTGACGTTTCATCTGCGAAACGTCCGCCCCGACACCACCCACTCCGACCAGGGGCTCTCCCCACGGGCGCCCCCCAGCCTCAGCAAAAGCCACCTGGCAGGATGACCATTGCCGGGAGTCCTGATGCTCCAAGGAGACGGCCATCTACTCCTTGGCCGACGTGGGGAGGGTGCAGCTCAGGTATCGGCAGTACGATCCCTGTGTTGTCAGGGGGCTACAACCTAGAGGGTACATGACGACCTCACCACAACGGGCTGGCTACCGTGCTGGATTTCTGGTGCCATGGAAAGTCCATCATGATCGTAGGTGCAGATGGGGACGCACTATGGGCGTAACTTGTGCAACCCATCAGGCGTTTAGGCCCAATTTGAGGAATCGCGGGTGTGGATACAACGCCGTTACAATGCTGAGTGCCAAGGTCTTAGTGCACTGAGGACCAGTGAGACACCACGTAAGGTGTCCTTCCCCAAAAGGCTCGTACTTCTGTAGAATTTTGAAAAATGGAGGTCAAACCCCAAGGGGGACCATCACATGGAAGGCCGAAACGGTTGAAACTCCTTTTAGTTGCCTCTTACGACAGGCAGGAATACCTCGGGCCTATTCTTACCCCGGACCCGCAGGGGGGCCTAAATCAGGATGGCCGGAGACGGGATTGAACCGTCGTCCTCCCGAATGCGAGTCCAGTGTGCTAACCACTCCACTGAAGTGATCAATTGGTCGTCCTCAATAATAGATACGTAGTGTTTGTTCTTTCGGATATGTCCGGCACAAATTTGCAGCTTTCCCTGTTGATTTAAATTAATGCTCACTGGCAGCTAATGTCACTGATTCCTTTCTGACTTCTGGTTCAAATACGGCATATTCTTTCATTGCTCTCACACACTGCATTAATCCGTTGCTACCAATACTGCAGTGTTCAGAGGTAACAGCTAGTTTATCGGAGCTCCCGTGTCCAGTGTATTAGGTGCACGGAAAACAGAACACAGACAAACTGACTACTCATAAAATCTCGAAAATATGATTTTATAGTACACGTACATCATACAGGTAAAATAATTTATGTTTTCAGTTTGTACGAGAGTCAAATGGTTCAAATGGCTCTGAGCACTATGGGACTTAACAGCTATGGTCATCAGTCCCCTAGAAATTAGAACTACTTAAACCTAACTAACCTACGGACAGCACACAACACCCAGTCATCACTAGGCAGAGGAAATCCCTGACCCCGCCGGGAATCGAACCCGGGACCCCGGGCGTGGGAAGCGAGAACGCTACCGCACGACCAAGAGCTGCGGACGTACGAGAGTCGTTCAATAAGTAATTCCCCCACATTAAAAAAAAGCCATTAATTTACGTAGACAAACGTTCTCGTTGGTGCTTCACATTTGATGTTTGTTCTCTGCGCGGGTGAAATTTCCAACCGTTCCGGAAGATGACAGGGCCGTAGCACAGTGTCAAAATGGCGTCTACATACAACTCAAGTTACAAGCAGCGTGCTCTTACTGAATTCTTTTGAGCAGAAAGAGAAACCTTGGTGAACATCCATAAACGTTTGTGTTCAGTGCACGGCGACGCTGCAGTTGATAGGTGTACAGCTAGCTATGGGTAAAGAAAGTTACAGCCTCAGGAAACGCAGAAAGAGAGCTCCATGTTCAGCCACGCTCGGGACGTCCTGTCACATCATTGCCTCATCCACTCTACAGTCCACACCTGACACCCTCTGACGTCCTCCTCTTAGGGCTGCTTAAAGATTCTCTATGGGGAACACAAATTGAAAATGACGAGTGTCAGTCACGCAGTGAAAACATGGCTACGCCTACAGAACAAGAGCTTTTACCAGGAGGGAATACACACTCTTCGACAACTTTGGCGCACGGTCATAGAACGTGACGGAGACCACGTAGAAAAATAGGACGTGGACAAGACATGTTGATGTATATTGTCACCAAATTCTGACTCTTAACAATAAATATGTTCTCATAAAAAAATACGGGGGATTACTTATTGAACGACCCTCGTAGGTTCATAAAGGACAATGGAAGGAAAAACTGCGAAGAAAAGTCGGTTATCCAACGAGATGCAGAACAATATGTTCCATAAATGACTTATGTTTCAGTGTATGACAAGAATTTATTTGGCAGAATTTGATTTTAGACTTATTTTCCTCTGGTGTTGGCAGCTGGTGTCACAGCAGCTGTACATGCGTTGTGTATTTACCTTCAATGTTTACGTTTGAGATTATCCAGCAAGTGAATGTTGTGACCAGCCAACAAATCACTCATTTAAAATTTTAATTATATGATTTCTTTTTTGTGTATTAATGATTGTTGTGCTCTGTAGTAGTTGTTATGTTGCACTATTCTTCTATATTTCTCGAAGTGCTGCTCCAGAAAGTGCTTACAATTTACATGTATCAAAAACTTTACATACAATGGTAATTTTATTATTTTATGCATATGCTTGTTTTTTAGTGTTGCCAAAAGATATTCCCCTGAATCTAGTCACACCACCTCATGACACTGTTGTTCGTATCAAGGGAAAGTGGAATGCTGTGGGAAACAAACATATACTACAGCAAGAAAAATCTAGCTTCTTCAGGAGGCAAACTGTCGCCTCAGACAGCGGAATAGTAATTTGAATAATATGATAAAGACCTTTCAGAAGAAGGATTACACTGATTTAGAAAGTATTTCAGCGCGTAAGTATAAATGAGATTTTTCACACCAGCTTCTGTCATTACTACAAAACATGGCACACTTTTATTCTATAAGAACATATGATTATGTCAAGCCTCTATTTGATACTTGCTTGACACATCCTGGAACAACAAGTAAGTGGTTTCAAAGTGTGGGATGGAGCAGCTGGTTTCGCAAGTGATGCAATACGTATATGCACAGTATTCCACTGATTTAATGATCGATGAAGTTGTGTGCGCAAACAAGACTATTTGTGAACTTGAGTACCCACATGGACATCAACTGTCACTTGATAATTACTAGTTACTTCTGATAATAGCCGTTATAGCCATTACAGTCTACTATGGCTCGTGCAGTGAGAATACTTTAAGGCTTTGCTCACAGAAGTAAAAGCAGAGGCAAATATATTAACCCATCTGTCTTTGAAAGGTTGTGAACTACACTTGTGATGAAGCACATTGGTTAACAAGTTTCAGGTTCGTTTTGTTTGAGAAAAATACGTACATAATTTCACAAAGCACTGGAGTATTGTTTTGTTGTAAGTTAAATGATTTTTTAAGTTTACGTCGCATCTGTTGTTGAAATACCGTTTTTTTACAAACATAACTGAATATACGTGCAATAGTAATTGTAATGGTAAGTTAAAGTCATTAATGAAATATATATTTCCGGTTGAGCAAAATTGTAAAATAAGTTGGTAGCGTTCAGAATGATACAAACGAGCTTAGAAGGGGGGAGGGGGGAATATGTGCATGAGAGCCAAAGATTTTTCCTGACATTAGCAAACGTTTTTCATTTAATGGGAATTCTTAAATGCACGTAATCTCAAGCAGTATCGTTCATAAAACTGTGTTGTGTACCTCTTGACTCAAATGTTTCACTTCAGTGCTGGTATTCTGAAAACAGTACAGTTTGGCAGTTAAATAATCTTAAGGGTATTGTGCTGGTAACTACTACATTTATTAGTTCCACTTAAAACAAAAAAAAAAGAAATAAAACAAATGGCTGTTTTGTCGCAATGAAGACCACGCTTTACGACTGAACTTTTGCATGAAGAGTATTCCTTCAGGAAACTACATCGTATTTAATTATATACTCGGAAGGGCCTGTCAATTTAATGTCCAAGCAGAGAGGGCAAGTTTCACCCATGGTTTTAACGGAGAAATCCACGTCTTGGTCTCCCCAAGATAGTGGATTGTCACTACCCCTGGCTTCACCCAACTACTGTTCTCAGCATAGGTAAAACCATTTTCCTTTATTATAGCCTCCTTGGTTACATGCGCCAGCATGGCGATGTGCGAGCTGCGAGGTTGCAACACAAACGTACCATGATCATCAGAAGTACGTAACTGTACTCGACATGGCGTTTTTTACATTCTGCTGGAAGAAGATTCGACTAAGGTAAGAAGAAACACGGAGAAATACGTAGCGCACTATTCACTTCCTTGTTAAATTTAACTATAGACAGAATATACCTAACTAAAGTGGTATATGAAATCACGAGTGCTGTACACTATCAGCGGCAGCCTCTGACTGGATCCGATCCACTGAACACATCACCTCGCGGGATGACCTTCGGCCTCCGGTACTCTGCGGCCAAGCGCCCACGCACTCTGTCCCCACCTACCAACCACACCACCCACACACGTCCCGCGTGCACGCATGCCGGTAGATGGGCACCTACTGTCCCTATGTTCCTGCTGCACTGTAGCGTGAAATCTACAACCGGCTCTAAACATAGTGCATTGGCGCAATGTAAAATTAAAAACAACTGACTCCACAATTCCACCACACTGTTTTCTCGATTCCTATGGAGAAACACTATGACAGGCCTGCCAAGAAATGTCATCTTCTATAGTCTGAATAAAATTACTTGATAGCTGACACTTCGCACTTTGGTACTTTGTTCCTAATCAGAGCTTTCTGCGTCAAAAGCGACAAATTCACCGTTACCCATGCACCCGCAACGAACCCAATTTAACTGTCGCCAGCCGCAGAACGCAGATGTGTGTCCTTCCAATGTCGACTGTCCGCTCCTTTTTATCCGAGCCCGAATGTTACCCGGAGCGCATTCTGATAACCGATGTCGCAACGCTACAAACGCCACGCAACAAACGTCCAATAAAAAACACCGGTAGTTTGAGCCATATGTACGATGATCGTGCGACTAGAAGAGCACCGCCAGAGGGGTGTGAGGTATACTGAGAGGACAGTACATGCGCGAAACAAGTAACCAAGTCCTTGCGTCAAACGTCAGCAGTCACGTTGTGTGGTCAGTGGGCCAATGTTGTTACTTCCGGCTGTAATGTCTGCGCGACCTGACTCTTACAGACTTATGACCCGACACCTGGCGAGGAGATGGAGATAATCACCTCAATGGTATGAATGGCGTACCATGTCCATACCTGCCGCAATTTTATTTTTACACTGTTGGTTACCATAAAATAAAATGCACATGACGGATTTCAACGGCCCATTTACGCTGGACGTGTATATCGAGAACAATAGCCTATTACTTCTGAAGTCTGCAACTGGAGATTCTTCCACTTTATAGCGACACTTGGAGAAATGGTTTGGTGGGCGACCGCAGCTTACCTTCTCTTATATACGCGAAAATGAACGGTCGAGATCGCAATAATATTTGTTTATTTACCGGCTTCGGCTTATGTTCAAGCCATCTTCAGAATTTTTCGTCCCATATGGCTGGTTCTGTAGGCTCCTCAGTTTTCTCGTGATACCACGATCGCAAAAAGTTATGCTTAACTTGTCTTGTGCTACATATATCGATTGATTTTCCTGAAGTGAGACTAATCGATGCAATGAGGATGAAGTCGGTGAAGATGCAATGAAACGAAATTGTACGTAGGAAAAACGGTCAGAAATGCAGAAACCTGCAACGTATGGATATGTCGTGACAGTCAAATTACGATTCAGATTTCGGCAGCGCAATAATTACATTATACAAGGGATAGGAAACAGGAGGGCGTGTCTCGAGACAGCCGAGAACTTCTCGGTGCACTTGTCATGACATTCTCGTGAATCTAAGTACGCTTCTGGCATCACGATTCAGCGACACACACACACACACACACACACACACACACACACACACACACACACACTCACACACACACACACACAATCTGATCACAAGAGGCTTGGCCTCCTGCGGAATGTGATAAGCCACCGATGCTGAGTCACGGACGAAACTGTGACCTATTCACAGCGAACAACATACATGTAATCTTGTAGGCCTTCCACGCCACAGAAAATACGAAAAACATTAAGGCAGTTTAATTTGAGATATATCATTTGGCGTGAGTAGGAAACAGCTGTACTAAACGCAATAACTGTAGTGCGTATTTATGGTAACGAAGAGGAAATCTCGGGCCTGAAAATATTTGTGGCTCTGAGCACTATGGGACTTAACTTCTGAGGTCATCAGTCCCCTAGAACTTAGAACTAATTAAACCTAACTAACCTGAGGACATCACACACACCCATGCCCCAGGGAGGACTCGAACCTCCGCCGGCACCAGCCGCACAGTCCATGACTGCAGCGCCTGAGACCGCTCGGCTAATCCCGCGCGGTCCCCAGGGAGAGATCACACTGACGCTAGCCTTGATACTGGAGTCAATTCGACGATAAAGATAGGTACAGCTGAAGACAATCACTCATTCGATATTGCCGGCCGAAGTGGCCGTGCGGTTAAAGGCGCTGCAGTCTGGAACAACAAGACCGCTACGGTCGCAGGTTCGAATCCTGCCTCGGGCATGGATGTTTGTAATGTCCTTAGGTTAATTAGGTTTAACTAGTTCTAAGTTCTAGGGGACTAATGACCTCAGCAGTTGAGTCCCATAGTGCTCAGAGCCATTTGAACCATTTTTGAACTCATTCGATATTGCAGTGCCTGTGTTGTTAAGAAGAACTAAACAATGTTCCTTGGGACATGTATGCACGTGCATGACAGAAGCAGGCACTGCGGCGATTACAGCCCTCATGAAATATGTGAAATGTATTACCAGTTGCGGATACTAACAGCTATCAGCTGTATAAGGGAATGACGACGGTGAAACTCTGTGCCGAGCCGGGACTCGAACCCAGATTTGCCGTTTTACGCGAGCAGTCGCCTAAAACGCATTGGCTATCCGTGCACGAACCACTGCCAGATGCAAATTTCCATGTGTCGTCGTTCCTGGGTCACAGCCTGTACTCATTCTCGTGTTATGTAATTCCTGGGCAGGATGCATGTCCGAGGGAACATTGCATCGTTCTTCGCAACAGCAGAGGCACTGCAATATCCTATTTATCCGCAGATGCCGGACAGCGTCTTCTTAATTAAAATGTCTTCCCCTATACGGGAATTAAGTAATATGCGTTCGAGAACAGGTTGTGACTCAGGAACGACGACATATAGAAGTATGGGTCTGGCTGTGGGACTTGCACGGATGGCCAAAGCGGTTAGGTCGTCTGATCGTGTAAAGCGGGAATCCGGGTTCGCGTCCCGGTACGGCACAGTTATTCATGGAAGTCATTCCCTTATACGGCTGGTGGCTGTTCTTGTTCGCAAATGCAAATATATTTCAGGTACACTCACTCATTGATGATTAGATACCATAGAGCTACCGAAGTGTGCTGGTGCTGATTAGTGCTTTTTACTCACATATTTTTTATTCGATTAATATCGGGTAGCATTGCAGACCACTCGAGGTGCGATAGGGTACCTGAGTGTTGACCAATCCAGAGCGTACGCATGCAGTCATATGAACAAAAGTGTTCTCAGTTTGGGAGACGGAGTGTCCGTAGCATACTACCTGTCCGTAGCATACTACCTGTCCGTAGCATACTACCCGCCAGGGTAGCCGAGAGCGATAATGCGCTGCTTCCTGGACTTGGGTAGGCGCGCCGGCCCCGGATAGAATCCGCCCTGCGGATTGACGACGAGGGCCGGTATGCCGGCCAGCCTGGATGTGGTTTTTAGGCTGTTTTCCTCATCCCGTTAGGTGGGCTGGTCTCCAAGTTCTGCCTCAGTTACAAGACTCACAGACATTTGAAAACGTTCGCACTGTTTCATGGCTTACACTAGACGCAGACAGCTGGGGTACACTACTTCCATCTCGGTGGGTACGGGGTGGCGTCAGGAACGGCATCCGTCCACCCTCTGCAATTAACACTGCCAAATCCGTACTAACAAAGCCGACACCGCGTTGGAGCGGGCCAAAGGCCCCGAGAAAGAAAGAAAGAGTCCATAGCATACTCATCATGAAGACGTGAAAGGATGGGTAACAACTTGGTTAACGAGAATGTTTTAATATTTTTTCTGGTTGATTGTAACCTTAATGAGTGGGCCCAAGTACTGTTACGAAAAATACCCAAAAACATCACAGAAAGCCTCTGACATGAACTATACTCCCCATATACTCCTCGTGAAGCCCCTACCAAAGCCTTCGGTGCACTCTAAACCATGAATCATCTGACAGGAAGAAAATTTGCGACTTGTCGAACCACACTACACGTCTCCTTTGAGATGCCGTACAGTCATGTGTTGTCTGACCCACTGAAGACGTGCAGGTATGTGACGCTGTGGGAAATGGCCTTTTGCGATGTACCCGATCCAAATTCTCGTTGCATGCAGATTCTTTCGTTATATGCGCTCGGAAGCTGGTCGAGATACACTGAAGAGCCAAAGAAACTGATACATCTGCCTAATAACGTGCAGTCCCCCGCGCAGAAATGCCGTAACACGACGTCTCATGGACTCAAATAATGCCTGAAGTACTACTGGAGGGAATAGACACCACGAATCGTGCAGGGCTGTCCATAAATCCGTAAGAGTACAATGGGGTGGAGATCTCTTCTGAACAGCGCGTTGCATGCATCCCAGGTATGGTTAATAATGTCCATGTCTGGGGAGTCTGGTGGCCAGCGGAAGTTTTTAACGCAGAAGAGTGTTCCTGGAGCCACTATGTGGCTATTCCGGCCGTATGGGGTGTCGTATTGTTCTGCTGGAATTCCCTGAGTCCGTCGGAATGCACAATGGACATGAATGGATGCAGGTGATGGATGATTACGTACGTGTCACCTGTCAGAATCGTATCTAGACTTATCAGGGATCGCAATCACTCCAACTGCACACGCCCCACACCATTACAGAGCCTCCACCAACTTAAACAGTCCCCTGCCGACACGCAGGGTCCATGGATTCATGAGGCTGCCTCCATAACCGTATACGTCCTTCTGCTCGATACAGTTTGAAACGAGACTCGTCCGACCTGGTAACAAGTTTCCAGTCATCAATAGTCCAATGTCTGTGCTGACGGGCCGACGCGAGACGTAATGCTCAGTGTTATGCAATCATCATCAAGGGTACACGAGCCCAAATCGATGATGTTTCGTTGAATGGTTCGCACGCTGACACTTGTTGATGGGCCAGCATTGAAATCTGCAGCATTTTGCAGAAGGGTTGCACTTCTGATACGTTGAAATATGGTCTTCAGTCGTGGTTGGTCCCGTTCTTGCAGGATCTTTTTCCAGACGCAGCTATGTCGGAGATTTGATGTTTTACCAGATTCCTGATATTCACGGTACACTCGTGGAAGGGTCGAACGGGAGAATCCCCACTTCATCGCGATCTCGGGGATGCTGTGTCCCATCGCTCGTGCGCCTACTACAACACCACGTTCAAACTAACTTAAATCTTCATAACCTGCCATTGTAGCAGCAGTAACTGTTCTAACAACTGCGACAGAAACTTTATGTCATACAAGCGTGCCGACAGCAGCCCCGTATTCTGCATCTTTACATATCTCTGTATTTGAATACGTTTGCCGACAACAGTTTCTTTGGCGCTTCAGTGTAGATCTGCATTCACTGACAGCAGTAATCCTGGTCTGTTTTGAAACAGTTTGGCATTAAATAGGCAAACACTCGTCTTTGAGCTCCGTCAATCAGCGTCTTTTTACGACCACTGTTGTTACGTTGTTTTACGTGGCTGCGAATCGCACACTGTTACCTCGAGTGAACTTCACCGGAACTAGCCATGTAAAATTTCTGTAATTTACTGCGACTATGGTTTGACTACTGTACTGAAGTCAAATGGATTGGAAGAAACACGTTTTTATTCCTACAACAGAAGAAAGGAATGCACTTTTCAATATTTTCAAGCATGGGCATCGTGTGCAGATGTGCTAGTTCAATCATACAGCACATTAATATACGCCGCCAAGGATGTTCGCAATTTAAACCAAGAGATTCGTTCCGAAAATCACTGCCATCACTGCGATTAAAAGCCTGAACGTCGCTACTTGAGCAAATTGTTTTATTGGACGTGACAGAACACTTGCTTATCACACTCCCAGAAAAAAATTAATTCTGGGAATGTCTCTTCGTTGTTATCTTGCTCTAATCATGCAGACAATAAGTACGAAGATCAATGAGCACATGACGCGCCTTTATCTACACAACACTTACATTCCTTAAGCGAGAATACAACAGCGTACTACATTCGAGAAAAAACAGCAAGTCACCACTGTAACGTGGGCTGATGCCTAGCTTTTTAAATCAAGAATAACCAAATAAAAGGAATGAAACGAGTATTACTATGAATTTTGGCTATGGTATCTTGCGGAGAATGGATAACGATGCAGATGTGTACCATTTTCAGTTTTCTGTAAGCTTTCAACAGCAATACCAAACGTGAACGGTGAATCTACAACTTTCATATCGAAATTGGGACGGTTCTTTACGGTGCACACCTTTTATGCCATCCAGTATTTTTTTGCAGTAGTTCAGAGTAAATTGCTATAATTTAGTACTCGCTCCAACTCAACGCAGAATAAACAAGACTTTCCGCATAACTGAGCAACTACACAAGTCAGCTAAAGTGTTGCATCACTCCTTTTCGTCGTGCAGGTACGTTTCTATTGTCACTGTTCCTGTACCGATCGGAAGGTCGCCCCGGACGTTATTTTTAAACATACACACAGTTACGATGAGAATCCATCAAGTCACGGAAAATTAGGATCAGTATCGGGTCACGTGCAGGAGGATTGTCAACCTGGGACGTTCCTCGACGTTTGCACCACAGTCAAAGCGATGCGGCGATGACACGAAATCTACATCTACATCCATACTCCGCAAGCGACCTGCGGTGTGTGGCGGAGGGTACCTTGAGTACCTCTATCGGTTCTCCCTTCTATTCCAGTCGCGTATTGTTCGTGGAAAGAAGGATTGTTGTTAGGCCTCTGTGTGGGCTCTAATCTCTCTGATTTTATCCTCATGGTCTCTTTGCGAGATATACGTAGGAGGGAGCAATATACTGCTTGACTCCTCAGTGAAGGTATGTTCTCGAAACTTCAACAAAAGCCCGGACCGAGCTACTGAGCGCCTCTCCTGTAGAGGCTTCCACTGGAGTTCATCTATCATCTCCGTAACACTTTCGCGATTACTAAATGATCCTGTAACAAAGCGCGCTGCTCCCCGTTGGATCTTCTCTATCTCTTCTATCAACCCTATCTGGTACGGCTCCCACACTGCTGAGCAGTATCCAAGCAGTGCGCGTACAAGCGTACTGTAACCTACTTCTTTTGTTTTCGGATTGCATTTCCTTAGGATTCTTCCAATGAATCTCAGTCTGGCATCTGCTTTACCGACGATCAACTTTATATGATTATTCCTTTTTAAATCACTCCTAATGCGTACTCTCAGATAACTTATGGAATTAACTGCTGCCAGTTGCTGACCTGCTATATTGTAGCTAAATGATAAGGGATCTTTCTTTCTATGTGTTCGCAGCACATTACACTTGTCTACATTGAGATTCAACTGCCATTCCCTGCACCTTACGTCAATTCGCTGCAGATCCTCCTGCATTTCAGTACAATTTTCCATTGTTACAACCTCTCGATATACCACAGCATCATCTGCAAAAAGAGTCTGTGAACTTCCGATGTCATCCACAAGGTCATTTATGTATAATGTGAATAGCAACGGTCCTATGGCACTCCCCTGCGGCACACCTGAAATCACTCTTACTTCGGAAGACTTCTCTCCATTGAGAATGACATGCTGCGTTCTGTTATCTAGGAACTCTTCAATCCGATCACACAATTGGTCTGATAGTCCATATGCTCTTACTTTGTTCATTAAACGACTGTGGGGAACTGTATCGAACGCCTTGCGGAAGTCAAGAAACACGGCATCTACCTGGGAACCCGTGTCTATGGCCCTCTGAGTCTCGTGGACGAATAGCGCGAGCTGCGTTTCACACGATCGTCTTTTTCGAAACCCATGCTGATTCCTACAGAGTAGATATCTAGTCTCCAGAAAACTCATTATACTCGAACTAATACGTGTTCCAAAATTCTACAACTGATGCCCTTTTCCAATCCTTTGGAACGCTACGCTCTTCTAGAGACTTACGGTACACCGCTGCAAGAAGGGGGGGCCAAATTCCCTCGCGTACTCTGTGTAAAATCGAACTGGTATCCCACCAGCTACAGCGGCCTTTTCTTTTGAGCGTTTGTAATTGTTTCTCTATCCCTCGTTTCTAAATTGACACGTACCGTTGAGGAGTTACACCGCGTAGGGCGACCACGGTCGCTAATCGTACACACCACCATGAACTCCGTTACAGATGGGCAAAAATCATGCAGAGTGGAGGAGGAGGAGGAGGATATTGGTGTTTAACGTCCCGTCGACAACGAGGTCATTAGAGACGGAGCACAAGCTCGGATTGTGGAAGGATAGGGAAGGAAGTCAGCCATGCCCTTTGAAAGGAACCATCCCGGCATTTGCCTGGAGTGATCTAGGGAAATCACGGAAAACCTAAATCAGGATGGCCGGACGCGGGATTGAACCGTCGTCCTCCCGAATGCGAGTCCAGTGTGCTAACCACTGCGCCACCTCGCTCGGTGCAGAGTGGACGGCTCAGGATTATCGTCGGATGAATTTTAACGGACGAATCTCTGATCTGTTTGTACCTTGACAGTCGCAGACAACGTGTTTGGAGATTTCATCTCGATGGATGACAACTCGCGTGCTCATCGTGCTGTTCTCGTGAACACGTTCTTTCAGCATGGTACAATCACCAGAAAGGAGTGGCCTGCCTGTTCCCCGGACAGGAACCCAATCGATTCATTGGAAGAATCCTAAGGAAATGCAATCCGAAAACAAAGGAAGTAGGTTACAGTACGCTTGTTCGCCCACTGCTTGAATACTGCTCAGCAGTGTGGGATCCGTACCAGATAGGGTTGATAGAAGAGATAGAGAAGATCCAACGGAGAGCAGCGCGCTTCGTTACAGGATCATTTAGTAATCGCGAAAGCGTTACGGAGATGATAGATAAACTCCAGTGGAAGACTCTGCAGGAGAGACGCTCAGTAGCTCGGTACGGGCTTTTATTGAAGTTTCGAGAACATACCTTCACCGAAGAGTCAAGCAGTATATTGCTCCCTCCTACGTATATCTCGCGAAGAGACCATGAGCATAAAACCAGAGAGATTAGAGCCCACACAGAGGCATACCGACAGTCCTTCTTTCCACGAACAATACGAGAGTGGAATAGAAGGGAGAACCGATAGAGGTACTGAAGGTACCCTCCGCCACACACCGTCAGGTGGCTTGCGGAGTATGGACGTTGATGTAGATGTAGATGTAGAACATGTGTGGGATTGATTAAAACGAGCTGTTTTTGGACGTCGACAACGAGCACTTACTCTGCGCGTTTTTGTGGAGAATCGTCTCTAAAGAGAGGGAAAATTTGGAGCAGAACTAGCTAGATCTCATCGATGGAATGCCCCGGCGGTTCCAGGCCTGTATTCAGCGAGAGGACGGTTCAGCGCGTACTGACCTTACTGTGCAAAACCTCGCAATGGAAACAAGACTATTTTGTCGTTATACAAATCTTCGTTTTCTTGATTAGTGACATGGGCATATTGCTAATTACAAAGGTCCGCCTTTTTTCGATTGTATCATGTGTTTCAAGTTCTGATATTGGATTCCTATGGATGTTTGTGGGCTGAATCCAAAAATGGCCTTAGTTTGTTTCAATCACGTCAGATTTTATTTTATTTTATTTATTTTTTTTTTTACAAATCGCAATCTGTCAAAATGTTATATCGGAAAAAATCACAAATCTAAAAATTACTGACAGACTTAAATATTAGAAAATGCTTCCATTTGTCGGTTTATGATGAAAAGGGATCGTTGACACTATAAACCGGCACACGGCGGCACTTTTGTCATTAAAAGTGTTCTACATCTCAACTGTTGGTGTAATCGTTCGTGCGTATCCTCCACGATCAAAAGTGTTTGTGTCAGCGGATACACGCTAAAAAGCAAAAATACAGTGTTCGAAATGGCGTCAATAGACTGTAAAAAGTCCACATATTCCTGTAATTACATTTGTGGTGAGTTAATGGGTGAAGGCAAAAAAAACAAATAACATCGTTCATGCGGCAAGTGTATCTCGCGTATTTCAGTGTAGAAGTAGGAGATAAGACAAAACGTGGGGACACCTCTGTGTCTGCTATACTTGTGTTGAAGGATTGACGCTATGGTAAAAGGGCGAACAAAACGATTTCAGATTTGGTGTTGCGATGGTCTAGCGAGAGCTACAAAATCATAGTGATGGTTGTTACTTTTGTTCAACCAGTCTTTGGGGTTGCAATGTAAAGAATAAAAAGATCATCATCTCAATGTGCCGTCTGGTTTACGCCCCCCCCCCCCCCCCCAATGGTCCAGACGTAACAGCGCCTATGCATCTAGAACAGCTACTTGGAAGTAGATGGATCAGAATTGAATCAAGTGAAGAAATCGAAGATGACGAAGAGGAGTACGAACGTGGCAACTCTGCACTTACAAACTCAACGATTTGATTCGCGACTTACATTTGACCAAACAGGCTTCAGAATTGCAAGGTTCAAAGCTTAAAAATAAGAATCTGCTCGCAGCTGGCGCTTATTTTTCTTGGCTCAGGTACAGGAAAAAAACATTACATTCCATACTTTTCGAAAGAAGTCGACTTAGAATTCTGCAATGACGTGCGTGGATCGTTTAAGACAGTCATAATTCCCTATGAAAGCACTGATTGGAGATTATTCATCTATTCGTCGAAACGAAGCCTTAAAGCTGTCCTGTTTCACAACACAAACAGGGATGCGTTAATACCCATAGGGTTTTCTGTGCACTTAAAAGAACGGCATGACAGTTTAATCTGTTCTCTAGAAAATTTAAGTGCGGCAATCATAAGTGGATTATGTGTGGTGATCTCTAAGTAATATCGACGATCCTTGGACAGCAAGGCGCGTACACAAAGTTTCCTTGTTTTTTTATGCGACTGGGATAGCACAGGCAGGGGGAATTATTGGAAATATGAAGATTGGCCACAACGAGCTTCACTGTTTCCGGAGTAAAAAATGTGCTCCAAAAACCTCTCATCGAGTCGACGAAAGTTCTCTTTCCACCAGTAATTATTAAATTAGGATTGATGAAGCAATCTGCGAAAGCCTTACAAAAGGATGGTAAATGTTTCCAGTAAATTTGTAACAAATATCCAGCCTTATCAAACGCAAACCTAGAAAAAAATTGTCTTTATGGGTCTGGACATTAGGAAACTTTGCAAAGATGCAAATTTTGAAAACGAAATGGAAGTTGCTGAAAAAGAAGCATGGCTCACCTTGACAGACATGATAACCAAGTTTCTTGAGACAAGAAGGATCCTATTTCAAGTCTATAGTTGAGGCTATGCCAAATTAAGCTTTTCCAAGAGTTCGAAGGTCCTACATTGACATTTGGGCTACTTTCCTGAGAACATGGGTGCTGGTAATGAAGCGATGGCTGTGTGAGTCCATCAGGACATCATAGAAATGTAAAAACGTTACTAAATAACATGGAATACCACATTGACGACGTACTATTGCTGGATATTGCACCGAGATGAGCACATGCAATCGAAGGCCTGAAACAGAGCTTGGATGGTGCGAAGATACATCGACACAACAAAAAAAAAAATCATGAGTTTTTGTTTTCTGTATTCTGTTACGTTATTGTCTATAATAAGCCGCAAAATAATACGTTTTGTACCTATTTAACTGTCATTAAGTCTCATATTTATGATATTTTTCGACACATACCACATCTGGCAAACTGCGATTTGGAAAAAATTCTGATGTGATGAAACAGAATTAAGGTCATTTTCAGGTTCGGCGCACCGAGGTACATAGGAACCAACCATAAAAAGTTACAAAACAAAACCATCACAGGCTAGGTGTTGTTATATGCGCTTGTTTCTGAGCCTTTTTGTTTTTAGTGCCATGATGAAAAACTTTTGTTGAAGTGTGTATTTGTCATCAATACTTGTGGTGGTCAACTTCCAACCAGAGTCCAAGTGCTTCAACATACGTCTGTATTTTAAGAACACTTCTGTATGCTGTTTCCGTGAGACTACGCTGGAGCTTCACAGTTTCTGCATTCTGGCGGAGCGCAAGGGCACTTCTCGTCAACTGGCACTGAGATACTGCAGCAAGCTAAAATCTGTCACAGCAGGTCAGTTGCAATTCGAAAAACGGTCCTCACTAAGGCGTCGCACCATGTGTTTCCGTAGTAATGCGAGTACTCTCAATTTTTTTCCCGCGAGATAGTATATAGAGTGGGGCAGATAAGAAAAGTCACTCGAAATACACTGGTGAGCAAAACTTCAAGACGAAAGTAACTTTCACATGATGTGTCACTACGACGCAACATAGCTCGATGAAACTTGAACCATACACAGAAAGAAATGCTACAGTACAGTACAGTACAGTGCAGAATACAACAAACAAAAACCCAATGGGACGAAACAGAACGACACTTTCATTTAAGGACAATAATTACACTTATACAGATGCTATAAACGTTGGTTTGCCTTTCCTTAACCTATCTTCTATGAGAAGTCGTAGGGTCAGTATTGCAACGCTGGTTCCTACATTTCTATGGAATCCAAATTGATCTTCCTGAGGTCGCCTTTTTCCAGTTTTTCCATTTTTTCCATTCTTCTTTAAAGGATTCGTGTTAGTATTCCGCAGCCCTGACTTCTTGTTGTGTTCTTCAGTCCAGAGACTGGTTTGATGTAGCTCTCCATGCTACTCTATCCTGCGCAAGCTTCTTCATCTCCCAGCACCTACTGCAACCTACATCCTTCTGAAACTGTTTAGTGTATTCATCTCTTGGTCTCCCTCTATGATTTTTACCCTCCACGCTGCCCTCCAATACTAAATCGGTGATCCCTTGACGCCTCAGAATATGTCCTACCAGCCGATCCCTTCTTCTAGTCAAGTTGTGCCACAAATTTCTATTCTCTCCAATTCTATCTACTACCTCCTCATTAGTTATGTGATCTATCCATCTAATCTTCAGCATTCTTCTGTAGCACCACATTTCGAAAGCTTCTATTCTCTTCTTGTCCAAACTGATCTTCCCCGAGATAGGCATCTACCAGTTTTTCCATTCGTCTGTAAAGAATTCGCGTTATTATTTTGCAGCCGTGGCTTATTAAACATAGTTCGGTATTTTTCACATATGTTAACACCTGCTTTCTTTGGGATTGGAATTATTATATTCTTCATTACGTCTGAGGGTATTTCGCGCGTCTCATACATCTTGCTCACCAGATGGTAGAGTTTTGTCAGGACTGGCTCTCCCAAGGCTGTCAGTAGTTCTAATGGAATGTTGTCTACTCCCAGGGCCTTGTTTCGATTTAGGTCTTTCAGTGCTCTGTCAAACTCTTCACGCAGTATCGTATCTCTCATTTCATCTTCATCTACATCCTCTTCCATTTCCATAATATTGCCCTCAAGTACATCGCCCTTGTATAGACCCTCTATATACTCCTTCCACCTTTCTGCATTCCCTTCTTTGCTTAGAACTGGGTTTCCATCTGAGCTCTTGATATTCATGCAAGTGGTTCTCTTTTCTCCAAAGGTCTCTTTAATTTTCCTGTAGGCAGTTTCTATCTTACCCCTAGCGATACACGCCTCTACATCCTTACATTTGTCCTCTAGCCATCCCTGCTTAGCCATTTTGCACTTCCTGTCGATCTCATTTTTGAGACGTTTGTACTCATTTCTGCCCGCTTCATTTATTGAATTTTTGTATTTTATCCTTTCATCAATTGAATTCAATATGTCTTCTGTTACCCAAGGGTTTTTATTAGCCCTCGTCTTTTTACCTACCTGATCCTCTGCTGCCATCCCCTGATTTATTAAACTGACAGTTCGGCGATTTTTACACCTGTCAGTACCTGCTTTCTTTGGAATCGGGAGAAGAGGAGGGGTCGGTTGGTACGACATATCCTGAGGTATCAAGCGATCACCAATTTTGTGCTGGAGTGATGCGTGCGGGGGAGGGGGGGGGGGGGAATCGCAGAGGGGACCAAGAGATAACTACAGTAAGCGGATTCAGAAGGATGTAGGTTGCATTAGTTACTCGGAGACGAAGAGGCTTGCACAGGGTAGAGAGTAGTATGGAGAGCTGCATCAAATGGTCTTTGGACTGAAGGCCACAACAATTACTCTTCAGTCACCGCGATTTATGATCACCCCTGGACATTACAAAAGGCAGCACGTGGTTCTTAATAGGGTGTGTGATCACAATAAGCGGCAGCGCATGCTCTGCAACGTGCTCCTAGGCTGGTCACAACGTTGGTAAGGAGTTCTTGTCGTAGGGCGCTCCATTCCTCCACCATCGTGGTTGATAACTGCTGGATGCTCGTCGGTGCAAGTGGACGTGCTGTAATACGTCTACTCCACACCAGTCCACGTGTGCTCAGTTGGATTTAAGTCGGGGAAACGGACAGGACAGTCCATTCGCCGAATATCTTCTCGTTCAAAGAGCTCCTCTACCTGTGCAGTTTGATGCGGTCGCGCACTGTCAGCCATAAACATGAAGTTAAGGCCGAACGCACATCTGAAATGACGCGCGTGGGGAGGGAGTACAGTGTCACAATAACGGTGTTCGGTGAGTGAACTGTTCGAAGGTTTGGAGGTCAATACGCCCAGAGGAAGAGAGGAGAATCGAAGAAGTGTTTAAGGTGTGGTGCTACAGAAGAATGTTGGAAATTTGGTGGATTGTTGAGATACGGAGTGAGGAGGTTCTCCGCAGAATCGACGAGGAGAGGAACACAAAACACGAAGGGGCAGAATGACACATCAAGGAATAACCTACATGTTACAATGGGGACCTGTAGAGGGTAAAAACTTTAGGAGGAAACAGAGATTTGAATACATCAAACTAGTAATTGAGGACGTAGGGTACAGCAGCTACTCTGAGATGAAGAGGTTAGCACAGGAGAGGAATTTGTAGAGGGTCGCGTAAAACCAGTCAGAAGACTGGCGGAGAAAAAAAAAAATCATGCAACATATGCCTCCCCACTCCGTAACACTTGGATCACTAAAGGGATCTGTTTGACAATATTGGACTTACCCTCATATGGCGAGAGGTCGGGACACGTAATCCACCCAGGATCACTGTTGAAATGACCGTTTCGGTGGTACAGGTGTTGTGGTGTGGGGAAGCATGATGTTGTATGAGCGTACTGAACTATAAACCTTGTTATTACAGGCCAGCCATGTGATAAACACGATGGATATCCTGCCCAACCATACAAATAATTACATACCTTCTTAACAGAAAATTTGGAGATTGTTGGATGGGTCGTTCGGGAAACATAATGGCCTGCACGCTCACTTCTAGACTTTCTCTCTGCGAAAAATTGAATGAAGCGCTATACCAGGAAACATCGACGACACCGAAGACGTGAAATGCCGTATAACACGGGTCTGCTGCGTAAATGGCTCTAAGCACTAAGGGACTTAACACCTGAGGTTGTTCGGACATGGAGGAGAAACAGAGAGACAGGAACTGACGATGACATGCCTCGCTCAGGCCGCCCAAGGGCTACTACTGGCGTGGATGACCGCTACCTGCGGATTATGGATCGGAGGAACCCTGACAGAAATGCCACCATGTTGAATAATGTTTTTCGTGCAGCCACGGGACGTCGTGTTACGACTCCAACAGTGTGCAGTAGGTTGAATGATGCGAAACTTCACTCCCGACGTCCATGGCGAGGTCCATCTTTGCAACCACGACACCACGCAGAGCGGTACAAATGGACCCAATAACATGCCGAATGGGCCACTGAGGTCTGGCATCACATTTTCTTCACCGATGAATGTCGCATATGCCTTCAACCAGGCAATCGTCGGATACGTGTTTGGAGGCAACCGCTCAGACACACTGTCCAGCTAGTGCAGCAAGGTGGAGATTCCCTGCTGTTTTGGGGTGGCATTATGTGGGGCTGACGTACTCCACTGGTGCTCATGGAAGTCGCCGTAACGGCTGTACGATACGTGAATGCCATCCTCAGACCGATAGTGCAACCATATCGGCAGCATATTGGCGAGGCATTCGTCTTCAGGGACGAAAATTCGCACCCCCGTCGTGCACATCTTGTGAAGGACTTCTTTCAGGATAACGAAATTGCTCGACTAGAGCGGCCAGCATGTTCTCCAGACATGAACCCTATCGAACATGCCTAGGATAGATTGAAAAGGACTGTGTATGGACGATGTGACCCACAAAGCAGTCTGAGGGATCTACGCCGAATCGCCGTTGAGGAGGGGGACAATCTGGAACAGCCGTGCCTTGATGAACTTGTGGATAGTATGCCACGACGAATACAGGCATGCATCAGTGCAAGAGGACGTGCTACTGGGTACTAGAGGTACCGATGTGGACAGCAATCTGGACCACCACCTCTGAAGGTCCCGCTGTATAGTGGTACAACGTGCAATGTGTGGTTTTCATGAGCAATAAAAATGGCGGAAATCATGTTTATGTTGATCTGTATTCCAATTTTCTGTACAGGTTCCGAGACTCTCGGAACAAAGGTGATGCAAAACTTTTTTTGATGTGTGTAGTTGTTTCTGCAGAAAGCGATTTGACACATGGTGCGTAGTAATAACATGCAGCAAATCTCTAGTGGTTCTTCGATAACCTACATTGAGATAATAATAGGTTTGTTTATAAATAATACTTCTGCTACCAATCACGATTTTCTTTATTTTATTTTTCACACAACGCGTTTCGGGAAATTATTCCCATTTTCAAGTGCGTTTTTTGTGTTTGTTACGCCATTTCTACGTGACTGTCGATTTGTGAGTGTCCGCTTCATTTCGCTGACTTTACTGGAAGATGTAAGAAACACGCGAGTTTAAGTTGGTTGTCGATATTTTTGTGAAGATAGTGGCGAAATTTAGAAGAATTTGTACTTACAGTTTTCTTATGATCCACTCATCGACATCCTCACATAGAAATGGCATAAAAATACAAAAAACGAAAACGGGAATCATTTCCCGAAACTCGTCGTGTGAAAAGTAAAACAAAGAAAATCGTGACTGGTAGCAGAAGAATTTTTTATAAACAAACCTATTGTTTTCAGTCGCGGGCTTTCAAAACTATTTATATTGGATCAAATCAGAATACATAGAGATACACACATCATATGATGAAAAGTATCTGGTCACACATCAGTGGACATTAATATGGGGTGTGCTCACCCTTCGCCTTTATGACGGCCTCAACCCTGCTGAAGACAGTTTCAATGGTCCGTCTGAATGACTGCAGGAATGGCAGCCCATTCATAAAGGGCCGAAACTAGAGAAGATAATACTGTTGGACGCTGGGGTTGGTGTTTTCTTAAGCGCAATAAGGAGGCGATACCATAACCATGAAAAACACCAACCCCTCCGTAGTTCACTGTTGGCATGACATGATGGCAGGTAACTTTCTGCAGATATTCAACAAACTCGGATCTTTCCATCTGACTGCCACAGGGTACAGCGTGATTCATCGCTTCAGATCATTGTTTTGCAGGCATCCACTGTCCAGTGGGGTCGCCATTTACACCAGCTCATGCATCGCTTAGCGCTGACTGCCGAAATGTGTGGCGTATGGGAAGCTGCTAGACCACTGTAACTCGTTCTTTTTAACTCCCTACGCATAGCCGTTGTGCAAGCTGGACTGCTCGTAGCATTTCGCAACTCAAGAGTGATTCCTTCCGCTGATTTCATGCGATATTTTACAGTCACCCTCTGCAATGCTCGACGGTCCCCGAACATCAGTACATGACGTCTGCGCGGTCTTGGTTCGAGTTTCCACTTCACATTCACATCGCCAGCTGTCGACCTGGCCAGCTTTAGAAGGACTCAAACGTCCCTGATTGACTTGTTACTCAGGTGACGACCAGTAACTAGTCCACATTCGAAGTCACTGAGTTTTCCTGGCCTACCCTGTCTACTTTTACTGCTTCTATACTGGCAACAAGATACACACCACCTCCTTTTATAGGCCTACTGGCGCAACAGCACGTGGTGACAGCTACTGATCAATTCCGCATTACATAGGGGTGTCTGGTTTCTTTTCATCCCAATCGTAGAACAGGGTTAATTCAAATCTCTGAACTGAAATCCATAACTGTAAGTAAAGATCATGCTAGAATGTGCTCCAGGGTGTCATAAGACGCTTAGCAGCCTCCAGAGCAGTGGCTCCCGACATTTTTGTGGTCACGGAACACTGTACCATGTGGCAAGTTACCGCGGCACACTGACATACGCATTGTCAACAGTGACAGGGAGCTAATGTACAAGTCAACAAAAAGACGACAGTCTCCATGTGGCTCGCGCACATCTTCTTCAGCTGTTTGTACATCCTCAGTCCTAACGTAGTCCGCGTTGTTGCATATTGTGATGTTTATTTCTAGTTGCACACGAGTGCATTGTCCGGTTAGCGTGTTAATTTTTCGGTATGGGTAAGTTTTTTATTATAACGATAGAAGTTGCAGATCATATTCCTGAGAGGAGCTTAGCCTATTGGAACTCTTCGTAAGTACAAAGAATTATTTAACCTTTAGATTTACTTTCAGTAGACCGAAAAACCGGTCGTTACGACAATGTGCTGAGTGGGGAGGAAAAGTAAGCAATGAATACACGATCACTTGTAAATACAAAAGACATTTGAGTTACAAATATGGTCCCTTATCTTGGAAAGCTAAGAACTATTTTAGTCGACTGAATTTGCCAGCAGAAAAACAAGTCAAAACTATGGTATGGAGAGCAACTGTTTCTGAAAAAGCACAAGTGGCCAGTTACAAAGCTGCCTAAATAGTAGAGAAAAAATGCAACCCCATACAAATGCAGAGGGCGTAATTTTTCCTGCAGATAAGGAAATAGTGGAATCGACGTTAGATGATGACGTCGAGAAGGAAATATCTTTGGTTCCATTTTAAAACGATACTATTTCCAGGCGAACTGATGGTATGTCTTCAGATATCTAGTGCAATGGCCATGAAAAGCCAAGCGACGGCAGTGTATTTTCACTACAGCTCGACGAGTCAACTGAGGTAAGTCGATTACTGAATTACACGAGATTTGGTGGCGACGATTCGATCACTGAACAGTACATTTCCTACTCTGAACGGCAGTCAACGTCAACTGGTTGAAATGTGTATAATTTCACGTCCAGCACCTTGGAACAAAACCGGCCGTCCTGGAAAAGTAATCGTTCTGTTTGCTAAGACGGTGCACCAGCAATGATGCAAAGGCTTTGTTGGAAAACTGAAATAAGATATCTCGACAGTAGGTTTAACACATTGTTTCATACAACGTAAGGATCTGGTGGTGAAGACTATTCCTATTGAAATTAAAAGTGTTTTACAGACAGTCATTAACAAGGTAAATTTCGTTGAGTCTAGGGCTCTTAAGACAAGACTCCTCGCCGGCCGCGGTGGCCGTGCGGTTCTGGTGCTGCAGTCCGGAACCGCGGGACTGCTACGGTCGCAGGTTCGAATCCTGTCTCGGGCATGGGTGTGTGTGATGTCCTTAGGTTAGTTATGTTTAAGTAGTTCTAAGTTCTAGGGGACTTATGACCTAAGATGTTGAGTCCCATAGTGCTCAGAGCCATTTGAACCAACAAGATTCCTCAAACAATGAAGCTGGATCTCAACATGACACTTTTGTTCCGCAATCTCAGTATGTTTAGCGTCGAAAAGCCAGACTCTCCAGCTCGGTTAAATGACGAGGAGTGGTGTGCAAAGGTACCCTATTCGGCTGACATTTTTTTACCGTTTAAATTACTTGCACGAGAGTATGCAAGAAAGAAGAGAATGTGCTGACGTCATGTGATAAAAATCACCGGTTCTTAGAAAAAGAATATATAAATCACACATGGAAAAGAAAAATCTTAAGATGTTTCCTTTTACTTTCGAGGTAGATTCACAAGGTAACATAACCTACAAACTCATTTTAAATCAGTTCATGATTGTTGAGAATAACATGGCACAATATTTTCCCTCCATCACCGTCGACAAATATGACTGGGTGCACAATCCTTAGCTAAATTTCCAGAATCCACCACCGACATTTCTCTGGTGGAGAAAAAGCATGCTCTCAGAGCGTCAGACGCATCTAACGAAATATCGTTAACTACCACTTATCAATGGTAGCGAAGAAACAGTACCCATTAATAGCAGTAAAAGCAGTTAATACTCTGTTGAATTTTTTCACCATCTGTTAGTGCCAGTTGAGATTTTCAGCACTAGCCAACATAAGAAACACGAAACGTGAGGGACTTCTCTAAGTTGAACAGGAAATGTGTGCGTGTTTGTCTTAAATTTCACCACGAATTGAACTTTTGTGCAAAAAGGCTCAAGTTTATCACTGATAACTCAGATTTGTAAGGCGCAAACCAACAAATGACCTCTAAGAAAGTTTAAATTCTGGACTATTACTATATATTCTGTTGTTATATTCTACAAATAAATATTCAGTGGAATTACTTCTATTGCTTTTATTAGCAATATCATAAATCGTCAGAAGTATCCCTCTATAGTTTAGAAGACCGTCACCCGTCGGTACTGTAAATAGTAAACAAATTTTCTCGGTTTCCATCGCTCTCTGCATTGGTGACTAGCGACAGAAATTTATCACGTGGTGAGATGTCCTGTCTCAGTTGGTTCAAATGGCTCTGAGCACTATGGGACTTAACTTCTGAGGTCATCAGTCCCTTAGAACTTAGAACCACTTAAACCTAACTAACCTAAGGACATCACACACACCCATGCCCGAGGCAGGATTCGAACCTGCGACCGTAGCGGTCGCGCGGTTTCAGACTGTAGCGCCTAGAACCGCTCGGCCACTCCAGCCGGCTGTCTCAGTTGTTAAATCTGCTGTTTGTCTTCATAGAAACGATTAAAAAGGTTTTACACATACAGTGACAGTTAAACAAACATATGCTCTTTGAGGTTAGAATTAATTTTCTGTACCGGGACCCGATGTTTCGGAACTTGAACGCAGCTCAGTATCGTAGTTACACGATCTGCTCTAATTATCGGTTCTTCTGTCAGGTACATATACTGAAGTGACAAAAGTCATGAGATGGCAATATGCACGTATACAGATGGCGGTAGAATCGCTTACACGAAGTAGTGTAGCGCATTGGCGGAGTTGTCATTTGTACTCAGGTGATTCACGTGGAAAGTCTTCCAACGTGATTATGTCAGCACGTCGGGAATGGACAGACTTTTAACGCAGAATGGAAGTTGGAGTTACACGAATGAGACATTTCATTTCGGAAATCATTAGGTAATTCAGTATTCCGAGATCCACAGTGTCAAGGGTGTGCCAGTAATACCAAATTTAAAGCATTACCTCTCACCACGGACAAAGCAAAGATCGACTGCCTTCACTTAACGACCGAGAGCAGCAGCGTTTACGTGAATTGTCAGTGCAGGTTGGTTTGTATATTTTGCTTATTTTTTTCATGGTTCCGCACAACTTCTTCCTGTTTTCTCGGTTGATCTGTGTTCGGTTTTTCAAGGCCTGTCCACTGTGCCAACTTGTGACAGAGTCTGAGGGGGGTGCGATGGGGAGGTTCCCTTGTGAGAGCATCGTGCCGGACGCGCGCTAGAAGCCACGCAGTCTCTCTCATACGGCTTCTCAGAATCTATTGAATAAAAAGATTTTTGATTCGTTTGCATTTTGCGACTCCATTCGTCATATATTATAGTTAAAAGACAGTTGAAAATTTTTGTAAATGTAAAGTTTTTAATTGTTAATATGCAGCTCGCGAGACTTTAAATATCTGCTAATGTTTGACCAATTGCTTATTTTCTTAATTGTTTAAAAACTCTTTTCCTGACATTAACTGCTGATCATATTTCCTCGTTAATATTCGACAAGTTATTTAATTTGTTACTTGTCTTTAGAACCTATTTTACTGACGTCATAAATTGTCGACTTCTATTATTCATGTTTTCAACTGTGAACTCTGCTTCCTTTCCTCCTGGCTCAGCCCTGTCGCTCAGAAGCGTATTAAGCTGCTTTAGAGTACCTACGCCTAGTTCAAAATACATTAATTCCTGTCTGCTCGCTGATTGCCATGGCAGAGTTCCTAGATAACAGAATGTCATTCTCAGTGGAGAGAAGTCTTCCGAAGTAAGAGTGATTTCAGGTGTGCCGCAGGGGAGTGTCATAGGACCGTTGCTATTCACAATATACATAAATGACCTTGTGGATGACATAGGAAGTTCACTGAGGCTTTTTGCGGATGATGCTGTGGTATATCG
The DNA here is from genome assembly GCF_021461385.2 of Schistocerca piceifrons. Classification (NCBI taxonomy): domain Eukaryota; kingdom Metazoa; phylum Arthropoda; class Insecta; order Orthoptera; family Acrididae; genus Schistocerca; species Schistocerca piceifrons. Next base: position 527,886,823 of record NC_060149.1, on the reverse strand, counting down.
AGAGGTTGTAACAATGGAAAATTGTACTGAAATGCAGGATGATCTCCAGCGAATTGACGCATGGTGCAGGGAATGTCAATTGAATCTCAATGTAGACAAGTGTAATGTGCTGCGAATACATAGAAAGAAAGATCCCTTATTATTTAGCTACAATATAGCAGGTCAGCAACTGGAAGCAGTTAATTCCATAAATTATCTGGGAGTACGCATTAGGAGTGATTTAAAATGGAATGATCATACAAAGTTGATCGTCGGTAAAGCAGATGCCAGAATGAGATTCATTGGAAGAGTCCTATGGAAATGCAATCCGAAAACAAAGGAAGTAGGTTACAGTACACTTGCTCGCCCACTGCTTGAATACTGCTCAGTAGTGTGGGATCCGTACCACATAGGGTTGATAGAAGAGATAGAGATGATCCAACGGAGAGCAGCGCGCTTCGTTACAGAATCATTTACTAATCGCGAAAGCGTTACGGAGATGATAGATAAACTCCAGTGGAAGACTCTGCAGGAGAGACGCTCAGTAGCTCGGTACGGACTTTTGTTGAAGTTTCGAGAACATACCTTCACCGAGGAGTCAAGCAGTATATTGTTCCCCCCTACGTATATCTCGCGAAGAGACCATGAAGATAAAATCAGAGAGATTAGAGACCACACAGAGGCATACCGACAATCCTTTCCACGAACAATACGAGACTGGAATAGAAGGGAGAACCGATAGAGGTACTCAAGGCACCCTCCGCCACACACCGTCAGGTGGCTTGCGGAGTATAGATGTAGATGTAGATGTAGATGTGCTGACAGACAAGCAACACTGAGTGAAATAACATCAGAAATAAATGTGGGACGCACGACGAACTTATCTGTTAGTACAGTGCGGCGAACTGGGCGTTAATGGGCTATGGCAGCAGAGACCGACGCGAATGCTTTTGCTAACAGCACAACATCGCTTGCAGCGTCTCTCCTGGGCTCGTGAACATATCGGCTGCATCCATGATAACTGGAAAACCGTGGCCTGCTCAGGTCAGTCCCTATTTCAGTTAGTAGGAGCTGATGGTAGGGTCCGGTGTGGCTTAGACCCCACGAAACCATTGAGCCAAGTTATCAATAAGGTACTGTGCAAGCTGGTGTTGGCTCCATAATGGTGTGGGCTGTGTTTACATGAAATGGACTGGGTCCTTTGGTCCAACTTAAGCGATCATTGAAGCGGAATGGTTATGTTCGACTACTTGGAGATAATTTTCAGCCACTCATGGACTTCCTGTTCTCAAACAACGATCGAATTTTTATGGATGACAATGTGCCGTGTCAGAAAATTCTGAACAATTCGAGCAAATGATTTGACCACCAAGAAAGACCGATATGAATATCATCGAACATTTATGGGACATAATCAAAAGACAGTTCGTGCACAAAATTCTGCACCGACAACACTTTACCAATTATGGACGGCTACAGAGGCAGTATTTCTGCAGGGCACTTCCAACGACTTGTCGAGTCCATACCATGTCGAGATAATACACTACGCCGGAAAAAGGAGGTCCGCCACAATATTAAGAGGTAGCCCATGGCTTTGTCATCTCTCTGTATAATAAACATGATCACAAAATGTCTTAGTATCTAGAACACTGGGTAGCAGTCCGCACTTGCAAAAGTTCTGTGACGCATGTGAAGAAATGTAAGCTATCGATTTGCATGCCCCGTCTGCTCTGGGAAGAAACACAATGTCGCATGGTTTCTGAACTCTGGCTAGTTGCGTCGTAGCAGCGTCACTGCTAAATCAGGCAGATATCACAGGTCCATATCCACCTGAGGCATGAGGCTAAGTGTTAAATGTGTATCATCATCATCATCATCATCATCATCATCATCAATTAATCATCATCCAATGCACGAGTACACCTCTCCTAAACTTCCCTATACATTACGTTCTCCAGATTTTAGAATATAAGGTAGTCTGGTTTGCTTCCGTATGTTGTGACTGACTTTCATTGTATTATCAAAAAAAAAAAAAAATGGTTCAAATGGCTCTGAGCACTATGGGACTTAACTGCTGTGGTCATCAGTCCCCTGGAACTTACAACTACTTAAACCTAACTAACGTAAGGACATCAAAACCATCCATGCCCGAGGCAGGATTCGAACCTGCGACCGTAGCGGTCGTGCGGCTCCAGACTGTAGCCATTATATTATCATCTTCGTGTTTTCTTATCACGAGGAACACAACAAATATTCTCCTTCGTCAATCCGCAATCATTTAATCTCGCTATATGTCCATTGCTACACCTCAATTTCAGTTTCTTTAACAGCTGCTATCACGTACTCAACGCCTCTCTTTTCTCTTTGTGTCTTTCTCTGTCCCCTCATGTTATGCGCAAATTCATCTTTCTATTGCTCATTGGGAATTTACTGTACGTGTTTCGCTTGCGTAAGTTAGTATTGGCAATATATCCTGGTTGTAGTAGTTCCGTTCAAAGTACACTGGAAAAGCGCTTTTGAATACAGCATTCACTTTGCCAAATAAACTACATGCTATTTTTACTTACTGTTGATTTCTTTAAGTGTTAGTCCGCTTTTTTCGGCAACTTAACCATTAATTATTGTATTTGCCTATCAGCATGCTGATCATACATTATTTTCGTCTTGCTATTGATCGCCCGCCCTGCCTACTGTCATTAATAGCTCTGTTCAGTTCCCTCATGCTATGCTGAAGATCTGGATCCAAAGCAACCATAGTGATGTCATCAACAATTCTCAATCTGTTCCAGTTCCGATTATGTGTATTCCTTCTTCTTCCCAGTTTAACTACTTGGAAACCTCTTTCAAGATAGCAGAAAGTAATTGGAAAAATGGAGTCACCTTTCTTATCTCATTCTTAACTTTGAACGTCACTGTCTTGATGTAATCGAATGGAAGCTAAAGCTTTGCTGCAGATATTCTTCGACAAACCTGTGTAGGTTGATTCTATTCCTTGATTATCAAGTGCTGCCGACATTCTTTATTATAACCGAGTCAAATGCTTCCTCATAATACATAAACACGGTACGAAGTGGTATCTCATTTTCTTCGCTTCTTTCTGTAACTTCGTTAACACTTCATCTGCCATCTCTGAGGAGGATTCAAGGGTGGGGCGTGGAGATATAAAAATGATGTACTTTTGGGGGAGTTGTTAGCACTGTGACGGCAAGCAAAAAAAAAACTCAAATGCTTGTTTTCCTCGCGAAAGAAATGCTGATAGGCTTCAACTGCCACTTAACCCAAATTAACAAAGCTAATACTGAGCGAAAACCAACCTCACAGATTCAAAGAAAGGAGCAGAATCTATAAATAGACTTGTGGCCCCTAGATATCTCTCTCCTAGAGACCGTTGGTACATTTACATTCATATGAATTGCCTAGGGGGGACAGCAAATTTTCTCTCCACGTTCAACTCGTGACTGAAGCGCGAAGAGAAGTTAATAAATGTTACAATAAAAAGAATACCTCGCCATTTTCCTTATTTAGTTATCCACAACGAATACATGAAGCTGGCCGCTGTGGCCGAGCAGTTCTCGGCGCTTCAGTCGGGAACCGCGCTGCTGCTACGGTCGCAGGTTCGAATCCTGCCTCGGGCATGGATGTGTGTGACGTCTTTAGGTTAGTTAGGTTTAAGCAGTTCTAAGTCTAGGGGACTGATGACCACAGATGTTAAGTCCCATAGTGCTTAGAGCCATTTGAACCATTTGAATACATGAAGATACTGCTTCCGTAAATTACAATAGAAACAGTGGTTCGAACTATACATGTAGTTTAATGTATTTAGTGTAACTTTTCTTGAAGACAAGAAAAACTGTTAGAATATACTGTTTACGACAGTGACAAAGTCCAGTTCAAAAACGATATGGGCACACTTAATTTCTTACATCACTGTTGATAGTGCTCAGGATAGTTTTTTGCATCTGCATTGACCTTCATCCTTGCGGAGGTAATTATCATCGGGTGGCTAGTTTTCTGTTTAATAACTTCGCATTATTTTGCAGCGAAAAAGCACTTCTATAGCGTGCGTAAACAAGTGATTTATTTTAGAAATACAGCACGCAGTTTTGATTTATTTCGTATTTGAGTTCTCGGAGATGGTGATAAGACGATTTTTAAAAAAATGATACGTGGCAGATAATTACGATTACCGATCCACGCTTATTTAATTTAACTCACGAAATAAAGGGATACCAGGGTAGCAAAAATGACGACTACTTTTGCAGAGTTCGAGACAAAAGCGTGACTACAGCATTAACTTATACTCTAAGACGAACATGGCTACCGCACAAGGATAGCTCACTATTGAAAGAAATTAGTATAAGGGAATCTTAAATGAAAACGAGACAGACGGAAGAAAAGTAAGTAAACCGTTTATTACTTCAAAGGCAGTCACCATAACTGTTAATACATTAATACAGTCGCTAGAAAAGACGGCCAGTGCCTTCATGGGAAAATATTTGCGTTTGCCTACGGAAACAAGACCGTACCTAAGCGTGCACCTCTTCGTCGAAGCAAATCAACGGCCACGAATGACTCTCTTCAGGGCTGAAAAACTATGGAAATCGAAGTGGAGAGATTGGGACTATATGGAGAGTGTACAAGGGATTCCCAAAGAAACTTCCGCAGTATAGTCGAAACAAAATTGGCAACATGTGATTGCCGTCCGTCAACATTCCTGGGCGTTTGGACTCGATTGCGCGCTTCAGTTTCCGCGAAGTGTCCACGGAGGACTAGGTGGAGACCTTGGTCGTAGAAGTTTGCATTTTGACTGTGCACGAAAACTTCCAACATGATAATCACCACAAACTAATTTCCGAAGTGCGTGAAACGCAATCGTTTGTACATCCGGGGAAAGAGAAAGGAGTCACTGGTGCCAAGCCAATACTGGGATAGGGGAAGACAAAATTAATAGCCCAAAGACGCAGCATAATTATGTGACTGGGTGGAGTGAGCTGAAGCGTTGTTGAGCTGCAACTACCCCCTGGGCAGCTAGCCGCGAAGTTTGATCTTTGACAGTCTGCCATAAGCTCATCATATTTCGGTAGTATGATCCTGTTACGGTTTCCTCCACACGACGATCGCCTATCTGCCCACAAATGGTAGACAAAAAAAATCAACTTCACAATGGTGGTTACATATGGGCCTTTTTCGGCGGTGGTGAGTCCACAAATTGCCACTGCTCGTTTTGCTCCTTTGCCTCGCAGTTATTGTGAAATACCCGGCACTCGCCCATGGTGATCATGCAGCCAGAGAGGTCATCTGCAGCTAAAGAAGTCATCTGCCTCGGTTCAGCTAGGTTTTTGAATGGGTGTGAGTAGATGCGGAATTTTGAGGACTGCGACTTTTGTCATGTTTAAAAAACGGTGCACGATGTTTAAGACCAGTCCATGACTCATTCTAACGTTTTACGCTATCGTCTCGACTGTGATACGCCGATCTTCGAGCACCAGGACATCAGTTTCCCTTGCGATTTTCGGCTCTTTGCGGAGAGAGAGTCTGCCAATTCATTCTGATCGCACTAGAAGCGCCTGAGCCACCTGTCCATATGCTAATGCGTGCCGTACAGTTTCACCAACTCGGCATGGATTCTTGCAGCGCTGTTCCCTCCGAAATTAAAAAAACGAAATAGCGCACAATACTCCTCTTTTTGAATGGGCTGCGCTATTTTGTAATGGTTCCTCTAGTAGCGTGCTACGGTAGTGTTGCGCGGTGATTTTATTGTGACCCAGGAATGCAGACGTGTACCTGCAAACAAACAAAAATGAATCATGTACCTTTATTTTTTCGGTGATAATTAAAAACGTTACGACTACTCCTCGTAGTAATTGATTTAAAAGGTTGTTAATATGCCTAAATTGAACCTAATGGAAAGAGCACAATCTTTAAGCGCATATTCACGCATTTTTGATACAGGAGATGCATAATAGGCGCTAGGATCTTTGAGCACACGTAAATATAACAGAAAGTGTTTGACCTCGCGATTTTTGTGGGTGGCGTGATCAACGTTACTTATTAACAGATGTCTGGCATTACGTCTTAGGCTTCACAAAAACGTTCGCAAACACACTGTACTCAGCACACGCTGGACACATCAATTAAGGACACTTTTTTGTTACTTTGTGTTCCAGCGACGCAAAACTAACGTACGCTACGATTTGTTCAAGTCTTGGAGGATTTTTACGAAGACCATGAATGTTCTGCAGGTTCTTTAATCATTGGTTATAATGAGGTAACGAAAATACGATGTGTTAAACCGTGAATCACTAGTCCATTTATATAACTTTGTGGGTATGTTTATCACATAACGGATATTAAATGATTAATGTTTCATTCCACGCGGAACTGATGTCGTACATCATCAGCATTAATATGAGGTACGACGCACAAGGGCACGAAAATTCCTTGTATTCGTCATCGCATGGAAGCAAACAGTCCCCCAAAATCATCTTTAGAACTTTCTTGCCATACCTGAAACACATCTTGTGTCAGTTTCTTAAGATGGCGGATTGAGGGTGATGCGCATCGCATCCTAGATATACTCGGTACTGATGTGACAAAAGTCATGAAATACCTCCTAATATCGTGTCGGGCCTCCTTTCACCCGGCATCGGGCAATAACTCGAAGCGGCATGGATTGAAGAAGTCATTGGAAGTCCCCTGCGTAAATATTGAGATGCTGACTCTATAGCTGCCGGCCGGTGTGGCCGAGCGGTTCTGGGCGCTACAGTCTGGAACCGCGCGACCGCTACGGTCGCAGGTTCGAATCCTGCCTCGGGCATGGGTGTGTGTGATGTCCTTAGGTTAGTTAGGTTTAAGTCGTTCTAAGTTCTGGGGGACTGATGACCTTAGAAGTTAAGTCCCATAGTGCTCAGAGCCATATTTTTGACTCTATAGCTGTCCGTAATTGCGAAAGTGTTGCCGGTGCAGAACTGCATGTACTAAGTGACCTTTCGATTACGTTCCATAAATTTTCGATGGGATTCATGTCGGGCGATCTGGGTGGCGAAGAAATCACTCGCTCGAATTGCCCAGTATATTCTACAAGCCAGTCGCGAGCAGTTATGGCTCGGTGACATGGCATATTGTCATCTATAAAAATTCCATCGTTGTTTGGAACAAAGTCCGTGAATCGCTTGCCTTGTTATGTTAAGAATGAGCAAATCTATTGTTATTTAGACCACAACTCCTCCCAGTGTTTTTATTAACATTACCTTTGCCATTTTTTATTAAAGTCATAATTACAATTGAAAGTGGAAGCTTGCATGACTGTAAATGATCTCAAAGTAGCCGAACTTCCGGAAGACCCAGTCCATTTCATATAAAAACAGCTTACACCATTATGGAGCCGCAACCAACTGGCACAGTGCGTTGCTGAAAACATGGGTCCATGGATCCGTGGGATCTGCTTCACACTCGAACCCAACCATCAGCTCTTACCGAATGAAATCGGGACTCATCTGACCATGCCATTGTTTTCAAGGCGTCTAGGGTCCAACTGATGTGGTCACGAGCTCACGAGAGGCTCTACAGGCGATGCTCTGCTGTTAGCAAAGGCGCTCGTGTCGTTCGTCTGCCGACATCGCTCATGCGCACTGTGCTAACAGATACGCTCATCGTACGTCCCACATTGATCTCTGCGGGTATTTCACGCATCGTTGCTTGTCTGTTGGCACTGACAACCACCAAACACTTCTGTTCTCGGTCGTTAAGTGAAAGCCTTCGGCCACTGCATTGTCTGTGGCGACAGGTAGTGCCTGATATTTGGTATTCTCGGCATAATCCTGTTACTTTGGATCTCTAATATTGTATTCCCTAACGATTTTCGAAATGGTATATCTAGCTCCAACTACCAATCCGCACCTGTAAAGCGGCGATAGTCACATCTGAAACCTTTCCAAATGAATCGTCTGAATACAAATGACAACCCCACCACTGCAGTGCACTTTTATACCCTGTGTACGCGATCCTACCGCCATCTGTGTAAGGAACATACCGCTATAACATCACTTTTGTCACATCCTTGTATGGGTGACACATCAGGGAAATTCGCAGGCCACTCAAGGATCCATAGATTCGTCATGCCATTTGCAGTGCGTGGTCAAGCATTAACTGCTGCAATATGCCGTTTGGTACCCTGGTCATGAAAGGTGAGACGACAATGTTTATCTTTCTTGGCACATACTCTCGAACATTCAGTCTTCCTTCAATAATTACGAAATCAGTTCTACCTCATATCCAGTACTTCCCGACACTGACTCCTAGAGATCGAGAGGTATGAATCTCGAGAATCGGTGCTTCCCGTGATCTCTCACTAGGTCGACTACGGAGACGTTGGCATCAAACTAACCATCACAAATAGAAGCGAGTTTCATCGTTAACCACTGAATAATGTCACTCAATGTTCCAACTGACTGGCTCTACACCACGAAAGTCTGTTGTCCTTGGTACGGTGTCAGCAATCACGCACGGGAACTCAGGATTCCCGTCCAGCTCCCAGTAATCTATCCTAGGATCTTCTGGAGGTGTAGTCCTTCTGGAAGTATTTGAGTTCTCTTTTTGCCAAATAGTTGTCCCAAAGCTATCTCGCTACGGTTCGTTCTGTACTTAATGCACAACAGCCAGTTGTCTGTGCGATGATGTTCCCATGTCCGTCATGCCAAAGATTCGAGGTTCCTCAAAGTCTAAAAGACGACGATTAGCAAGTGATTTAGCTGCATTCGCATGTCCTCTGGGCATGCTGTGCTGCGAGCCACACGTGGAAAATTCCAGTAACGTCAGATACACTCAAAAGCCACCATGTACTTGCACAACCTCACCTCTGTAGGAATGAGACTGCGTAAGAATGGAACTTTAACCAACATACCTGGCGGACACGGAAATATTTTAGTTGGAGTTTGGTAGCGTTCAGTCAAGACGTTTATGGTCTAACACCTCGCTTTCCCAACAGTGTAATCACAAGCGATTTAGAAAAGGAGTTTTAGTTCAACCACAAAGGACAATATAACGGAAAATTTAGCAGAAAGTTCACACCGTTTGTCAGTTTCAAATACCTAGTTGCTTCGACAACATTTTTCGTTAGCTAACACAGTAATTTACTATGCCTGGATTTTAAATAGACACTTATATTTTGCAGGTGTCAGTTCTGGGTATTCTCTCTAACATTTTGAAGACAGTGTATCCCGCCAGCTTAAATCTTTCGCTGCGAACGTATTACGGGACACTGTTACTGTGAATAAATATTTATATTTCTCCAACATACCGATGCTCCCCAGCACGCAGGACAGTGGCACGAATTTTCAGATAGCCTTACATGGTGCTAGGGCGTTAAAAGATTTGTTTACTACTGTGCGCTACAGGCGATACTGCTAACCACAACAGGACGTGTGAGTAGCAATGGTTGAGCAACGTCCAAGGTTACAAACATCTTGTGTTGGTGCAATTAGTTAGTTCTGGTTTCAAGAAGCAGCTATTAGTTGCATTGTAACGGTATCTGAAAAAAACGCTTGATCGACGTAAAGCAGAACAAGCAGCTCAAGTAGCAAATGAGACGACCAATGATAAATTCCTTCAGCTAGTCGCCAAGGCAGGTAAACGTGGGGAACGAACAAACATGTTTACAAACGACCACGCCTGTGGGTGACCGTATTGTTGAGGTGGCATATAGATAGATGACGCAATAAACCAGGTGCTCAAAATGGCTCTAAGCACTATGGGACTTAACATCTGAGGTCATCAGTCCCCTAGACTTAAAACTACACTACTGGCCATTAAAATTGCTACACCAAGAAGATGACGTGCTACAGACGCGAAATTTAACCGACAGGAAGAAGCTGCTGTGATATGCAAGCGATTAGATTTTCAGAGCATTCACACAAGGTTAGCGCCGGTGGCGACAAATACATCGTGCTAACATGAGGAAAGTTTCCAACCGATTTCTCATACACAAACAGCAGTTGAGCGGCGTTGCCTGGTGAAACGTTGTTGTGATGCCTCGTGTAAGGAGAAATGCGTACCATCACGTTACCGACTTTGATAAAGGCCAGATTGTAGCCTATCGCGATTGCGGTTTATCGTATCGCGACATTGCTGCTCGCGTTGGTCGAGATCCAACGACTGTTAGCAGAATATGGAATCAGTGGGTTCAGGAGTGTAATACGGAACGCCGTACTAGATCCCAAAGGCCTCTTATCACTAGCAGTCGAGATGACAGGCATCTTATCCGCATGGCTGTAACGGATCGTGCAGCCACTTCTCGATCCCTGAGTCAACAGATGGGGACGTTTGCAAGACAACAACCATCTGCCCAAACAGTTCGACGTCGTTTGCAGCAGCATGGACTATAAGCTCGGAGACGATGACTACGGTTACCCTTAACGCTGCATCACAGACAAGAGCGCCTGCGATGGTGTACTCAACGACGAACCTGGGTGCACGAATGGCATGACGTCATTTTTTCGGATGAATCCAGGTTCTGTTTACAGCATCATGATGGTAGCATCCGTGTTTGGCGACATCGCGGTGAACGCACGTTGGAAGCGTGTATTCGTCATCGCCATACTGGCGTATCACCCGGCGTGATGGTATGGGGTGCTACTGGTTACACGTCGCGGTTACCTCTTGTTCGCATTGACAGCACTCTGAACAGTGGACGTTACATTTCAGATGTGTTACGACCCGTGGCTCTACCCTTCATTCGATCCCTGCGAAATCCTACATTTCAGCAGGATAATGCACGACCGCATGTTGCAGGTCCTGTACGGGCCTTTCTGGATACAGAAAATATTTGACTTCTGCCCTGGCCAGCACGTTCTCCAGATCTCTCACCAATTGAAAACGTCTGGTCAATGGTGGCAGAGCAACTGGCTCGTCACAATACGCCAGTCGCTACTCTTGATGAACTGTGGTATCGTGTTGAAGCTGCATGGGCAGCTGTACCTGTACACGCCATCCAAGTTCTGTTTGACTCAATGCCCAGGCGTATCAAGGCCGTTATTACGGCCAGAGGTGATTGTTCTGGGTACTGATTTCTCAGGATCTATGCACCCAAATTGTGTGAAAATGTAATCACATGTCAGTTGTAGTATAATATATTTGTCCAATGAATACCCGTTTATCATCTGCATTTCTTCTGGTGTAGCAATTTTAATGGCCAGTAGTGTACTTAAACCTAAGGACATCACACACATCCATGCCCGAGGCAGGATTCTAACCTGCTACCGTAGCAGCAGCGCGGTTCTGAACTGAAGCGCCTAGAACCGTTCAACCACAGCGGACGGCTAAGTCTTACAGTTCCTGGCTGTTTCACAGGAAAGAGTCGAGATGGTTCAAATGGCTCTGAGCACTATGGGACTTAACATCTATGGTCATCAGTCCCCTAGAACTTAGAACTACTTAAACCTAACTAGCCTAAGGACAGCACACAACACCCAGTCATCCCTGACCCCGCCGGGAATCGAACCCGGGAACGCGGGCGCGGGAAGCGAGAACGCTACCGCACGACCACGAGCTGCGGACAAAGAGTCGAGACCTTAAAAGAAATTTATACTACTCACTCAGTGTTTGGATGGAGGATGCATGAGCTTATAATGTTTGTGAGTTACGGGGTCGTTGGGGGAGGGGGGGGGGGTGAGGCACACGGACTAGCATGAATCTAATCATTGTTGTTCAATTACATCGTGGCAAACTGGATACGAGAATTTATGTATTTATTCTTCCAGGAATTATAATGATGCAGGATTTGTCATCATAACACAATTAAAGTAAATAGTTCAGGTATAAATACACAAATAATATATAACTATTCTCTTATAAGGATAGGACTGGTGGTTGGCTATGGCCCTGATGAAGGAACCATCCTGCAATTGACCTGAAATTATTTACGCAAATAAAGGTGGCCGGACAGACAAAACTTCATCCTCCCGAAATTTGTTGTAGAGCCACGTTTGTTGGTTCCTACTGCATAATGTTCTCTGATTCACAAAATTGTCACCGGACAATTTATAATACAAAACGTAGTTCTGTACTTCACTAATCCAGCGGTTGCTGGTGTGTCCTGGTCAATGAAATGTGAATGGAATGATGCGTGTGACTTGAACATGAAATAGTGAGATTGTGTGAGGAGACAGTAGTATTCGTCATACTCATTGAGGTGACAGAAATCATGGGAAACCTTCTAATATCGTGCCGGACGTACTACTGCACGCAGAAGTGCAACAGTTCGACGTGACATGGGCTCAACAAGTCGTTTGAACTCCCCTGCAGAAATACTGAGTAACGCTGTCTCCGCAGCCATCCATAATTGCCAAAGTATTGCCGGTGCGGAATTTTGTGCATGAACTGACCACTCAAAAATGGCTCAAATGGCTCTGAGCACTATGAGACTTAACTTCTGAGGTCATTAGTCCCCTAGAACTTAGAACTGCTTAAACCTAACTAACCTAAGGACATCACACACATCCATGCCCGAGGCAGGATTCGAACCTGCGACCGTAGCGGTCTCGCGGTTCCAGACTGCAGCGCCTAGAACCGCACGGCCACTTCGGCCGGCCCACTCAATTACATCTCATAAACGTTCGGTAGGATACATGTCAGCCAATACCGGTGGCCAAATTATTCGCTCGAGTTGTCCAGAACGATCTTCAATCCAATCGCGAACGTTTGTGGTCCAGTGACATAATGCATTGTCATTCATAAAAATCCCATCACTGTTTGGGAAAATGAAGTCGATGAATGGCTACCATTTCCAGACAATGATCAGTTCAGATGGACCAGAAAACCCAGCCCATTCCATGTAAACACAGCCCACACCATTATGGAGCCACCATCAGCTTGCACAGTGCCATGTTGACAACTCGGGTTCATGTCTTCAAGGGGTCTGCGCCCCCCCTCCCCCAAACAAAAAAACTAGCTCTGAGCACCCCCTAGAACTTGAACTATTTAAACCGAACCAACCTAAGGACATCACACACATCCATACCCGCGGCAGGATTCGAACCTGTGACCGTAGCAGCAGCGTGGTTCCAGACTGAAGCGCCTAGAACCGCTCGGCCACCGTGGCTGGCGGTCTGTGCCCCAATTTCGCCCTACCATCAGCTCGTACCAACTGAAATCGGGAAAAATATGACTTTGTCACGGTTTTCCAGTCGTGCTATTACGAAAGGCACACGTGTCGATCGTCCGCTGTCATAGCCCATTAACGCCCAATTTCTCCGCACTGCCTTAGCGATACGTTCATAGTACGTCCAGCATTGATTTCTGCGGTTATTTCATTCATTATTACTGCCTGTTAGCACTGGCAACTCTGCGCAAACGTCGCTTCTCTCGGTCGCGAAGGCCTTCGGCCACTGCGTTGTCCGTGGTGAGAGGTAATGCCTGAAATTTGGCATTCTCGGCACACTCTAGAAACTGTGTGTCGGAATACTGAATTCGACAACGATTTGCGAAATGGAATGTCCCATGCATCTAGCTCTGACTGTCATTCCAAGTTCAGCCTCTTAATTCCCGTTGTGTGGTCACCATCACGGTGGACACCTTTTCACATGGATCACCTGAGTACAAATGGTAGCACCACCAATGCACTGCTCTTTTATACCGTGTTACGCAGTACGTCCGCCATCTGCGAATGTGCATACCGCTATCCCATGACTTTCCTCACCTCACTGTACTGGTGATAGATGTCTGACTGTGTAACTTATAATATTATCCATTTGCTGGATGCGACACAGCGACTGATATATTTTTATTAGTAATTATTATTTACAATCACCCACTTTAATAGCACCTAATACAATTAAACACATCGATTCAAGAGGCATCAACAAGTTGTTGACCCTCAGTTTGTGGCGTCCACAAAATAAAATAGCATATGCATTGAACAATGCGTCCTCGTCTTATGTAAATGGTTCACTTCACACACAGCAACAGCTCAGCATGCTGTGAGACACTTCTTCAGCTGTGGTAAAGAAGAGTGATCACTTGACTCTTTTTCTGATGTCCGGAAGTAGGTGTGAGCTGCTACGTGTGAGACATACTATGTGATCAAAAGTATCCGGACACCCCAAAAAGATAGGTTTTTCATATTAGATGCATTGTGCTCCCCCAACTGCCAGGTACTCCATATCAGCGACCACAGTAGTCATTAGACATAGTGAGAGAGCAGAATGCGGCGCTCTGCAGAATTCACATACTTCGAACGTCCTCAGGTGATTGGGTGTCACTTGTGTCATACGTCTATGTGCGAGATTTCCACACACAAACATCCCTAGGTCCACTATTTCCGATGTGATAGTGAAGTGGAAACGTGAAGGGACACGTACAGCACGAAGGCGTACAGGCTGACCTCGTCTGTTGACTGACAGAGACCACCGGCAGTTGAAGAGGGTCGTAATGTGTAATAGGCAGACACCTATCCAGACCATCACACGGTAATTCCAAACTGCATCAGGATCCACTATGACAGTTACGCGGGAGTTGAGAAGGATTTCATTGTCGAGGGGCTGCAAATAAGCCACGCATCACGCCGGTAAATTCCAAACGACGCCTCGCTTTGTGTAAGGAGTGTAAACATTGGACGATTGAACATTGGAAAAACGTTGTGTGGAGTGACAAATCACGGTACACAATGTGGCGATCCGATGGCAGGGTATGGGTATGGCGACTGCCCGGTGAACGTCATCTGCCAGCATGTGTAGTGCCAACAATAAATTCGGAGACGGTGGTGTTATGGTGTGGTCGTGTTTTCTTGGAAAGGGCTTGCACCCCTTGTTGTTTTGCGTGGCACTATCACAGCACAGGCCTAGAATGATGTTTTAAGCACCTTCTTGTTTCCCACTGATGAAGAGCAATTCGGGGATGGCGATTGCATCTTTCAACACGATCAAGCATCTGTTCATAATGTACAGCCTGCGGCGGAGTGTTTACACGCGAATAACATCCCTGTAATGGACTGCCCTGCACGGAATCATGACTTGAATCCTATAGCACACCTTGGGGATGTTTTGGAACGCCGGCTTCGTGCCAGGCCTCAGCGACCGACATCTATACCTCTCCTCAGTACAGGACTCCGTCAAGAATGGGCTGCCATTCCCCAAAAAACCTTCCAGCACCTGATTGAACGTTTACCTGCGAGAGTGGAAGCTGTCATCAAGGCTAAGGGTGGGCCAACACCATACTGATTTCCAGCACTACCGACGGAGGGCGCCACTAACTTTTAAGCAATTATCAGCAAAGGTGTCCGGATACTTTTGATCACATAATGTAGCAAGCCAAATACTTAGTTTTACACATGTGAAGACCGTAAAAAAAGACGCGATAGTAACCCCATCAGTTTCTTTCCTTATATTTATTTTCAAAGAATGGTTGGTTGTGGATTAACGTCTTTCGTTTTACCACCGATATAATGACGTCTAGCAAGTTACGGAGAGCACCTATCTTATCTTACTGTGCGTTCTAATACAAGAACAGAAGCTAAGATTAATTTCAAGGGCACAACATGGAGTCTGTGGTACATTTCAGACTTACGATGAACTTTCCCCGCCTCAGGAAAAAGCTTGGCGACTTTGGATCAATGTCAAAATGTTGAACCCTCATTATATCTATTTCTCGTGGTGACTGGTGTTATTCGAATCACTGATAGGCGCTTTGAAAGTTTGCGCTCGGAATAAAAACGGAGTCGCCAGTGGGCCAAGGTCTTTCGATACGATAGAACACCATCTACATGCGTGACTCAACAATTTTCACCGAAGTAGTTACTCCGCAGGAATCGCAGAAAATAACAGCCGTCGTTTTAAGCTCCGTCTCCAGAAATGCGACAGTGAGTCAAACCTCAGACGCCCAAGCACGTATTTAGCAGTGGTAACAATTAAAGAGTCCATTCTCCTCAGTCAGCCTGTAATACAAGCGATATTTACGGTTTTAGTTTGGGGAAACCAATGAAGAAATCAACATAAATTTTTGTGCCCATTATTTACTGACTCGTTGACAACATTTTCTGCTTTTTCTTTTTACAGAAATTCAGTCACCATGATGCCCCACTTCCAAGGGGTTTAAGTTGCTCTATCCACAATGAGGTGACTCCAAAACAATTTTCTTAATCAGTACGATACAGCACACGGAGCAGTAGCACAGTTTATTTTAAATTTGACAACATCATAAAGTGGCGGCCGTTTGAAACGATGTAGTTTTGCTGTATGCCTTTGGCCACTAATGGATAAATTAAAATGAAAAAGTTAGCCTATTATTCCTTGCGGACATATATTTCTTAAATTTGGCTCAATTACTCCACTGAAACGTTCGCAAGGAGTAATAGCCTAATTTTTTCATGCAAATTTATTCGTTATTTACAGCAAAAAATCTAACTAAAAACTGTGCTATTTCTCCGTGCACAATATCGTATAGATTAAGAAAATTGTTCTTTTTTTTAATTTCAGATAAGAATTGTAGACTGCAGGACTTCCGTCATGGACACACCTCAATTTGGAAAAATGGAAATTTGTGGTAAGTTCCTTTGGGACCAAACTGCTGAGATCATCGGTCCCTAGGCTTACACACTACCTAGTCTAACTTAAACTTACGCTACAGACAAACACACATACCCATGTCCGTGGAAGGACTCAAACCTCCGAAGGGGGGTTGGTTTGTTTAAAGGAGGGGGAGGGAGGGGGGGGGGGGAAGGGACCAAACTTCGAGGTCGTCGGTCTCTTGTTCTCGGTAAAATAATTACAGAAGGGAAAGAAGAAAAGAAAGGAGACGTATAGCACAATAACAGGAGAATGGAAGAAGCAGAAGAACGACAGAAGGAAAACCAAGAATACTATGGACAAAATAGGAAAACAAAACCAGAGAGAGAAGCAAGAAACAGGTAGAAAGGATAAAAACAAGAGTGCAGATCACCGTGGCTGTCCGACCACGAGAATAAAAAGAAAAAGCCGGCCATTCTGCGACACATTAAAACATCCAGCCTAAAAGCATTAGAGTGGAGAACACAAAGGGACAAAGAACATGCGAGAAAACTTATATAGAATGATCCACCGTCACGTATAAAACGAAAATCTAAATTAGCCGATGAGGCGTTGTCAGCTAGAATTAATGGCAACGAGTCCGGTTACTGCATAATCCGTCTCAGGGCGGCCAAAGAAGGACAGTTCATCAAGATATGGGCCACTGTCAGCCGGGCGCCGCACCGACACTGACGTGGGTCATCACGGCGCACCAGGTAGCCATGTGTCACCCAAGGGTGGCCTATGCGGAGCCGGCAGAGAACCACAGCGTACCTGCGAGAGGCCCGCGTGGAGATCTTCCATACATTCGTAGTCTCCTTAATGGCACGCTGTTTGTTTTGGATACTGAGGTTATGTTATTCCGTCTCCCAAAGCCGCAAAACCTTGCGGCGTAGTATTGAATGCAGGTCATTTGCAGAGAAGCCGATCTCCATAAGTGTTTTCCGCGTAGCCTGTTCGGCCAGCCTGTCGGCAAGTTCGTTGCCTGGGATTCCGACGTAGCCAGGGGTCCAGACATACACCAGTGAACGACTGGACCGTTCCAGGGCTTAGATGGACTCCTGGATGGTCGCTACTAAAGGATGACGAGGGTAGCACTGGTCGACACCTTGTAGGCTGCTCAAGGAGTCAGTACACGGAAGAAATGACTCCCCAGGGCATGAACGGATGTGCTCAAGAGCACGAGATAT
Source organism: Schistocerca piceifrons (assembly GCF_021461385.2). Classification (NCBI taxonomy): domain Eukaryota; kingdom Metazoa; phylum Arthropoda; class Insecta; order Orthoptera; family Acrididae; genus Schistocerca; species Schistocerca piceifrons. Next base: position 527,869,119 of record NC_060149.1, on the reverse strand, counting down.
AGCCACCAGCTCGGCCGTGAAAACACTGCAGGCATCGGGAAAGGAATGCTGTTCAGTATCTCCTCCATGGGCATACGCGAAGTCGACGTGATCATCAGCCATCGACCCGTCGGTGTAAACCACTTCGTGGCCTCGGAACATGTCAAGAATCGAGAGGAAGTGGCAGCGGAGTGCCGCAGCCTTAACTGAGTTCTTAGGGTCACGTGAAAGGTCCAGGCGAAGCCGTGGCCTAGGTGTACACAATAGTGGTGGACGTGAATGGACATCGAGTATAGGTGGTAAAGGGAAGGACTCCAGTTCAGAAAAAATGGTTCGCACACGAACTGCAATTGGACGTCCTGACCTGCGCCGTCGATTTGGGAGATGAACAGTCGTGTGTGGGAAAAGGAGACGGTAATTCGGATGCGCAGGAGAAGTACAAAAGTGAGCAACGTAATTGGCCAGCAGTTGTGCACGCCTAACATGCAATGGAGGGACTCCGGCATCCACAAGGACGTTGGTCACCGGACTCATCCTAAAAGCTCCTGTCGCTAGGCAAACGCCACAGTGGTGCACTAGGTCGAGTAAACGCAACGCTGGCGGCGCCGCCGAACCATAAATCAGACCACCATACTCAAGGCGGGATTGAACAAGGGCTCTGTAGAGCTGCAGCAGCGTAGAGCTATCTGCACCCTAGTTGCTGTTGCTCAGGCAGCGGAGGGCATTGAGGTGCTGCCAGCACTTCCGCTTAAGCTGTCGAAGGTGAGGAAGCCAAGTCAATCGGGCCTCGAAAACCAGTCCTAAAAATCGATGTGTCTCCACTACAATGAGTGGATCGTCATTAAGGTAAAGTTCTGGTTCCGGATGAATGGTACGACGCCGACAGAAGTGCATAACACACGACTTTGCGGCCGACAACTGGAAACCGTGGTCTACAGCCCATGACTGCCCCTTGTGGATGGCTAGCTGTAGGTGTCTCTCAGCAACACCAATACTGGTGGAGCAGTACGAAATGCAGAAGTTGTCTGGATACAGAGAAGGTGAGACGGACGGCCACTAAAAACAGAGATACAGTCAATACAGATCTCTGCGGGACCTCATTCTCCTGCATATGTGGGGAACTATGTGAGGCACCAACTTGCACACGGAAAGTACGAAGCGACAGGAAATTTTGGATAAAAATCGGGAACGGGCCTCGGAGACCCCACTTGTATAATGTGCCAAAGACATGATGTCGCTAGGTGGTGTATGCGCTTTTCGTAAATAAAAAAAGACGGCAACCAGGTGTTGGCGTCTGGATAAGGCTGTTCGGATGGCAGACTCGAGGGACACAAGATTGTCAGTGGTAGAGTGATCCTGGGGGAAGCCGCCCTGACATGGAGCCAGTAGGCCACCTGACTCTAGGATCCAACCCAACTGCCAAAACACTATACGTTCTAGCAGCTTACAAAGAACGTTGGTTAGGCTGATGGGCCGATAGCTATCCACATCAAGCGGGTTTTTACCAGGTTTGGTCACCGAAATGATGGTGCTCTCACGCCATTGCGATGGAAAGACGCCATCGCAGCATATCCAGTTGAAGATGACGAGGAGATGTCGCCTGTAGTCAGATGAGAGATGTTTAATCATCTGACTGTGTATCTGATCTGGCCCAGGAGCAGTGTTGGGGCCATGTGCAAGGGCACTGAGGATCTCCCACTATGTAAATGGGGCGTTATAGGATTCACTGGGGCGTGCAGTGAACGAGAGGACTTTCCCTTCCAGCCGCTGTTTGAGAGTGCGAAAGGCTGGGGGTAATTCTCTGATGCAGAGGCTCGAGCATAGTGCTCAGCAAAGAGCTCGGAAATCGCGATTGCGTCGGTAGATAACACGCCATTTATGTTAACACCGGGAACACCTGTTGGGGTCTGGTACCTGAAAACGCATCTGATCCTTGCCCAGACTTGGGAAGGTGACGTATGGCACCCAATGGTCCTGACGTATGTCTCCCAACACTCCTGCTTCCGTCGTTTGAAAAGTTGGCGAATGTGGGGCACAGAGCCGTTTAAAGGCTATGAAATGCTCTAGGGAAGGGTGCCGCTTATGCCACTGTAGAGCTCGCCGACGCTCCTTAATTGCTTCAGCGACCTCCGGCGACCACCAAGGGACTGCATTCCGCCAGGAGTACACTAAAGAGCGAGGGATCGCGTTTTCTGCTGCAGAAAGGATTGTTGTAGTCACCTACTCAACCATCACATCGATGTTCCCGTGTAGGGGAGATTCAACGGTGACTTCAGAGATGTACGTTTAAAGCCAATTCGGGCAGGCGACCGTGTGCCTGACGCCGGGGCAGTGACAGGAAGATGGAGAAGTGGTCTTTACCAAACAGGTCATCATGTACTCTCCAGTGGATAGATCGGAGAAGTCCTGGGCTGCAAATTCATAAATCAATGGCCGAGTAACTACCATGAGACATACTGAAATGTGTGGCGGCCCCAGTATTTAAGAGGCAGAGGTCGAACTGAGACAGTAAAGTTTCGACATCTTTGCCTCAGCCAGTAAGCACGGTGCCACCCCACAAGGGGTTATGAGCGTAAAAATCTCCCAAAAGTAGGAAAAGTTTAGGAAGTTGATCAATCAGTGCAGCTAATACTTTCAGGGGTACTGCACCATCTGGAGGAAAACATACATTGCAGATAGTTATTTCCTGCGTCGTCCTTATTCTGACTGCCACAGCTTCAAGAGTGCCATCAAGGGGCACAGTTTCACTACAGACCGAGTTTAGGACACGAACAAAAACTCCACCTGACACTCGATTACAGTCGCTACGGTTCTTGTAATATCCCTTATAGCCGCAGAGAGCAGGGGGTCCACACTGCCAAAAACCAGGTTTTCTGGAAGGCAATGGAGAAATCAGGTGTAAAGCTTAACGCTTGCCATGGCTCAACCAGGCAGTGGAAAAAACCGCCGCAATTCCACTGGAGGAAGACGTCATCGTGAGGCTGGAAAGGCATGGAACAATTCAATGAGGCAGTTTACGCCTCAGGGTCACCTGCTGCCACCGACTTATTGTCTGAGCAGCCTATATCCATTGTGTCTGAGGGTCTGGCGACATCTAGGTCCTCAGTGGACCCCAGACTCTCCACCTCATCTGCAGACACAGAGCTTGTAAGTAGCGGTAGTGTGGGTGCCACTGCAATGCCGTTGGCCTTGGGGATCTTCTTTTTGGATTTCTTTCACTGCTCCTTGGGTTTCCCTGGCTGGGAGGACTTCACTGATTCAGTCTCCGGGACCGAGGATGAACGTGAAGGCCTACAACCAGCTACTTTTGGGGTCTTCAGAATCTGGTGGGTGCCATCTTTCCAACTAGCAGAAACCTGGGAAGGGTTTGACCCAAGGGACCCCTTCCTAGGGAGAGGAGGCGAAGAATGCTTACGTTTATCCGGCTCAGAAGTGGGGACTGATATCCCCGATGGTTGGGGGGGGGGGGGGGGTTGCTCCCAACGTAGGTGGTGCAGGAGCAACAGGAAGGGAACTGCCCCATCAAGGGGGCAGTTGTAGTCTTCTGGCTCTGAGAGGTGACTGGGTTGGTGGTGCTGTTGTAGTGGCGGCATTCAAATTTCCTCTTAGCCTCAGTGTAGGTCAGTCGGTCCAGGGTCTTGTGCTCCACGATTTTTCTTTCTTTCTGGATAATCCTGCAGTCTGGCGAACAAGGCAAATGGTGCTCTCTGCAGTTGACACAGATGGGAGGGGGCACATGGAGTATTGGGATGTGATGGGCGTCTGCAATCTCGACATGTGACACTGGAAGTACAGTGGGAAGACATATGGTCGAACTTCCAGCATTTAAAGCACTGCATTGGGGGAGGGCTATAGGGCTTCACATCACAGCGGTAGACAATCACCTTGACCTTCTCGAGTAATGTACCATCCTCGAAGGCCAAGATGAAGGCACCGGTGGCAACCTGATTATCCCTTGGACCCCAGTGGAGTCGCGGAACGAAATGTACACATCGCCACTCTAAATTGGCGTGCAGCTCATCGTCAGACTGCAAAAGAAAGGCCCTGAGAAATATGATACCCTGGACCATATTTAAGCTCTTATGCAGCGTGATGGTTACAGAAACTTCCCCCAGCTTGTCACAAGCGAGTAACGCCTGTGACTGGGCAGAGGATGCTGTTTTGACCAAGACTGGCTCAGATCTCATCTTGAACAAGCCCTCCACCTCCCCAAACTTGTCCTCTAAATGCTCAACAAAAAACTGAGGCTTCATTGTCATGAAAGTTTCCCATCAGCCCTCAAACATACAAGGTACCGTGGTGAATTAGAGTCACTGCTATCCTTAGCTTGACGTTCCTTCCACGGTGTGTCCAGAGAGGATAACAATTTGGCGTCGTATTTCTGTGCGCTGAATTGAACCCGTGAACGCTTAGAGACTGCTGGCGTTTGACAACCAGCAAGACGTGATGTACTACGCTTCATCGCGTGTCATCCACCCTGATGCCACCCACTCTGACTAGGGGCCCTCCCCACGGGCGCCACCCAGCCGCAGCAAAGGCCACCTGGCAGGAAGTCCCAATGCCCCTGGGTGATGGGCATCTATTCCTTGGCATATGTGGGGAGTTAAGGACGCAGGCAGCAGCAGGGCGATCCCTGTGTGGGCAGGGGGCTAGAACCAACAGGGTACATGGCGGCCCCACCACAACTGACTGGCTACCGTACTGGTTATCAGGTGCAACCAAGCAAGTAAATCCATTATCACCGTCAGCGTAGATAATGACACTGCACAGTTGATGGAAAAATACGCACCCAGGAGGGTGACCTCTTCCAACAGTTTGAGTATGAGCAGAAGTGCAGATCCACGTCGACGAAGGAGGCAATAGGTCGCAGCACATGATGAACACGATGCACCATGTAAGGCACCCTTCCCCAATTGGCTCGATCTTCGGGAAAATTTTGAAAAATGGAGGTCAAACCGTACAGGGGACCATCACATAAAGGCCGAAATGTGAGAGACTCCTTTTAGTACCTCTTACGACAGGGAGGAATACCTCGGGCCTATTCTAACTCCCGGACCAGCAGGAAATCCGACGGGGGGATCCGCGGGAACCGTGGCAAGGCGCTTGAGACCACGCAGCTACCCCGCGCGGCTCCTCATTTTGGTCAGAGCCACTTCAGCGCCCTTGATAGGGGGCCCTTACGGATAACTGATTTACTTTAAAAAAATTATAAAATGTTATCTAAGAATCAATACATAATGTGCAAAATTATTTACGCTGATTGCTTCATAACTTTTTCCAAAAGAAAGCGGTAAAAAGCTTTTATTTTATAGGCTGGCCTAGGAGAATGGTCCCTTGAATAGGCCGAGGCTGCTAAGGCGGCTAAATATAAAGAGGAGTGGTTTTCGCTGAGTTAAGCCGAATAACGTGGCCAATCTTCTGGCGTACACAAGTAATTTTTTAATTCCATTGCCACTGAATAAGGAGACCGACTTAGTTTTTTTTTACTTTATTTTTTTTTATGGAGCTACTTACTTTTCCCTATTGCGTTGGAAACAACCTTTGAAGAGAACTCTGTGATATTTGTTAAAGTGTTAATCAGATTATAGATGATGAGGATGATGATGATGATGATTGGTTTGTGGGACGCTCAACTGCGCGGTTATCAGCGCCCGTACAAATTCCCATACTTTGATCAGTTCAAACCCGCGACTTTCATGAGTGATAATGAAATTATGAGGACAACACAAACACTCAGTCATCTCGAGGCAGGCGAAACTCCCTGACCCCATCGGGAATCGAAACCGGGGCCCCGTGCTCGGGAAGCGAGAACGCGACCGCGAGTTGCGGACAGATTACAGCTCTGTAAACCACTGCTCTTCTGACACACAAACATTAGCCTTACGTTGCCAAATGTAAGCAAACACGTAATCTGGTGTGTTTATTGATAAGACTGTTATATCAAGTACTCAAAACGTTAACCTAGAGCATTGTTATAAGCTGTAAATCGACCCTGGTAGAGAATAATGCAAAGTGAATTTCATCTTGACTTCCCCAACACAGGACCGCGTTGTGCTGAATTTCGTGTCATAAGAGCCTTCGCAGTTTCCTTGTAGACCTCTTGTTTTAATTTTCCAAACAAATGGAAAAATGGCTCAAATGGCTCTGAGCACTATGGGACTCAACATCTGAGGTCATAAGTCCACTAGAACTTAGAACTACTTAAACCTAACCAACCTAAGGACATCACACACATCCATGCCCGGGGCAGGATTCGAACCTGCGACCGTAGCGGCCGCGCGGTTCCAGACTGAAGCGCCTAGAACCGATCGGCCACACCGGCCGGCCAAACAAATAGAAACCCAGCAAAAATGAACAGCAGTTGATGAGAGAAACACAACTAACAGTTTAATAGCATCAACACAAGATCCACATGTAACTACGAGGCATCTTGAATGTTTTAGTGGAATCAAAAGGAGTTGTCTGTAAATACTATATACCGTCTCATTTCATCCTTTCCACATTTCGCTCTATCAACAGCCTCACTGCTAGCACATTCAAAAGTGATTTATTTACGTCGAACGCTGTCAACAAAAACTCTAGAGATGCAGCGCTTCTGTGCAAGATTTTGTGTGCGGACGAAGAATCATTTAAGAATCGTGGTCATATCAATCTATGCAACACACAGTACTCTTAAGTTAAAAATCCACGCTGGTTGAGACAAGTGGGTAAAACCATGACCAAAAGTATCTACAGTTCCTAACTGATATGCTGCCGTAGTTATTGCAAGTTATCTCACTGGACAAAAGGCAGGTCATGTGGTGCATAAGGCAATTAATATGGTACCATCTTTTACTTATGTCCTCCAATTCCGCACCCATAATTACACAGAACTTCATAACACAACATTTGGAGACCTGGTGAGGCTGCGAGCCATTTCGTGTTTCCTGCACGTACGAACTAACGAGCTCCAGATTGATGTGGTATGAAGTTGTATAAGATTACAAAAAAAAAAAAACTGAATTATTTTTTAAAAGTTATGCATTTTCACACTGTTTACAAAACAACCTTATCCCCTTCAAAATACTCTCCATTACAACTAACACATTTGTCCCATCGGTGCTTCCACTATTTTTGTAGTCATCTCTAGAAATGGCTCACCTGACAGCTCCTTCCTCGTTTTGTTCTGGTTTTCGTCAATGGTCTCAAATCGGTGTCCTTTCATGCCCATTTTCATGGGTGGAAACAAAAAGTTGCACGCAGCCACGTCAGGCGAGGAAGGTGCGTGGGGCAGCCGAACCGTGCCATTTTTAGCCAAAAATCTTCTAACATATGGCAGTGTGTGCAGGTGCGAGGAACAAATTCGGCAGCAACCATTTCATTCCCAAATCGTCCGTTAAAATTCGCTAAACCAGGCTGGAAAACAACCCCCTATTCTCCGACAGTTGATCAGTGAGTGTAGGCTTTCTTAGCGAATTTCATATATGAAGTCATCACGAGCTGTCAGCCGAGTAGCGTCGTCGTCTCGTAGCAACGTTTCGATGGAATGCGTCTCCATCATCTTCGCCTGAAGATCCATGGCCAAGGCAGGATTCGAACCTGCGACCGTTAAGGTCGCGCGGTTCCAGACTGAAGTGCCTAGAACCGCTCGGCCACAGCGGCCGGCACTCGGCTGACAACCCGTGTAGACTTCATATATAAAAATAGTTGATCAGTTGTCTGTCGACGGAATTTGAGCACAAACTGTCGAATTTTTCAATATTTTCGTCGATTCGGGCAGTTGATGGACGTTCAGAACATGTCGCCATTTTTAAATCAAGCAAACCATTCGTACACTTGAGTTTTTCCCATAGCTTCACATTGGTAATCTGTTCTCTGCAGCATTTTTACCGAGTGGAATACAAATTTTCACAGCTGCAAGTTGTTCACTTAAACTTGCCATCATCAGAAACGAAACAAGAACAAAACAGCGGTAGCAAAAAACAGTCAGTGCAGATGACCAGAACAAGCCAGGTCGACAACACAGGCGGCACTGAACTGGCAATGAGTTAAGCTGCACATGCCTAGCGGCAGAAATTCGTACTACACAAGCTCCACAAACGGCAATGTTATTCCGGTTTTTATTTGTGTTCCCCCTCGTATCTGCGCGGAACTGGAGAACATCCGTCATGTTGGTACCACATGCATTGCGTTATGCAGCACATGAACTGCCCTTTGTCCAGTGAGATGTCTTCCAATAACTACGGAAGCTTATCATTTAAGAAATTTGGATATGTGTGACTATTTCGAGTCCCATCAATTCACCAGGGAGCGATGGGGCGGTTCCTGAACACCAAGCACCTCCGTTAACACCCCAAGGCAGTTTGTTATCCACTTATCTCAGCGTGGATTTTTAACTGACGAGTGCAGTGTGTTGTGAAGGCTGATTTGCCCATGATTTTTAAATGATACGTCGTCCGTACACAAAATCTTGCGCAAAACGCTGCATTACTACATGCTTACATCAGATTTTTTTTGTGGACAGCATTCGGAGAAAATAAATAGTTATATATGAAGATAGTAACTGTTCCCGAAAGAACAGGTACCATTGATGACCGTGCAACTTCTCTAAAATAAATGATAATTAATTGAAACCCTCAGCTGCCGAGAGGTGTTGTCGATATACCTCGATGGGGACAGCTGAAAGTGTGTGCCCCGACCGGGACTCGAACCCGGGATATCCTACTTACATGGCAGACGCTCTATCCATCTGATCCACCGAGGCCAGTTGCGCTATTCATCTGTGTCTTCGGTGGCTCAGATGGATAGAGCGTCTGCCATGTAAGCAGGAGATCCCGGGTTCGAATCCCGGTCGGGGCGCACACTATCAGCTGTCCCCATCGAGGTATATCGACAACACCTTTCGGCAGCTGAGGGTTTCAATTAATTATCATTTGTTCTAGAGAAGCTGCACCGTCATTAACGGTATCTGTTCTTTCGGGAACAGTTACTATTTTCATATACATTTAAAGGCTACCCTGCCATTGACCATTGTCTGTGCGAATGCGCAGAGGTTACCCGAACTCTTACGGTAATCGTCACATTAGTTGGAGCGAGTAATGAGTGGATGGGCAAATATCTATTAGGATGGGAATGTGGGTCTCACGGGGAGCGTGCAAGGGCTAAGTCCCTGTAGTCGCGCTATTCATTTGTGTCCTCGGTGGCTCAGATGGATCGCGCTTCTGCCATGTAAGCAGGAAATCCCGGGTTCGAGTCCCGGTCGGGGCACACATTTTCAGCTGTCCCCATCAAGGTATATCAACAACACCTGTCGGCAGCTGACGGTTTCAATTAATTATAATTTAAAATAAATAGCTTTTGTATGTCTTTGCAGTGAGGCTGTCGATGGAGCGAAATACAGAAAGAATGAGATGCGTTGGAATGTAGTATCTGCAGACCACTACTTTGATCCCACTCTAACAGTCAAGCTGCCTCGTAGTGACTTGTGAATCTTATGTTGGCTATATTAAATTGTTAGATGCGTTTATCTCATCGACTGCTGTTGTTCTGTGCTTGAATATTTTGCTTCACACCTACAGTTACTCGAAATTTTTCTAAAATGTTTACAAAGAGCGATGTTGCAGGTTTGGTACGATTAGGATAGGTTGCAGCGTGCCGCACGTTGTGTTTTGCCGACATTCGCCATTTCGAAAACCGTATACGTTTTTGTACTGCCACGCATACTGTAAAGGCCTGAATAGCTCCACGACCACTTTGTCTGATCATTACAACAACGGAGCATTGACTGACCGATTTCAAGGGCACAGGCAAACACCATACCTGAGTCACGTGTTTGCTTACATTTGGCACAGTAGATCAAATAATTGTGGGACCTCTACTTCTGAGTCCATCTCTAATGACCTCGATGACGTTAAACTCTGATATTCCTTCCTTTTTTTCTGCTCTTGATGACGAAAAGTGTTTTGGGGCCCTGTTATTTTTTACTGATCCAGTTTCAACCATAGTATTTTGTTGAAGTCCTCTTCTAAGTCTCTGTCTAGTGCCGTAAAATGAATCGGTTTCATAATTCGAAAACTATAAATGCTAGAATTTACTTGCTTAAGTAAAGAAATTTGCCACACTGTCCACTTGTTCTAGATATATTTGGGGTGCCTCGCCTTGGCTGCTTCACCTGTATCATGAAACCAGCTTATTTCGAGCCTGAATGACATTTTATTGCCCATCATTGTGACCACATGCTTTCTCACTGGGTATCTGTGCCGTTAACATCACAGCCACCCGATGATTGCTATCTGAATGGACTAAATTTGCCTGCAAGACACAAAGCATTCAAAGGTGTGCATTTGTAACTTACAATCTTCGATGCTTTCTCTCACAAGAAGTCATGGCATTTGGTGCGTATATGACTGTAAAAAGGGGAGAAACTGCTTAAACAGTTGGAAGGTATATTCAGAAAAAAATGTTTCAGCGTTACACACTAGGCAATCTAAAACTACTTTGTAATTGTGGCGGCACCATTCGTCTGATTATTCATTCCTTCGGAGTAAATTTACCGAACTGTCTCAGATATTAGCAACTAATTAGTGTGTACTTTAATGTTTTACTATTTTTCACTCCAAACGAACAATTATGTTAGCCGATGCCCAATTTTGAGTCGCGATTGGAAAATAGTAACGCCAGTATGACATGCAACGATCAATAGCTGCAGCTTGAAAAGTTTGCGTCCACACACATTTAAGAGGCTAGCATGTCTGTAGTGAAGGGCACATACTCTCCGCAGGTTATTTTCGATGTGTGACGGAGGTTATTACGCAAAATACGCTACTAATCTGAAATCTTAATTTCTATGAGAGCACTGAGAGAAGATTCAATAGATTAGGAAGTAATTTTGGCGACAGATTTAAAGAGAAAAAATTAGTTTTGGTCTTTCGCCAAGTCAGCAAATGGATCATAGTCATCTACAATCACTCGGTTAACATGTTGGACCGAAAAATGAAGGAGAAGTCCGAAATACGACATTCGATATTCCTAAATTATTTCCCTGCGGATGATAGTATTACAATTTCTCCCTTGAATAATCACACGAACAACGAAATGACACATGAAGGACTGCGGGAGATATAAACAACTGAAATCGCGTAACAGTGAAAAGGCCGCTGAATATGATGAGATATATGTGCGGTTCTATCTCAATTACGTGAAATAGCTTGCGCCCCTTCCAGCTGCAGTTCATGGTAGGTACGTGGAGGAACGACTGGAAAAGGGGGCCGGCCGCTGTGGCCCAGCGGTTCTAGGCACTACAGTCTGGAACAGAGCGACCGCTACGGTCGCAGGTTCGAATCGTGCCTCGGGCATGGATGTGTGTGATGTCCTTAGGTTAGTTAGGTTTAAGAAGTTCTAAGTTCTAGGGGACTTATGAGCTCAGAAGTTAAGTCTCATAGTGCTCAGAGCCATTCGGACCATTTGGAAAAGGGGCATGATATTCCCGTTCTCAAAAAATGTTCAAATGTGTGTGAAATCTTATGGGATTTAACTGCTAAGGTCATCAGTCCCTAAGCTTACACACTACTTAATCTAAATTATCCTAAGGACAAAAACACACACACACACACACACACACACACACACACACACGCCCGAGGGAGGACTCGAACCTCCGCCGGGACCAGTCGCACAGTCCATGACTGCAGCGCATAAGATCGCTCGGATAATCCCGCGCGGCTTCCCGTTCTCCTGAAGGGTCTTCGGATGCCTATATTACAGACGTCAGTGTCTTCGAACAAGTTGTATTCTCGTATTCTGTTACTTTTTTGGACAACGAACATCTGCAGGAATCAAGTATCCCACACACAGCGATCCACCGAAACTCAACTCGCTCTGTTCGCGCAGATCTGCAAGGCAGCAAACACCGGCGCCCAGGCTAATGCCAACTTCCTTGTCTTCCAGAAGGAATGCGATGAAACTCTGCCCTGTCACCTAGTGAACAAAATATGAACTTAAGGAATATCAGGCTAGCTTTGAGACTCGATTCAGGATTTCATAATATGATGCCTGCGGATGATGATGATGTACTATACAGACAAGTCGCAACGCCAGAAAATTACAGTGAAATGTAATAACCCCTGCAGAGGTTCGGTGATTTGTGCAGACACAGGCAGTTGATCTTCGGAAATTTAACATATTGTGTATAAATAAGAGGAAAGACCCGTTGTTCTACTATCCTATTGCCAATAATAACAGTAAAATATTTGGAATAACTGTCACTGGCGACGTAAAATAGAACGAAGAAATACAAACAGTTCGAAAAAAAAATTACAGGTCGTGAATTTGTTGGAGAATCGTCAGAAAAAGTAAGTGCCTCATAAATCAGGTAACTTACAAAACGATCGTAGAACGAATTTTTGGGTATTGCTCATCAATGTGGGTGCTTCAGTGGGTGTAATCAAATATAAGAGACCGAGAACATCCAAAGAAATGTGGCACGGTTGATCACGGATCCGTTTCGTTTAGTAAGCTCGATCGTTTCGGAGATGCTCGTCGAACTCCACTGGTTGACGCGACAACAGAGGTGTCGTATTACGGAGAAGGCTGCTATTAAAATTCGAAGAGTGTACATTCCAAGGACAGTCAGGCAACACATCGCCTCACACATGCACTCCACTTCGCGCACAATTCAATACCCTGTGACGCTGAAGCACTTCATTACTCTCATAACGTTTCTCCAAAAATTAACGTACATGGCCACTTTTCCCCCTGTCAAACAGTAAAGCAAATGTCACCATCTTTTCGCAGTTATGCATCTTTCCATTTTCATTTCCTCACCAGTCATGACACTTTCTTTTCCACTACTTTCATTGTGTTTTATCATGTTACTCTTCCACCCTTGCTTCTCAGGTCTACTTCTGCTAGCGCTCGCAGTTTAAATGTCTTCCTGTAATATCTACATCTACATATCCTCTGCTAGCCACCAAGCGGTGTGTGGCGGAGGGCACTATTCGCGACAAAGTCATATCCCCCTTCCCTTTGTTCCACTCGCGGATCGTGCGAGGAAAAACGACTGTCTGAACGCCTCAGTACGAGCTCTAGTTTCCCTTATCTTCGAATGGTGATCAGTGCGCGATTTGAAAGTTGATGGTAATAATATATGCTCTCCATTCTCGGCGAAGATCGGATTTTGGAATTTAGTGAGCAGCCCCTTCCGTTTAGTGCGTCGTTTATCTGCAAGTGTGTCCCACGTCAAACTTTCTATGAGATTTGTTAACGCTCTCGAGATGGCTAAATGTTCCAGTCACGAATCTTGCCTCTCTACTTTGGACCTTCTCAGTCTCTTGAATCAGACCCAACAGGTAAGAGTCCCATACAGACGAACAATACTCTGACTGGACGAACTAACGCATTGTAAGCAATTTCCTTTATTGAAGGACTGCATCACTTCAGGATTCTACAAATAAACCGCAATCTAGAGTTCGCCTTACCCGTTACTTGTGTATTTGCTGTTGTATTTATCATGAACGAACGCAAAATAATGTTCTTTCCTGCACTACATGTTGTATTCTACATTGGATATAACTTATATCATGATTCTGTAATGTATTTTTTTGTTAATACATACAGTACCTAGTTATACGTAAGAGAGGACCTGATGACCCTGATCTTGCCGCGTTAAATCCATACACTTAATAAAAATGGAAGAACGCAGGTATATTCCACAACTCCTCCTAAACTAGTGCGTCAGTTTCAACTAGACGTGCCACACACATCACTGTCTGGGAAGAAGCACTGTGGAATAAGAAAAACCTACCTACCAAAAGAGGAGGGAGTGGAGATGAAACAGAAATGTAGCCCAAGACGCACAAATACCTCGACTTTATTCACTCAGTATTTGAGAATTAGGGCACTTAGTGACTTGCAACAAACTTTACACGTAATTTCAAACCCTTACAAAACTTTTTCTCGCTGGCAATCCCCACAAAATGATGAAAGGAATAAGTTTATAGGTTACTACATTTTCGCTCTTCATGCAATAATACTGCTGCATCAAGCACGATGTTTTAATTTATTACTTCTTTACTACTAAGTGCATTCGCGACACATTTCGCAGACAGTATTCACTTATAAAAATGATTGTACTTGCAAAATTATATTGCCGTCATAAACACTGAGAGTCGTGAAAAACTGCTGCATCGTGCATGACGTTTATAACTTGTTTTCTTCTTTACTTCTAACTCTATTCGTAACACATTTCGCAGGGAGTATCCATGTACGCCGCTGAATGTACTTACAAAATTATATCGTTGTATGACACATAGCTCAGGAGGTGTGATGTCAAAATCTTTGAGCTGCATGAAAACGAAACTGCAGAGCGAATTTCGATAGAGATATGGGAGAAGTATGTTACATATACCTAAAACGTGGGAAAAGCCATGGGTAAAAAGCTCCTCCTAAAAGACTTGGTATACATACCACTTACTATTTGGAAGGAAATTGAGGGGTAAAAACCAGAAACCTGCCACAGGGATGGTGGTGATAACGTGCAGAGAAAAGGGGGGAGGCGGAGATGAACAGAGAGAAGCAAATGACTAACACAACTTGTGTGCGTTGATTGAGTAATGTTCAATAACTATAAATTTATTCACTGGCATTACCGGTTTTCTTTAAGCCTTTTTAACTTCAATTTCGGTATTTTTCTCATGTGTTTTCGTATCCATTCATTTTGACGCCGAAAAGAACGGGCGAAGTCCTGCACAGTTCTATGTATTCTATAATGAATTCTTTTTTTCACACCTCAACTCACCTTCTAACCAATAAAATAAAAAAGATATCAGGGAGGATACGAGAAGTAATTGCTATTGACTTTCAATTACGCGCCGACTCGGCATTCGCTTGCAGAACTCTACCAAAACCATGCTAAACTGTGACCTCAGCATCCATAATTCAAATCCATCGTGTTTGCAGTCTTCATCTCCGCGTCCGTAAACGGGCCTTAGAGAATAATAACGAGAAATGGTGTAAGCTGATGCCAAATGTCACTGGATTCAGCAAATTTAGTTTGCGAGTGCACAGGCAGAATATAATGTGTAAACACCTCACGTCACCAGTGGAGCGCAGCACACTCGACATTTATGTTAAATCAGTAGGAGTAATCCATTAAATTACAGGCCCATATCGTTAACGTCGATATGCAGCAGGATTTTAGAACATATATTGTGTTCGAACATTATGAATTACCTCGAAGGAAACGGTCTATTGACACACTGTCAACATGGGTTTAGAACATTGTTCCTGTGAAACACAACTTGCTATTTATTCACATGAGGTGCTGAGTGCTATTGTCAAGGGATTTCAGATCGATTCCGTATTCCTGGATTTCCGGAAGGCTTTTGACACTGTACCAAACAAGCGGCTCGTAGTAAAATTGCGTGCTTATGGAATATCGTCTTAGTTATGTGACTGGATTTGCGATTTCCTGTCAGAGAGGTCACAGTTCGTAGTAACTGACGGAAAGTCATCGAGTAAAACAAATGTGATTTCTGGCGTTCCCCAAGGTAGTGTTATAGGCCCTTTGCTGTTCCTTATCTGTATAAACGATTTGGGAGACAATCTGAGCAGCCGTCTTCGGTTGTTTGCAGATGAAGCTGTCGTTTATCGACTAATAAAGTCATCAGAAGATCAAAACAAACTGCAAAACGATTTAGAAAAAATATCGGAATGGTGCGAAAAGTGGCAGTTGACCCTAAATAACGAAAAGTGTGAGGTCATCCACATCAGTGCTAAAAGGAACTTGTTAAACTTCGGTTGCACGATAAATCAGTCTAATCTAAAAGCCGTAAATTCAACTAAATACTTAGGTATTACAATTACGAACAACTTAAATTGGAAAGAACTCATAGAAAATGTTGTGGGGAAGGCTAACCAAAGACTGCGTTTTATTGGCAGGACATTTAGAAAATGTAACAGATCTACTAAGGCGACTGCGTACACTACGCTTGTCCGTCCTCTTTTAGAATACTGCTGCGTGGTGTGGGATCCTTAGCAGGTAGGACTGACGGAGTACATCGAAAAGTTCAAAGAAAGGCAGCACTTTTTGTATTATCGCGAAACATGAGGGAGAGTGTCACAGAAATGATACAGGATTTGGGCTGGAAATCATTAAAAGAAAGGCGTTTTTCGTTGCGGCGGAATCTTCTCACGAAATTCCGATCACCAACTTTCTCCTCCGAATGCGAAAATATTTTGTTGACACCGACCTACATAGGGCGGAACGATCACCACGATAAAATAAGGGAAATCAGAGCTCGTACGGAAAGATATAGGTGTTCATTCTTTCCGCGCGCTATACGTGATTGGAATAATAGATAATTGTGAATGTGGTTCGATGAACCCTCTGCCAGGCACTTAAACGTGATTTGCAGAGTATCGATGTAGAAGTAGATTCTGGAGGTTCCCACACCCTAGGCTAGATGCATTGAGTTACAAGCATTTTGTAATAACTTATCACTTATTTACTTACATACACAGTAAAATGTCACTAAAAAAGTAAACATAAATGTTTATATACAAGGTATTACTACGAGTATCCATTTCCCATCTATGGAGCAGCAGCACTGCCAACTGCCAATAATAGGTGCTGGATTACAATACACCTTCAAGAAATTGTTGTGTAAATTCCTAATTAATTACATATCAAAAAATGTCGTATTTATGTTAATATATTGTGTCCGGTAGAGCAAATAACTGCTTGTACACTTCCTCAATCTGGATGCGCTGGGAACACCATAATAGTTCCTGTAGCTAGCAAGAACTTACTGTTAAAGTACATTGTTGTTATCAAAAACTCGATGTACTATCTGTTTCTCAAATTGCTGATAACCAATAATGAGGTCCTATAATTGGGAGATTTTCCTGTTACATCGAAAAACTCCGTTTCCTTAATGATACACTGACGGCAACACTGCAGCAATCTTCATTTGGTAAATTACATTACATACTGAAAGTGGACTCAGATTCACTGCCTGGTGAATCATTGCCATGACGTACCGTACAGCGGAAATGTAAAATTGCTGTTCGACAACAAATTCCAGTTCTCTTTAGACTTTAACGCTGCATGAAATGCACGACAAAGCAAAGGAATAGCATGCTGCCCACTACAATGATTTCTACATATTTCACACTTCATGTGTTGCGCTCACAGTGCCATCTCTGGTTGACAAAGTTCCCACGCCCCTTAGCAAACCACTTACAAGTAGTGATACGTCCCAGACATATTACGCATATAACCAGGTGCTAACAAATGAAACGCCAACTTAGGTTTCTCTACGATCACGTATTAGGTTGAATCCCCTGATTTGGAAAAAGTATAGTTTAGTGATGCATGTAAGCAACGGTGTGAACATCAATTATTTTCTGTTATTTCCGTCTTAAGCGTACTGCAATTTACGTCTGTTCAACGCCATAAGCGTTTCGCTTCTGTTCGTAAAGCAGTGCGTGTTCTGAAAATACAGAACACATAATGCGTTTCTACACTCTGCTATTTATAGATTAAAAACAATTTTCGCGTTTCAATTTGGTGTACAATTTACTTACAGTGTCTGTCGCTCTGTTTTACATGTTTACAATTTGACACATATTCCTTGATGTTAGCAAAGGCCTTTGCGATTTTTTTATTTTTAAGAACCTGCAAATTCACAAAAAAATGTAGGTTAAAAAAAACGCAAAATCGCGAAGGGTAAAAGTAAAACCAAGTTTTTTCGATTCCAACATATAACAACGAAGGAAAAACGTGTCTACCTCAAAATATTTAAAAGAGAGCAATAAACATTAAGGAAATTGTACACTGTTTTTCATTTATAAGTAGCAGAATGTAACAGCATGTATTTACAGAAAGACTACTGCTGATGCTTTGTAAACAAAAGGGGAAAGCATGTGATGTAAAACACACTCAAATGAAGTGTGCTTAAGATAAAAAGAAAAAAAAATAACTGTTGTACAACAGATACCGCGGAAGATTGTTATGGAATCATAAAATGGTGTGAAGCTTGCATTTTTCATAACTGATATAGGATATATGCACTTAAAATGCAAAGTAATACTCGTCAAAGATTTGTTTATCATACAGCTTTCCTGAATATACGCTGCAGTTTTAATTACTTATAAAAAAAAAGCTATAACTTAAATTGAAGCCCTTTTTTGTATGCACATTCATTATGTTCATAACCCATAATGAAATTGTCAGTTTCCAACCTAACCCAGACCTCGGGCTACGCCATAGATCGGACTGTCACAACAAACAAGATTTTGAAAGTGAGCGGTGGCGGCGTGGGGGGGGGGGGGGGGGCACTATCACACTCTCACTGTGGAACTTACACTACTATACCGAATTTTTTTTTAATGGCTTTGTTATCCAATTGATAGACGATAATGCACTAGGGTAGTCATCCCTCGAATGTAAAATGGGTGATTTGATTTTATTGACAGCGTTTTGCGATCACAAATAAATTGGAACTCGAGATTGTCGCCAGAGAGGGAAAGCGCTGCGAGTACTTACGCGTGGCGAAGGGGACCAGGCAGAGAGCAGCAACGTCGCCTCCACGACCTTCCCGTAGCGAGCGCAGCGCGGTACTGCCTCAGAGGCGCGCCTCCCTCGCGACGAACCTCCGCCGCGCATGCGCAACAGCTAGTAAACAAAGCTGTCGCGGGCGCTCCCAGGCCGTGCCTTACCGGACGCTGGACGTTCTCGGTCGCAGATTCGGTTCGGATTGCTCCACAAGTGGCAGAGGAAACTACTAGAATGGGCTGTAGGTATCATGCGCAGCTGTGCTGAGGGTCGTGGTGTCACTGCTGACTCTCTCGCCTCATCGCATCGCATTGTAGCTAATAAGCACACCACGTACACATTTTAAACTCATGCAAATTACAAATACGTTTAACAAATATATAAAATATTGTTTGTTTCCTAAAAGTTATCTAGGCTATTTTTCCTGTGGTCAGCGAAATGATAGCACATAGCCTTCGACGGGACGTCAACGCCTTTCACCAACTCGGGGGGCGCTACTTTTATTTGCTGTGAGAACAGGCTGACATAGGCTTAGATCATTTATACCTGTGGTACGGAGAAAACCCAATAATGCCATTCTAAACTCTTTGAACAGAAATTTTAAATTTTCAAATTTTACTTCTCAGTATTATTTATACACTGCGTACAAATATGTTATTATTCGACCACAATAGCATTGCACTTGGGAGTGAGGGCGTTCCGGTCGACTTGGCGCGAGTTTCTATCGCGATATATCACTAGGACATCTTGAATTATTTGACAGTATATGCGCAACTGCCTTGAAATCATTCACAGTGCGATTTGCTTTTCTTAGTTACCACTGTACTTGTTTATTGTAACGTCACAGCGCGTTACCGATAAAGGCCATGGGGGCAAAGTGCAATAATAGCGCTGTCCGTCAGTACCACATTGTTTGTTTTCGTAGTTAATGTTTCCCCTACTTGTAGTTTCTTCATTAGTTGGTAAGATTTACGTGTAAAATCTATTTTACTTCTTTAAAGTAACTTCGCTTTTGTGCCCGAATTTTTCTCTCATTGTCGGCCACGGTGGTCGAGCGGTTCTAGGCGCTACAGTCTTGAACCGCGCGACCGATACGGTCGCAGGTTCGAATCCTGCCTCGGGCATGGATGTGTGTTATGTCCTTAGGTTAGTTAGGTTTAAGCAGTTCTAAGGGACTGATGACCTCAGAAGTTAAGTCCCGTAGTGCTTAGAGCCATCTTTTCTCTCATTGTTAGGCCGAACACTACCCTGTAAACCGATTCTGGTGTCTAGGAGATAAATTATTGGAACATTAGGTTTCAGCGTTTCGAAGGAAGTTTCAACAGTTCACTTTTCAAATCCCTTTCATAACACAGTCCTAATCAATAAAATGTATGTGATGTCCTTAAGTTAGTTAGGGTTAACTAATTCTAAGTTCTAGGGGACTGATGACCTCAGATGTTAAGTCCCATAGTGCTCAGAGCCATTTGAACCAATAAAATGTATTGTGCACACAGAAGCATTGGCAACTGAAAACGAATCGGCACCTTTACAAGCTTTTATACATTTTTGTTATTTCTCATTGTTCTTAGTAAATATATGAATCTTAATTCTCAAAATTTTTAGTTATCTGTGGGGGTTAGTACAACTCACGATCGCAAAGTAAATCACTGTTTATGTAAATTGAAGGGGGAGGGGGAGAAAGGAAAAGAAAGGGAAGGAACTAATGATATCAGCTGCATCGGGACGACTAGACACTTGCGTTAACCACTGCGCCACTAAGACACAGTGTTTACTACAAGTGCTCGAACTGTCTTAGCACCATCTCCGGTCGACTCACATTCCCACCTAGCGCCGCCTATCTGTAGTCACCGTACCTGTCCTCCATGCTCGCTAGTTTTAGATTCCAGCTGGAGGTCGAACGTAAATGACTATCCGCACTGAAGGCTGTCGATTCATTTCCCATCGAGGCGAATCAATTACATGAATGCATACATGTAAACCAATCAAAATATACACTCAGGACCACTAAAAACACAGTCAACAGTTGTAAAACTCAGTTGCTCACAAAAACAACCTGGTATTCACTCAAAAATATACAGACAACACAGTGGAGGGCTACTGAGCACTGACAAAGGAAACTCCCCATCGCACCCCCCACAGACTTAGTGGTAAGCATCTTACCAGTGGATAGCCTGTCAAAAGCTGAACACAGGCAGAGCATGAAAACAGGAAGAAGGTTTACTGAACTGTGAAAAAAGAAGCAAAATAGTGACAGTGAACGATCCACGCTCAAGATGTGCAACATCGAGCGAATTTCAACAGCCGGCGTCGTCGTTATGTGGTCACGATGTTGGGCTGTGAACATATATATTCCAGTTTCTTTGGCTCGTCAGTATATACAGGGTGTTACAAAAGGTACGGCGAAACTTTCAGGAAACATTCCTCACACACAAATAAAGAAAAGATGTTATGTGGACATGTGTCCGGAAACGCTTAATTTCCATGTTAGAGCTCATTTTAGCTTCGTCAGTATGTACTGCACTTCCTCGATTCACCACCAGTTGGCCCAATTGAAGGAAGGTAATGTTGACTTCTATGCTTGTGTTGACATGCGACTCATTGCTCTACAGTACTAGCATCAATCACATCAGTACGTAGCAACAACAGGTTAGTGTTCATCACGAACGTGGTTTTGCAGTCAGTTCAATGTTTACAAATGCGGGGTTGGCAGATGCCCATTTGATGTATGGATTAGCACGGGGCAATAGTCGTGGCGCGGTACGTTTGTATCGAGACAGATTTCCAGAACGAAGGAGTCCCGACAGGAAGACGTTCGAAGCAATTAATCGGCGTCTTAGGGAGCAAGGAACATTCCAGCCAATGACTCGCGACTAGGGAAGACCTAGAACGACGAGGACACCTGCAATGGACGAGGCAATTCTTCGTGCAGTTGACGATAACCCTAATGTCAGCGTCAGAGAAGTTGCTGCTGTACAAGGTAACGTTGAGCACGTCACTGCATAGAGAGTGCTACGGGAGAACCAGTTGTTTCCGTACCATGTACAGCGTGTGCAGGCACTATCAGCAGCTGATTGGCGTTCACGGGTACACTTCTGCGAATGGTTCATCCAAAAATGTGCCAATCCTCATTTCAGTGCAAATGTTCTCTTTACGGATGAGGCTTCATTCCAACGTGATCAAATTGTAAGTTTTCACAATCAACATTTGTGGGCTGACGAGAATCCGCACGCAATTGTGCAATCACGTCATCAACACAGATTTTCTGTGAACGTTTGGGAAGGCATTGTTGGTGATGTCTTGATTGGGCCCCATGTTGTTCCACCTACGCTCAATGGAGCACGTTATCATGATTTCATACGGGATACTCTACCTGTGCTACTAGAACATGTGCCTTTACAAGTACGACACAATATGTAGTTCATGCGCGATGGAGCTCCTGCACATTTCAGTTGAAGTGTTCGTACGCTACTCAACAACAGATTCGGTGACAGATGGATTGGTAGAGGCGGACCAATTCCATGGCCTCCACGCTCTCCTGACCTCAACCCTCCTGACTTTCATTTATGGGGGCATTTGAAAGCTCTTGTCTACGCAACCCCGGTACCAAATGTAGAGACTCTTCGTGCTCGTATTGTGGACGGCTGTGATACAATACGCCATTCTCCAGGGCTGCATCAGCGCATCAGGGATTCCATGCGATGGAGAGTGGATGCATGTATCCTCGCTAACGGAGGACATTGTGAACATTTCCTGTAACAAAGTGTTTGCAGTCACGCTGGTACGTTCTGTTGCAACGTGTTTCCATTCCATGATTAATGTGATTTGAAGAGAAGTAATAAAATGAGGTCTAACATGGAAAGTAAGCGTTTCCGGACACATGTCCACATAACATATTTTCTTTCTTTGTGAGTGAGGAATGTTTCCTGAAAGTTTGGCCGTACCTTTTTGTAACACCCGGTATATACTGAAGAGCCATATGAACTGGTACATCTGCCTATTATCGTGTAGGGGTCCCGCGAGCACGCAGAAGTGCCGCAACACGAAGTGGCATGGACTCGACTAATGTCTGAAGTAATGTTGGAAGGAATTGATACTATGAGTCCTGCAGGGCTGTCCATAATCCGTAAGAATACGAGGGGTGGAGATCTCTTATGAACAGCAAGTTGCAAGGCATCCAAGATATGCTCAATAATGTTCCTGTCTGGCGAGTTCGGTGGCCAGTGGAAATGTTTAAACCCAGAAGAAAGTTCCTGGAACCACTTTGTAGCAATTCTGGACGTGTGGGGTGTCGCATTCTCCTGCTGGAATTTGCAAAGTCCGTCGGAATGCAGAATAGACATGAATGAATGGAGGTGATCACACAGGACGCTTACGTAGGTATCACCTGTCAGAGTCGTATCTAGACGTATCAGAGGTCCCATATCACTCCGACTGCACACGCCCTACACCATTACAGAGCCTCCACCAGCTTTAACAGTCCGCTGCTGACATGCATGGTCCATGGATTCATGAGGTTGTCTCCATACCCGTACACGTCCATCCGCTCGATACAATTTGAAACGAGACTCGTTCGACCAGGCAACATGTTTCCAGTCGTGAACAGTCCAGTCTCGGTGTTGACGGTCTCATGCGAGGCGTAAAGCTTTGTGTCGTGCAGTCATCAAGGGTACAAGAATGGGCCTTCGGCTCTGTAAGCTCATATCGATGATGTTTCGTTGAATGGTTCGCGCGCCGACACCTGATCTTGGCCCAGCACTGAAATCTGCAGCAATTTGCGGAAGGGCTGCACTTCTGTCACGCTGAACGATTGTCTTCAGTAGTCGTTGGTCCCGTTCTTGCAGGATTTTTTTCCGGCCGCAGCGCTGGCGGAGATTTGATATTTTACTGGATTCCTGATATTCACCTTACATTCGTGAAATGGTCATACGGGAAAATCCCTACTTCATCGCTACCTCGGAGATGCTGTTTCCCATCGCTCGTGCGCCGAATACAACACCACGTTCAAACTCACTTAAATCCTGATAACCTACCATTGCAGCAGTAGTAACCGATCTAATAACTGCGCCAGACGCTTGCTGTCTTCTGTAGACGTTGACGACGGCAGCGCCGTATTCTGCCTGTTTACATATCTCTGTATTCGAATACTCCGGCCGCGGTGGCCGAGCGGTTCTAGGTGCTTCAGTCCAGAACCGCGTGGCTGCTACTGTCCCATGTTCGAATCCTGCCTCGTGCATGGACGTGTGCGATGTCCTTAGGTTAGTTAGGTTTGAGTAGTTCTAATTTCTAGGGGACTGATGGCCTCCGATGTTAAGTCCTATAGTGCTCAGAGCCATTTGAACCATTTTTGTATTCGAATACGCATTCCTATATCAGTTTTTTGTCGCTTCAGTCACGAACTGTACGTCCGGTTATTGACGTGTCTGTGGTATCGATAGTTCCGATTCCACAGCGTAGGTGCACGCTCGTAGGTTGTTACTACGAGAGCGAACGAAGTACCCGACCACAGCGCCCTCTAGCCGACGCTGTGAAGCTCAACGAGCGCCGCTCTACTTTCTCCCCAGTTGATCAAGAGCAGACGGCCTGGAAACATCGCTTCAATTTAGCTTGGTATTAAGACTATGTATTTGCGTAGACCTGGACTTTGGCTGCACACCTACGTGCTCGCAGGTAAAAGTTACGTAATATGTTTGTATATGTTTATACACCAGTAAAGGTGCTTTAACTTCACTTGCAGTACCGAAGTGCTTTGCCTCACCTTCTCCTACTCGCTTCCTTCACTGAGCCTATTTTGCAGATCACAGGAGCAGACCCACGCGCCGCCTTCCCGGTGGGATACAAAAGTGTCTGCTCGCTGTGTTCAGATTTGTGTCTGTGTCGCGATGTAATGTCCATTTGCAACAGTGAGGTGTAAAGAATGGACCTCCAGACGTACGTACCTCCTCTTTGTTCTACACAAGTACCGCATGTTATGACTCTTGTGCTCCGTTTTGGAAGTTTTGATTCTTTAATTCCTTTGTTGTAACATAGTTCACACCTGTTTATTTGTTGTTTTCGTTTCTGTGAGAGGTCTAAGCGGCATCTCGTCTGCTCTCACTATTGATCGCTTTTACTTGTGACGGTAACATATTCTTACCACACAACACTTATTCTGCAACCAGTTTATAGTATGACAAGTGGGAAGACTACGGAAGGAGAACAGACACGTCAGCAACTGGATGGAAAGTTCATAATTTTGTGAAAGAGAAGGGAGTACGGGGGAGATCTGAACACGGATCTCCCGCTTTGTAATCCAACACGATGACTACACGCTCGATGTTACACATCTTGAACTTGGACCATTTCCGGACTGTTTCTATTTTACTTCTTTTTTTCACAATTCAGTACACCTTCCTTCCTGTTTTCATGCCTGATCTGCGTTCAGGTTTTGACAGGCTAGCTACTGGGAACGACCCGTGGTCTAGGGGTAGCGTCTTTGATTCATAACCAAACGTCTTCGGTCCCGGGTTCGATCCCCGCCACTGCCTAAATTTTGATAAATAATCAGCATTGGCGGCCGAAGACTTCCGGCATAAGAAGTCAGCCTCATTCTGCCAACGGCCTTGTCAAAGAGGGCGGAGGAGCGGATAGAGGTTCAGGGCACTCTCTTGTCCTAGGGGTGGGAAATTGCCCCTAAAGGCGGAAGAATCAGCAATGATCAACGACATGAGGATGCAGAAGGCAATGGAAACCACTGCATTAAAGACACGTAACGTGTATCCACAGGACATGTGGCCTGTAATTGAAGAAGTGTCATGATGATCTCTCCATTGGCAAAAGATTCCGGAATAGTCCCCCATTCGGATCTCCGGGAGGGGACTGCCAAGGGGGAGGTTACCATGAGAAAAAGATTGAATAATCAACGAAAGGATAACGTTCTACGAGTCGGGGCGTGGAATGTCAGAAGCTTGAACGTGGTAGGGAAACTAGAAAATCTGAAAAGGGAAACGCAAAGGCTCAATCTAGATATAGTAGGGGTCAGTGAAGTGAAGTGGAAGGAAGACAAGAATTTCTGGTCAGATGAGTATCGGGTAATATCAACAGCAGCAGAAAATGGTATAACAGGTGTAGGATTCGTTATGAATAGGAAGGTAGGGCAGAGGGTGTGTTACTGTGAACAGTTCAGTGACCGGGTTGTTCTAATCAGAATCGACAGCAGACCAACACCGAAAACGATAGTTCAGGTATACATGCCGACGTCGCAAGCTGAAGATGAACAGATAGGGAAAGTGTATGAGGATATTGAAAGGGTAATGCAGTATGTAAAGGCAGACACCACACTTGCTAGGTGGTAGCCTTTAAATCGGCTGCGGTCCGTTAGTATACGTCGGTCCCGCGTGTCGCCACTATCAGTGATTGCAGACCGAGGGCCGCCACACGGCAGGTCTAGAGAGACTTCCTAGCACTCGCCCCAGTTGGACAGCCGACTTTGCTAGCGATGGTTCACTGACAAATTACGCTCTCATTTGCCGAGACGATAGTTAGCATAGCCTTCAGCTACGTCATTTGCTACGACCTAGCAAGGCGCCATTATCAATTGCTATTTATCTTGTGATGCATGTACCGTCAGACCGATGTTCACCAATTATGGATTAAAGTTAAGTATTCCAGAAGCTACGTACCTTTTTTGCAAGTCTCAATTCCTTGTCATTTTCCAGACCTCACGCCAGCCTGCGTGAACTTAAACGCGTGCCCTTCGGCCTCCCGTCCTAGTGGATTGGCTGTCTTGCCAGTCCACAAAAATAGCGAATACCCTGTTCAAGAATCACAAGAGGAGGAGGTATACTTGGAAAAGGCCGGGAGATACGGGAAGATTTCAATTAGATTACATCATGGCCAGACAGAGATTCCGAAATCAGATACTGGATCGTAAGGCGTACCCAGGAGCAGATATAGACTCAGATCACAATATAGTAGTGATGAAGAGTAGGCTGAAGTTCAAGACATTAGTCAGGAAGAATCAATACGCAAAGAAGTCGGATACGGAAGTACTAAGGAATGACGAGATACGTTTGAAGTTCTCTAACGCTATAGATACAGCAATAAGGAATAGCGCAGCAGGCAGTACAGTTGAAGAGGAATGGACATCTCTAAAAAGGGCCATCACAGAAGTTGGGAAGGAAAACATAGGTACAAAGAAGGTAGCTGCGAAGAAACCATGGGTAACAGAAGAAATACTTCAGTTGATTGATGAAAGGAGGAAGTACAAACATGTTCCGGGAAAATCAGGAATACAGAAATACAAATCGCTGAGGAATGAAATAAATAGGAAGTGCAGGGAAGCTAAGACGAAATGGCTGCAGGAAAGATGTGAAGACATCGAAAAAGATATGATTGTCGGAAGGACAGACTCAGCATACAGGAAAGTCAAAACAACCTTTGGTGACATTAAAAGCAACGGTGGTAACATTAAGAGTGCAACGGGAATTCCACTGTTAAATGCAGAGGAGAGAGCAGATAGGTGGAAAGAATACATTGAAAGCCTCTATGAGGGTGAAGATTTGTCTGATGTGATAGAAGAAGAAACAGGAGTCGATTTAGAAGAGATACGGGATCCAGTATGAGAATCGGAATTTAAAAGAGCTTTGGAGGACTTACGGTCAAATAAGGCAGAAGGGACAGATAACATTCCATCAAAATTTCTAAAATCATTGTCAACAAAACGACTATTCACGTTGGTGTGTAGAATATATGAGTCTGGCGACATACCATCTGACTTTCGGAAAAGCATCATCCACACAATTCCGAAGACGGCAAGAGCTGACAAGTGCGAGAATTATCGCACAATTAGCTTAACAGCTCATGCATCGAAGCTGCTTACAAGAATAATATACAGAAGAATGGAAAAGAAAATTGAGAATGCGCTAGGTGACGATCAGTTTGGCTTTAGGAAAAGTAAAGGGACGAGAGAGGCAATTCTGACGTTATGGCTAATAATGGAAGCAAGGCTAAAGAAATATCAAGACACTTTCATAGGATTTGTCGACCTGGAAAAAGCGTTCGACAATATAAAATGGTGCAAGCTGTTCGAGATTCTGAAAAAAAGTAGGGGTAAGCTATAGGGAGAGACGGGTCATATACAACATGTACAACAACCAAGAGGGAATAATAAGAGTGGACGATCAAGAACGAAGTGCTTGTATTAAGAAGGGTGTAAGACAAGGCTGTAGCCTTTCGCCCCTACTCTTCAATCTGTACATCGAGGAAGCAATGATGGAAATAAAAGAAAGGTTCAGGAGTGGAATTAAAATACAAGGTGAAAGGATATCAATGATACGATTCGCTGATGACATTGCTATCCTAAGTGAAAGTGAAGAAGAATTAAATGATCTGCTGAACGGAATGAACAGTCTAATGAGTACAGTATGGTTTGAGAGTAAATCGGAGAAAGACAAAGGTAATGAGAAGTAGTAGAAATGAGAACAGCGAGAAACTTAACATCAGGATTGATGGTCACGAAGTCAATGAAGTTAAGGAATTCTGCTACCTAGGCAGTAAAATAACCAATGACAGACGGAGCAAGGAGGACATCAAAAGCAGACTCGCTATGGCAAAAAAGGCATTTCTGGCCAAGAGAAGTGTACTAATATCAAATACCGGCCTTAATTTGAGGAAGAAATTTCTGAGGATGTACGTCTGGAGTGCAGCATTGTATGATAGTGAAACATGGACTGTGGGAAAACCGGAACAGAAGAGAATCGAAGCATTTGAGACGTGGTGCTATAGATGAATGTTGAAAATTAGGTGGACTGATAAGGTAAGGGATGAGGAGGTTCTACGCAGAATCGGAGAGGAAAGGAATATGTGGAAAACACCAAGAGAAGGGACAGGATGATGGGACATCTGCTAAGACATGAGGGAATGACTTCCATAGTACTAGAGGGAGCTGTAGAGGGCGTAAACTGTAGAGGAAGACAGAGATTGGAATACGTCAAGCAAATAATTGAGGACGTAGGTTGCAAGTGCTGCTCTGAGATGAAGAGGAATGGAATTCGTGGCGGGCCGCATCAAACCAGTCAGTAGACTGATGACCAAAAAAAAAAAAAAGCAACTGGGGCATCACAGCACTAATTCTGAGGGGTTTCGCTTGTGGGCACTAAGCAGTGTCGGGGACGGCTGCGACATCCCGGTCGCTGCTTGCTACTGCACACACACCGTATGATGCCTGAATGACGGGTCTTTAACAGGCTGCGTGTCCTAGTGACTGCTGTGGAAATTATACTTCGTTTAAAATTGCTTTGTGGCTGACGTTTCAGTGAGTCGAGTGGTGGTGGCCAGGAGTCGCTAATTGCAGCTTTTTCACGGGCTCGCTTTGTTGCCTGTTCTGAGGGAACAGGCCTGGCCAGGTAGTGCAGCCTGCAGGGGTTGGGAGCGGGCGAGGCATGACAAGCTGCTAGCGCGGGAGGGGACGATAATATAAATTATTTGGTTAAAAACATATATTCTTTCGGATCTTACAGTCTCATACCGTAGCTCGCCCTTAGTGGTCGCAGTTATTATGATGTTTTGAAATTAACAAACCTGCAGCAGTTAATTTGGAGAGCTTGCAGCGAAAAGTGTGGTCGCTTGGTACTTTAAGGTCAGTGAACTGTGTGTCATATGTTAACGTATACGATACAGAGCTATCATACTGAAATTGTTTTTAAGGCAATATTTAAAAAAAACTTTGACGATATTGTTTGGCTCCATGAAACATTGGTAGATGCAAGTCATTCTGTGCGTACAGGTTTGACAGATGATTCAGTAACTAACAACGTACCACAACCCACTGGAAAAGGCAATAAACTAATTCTTCTCCCTGCAGATACATCAGCAGGAGTGATGGAAAACTGTATCTTGTTATTTAGACACAAGATAACCGTTGATTACCACAAAGAAATGAACCAGTGGTTTAAGGACTCGCTTGTGGAAAACATGAGCAAACCTTTAGTAATAGTTATCGTATCGTTCTACTATCCTTGGTAGGGTGTATACAGTAGCATCCAGTAAGCAAGATATTATCGACTTGCTACAAAGAAAAAACATTCCGATACCAGATCACAGTAGAGAGGGCGAATTACTAGATATCGTAGCTCAGACTAAACCTCCTTTACTTCTATATGTTGTAGACGAACTGGTAAAAAGTGTGGCCATAAGGCCCTCAAACTGCCACCATACCACTGCCACCTGAATTCCACTCAACTCAAGTAAAGGGTTATATGGTTAAGTACAATAAAGAGGTATTGTGACAGAAGTGAAAAGATTGACTAAGGCTGCTATAAACCGAACTTCCTCGTCAGACTGGTATAATTTTGTAAGACATACAAAGTAATTAATAATGAAAGCACGAGAGAATGAATGGGTAGTGGAAAATCCTTTGTACAACTTATTATTTCATTATATTCTGACAGCAGCTCTACTGGCCATATAGGCGATAGTGAAAGTTGTTCGGATATAAGTGGCTTTCTTCTGTTCGTGGCATAGTGTGTTACCAAAGCTTTAATTGTATTGACTCCGTACTTCGCCCTTTACGTCATTTGTTAGTTTAACGCTCATCTCATTGCTCTTATTCTTTTGTATCTGCTCAGTGTGACTGCGGTATCTTTAAGCTCAAAGAATGTTCAAATGTGTGTGAAATCTTATGGAACTTAACTGCTAAGGGCATCAGTCCCTAAGCTTACACTCTACTTAACCTACATTATCCTAAGGACAAACACACACACCCATGCCCGAGGGAGGACTCGAACCTCCGCCGGGACCAGCCGCACAGTGCATAACCGCAGCGCCTGAGACCGCTCGGCTAATCCCGCGCGGCTATTTTTAAGCATCGTCGTCGCTAGAGCAACAGCGACCCCACACCACTGCCCTCCCCACTACCTACAAAGACGTTGGCAACAGTAGGTAAGTTGATGACTTATTTCTTTTTTGATGCGTGCGCAACTATCGATCGCATGAACACGTGGCATTTGTACTAGCTGGCAACTCTGCTCCCCACCACTGCCACCTGTAAATTATAGAGTAATTTTACTCGGTGTATAAATCAGATCATCCACACCTCCCTCCGTACACCAAGCCTCCCCGAGCAAAACCTTACGAGGGACCGTACGCGCTCAAACCTGCAAGTGTCTGTTGGTAACGCCTGTCGTGGGCTGTCATGGGAAGTAACGATAGCGGAAAAGCTGATTTGTATAGCTGATGACATAATGATACTTCCACTTATATCACGGCGACCGTATTAAATAACAACAACCCTAACATACAAATTGCTCGAATGCGATCAATCTGATTTGACGGAGGAGCAAACTCGGTTTACAGGAGCAAATGCACACGAACACTTAGTTAACAACGTATCACTACTTTTCATTTTCTGGTTTTTGCCACACTGTGTGTGCAGGGTTTTTCTCCTAACGACCCGAGCGGGGCGGTGCAGTGGTTAGTACACTGGACTTGCATTCGGGAGGACGACGGTTCAGACCCGTGTCCAGCCATCCTGATTTAGGTTTTCCCTGATTTCCTTAAATCGCTTCAGGTAAATGCCTGGATGGTTTCTTTGAAAGAGCATGGCCGATTTCCTTCCGCATACTTCCCTACACCCGTTGGGAACAGTGACCTCGCTGTTTGGCCCTTCCCCCAAATCCGCCAACCAACCAATCTCCTAAGGGTCGTGAGGTCAGTACTCAAGACAGCACAGTCCCGGCCCGGGATGACTGCTACCGCCAAGCATACAGCGCTAAGGGGTCGCTTCTGGATTATTACTCATTCTTCTTGTTTTACTGTCCCATTCAATATACCGGATGGTTATAATTAAACATTCCATATTTAACACATTATAACACGGATTTTAATTAACGTACGCATACCAAACGTGGTAGCATTAATATCCTCAGGATGTAGTGCATGTTTCCATGCGTCACAGCGCCACCGTCCAATTCCAACTATGGCCACAAGGTACAGTGATCAGTCATCGTGTTGCACAGTCTTACACACCTGTCCAGTCACAGTGCACTTGTTGCCGTGTCACCATGATCTTGGACAAAAGGAGCAGGGAATTATTGGCGAAGCTCTATTATCAAAACAACAGAATTGCTGCAGCTGCACTTCGAGGATATCGCCGGCTGAAAACATTACAGAAGGGTCCTCTTTCTCCACCTGCTATTCGGGGCATGACGAAGAAGTCCGAATCAACTGGAGAACTGGGTGTGGCTCCGGGAAAAGGCCGACGACCGTTGCACCACAGGTGGTTGATGAAATCGCCGTTGCTATGACAGGCAACGCTGCGCGCAATTCCCGATCGTCAGGCAGTGCGCGTGCTGTGCCCCGGCAGTGGTCCACTGTGCGGAAGGTGCTTCGAACCATTCTCAAGTGGTATCCGTACAAAATCTACATCGTACAGCAGCTTGCACCATAGCACGGACGACGACGTGTTGACTTCGCTCTCCACTTTCTCGCAAGGATTGAAGTTGACGAGGGCTGGCCCTGGACCATCCTATGGTCAAACGAAGCTCATTTTTCTATGACGGGTGACGTGAACACACAGAATGACCAAGTGTGGGAATCTTCACCTCCAGTCACTTTGCATGAAATCCCTCTGTATGATCAACGTGTCACCGTATGGTATGGCTCCACAGCTACGTTCATCATTAGCCGTTTCTTTTTTGAACAGGTTGACGCTGAAGGACGGCAGCCCCTGAGGCGAGGGGACGTTCAACGAATTCGAAAGTAAAGTTCTATGTACTGACTTGTCAGAAAATCCTAAGAAATTTTGATCTTATGCAGAAGCGGTAGGTGGAGCAAAACAAAATGTCCAGACACTCTGTAACCAAAATGGTACTGAAACAGGGGATGACAGACTAAAGGCCGAAATACTAAATGTCTTTTTCCAAAGCTGTTCCACAGAGGAAGACTGCACTGTAGTTCCTTCTCTAGATTGTCGCACAGATGACGAAATTGTAGATATCGAAATAGATGACAGAGGGATAGAAAAACAGTTAAAATCACTTAAAAGAGGAAAGGCCGCTGGACCTGACGGGATACCAGTTCGATTTTACACAGAGTGCGCGAAGGAGCTTGCCCCCCTTCTTGCAGCGGTGTACTGTAGGTCTCTAGAAGAGCGTAGCGTTCCAAAGGATTGGAAAAGGGCACACGTCCTCCTCGTTTTCAAGAAGGGACGTCGAACAGATGCGCAGAACTGTAGACCTATAGCTCTATCGTCGATCAGTTGTAGAATTTTGGAACACGTATTATGTTCGAGTATAATGACTTTTCTGGAGACTAGAAATCTACTCTGTAGGAATCAGCATGGGTTTCGAAAAAGACGCTTGACTTCCGCAAGGCGTTCGATACAGTTCCCCACAGTCGTCCAATGAACAAAGTAAGAGCATATGGACTATCAGACCAATTGTGTGATTGGATTGAAGAGTTCCTAGATAACAGACTGCAGCATGTCATTCTCAATGGAGAGAAGTCTTCCGAAGTAAGAGTGATTCAGGTGTGCCGCAGGGGAGTGTCGTACGACCGTTGCTATTTACAATATTTATATAAATGACCTTGTGGATAACATCGGAAGTTCACTGAGGCTTTTTGCGGATGATGCTGTAGTATATCGAGAGGTTGTAACAACGGAAAATTGTACTGAAATGCAGGGGGATCTGCAATGAATTGACGCAAGGTGCAGGGAATGGCACTTGAATCTCAATGTAGACAAGTGTATTGTGCTGCGAATACATAGAAAGAAAGATCCTTTATCATTTAGCTACAATATAGCCGATCAGCAATTGGAAGCAGTTAATTCCATAAATTATCTGGGAGTGGTCATTAGGAGTGATTTAAAATGGAATGACCGTATAAAATTGATCGTCGGTAAAGCAGTTGCCACACTGAGATTCATTGGAAGAATCCTAAGGAAATGCAATCCTTAAAAAAAGGAAGAAGGTTACAGCACACTTGTTCGCCCACAGCTTGAGTACTGCTCACCGGTGTGGGATCCGTACCAGATAGGGTTGATAGAAGAG
Source organism: Schistocerca piceifrons (assembly GCF_021461385.2). Lineage (NCBI taxonomy): Eukaryota > Metazoa > Arthropoda > Insecta > Orthoptera > Acrididae > Schistocerca > Schistocerca piceifrons. The sequence continues at coordinate 527,835,579 of NC_060149.1, read as the reverse complement.
ATAGAGAAGATCCAACGGAGGGCAGCGCCCTTCGTTATAGGATCATTTAGTAATCGCGAAAGCGTTACGGAGATGATAGATAGACTCCAGTGGAAGACTCTATAAGAGAGACGCTCAGTAGCTCGGTACGGACTTTAGTTGAAGTTTCGAGAGCGTGCCTTCACCTGGGAGTCAGGCAGTATATTGCTCCCTCCTACGTATATCTCGCGAAGAGATCATGAGGATAACATCAGAGAGATTAGAGACCACACAGAGGCATACCAACAATCTTTCTGTCCACGGACAATACGAGACTAGAATAGAAGGGAGAACCGAAAGAGGTACTCAAGGTACCCTCCGCCACATACCGTCAGGTGGCTTGCGGAGTATGGATGTAGATGTAGACGTAGATGCGCAGTAGCAGCAGCAGCAGCAGTTATCTGATAAATAGTAAATTAATTTAGTCTTTTTTTTCGTGCTGATGCACAGAAGTGAACTACACTCCTGGAAATGGAAAAAAGAACACATTGACACCGGTGTGTCAGACCCACCATACTTGCTCCGGACACTGCGAGAGGGCTGTACAAGCAATGATCACACGCACGGCACAGCGGACACACCAGGAACCGCGGTGTTGGCCGTCAAATGGCGCTAGCTGCGCAGCATTTGTGCACCGCCGCCGTCAGTGTCAGCCAGTTTGCCGTGGCATACGGAGCTCCATCGCAGTCTTTAACACTGGTAGCATGCCGCGACAGCGTGGACGTGAACCGTATGTGCAGTTGACGGACTTTGAGCGAGGGCGTATAGTGGGCATGCGGGAGGCCGGGTGGACGTACCGCCGAATTGCTCAACACGTGGGGCGTGAGGTCTCCACAGTACATCGATGTTGTCGCCAGTGGTCGGCGGAAGGTGCACGTGCCCGTCGACCTGGGACCGGACCGCAGCGACGCACGGATGCATGCCAAGACCGTAGGATCCTACGCAGTGCCGTAGGGGACCGCACTGCCGCTTCCCAGCAAATTAGGGACACTGTTGCTCCTGGGGTATCGGCGAGGACCATTCGCAACCGTCTCCATGAAGCTGGGCTACGGTCCCGCACACCGTTAGGCCGTCTTCCGCTCACGCCCCAACATCGTGCAGCCCGCCTCCAGTGGTGTCGCGACGGGTGTGAATGGAGGGACGAATGGAGACGTGTCGTCTTCAGCGATGAGAGTCGCTTCTGCCTTGGTGCCAATGATGGTCGTATGCGTGTTTGGCGCCGTGCAGGTGAGCGCCACAATCAGGACTGCATACGACCGAGGCACACAGGGTCAACACCCGGCATCATGGTGTGGGGAGCGATCTCCTACACTGGCCGTACACCACTGGTGATCGTCGAGGGGACACTGAATAGTGCACGGTACATCCAAACCGTCATCGAACCCATCGTTCTACCATTCCTAGACCGGCAAGGGAACTTGCTGTTCCAACAGGACAATGCACGTCCGCATGTATCCCGTGCCACCCAACGTGCTCTAGAAGGTGTAAGTCAACTACCCTGGCCAGCAAGATCTCCGGATCTGTCCCCCATTGAGCATGTTTGGGACTGGATGAAGCGTCGTCTCACGCGGTCTGCACGTCCAGCACGAAGGCTGGTCCAACTGAGGCGCCAGGTGGGAATGGCATGGCAAGCCGTTCCACAGGACTACATCCAGCATCTCTACGATCGTCTCCATGGGAGAATAGCAGCCTGCATTGCTGCGAAAGGTGGATATACATTGTACTAGTGCCGACATTGTGCATGCTCTGTTGCCTGTGTCTATGTGCCTGTGGTTCTGTCAGTGTGATCATGTGATGTATCTGACCCCAGGAATGTGTCAATAAAGTTTCCCCTTCCTGGGACAATGAATTCACGGTGTTCTTATTTCAATTTCCAGGAGTATATATGAGTGTATTTCACTGTGTAGATCACTGGTTAGAAAATTAATCGTAGTTTTTGTTTTTGCGTAAGTCTTGTGAATGTAGGGCGGCTTCCTAGTGTAAATTTTCCCGTAGACAGAAACTTCGTCACGCCACAAAGTTTTAATTTTGTGTTAGTAGACAGCGTACAGTTTAGATCAGTGCATTCTAGTTTGAATATTTATCTCGTGCAGTAACTTTTCGGGAACAGAATTTCTAATAACAGGTATCTGTAAAAACATCAGCTTCAGTAGAGATATTTATTTCTGTTTAATAGCTTGCGTTCACAGAGTACAGTGAGAATTCTGCACAGCAACTTTAAGTGTTACTTTATTTTCCTTTGGTATATTTTGTATACATTTCAAACTCAGTAGCGCCATTTGAGACCATAAGCTATTACACAGTACGATATGGCTCTCGACTGTGCTTGTTGTGGATGGACACAAGGAGAATTGGCTGCTGTCCGAAAACAGCTGGAAGCTGCGTTGGCTACCGTCGGCAAGCATCTAGCTAATGCTCGAAGTTGCGGTGACATCGCGGCGCCACTGGAACCCCAGGTGGTCCTGTTGGGCCAGCGGTCAGTTTTCCTGCCCAGTCCGCACAAGTACAGAGGGTGGGTATGCTAGTCACTGGGAGCAGGTGATGGAGCCCCTCAGGGAGATAGCAGGCGTGGCGGGAAAGAATTCGAGTGTGCATTCGGTATGTGTGCCGGGAGGTCTCATCCGTGATGTGGGGGAGGCCCTGCCGGCGCCTATCGAGCGCACTGGGTGCAACCGGCAGCATGTAGTGGCGCATGTCGGCACGAATGACTCCTGCAGCTTCGGTTCTGAGGCCATCCACGGCTCCTTTCGGCGGCTTACTGATTTGGTGAAGGCAACTAGCAACGCACGCGAGGTGCAGGCTAAGCTGTCTATTTGTAGCGTCGTATCCAGGGTTGATCGCGGTCTTCTGGTTTGGAAGGTCTAAACCAGAGGCTCAGACAACTCTGCGATGGTTTCGCAGGCGAATTTCTCGACTTCTGCTATAGGCGTGCACTGCACGCAGGAAGCGGCTACTAGGGTAGCGGAGTACGTGTGACGTACTCATGGGGCTTTTTTAGGTTAGAGAACCCCTCCCTTAGGATCAAAAACGATTTGCCTGTTAAATCAGCCACAGTGACGTCAGAGAATCTTGATTCTCGTAGATCAGAGATAGGGAAGATTAATACGATTTTAATAAACTGCAGGAACATCCAAGGAAAGGTCCCAGGATCACTGAAAGTTATAATGCGCAGTCCGCAGCTCGTGGTCGTGCAGTAGCGTTCTCGCTTCCCACCGCCGCGTTCCCGGGTTCGATTCCCGGTGGGGTCAGGGATTTTCTCTGCCTCGTGATGACTGGGTGTTGTGTGATGTCCTTAGGTTAGTTAGGTTTAAGTAGTTCTAAGTTGTAGGGGACTGATGACCATAGATGTTAATTACCATAGTGCTCAGAGCCATTTGAACCATTTTTTTATAATGCACAGATAGTACTGGGAAAAGGAAGCTGCTTCATAGTAGACGTCAAGGGGAACGAAATCCTAAGTTCAGATTGGAATGTTTGTCGTAAGGACAGGTTAGTAAACAATGGTGGCGGTGTGTTCATTGCAGCAAAAATTCGATAAAATCTAGCGAGGTTATCACAGATTCCGAATGTATATTAATCTGGGTGAAACTGAGTATCAAAGAACGGTCAAAAATGGTGATAGGGTACTTCTATAGACCACCAGGGTCAGGATCTTTAGTTGTAGAGCGCTTCAGACGGAACTTGCAGAATATCATTCGTAATTTTCCTGATCATGCCGTTGTAATAGGGGGTGACTTCAGTTTACCAGGTATAGATTGGGAGTGTTATGCCATCAAAACTGATGCCAGAGGCAGGGATTCGTGTGGAATTGTTCTGGATGTCTTGTCCGAAAATTACTTTGAGCAGATAGTTAGAGAACCAACTCTTGAGGGTAACGTCTTGGTCACCCTGACGACAAACGAACCTGACCTTATTGAATCAGTTAACGAAGAGGAAGGTAATACTGATCATAAGGCTGTGACAGCATCTACGACGACCGGTCCTACAAGGAATGTTAAGAGAGGTAAGAAGACATATTTGCTCAGCAAGGGTGACAGGACACAAATCTCAGCCTATCTCAGCAACTGGCATCCAGATTCGGTCATGAGAACGAAGATGTGGAGAACAAATGGAAAAAAAGTTCAAAGGCATAGTTCAATATGCCCTAGACAAGTATGTTCCGAGTAAGGCTTTAAGAGATGGGAAAGATCCACCATGGTTTAATAGCCATGATAGGAAGCGCTACGTAAACAAAGAGCACTTCATCTCAGATTCAAGAGAAGTAAAAAACTAGCTGACGAACAAAAGCTGAACGAAGTGAACATGTGCGTAAGGAGAGCTATGAGAGAAGCTTTCAATGATTTTGAAAGTAAGACGTTGTCAACCGACCTGAGTAAGAACACTAAGAGATTTTGGTCGTATGTAAAATCAGTAAGTGGGTCAAAATCATCTATTGATTCTCTCAGCCACCACACCGAAACGGAAGATAGCAAAGAGAAGGCCAAAATACTAAATTCGATCTTCCGAAGTTGTTTCACAGCGGAAGGTCGTAACTCTGTCCCTACTTCCAATCGTCGTGCGAACTTCAAATGGCAGATATTGAGGTAACCGATAGTGGATCTGAAAAGCAGCTACAATCGCTTAGTAGTGGAAAGGCGTCAGGACCAGATGAGAGATATATAAGATTATATAAAGATTATGCGAAAGAACTTGCTCTCTTTCTAGCAGTAATGTATTGCAGATCGCTTGAGCAACGAAAGGAACCTAAGGACTGGAAAAAAGCGCAGGTCATTTCCGTTTATAAGAAAGGCCGTAAGACAGATCCACACAATTACAGACCTATATCGTTGACGTCGATCTGTTGTAGAATTATAGAACATGTTTTATGCTCAAGAATTGTGACGTTTTCGGAAAATGAACTACTCTGTAAAAATCAACATTGATTTCGCAAACAGAGATCCTGCGAAACCAGCTCGCTCTGTTCCTCCATGAGATCCATAGTGCAGTGGACAACGGCGCTCAGCTTTATACCATGTTCCTTGATTTCAGTAAGGCATTTGACACCGTCCCGCATTGCCGTTTAACGAAAAAAAATACGAGCTTACGGAGTATCGAAGCAGACTTGCGATTGGATTCAAGACTTTCTCGCAGATGGAACTCAACACGTCGCTCGTAACGGAACAAAATCGACAAATGTAATGATAATATCCGGAGTACCAGAGGGAAGTGTGATAGGACCGTTGCTGTTTACAATCTATATAAATGATCTAGTAGAAAGCGTCGGATGCTCTTTACGACTATTCGCAGATGATGCAGTTGTCTATACCAAAGTATCAACGCCAGAAGATAGTAAGAATTTGCAGAACGACCTGCAGAAAATTGATGACTGGTGCAAGCTCTGTCAGTTGATCCTGAACGTAAATAAATGTAACATCTTGCACATACATAGGAAAAAAATCCACTACTGCACAACTACACTATTGATGACAAACAGCTGGAGACAGCATCTGCCGTAAAATGTCTAGGCGTAACTAGCTAGGCCGACCTTAAGTGGAATGGCCATATAAAATAGATAATGTAAAAAGCAGTAACCAGATTCAGATTCACCAGAAGAGTCTGAAGGAAATGTAACTCATCCACGAAATAAGTGGCTTATAAGGCGCTTATTCGCCCGATTCTTGAGTATTGTCATCCATCTGGGATCCTTATCAGGTAGGACTGATAGAAGGGATAGAGAAGATCCAACGAAGAGCGGCGCATTTCTTCACGGGATCGTTTTGTTGGTAAGAAAGCGTTACGGAGATGCTAAACATACTTCACTGGCAGACGTTACAAGACAGGCGTTGTGCACCACGGAGAGAGTTACTATTGAAATTTCGGGACAGCACTTTTCAGAAGGCGTCGGACAACATATTACTTCCCCCCACATACATCTCGCGTGTTGACCACGAGTAGAAAATTCGAGAAATTAGGGCCAATACAGAGGCTTACCGACAATCATTTTTCCCAACAACTATTCGTGAGTGAAACAGGGTTGGAGGGATCAGACAGTGATACCGAAAGTACCTCCCGCCACATACCATTAGGTGGCTTGCGGCAATACATGCAGTGTGACTGGCCAGCGTTACTGCGATATGCTTCGCCAGCATGTCACATCCACACTACACGAGAGAGACGCACTGAACTCAACAGTTTTCATGCAAGATGGGACCCCACCGCACATCACTCTTGAAGCTCACCTGCTTCTCCGAAGCACATTTGGAAACGATCGAATTATCACCCGATAGTTCCCAAATACTTGGCCGACACGATCACCTGATCTCACTCCTTGTGATTTCTGGTTATGGGAATACCTGAAAGACAGGGTTAACCAGGGGGACATTCATACATGTGCTGATCGAAAGCGCAGCATATCAAGAGAGGCAGCCAGCATGCCTACGGATGTGCTTCGTCCTGTTGTGCAGAACGGAATCCTGCGCTTTCAGACTCTCCTGGACACTGATGGGCACCATATTGAGCCCCTTTTGTGGCAGTAATGGTATCCCTACGTAATGGCACGATGTATCGTAGCAGCACATTAAAGTGTTTCAATTGAATTGATTTTGCATTATTTATCTTCCTCATGTCCTTAACATTAATGCTACCAAGTTTGGTCCTTGTACGATAATTAGTTTCCGTGTTATAACGTGTTAAATAGGGAAAGTTTAATTATAACCACCCGGTATATTGATAAAACAAATATCGCACAAGACTAATTCGGGAGCGCTCTATCTAATGGGTATGTAAAATTCCTATTTAAAAATAATTTCATTTGCAATGTGGAACAAATCAATGGTTTCTGTTGACGCTGGGCTGCGCATGAAAGCCGTGACGAGCAGTAATTGTTAGGGCTGACTCCAGCTACACAGTGCTAACACGAAATTGCAAATATCTGCCGGAACACCAGAGAAAGTGCGCCTGACGACTCTTAGGAGAGACACCCGGTATATGTGATTTCGTGATGATATTATTAACATTCTGGGATGATGGAGAATGATGAGAGTATCAATTTGGGTAAGGGACCGAGCTTCATAAAGGACCAAGCAGAAAATTATACGCGAAAATCCTTCTGATACCTCTGACAGTAGAATACAAAAAATGGCTCTGAGCACTATGGGACTTAACATCTGAGGCCATCAGTCCGATAGGCTTAAAACTACTTAAACCTAACTAACCTAAGGACATCACACACATCCATGCCCGAGGCAGGATTATAACCTGCGACCGTAGCAGTCGCGCGACGTTCTGAGGTAGTAGTATGGATCAAAACAAAAAAAGAGTAACCATTAAATACTGGTTATAATTTTAAGAGCTATCGACACATGTTCAGAGAAGAGATGTGTTTCACAGTAGCGAAGATGAACTAGTGCTCATAGCTCTTAAGCAGTGCCGGATTGGTCACGTAGGAAGAGGTAGCCAATGATAGGTGCCCCGCGCATTAGGGGGTGCCGCTCCAGCGTGTACAAACATTTGTCGCTAGGTGTGATTGGTCTTCTACCTACCGTCCAGTGGAAAGACGCTGGCGTCCAAAGCTACAGTGAGCAATGACAATGTTAACTGGCCAAACCATACATTAAGTGTCGTAATTGACAACACTGAAAAACCTACAGGGGAATTCCCTAATGTACTCGAGCTAGTCGTAAAAACCCGATCAATAAGAAGAGGGCTCTATTGATAACAAATAAGGAAGTAACTAATGCATACCATATTTATTTTTGTCAGTCTATTACTACAGTCGTTATTTATTTCTACAGTGTAGTTATTACCTTTCTTACAGTACCTTTGATACGAGCCGTCTAGAGTGAAGGTTACTTTCTTGTTGGTGAACTATTGTTGTATAACGTGTTGTAGCTTCGTGGTTCCTACGTTACTTTTGTGTCTTCGTTTCTTTGCCGATCACAGTGGACAAATGCGATACAATACTGCGGTTTAACAGTAGGCGATATTAAAGGAATGAAATATAATTTCTTCCAGTGATTGCGAAATTTGCCGACAGGCAAACGGGAAGCACTGAAGAATAAGATAAGCTTATTTGTTTTGTTTATCTTCACTACCAAATTAAAAAAAAAAAAAAAAACAAGTAGGTCCTATGTGCAACGTATAGAACAGTGGTTCCCAAACTGGTGGTAATTTTATCACCTCATGGGTAAAACGAAATTTTCCGAGGGGTAAAAATTAAACAATTCGTTTCCGTTTCAGTCACGAAACCAAGTTATTTTCAAAAGATCATTTCTGTTATCACAATTTTGTAAGACTTTAATACTGATTATATAAGTTATCAATAACTACTTTTTCTCAATTATTAGCGTTAATGAGGTGGAGGTTACAGGTTCATCACATAGTCCACCCACTACACACATATGTTGTGCTTTGTCTCGCTCATCCCTGATGATAAAAGTGAAACATATTCGTAACAAATGCTAAATATATCAAGGAAATGTCTTCTCCAAGTTGTAGGTGGTAACTGCAGTCGTCCAGAAATTGCTTCATTATTCGCGTTGAGACAGACACATGAATTAATTGGCAGTGTGACACAGCACTAACTACATACGGGCTACTATAGTGCTGTACACGATGTTATTATTATTATTATTAGAGCCGTTAGACACAAAGTATTAACAGCTTGAAGTCGTACAATATCTGCCGGTTCAGAAGTGAGGAGTGCAGCAATTAAGCGAGTCACAAACAGTAAGTATAGTGCACACATGTGAACCTGTTTGATTTTAAATAGGGTTGCAGTGTGCACGTCAGGTGGAGGGGTAACTCAGGGGAAGTATGTTTTGTAACAAATGTCTACCCTCACTGTGGATAGTTAGCTTACGTATCTGAGAAGGAGTTGTGCGTAGCACTTGCGATGCACCACGAATTTGTTCATCATTCATTCTAACACCCCTACTCCCCCCCACCCCCCCCCCCCCCCCCGCCCACACATACTCAAACTAAATATCATTCATCTTTCATAATTTTTTAAAAAGAAAAGTTTCCAAGAAAAATCATCCATTCTACAGTTAGTTAGTTGCTTAAGTAACAGATGGCAGAGAGGGTGGGGTGAGGACGTGGGTACTAGCTAATGTCTGATTGCAGTCAGGGTTAATGGTCTAAGAAATGTTGGGAACCTCTGGTTTAGAACGATGTAGGTATCAATTATCGGTTTTTGATCCGATAACAAAATGTTATCGTTACGGACTGAGGTGAAAAAGGTCATGGGGTATCTCTTAATATCGTGTCGGACCATTTCTGACCCAGCATAGTGCAGCAATTGGACGTGGCATGGACTCAACAACTCGGTGGAAGTATCCTGAAGAAATAATGACCCACGCAGCCTCTAAAGCCGTCCATAATTTCTAAAGTGTTACTGATGCAGGATTTTGTGCACGAACTGACCTCTCGATTATATCCCATAAATGTTCTATGGGGTTCATGTCGGGTGATCTGGGTGGTCAGATCATTCACTCGAATTGTCCAGAATGTTCTTCAAACCAATCGTGAACAATTGTGGACCGGTGACATGGCGCATTGTCATCCATAAAAATTCCATCGTTCTTTGGAAACATGATGTCCATGACGTGCGGGTAGCCGAACATACAGAGCACCCAGTCCATTCCATGCAAACACACCCCATATCATTATGAAGCCACCACCAGCTTGCGCGGTGCCTTGTTGACGACTTGGGTCCATGGCTTCATGGGGTCTGTGTCACACTCGAACCCTACCATCAGCTCTTAACAACTGAAGACGGGACTCATCTGACCAGGCCACGGTTTTCCATTTGTCTAGGGTCCAACCGATACGGTCAAGATCTGAGGAGAGGCGCCGAAGGCGATGTAGTGCCGTTAGCAAAAGCACTCGCGTCGGTCATCTGCTACTATAGCCCATTAAGGCCAAGTTTCGTCCCACTGTCCTAACGGATACGTTCGTCGTACGTCCCACATTGAATATCTACCTTTGTTTTGTGCAGTGTTGCTTGTCTGTTAGCCCTGACAACTGTACACAAACGCCGCTGCTCTCGGTCGTTAAGTGAAGGCCGTCCGCCACTACGTTGTCGGTGGTGGGAGGTAGTGCCTGAAATTTGGTGTGCTCGCCACAGTCTTGACACTGTGGATTTCGAAGTATTGAATTTCCTACCGTTTTCCGAAATGGAATGTCCCATGCGTCTGGCTTCAACTACCATTCCGCGTTCAGAGTAAGTTAATTCGCGTCTTGCGGCCATAATCACGTCGGAAACGTTTTCACATGAATCACCTTGCTACAAATGACAGCTCATGCCTTGTGTGCGCTATTCTACCATCATCTGTATATTTGCATATCGCTGTTCCATAACTTTCGTCACATAAGTGTAATTCATTTGCTTCCGAATACAGTAAAGATTTATTTGCCACTGAGACACCAAGGGTGGGACAGGCTTTTTGAAATCACCTACACAGTGGTGTAGGATTGGGTACCAGCTTTCAAGCCATGCAGCCATCCATCCTGCTGGAGCCTCATTTGGGAAAATGTGACGAACATAATTTCTAATTAGGAACTCAACCGTTAAAACCAGTAGCTCCGTAGCATAATGGCTTTATGTTCGTAAGCTTAAAGTCGCGTGTTCAGTACTTAAAGAGTGGTAATATTTTTAAAAGTCCTTGTCAAAATGAATCTGGTCTTTATTTGTATTCGTTTAATTTGATTTGCCGGCCGCTGGTGGCCGAGCGGTTCTGGCGCTACAGTCTGGAACCGCGCGACCGCTACGGTCGCAGGTTCGAATCCTGCCTCGGGCATGGATGTGTGTGTCGTCCTTAGGTTAGTTAGGTTTAAGTAGTTCTAAGTTCTAGGGGACTTATGACGTCAGCAGTTGACTCCCATAGTGCTCAGAGCCATTTGAACAATTTTTTTAATTTGATTTTAAATGTAATTATTTCCTTAAATTTAATTTCTGATCCTCGAATCCCTCATTTCAATCTTTACGAACGTTATTAACATCTACAAATTTAATGAAGTGAACTTGTGCAGAAAAATGTGACTGCAGTAACGTAGCGCTTATGTTTTCTCATGGTGGGAAAAGTGTACGCTTTAAATGATTGTATGATGATAATCATTCAACAAAATGGATATATCGTTTTGGGACCAATGTATGGCAAATACACAGTCCGTAAAAGTTTAGTGAGCCTAGCCGCCCTAGTCTCGTTCGGAAGAAAATCCTAGAATGCTTGCAAGCAACTAGCGCCTCACTGCAGTCGTCTGGTCAAGACTTTAACATGGGATACAACATTTATAAACTGTTAGACGGGTACGTCCAAGCAATGCTGTCTACATTTTTCGTATATTGAAGTAAAAGCCAAAGTGGTGACCGGCTTTGAAGGATATAAGCAGACTTTAACACGACACAAGCGAAACACAAAGTGCGACCATTTCTGTGGCTCTACTAAATTCTACGAAGCCGGAGAAAATCAGACACCTACACAACAGTTTGAAATTCAGATGCGTACGGTCAAAATTGACAATGTGCTGTCTGAATTACCTAAGTGCAAGGAAGCGAACCATCAAGTGACTTGTGTTTTGAAAATTTCGGCAATTTAAGTCTTTAACAGCAGAAGTGATCTTGTAAAGAACTCCAGTTATCGTCAGTGCCTTACCCAGACGGTTTGGAAGACAGTCTAGGTGACGAACTGGTGCTGTCTGCAAAACTGCTCAAAACAGGTGCAGCTGTTGCTATTGACAGCTGTGCACCTGTAACTGCAGTTTTATAAGCTTTTAACCGAACATTCACTAGAATCGTATTTCCCAAATGCAAAAATAGTTTTACACATTGATCACAACTGCAGTGAGACACGTTCTTTTTCAAAATTAAAGCGCATTACATGTAAGTTAGAGAAACTATGGGACAAGAACGTTAGAACGATCTGACCTTAATGTGATTCACTTAGAGACAATGATTTGATTAGTGTTGTCTCGAAATTTTCCCAGATTAAATCGAGAATTTTTTTGTTGAGTGCTGTTTTATTTTATATCCGAAACTTTGAAACCTAAAGGAAACCAAGGGCCTCTTATCAGCATTTGCTACAGTCCCGCGTTGGCTTAATCCGGCACTGCTTTTAAGGTATGAATTTTAGAATCCACGTTTACTAGACTTCTTATCCTGTTTTGGTCCATACTACCGCCTCTGAAAGTTGCCTACTCTACAATATTAGCAACAACACTATCGGTACATGTATTCCTCTGCAGGACGTATCAGAACGATTTTGGTTATAATTTTCGGCTCGGTCGTTTCAGAACCAGGGGCCCTTAACTCAAACTCACTCTTTTACCTTTCTTCATCATCCCAGGGAGTTTGTAATATCGTCACGGCATCACCCATATATATATATATATATATATATATATATATATATATATATATATATATACACGTTGATTTGGATAATGATGATGTAATTTTGGATATTTGAACCGAGTCAGACTTCTTGGAAGCAATGTTGAAATGGAATCTGAAACAAAAAACGGATAAACATGGATGAGAGTTAGCAACATTTAAGTGAAGGTGTGCCACAAATTATGCCAAGTAAAATACAGTCGCCATCCCAAAACGGACATAGACTATATTGAACATTATGATTACTATGTAAATGCAAACTTCGAATAAACTACTTTTTTTTCACTTCCTAACACTCACTCACAAAAAAGTTCCGATTACAAAACACGTTGGGAAACAGATTAAATATTTCTCCTTGTTTTAGCTATTAGAAGCAAATCAGTGAAACAGCTTTTCACAATAACAGGTACTGTTTTAATCTAAAGATTAATTATGAATAACTGCTTTAATAATTCAAACGAACTTCGAAATGATAAAAATGCACAGAACTCGTTGCTAATACTCAACCATATGACACTATAGTTCAACAAAGAAATCGGATAAGGAATAAATCTGAGATAATCTGGAGAAGGTAAATTCACTTTTCACAAAACATTTAAGCTAACACAGTGTATTAAACCCGAAAAACAAATTTAAAACCGAGCGAGGTGGCGCAGTGGTTAGCATACTGGACTCGCATTCGGATGGACGACGGTTCAATCCCGTCGCCAGCCATCCTGATTTAGGTTTTCCGTGATTTCCCTAAATCGTTTCAGGCAAATGCCAGGATGGTTCCTTTGAAAGAGCACGGCCGATTTCCTTCCCAATCCTTCCCTAACCCGAGCTTGCGCTCCGTCTCTAATGACCTCGTTGTCGACGGGACGTTAAACACTAACCACAACAACAACAACAAATTTAAAGACTGGCCTGTGCATTACAATATTAATTTAGTATTTTAGCTGGAGGCGGTATAGTGAACAAATGGGTTATCACAGTAGTCAGCTGTATCATGTATATTTCTCCAATGCCTAAACAACTCACACGTAATTGTTCTCAATATATTCAACATACCATGGAGCTTACGTTGCCTTTTCCATCTTCCAGTACAGGGAACCAATCATTATTTGAGGTTTTATCAATAAAGTTCAGCACCTATGATGCCTCGCACTGCCAAGAGGTGCCTTGGTGGTTCCTTTACGACTCCTCTAATGAATTCGATGGGCGCGCATCATTCCAGCGCACGCTCCACCTTTTTCATTCCTGCTCTTCTGCCTCCGTGCCGTTGAGGGACTTTCCTCCGTCTGTTCCCTATCTATTTTAACGTTTCTGCTTGTCGATACCTTTACGTGGACGAGCAGTAATCCAATTTACTACACACTACTTATAGACAACAGTGTAATTAGTTTACAAAAGCCACCAGTACAAAACACAATTAAGCATACGTCGAAAAAAGTATTGCTTATGCACTGTCGAATGTAGTATGTGACATAGTGTATCAGTGTGCCGTACTTTCAACCTAGATACCAGGTTGCGCTGCAAATGAGTCTGTCGCCCCAATGGATCCTAAGCGTCGCAAATCATGGTTGAATCTAGGCAAACCACTGACATCCACGGCAAGAGCAAATCGCTTTGGAAAGACAATGCTCTCTGGTGGGGTTAGAAGGGTGCCATCTATTATGAGCTGCTAAAATCTGGTGAAACCGTTAACGCCGCGCGGGATTAGCGGAGCGGTCTCAGGCGCTGCAGTCATGGTCTGTGCGGCTGGTCCCGGCGGAGGTTCGAGTCTCCCTCGGACAAAAAAAATGGTTCAAATGGCTCTGAGCACTATGGGACTCAACTGCTGAGGTCATTAGTCCCCTAGAACTTAGAACTAGTTAAACCTAACTAACCTAAGGACATCACACACATCCATGCCCGAGGCAGGATTCGAACCTGTGACCGTAGCGGTCTCGCGGTTCCAGACTGCAGCGCCAGAACCGCGCGGCCACTTCGGCCGGCTCCCTCGGACAAGGGTGTGTATGTTTGTCCTTAAGATAATTAAGGTTAAGTAGTGTGTAAGCTTAGGGACTGATGACCTTAGCAGTTAAGATTTTACACACATTTGAATATTTTTTTTGAAACCGTTAACACAGATCGCTACCAACAGCAAATGATCGATTTAAATCGACCATTACGTGCAAAACGACCGGAATATGGAAAAAGCCAACACAAAGTCATATTGCTCCATGATAACGCCCCATCACGCACAGCAAAACGGGTCAGGGAAACGACCGAAGCATTCTGTTGGGAAATACTAGAGCATCATCTATTTGCATCACTGCGACACGCTATCGCTGAACAACGCTTCGATTCGTATGAAAATGTAGAAAATTGCTCGCCGACTCGTTCACTTCAAAAGAACTTTTTTTTGCGTCGCATTCAGAGCCTGCCGGAGAGATGGGAGACATGTATAAATAGCAATGGAGATTATTTTGAATAGAATATTGTTTATCAGTTTCAAACAACAGACGCGTAATTATTGCAACCAAATTCCGGTTTCATATTTCTGCACCTAGTGTAGCGGGAAAGTTTCGAATATATCAACAAAAGACAGGTTTGTAAGCGGGAAAACCAGGAAACGAAGAAAGAGCCGTTCACACAACACGAGTAGTTCGTATCGTTTTGCTATAACAATAAAGATTCAAATTCCAGACGAAATTATTAGTAGTATTTCAACATAAAAGGTGCAAAAACGCTTATATATATATATATATATATATATATATATATATATATATATATATATATATATATATGTGTGTGTGTGTGAATATATTAATAACAGATGCGTAAAGTGTGAATATGTTAATAACAGAAGCGTAAATATATAGCAAAACCTTAATGCGAAGGAAAGGCTGTCAACCAAATGTGACCAGTTCGCATGTTAGCGGCATGAAGACGTATCTGGTTAATAACTGCCCATTGGCTACCACATACTGTCCTCCCAGTGGCTGTCTCTAGTTCTACACAGTGTCACAGTTTATACCGCCAACAAACAAAGCGCATGGACGACCTTTTGTTAAGTTTATCCGAAAATCCAGTTCACTTGATTGACGCTTACTGATTCAGATTTCACGACGTGAGAGCGATGCCGACATGTCAACTTTATAGTTTTTATATATTTATGGTTAGCATCGCTTCGACAGAGCGACAATTACTCTGCATTTAGTGCCATTTAGCACGGCAGACTTTGTGTCGAGATGCAGTGAGCTGAAGGGATTCGCTTTACAGTGAACCTTACACGTCCTTTCAAAAGGGAAAAACAGGGCTCCGTCTTTGGCTTATTGCAAATGAAGACGCACTGTAGCTTGTCACGTGAGAGTAAACTGCTCGACGCTAGTCTTGAGCGTCAGTACCTATCGCTCAGTGTCGTTAGGCAGTCACTGAAAACGGATCTTAAAACCCAATGGCGTTCACCTAGTCTGCACGGTCCTGCCAGGACCCGTGACAGGCGGACGAGCCTCGACTCGCACTGTCAATTCAGCCGGTGGAGGTGCATCGAGGTACACAGTTGTAGTCCAGCCGTGTGGCTCGGATGCTCAAGTCGCGCGCTCGCCAGGCATCACACTGTTGCGGGCGCTGAAAGAAATCTCTGCGCACGTTTGCAGGCAATGTTTCACTTCGCACAGCATTTACCGCCAGAGTACCTCACCTCCTGTATTGCACTGAAATAACTGGTGGCTGCAACATCAGGAGCAAGATGGTTACTTTAATTTCGAACTTTGCTTGAATCAACTTTGCTTGAATCAACTTTGCTTGAATCAACTTATTGTTACATGCATGTGAAAAAATCTCTGTATCTTACAATGCAGTGCAAATAGTTGATTTTATAGAGTTCACCCTACTAATTATCGAATTTCGATAGTACTGTATGAGGAAATGGCAAATATTTAAAAGTTTTTATTGATACACACGGAAGTAAGGAGGTTATAACATGGCAGGACCGTTCTAATATTGAGTGAAATTTAACTTTTTCTCGTCAGGTGCACCTTTCCCAAGGAAAAGTCTGGTTTTAGACTGTGGCTCATTTCACAGACATATTATTAAAAATTAACAGTTTAAATTTATTACTTCTGTACTTCTGGGACCAAACACAAACCTGTATAACGTGCAATACCATAGAGAATCGTTCATTAAAATTTTTACAGTTTGAGAAATCTGTTTAAAATCCGGTCAAGTTTAGTGCTTCGATACCCTTCACTATTTCCTAGTAGGAATTGAGCTTACTTCGGACGAAAATGTCAAGAACATAATTAGGAGACATTTGAATGGATTTGGAAAAGCTTTCAGAGACTGTTCCCGCTCTCTGTCTAGTAAAAACAATTGGATTCGCAATCGCTCGGAACAGACATTAAGAGAATAGTAAATTAAAACGAGCAAATACACGAAACTTCCAGTGACTAAGTTACAGAAAATAAATCTTTGTCACCGATAAGTTTCTGGTAAAGCCTAAAAACAGAGTTTCCAATGTTTTCAAATATAGCGTTAACAAATTTATTACCTGTGTCGTCCACATACTCGTGTGAAAAGCCTTTTCATTCTTACACTAATATAAAAAGTAAATGCAGACACAAACTTCTCAGCAAAAGTAATTTGAGACCATCTTTAACTTCTGTGGTTCCTTATTTCAAAGCTATGTGACATGCAAAACAGGCGGATCCCCCTCACTACACTTCAAGGAAGGATTGAACCAGTTCACTCCATGATCAAAACTTATAGGATAACATAAAAGTGTAAAATGCTTTAATATTGCATAGTACACCAAGAAATTGTTGAAAAGTCTTCATTAGCCCTTTTAATGTGGTACAACTGAAACGCAAAGCGATATAAAAGCAATATGGCTATTAAACCATTTGTTGTTACAGTAAGAGTCTTTGCCTTTTGTAAGGTGGGGTTCCACATACATACATCTTTGGTATGTGCAAAACTATATCTACATGGCAGCACACTCGTAAGACACAGCACTAAACTGTTCGTTAGGTGCAAACATAATTGTTAAAATTAAAAGCAAAGTAATCAAGGAACACAAATTTCAGACAAGAAGGATGTGTGTAGTTTATTGCAAACTTTCTTGCTTTAAGTAAATAGAGGAATATCCTTCATCTTGTAGCGCTGTAATGAACTTCTGGATGAATTTATGCCTGAAACAAGAAATTAAGACGTTAGAGATTTATGACAACAAAATAGGATGTTATGCTAATGTATCTGAAACTAACAATAGTATTGGAGTGCCTCGTAAGTAGGTAATTCACATTTTCCGTAGTTATTCAGTTTCGTTTAACCACAGTGACAAGCTCAGCTCCACTAAATACCCTCTTGTTAGCGGCACTAGAGGCAGGTGTGCGTAGAACTTCGGTTTCCACTTGCCCCAGTCTGTGACAAGTTGTTCCTCTCGACTCAACAGGTACATGGGAACTTTATCGACTGTTTCCTCCTCCTCCTCCCACGATGTAAAGGCTTCATTCTCTGTATGACATTCTGCATATAATACAACATGCCTGCATGAAGAATGAATATGTTATATCACGTAGTTGCTAATAAATCTCTTGCGTTGTTCACATGAATATACGCTATGTGATCAGAACCCCAAAAACATACGTTTTTCATATTAGGTGCATTGTGCTGCCACGTACTGCCAGGTACTCCATATCAGTGACCTCAGTAGTCATTAGACATCGTGACAGAGCAGAATGCGGCACTTCGCCGAACTCACGGGCTAAGAATGTGCTCAGGTGATTGGGTGTCACTTGTGTCATACGCCTGTTTACAAGATTTTGCACACTTATAAACACCGCTAGGTCCACTATTTCCGACGCAATAGTGAAGTCGAAACGTGAAGGGACACATACAGCACAAATGTGTACAGACTGACTTCGTCTGTTGATTGACAGACAGCTGACAGTTGAAGAGGGTCGTAATGTATAATGGGCAGACTTCTATCCAGACAATCACACAGGTTTTTGCAGGTTCTGGCTTACTAACTCAATGTTAAAATAAATTCTGTATATTATATATAAAGCAACTGATTTTTGAAATTCGGTATATTTAATTAAATCAACTGATTATTAACATTAACTAAATAAATAAGTAAATAAATAATTAAGTAAGTAAATAAGTAAATTAATTAAAAAAGTAAATTATTTTTAAAGATAAGTTTGTTAAAGAAGTAAATTAATTGAAATGTATTAGTTGATAAAGTACATTATTTTAAACATATTACACTGTAAGCGTAAGTATATTAATTAAAAATGTATAAGTTCAAAAATATAATGTTTTAAAAGTAATTTTAATACAAAGCATAAATTTATTTTTGTAAAACTAAAAAAAATTTCTGTATAAATGGAAAGTACTTTAATAAAGAAGCTAAATAATTTAAGTATTTGTAAAGAAATTAGAAAAGTAAATGAGCTAGAGATAAATGTTATATAGTATTATGAACTGTGAATATTTAAGTACTAAATTTGGAGAACAACTTTGTCTAGAACTTAGTAATGATTCTAAAATTATTTTACCAAATAGATTTCCTAAATTAATTGATGATCTTGATTTTAAATTAATTGTAAAAAGACAAATGAAATCGACATGTAACGGAATGAAGAAACTTAAAAATAATAATAATGAATTTTGTGATACAGAGTTCACAATGTGATTTTTTAAAACAGTGTACTTCTATTAAATAAAACATTTTTATTATTTATTTACGTTTGCATGGTAGAATTTATGGAAATAATGTACTTTTAATAAATTATAGCTAAATGACTCATAGAAAATGATCCATTTGTAATAAATATCATAGAAATTATTTCTTATAAATGGGGTACAGGAAAGTAATGCAAACTAAACAACAAGATATTTATGAAATAATTGAGCTATGTGAAAAATATATTGATCGTCCTATTTGTTTAAGTGATGAAAATGATAATCAATTTATTAATACAAATTGCATTCTTATATTTCATAAAGAATGTATTGTTAAGTGGTTAAAGGAAAAAGAAAATTATCCAATTTGTAGGAGTATTATTAAATATAAAGCACCACAAACAACTGAGATAATTGACATTAATGCTATCTTTGAAGCATTATCTTTTGATGAACCAACATATTATTATGGTTATAATTCTGATTAATTATATATTTAAATTGCAGAAATTATAAAAATGATAGAAATTGTAAAAATAATAAAATATTACTTTTTCACAAATCTAATAAATTTTTTTATATATAAATTGAGCAAGTTCTGTAGAAACTTAATTTTGTAAATATTGTAATATAGAGAAGTCAATTGATAAATTGGCTTTACAAAAATGTACAAAAGATAGTTATAGAACTATATGTAGGGTATGTATAAATAAATACCAAATGCAGTAGTATGACAAAACTGGAATTTCTGTGTATGTGGAAATAGTGTTGCTAAATATAATTTCAAAAAACGTATATAACAAAATCCAAGTGAAGAACATACAAAAATATTTTTAACAGTGGATCTAAATCTACAATGAATAATGAAGAAGAAACGTCTACATCTACACATGTAAAAGTTGTCAAGAAATTAAAGAATTAAATTGTTTTTACATAAATCAATCATATAAAGATAAACATAGTAATAAATGTAAGAAAGCTACTTTAGGATATATTAAGATTAAGAAAGCTTAATAAGAAGAAGCATCTTTAACTTTACGATTAATTATCTATTAAAGAATAATAATTCTTTTTAATTAATTAAATAAATCATTAAAACTAATTCTTTAAAAACTAAATGGTTGTTAACAAAATTGATTGTGAATTAAATAGTAAACAAATTCTTTTAAAAACTATTCCATTAAACTAAATAATAAACTTGTTCGCTTTTTGTTAATTAACTATAAAATAAGAATCCTTATCCATTTATTAAACAATTATAATTTTATTAAAAAATACTTTCAACTACTCTAATAAATTTTTTTGGTAATAAATAAATGAGCAAAATGGAAAGAAATATTGCTGCTCAACTAGAACCATTAAGTGTTGATATACTTCTAGAAATTTGTAAAATAGATATTTTACAAGGATATTCAAACTATGTAAACCTGATTTAATAAAAATTGTTATTAGAAATAATAGAAATACTTTTAGAAATAGTACACCTGAATTAAGTGAAAGTAATATAAATATTGTTGAAAACAATACATTTGAAATAAGTGAAATTAATACAAATTTTGATAAAAATAATAATAAATGAGGTAACTGAAAATTATAAAAATTATACAAATACTGTTAAAATTTACATACCCGAAGAAGTAAGGGAAAATGAAATAATTATTCTTAAAAATTATAATAAATCTGAATGCAGTTCTAAGACTGCTAGAGCTGTTGCTGAAGTAAGTCAAAATTTTTTGAAAAAGTTACCATATTATGATATTTATGATATTTTTCTAACTAAAGAAGACAAGCCATCAAAAAGAATATATCTATTTTCTACAAATATAATTGTAAAACCGAAAACAAATGATAGAAAAACAATTAAAAATAACTTAGTTGAAAAAGCATTTGAAAATAGAGTACAAACTATAAATTTTGAGAATAGTATACATATACTTGAACCTAATCAGTTTTTATCTGCAGTAAATAAAAAAATAATATTCTAAAAGAATATTTATAAGTACATTAAATTTATGGCTTCTTCACTTGATAAACTTTCAGCAAATTTAAAGAAAAATCAGTTAAAAAATATTAAAAAGTATTTTTATCTGTATGATTATATTGATTCTTGCAAAAAATTTGAAGAAACACAATTACTAACAAAAGAACAATTTTACAATAAATTAAATGATTGTAATATAATTGATGAAGATTATGAACATGCAAAATTAGTTTGCAAAAAATTAGTTGTTAAAAATCATGGTGAATATCATAATTTGTATCTTAAAACTCATGTACTATTGTTAAGTAATGTTTTTGAAGATTTTAGTAAAACATGTATAAATACATATATTCTAGATACTTGTTGGTATTATACAGTCCATGTTTATGTTGAGCTGCAATGTTAAAAATTACTGAACAAATTATAATTTCTATAGAATAATGATATGCTTTTAATGGTTGAAATAGGAATAGGGGAGGAATTTATCAATGTTGTAAAAATATGCAAAAGCAAATAATAAATATTTAAAAGATTTTAATAATAAAGAAATATAAGGTTATATAATGTATCTATATGTAAATATAGCATATGGTTATGATATGAACGATTATTTGGAATATGGTGGACTTAAATGGGATGAACCAAATAATTTTAATTGTAAAAAATAAATGAAATTTCAAACAATTGTGAAAATGGTTACATTGGAAGTAGATTTATAACATATAAAAGAAGTACATGATTTACATAAAGATTTACCATTAGTTCCTGAATCAAAACTTGTTCCAGGTACAAATGAAAGTAAATGAATAACTATTTCATGTAAAACACATAATTATGTAGTACATTATAGAAATCTTAAACAATATTTATCTTTAGGAATGCAACTTACAAAAATAGATAAAGTTTTAAAATTTAAACAATATGATTGGTTAAAAATGAAAATAGATTTGGACACACAGTTGAGAGGAAATGCTACAAATTATTTTGAAAACTATTTCTACAATATAATGAATAATTATGTATT
The DNA here is from genome assembly GCF_021461385.2 of Schistocerca piceifrons. Classification (NCBI taxonomy): domain Eukaryota; kingdom Metazoa; phylum Arthropoda; class Insecta; order Orthoptera; family Acrididae; genus Schistocerca; species Schistocerca piceifrons. The sequence continues at coordinate 527,813,529 of NC_060149.1, read as the reverse complement.
CGGCAAAACAATGGAAAATATTTTAAATAGACAAGATATAAAATGAGTTTCAAATGGTAAAATATGTAATAAACTTGTAGCTAAACGAAACTTTAAATACAGAACTACATTTAATGAAAATCTCGTTGCTATTCATATGATAACTGATATAACATTTGATAAACCTATTTATGTTGGATTAAGTATACTTGATTTAACTAGTCATTAATGTATGATTTTTCACTATCGAGTTATGAAACGTAAATATGGAGAAAATGTTGAATTATGTAATATGTGTGCTATATCTAAATCATCAAAGTTTAATTCTCCATTTGTATTTCTACCAACAACAATAACTATGAAAACACATTCCAAATTAACATTTTTCGCTCATCATCTTTTTAATCTTAATTTTTGTTTTACATATATTTTTTTAAGAATACTTACATAAATCAAAAATGGAGTTTAACATGCTTTTGAAAATTTTTCTGAAAAAGCTTTTTCTACTTCTTTTATGGTAAACTAATTATTGAACTGTCTTGAAATGCTTGTGTATTCTAGTGCTGTAACAAAATTTGATAATGAATCATCAAAATAATGTTTGTTAGTTACATATTTTCATCAATAGGATTATTGAATTTAACAAGTCTTCTATTTTCAAAACCAATGTAACTTTTAGTTATTTTAAAATATTATTAAATTCTTTTTGAAAGTGTTTGATCACTTTTTTAGCTTTGATTCAGATTGTTGTTGTGTGATACTATTTTAAATTTTTTGAAATTTTTCTAAATTGGATGTAAGTGTATTAACCACTTGTTCATTTTCTTGAGCTAGATGTCTTATTTCCAAAATGTCTATCTATTAAATCTAAAATATCAATAAAATTTTAATTCTCACATAGCAATTATAAAACAAATAAAAATAAATGATCATATATTACTTGATCTATAATTTGAATCCATTCTGTATTGTAGTTAATTTCATTTTTTCCTAAATAGTTAACTAATTGTTTTGGTATATTACCACCAAATGATTCAAAAACAATGTTTTTATCATTATTTTTATAAGAGCAATATATAAATTTGCTACACCCCAATCAGTTTTTTTGGTTTATTTACTAATTCATCAATCAGGTGTAAAACATGAAAGTTTTTAATATTTAATTGTTTAATTACATTTCCATATCAAAATTACTTAATGTACTAGGATAATTTTCGATTACTTCTTGACTTTTTTTGTATTCCTTAACCGACTTGTATACCATTTCTAAGTTATGTCCTTTTTGTTCTTTTAATTCTTCATCATTTCCTTTTTGTTTAATATTGCATTTGCAATTGCTGCAGATCCACCAGCCAATGAACCCATTGTTGTTAAATATGGTAAATGAGCTAATAATAAAGGTAAAAATCCACCTTCATGTTGTGTTAATCCTTTGCCTTCTTTCTTTTTTGCTAAATACTCAATAACTTTCTTAAGAATAGGAATACCTAATGTAATAAGTAAATTTCCACCAGTTTTTATCTTTTTTACGTTTTTGTGGTTCAGTTAAAAATTGTTCAATTGCATTTAATTGTTTAATATTGAGCTTTAATGTATTTGATGTTTTTTCATTAGGTACCAAAGTATAATCCATTGTAAAGTTATTCATTTATATAGTTAAAAAATTTAATAAAGATTTATTAATATGGGTAAAATGTGTAGATATTTTTATAGAGTGTAAAAATCTATAAAGATTTGAAAAAGATTTTTATAGATTAAAATTTATTAAGATTTTTTTATATAGATTAAACATATAAATTTTTTATGTACTTAGAAACTTATATAAGATTTCATCAATATTAACATAAATTCCCGTTACTAATTTTCTTTTTCCATACATTGTTCCTATAACAGCTGTTGCTACAACTTTTTCACCAAATCAAGCATCATTTGCATACAGTCTCTCTTTTGCAGCTTATTGAAGCTCCTTATCAACTATAGGTCTTTCTTCTAAATCTTAAATTTCTCTTTAAGCAATATCATGTTTTTTACGAGCTTCATCTAAGGGAATTATACCTTTATCACCTTTAGCTAACCTTTCTCCAAATTTTGTACCTGAACCTCAATAGTTATAACCTGGAAGATGGATTTCAAATGGTTATTTGTTAATTAAAGTATTTACTAATCCTTTTCCATAATTGTTACTTTCCCAAAATCTATGTGGAAGTTTATTTAAAAAATCTAATTGAATATGAATTCCTTTTGGATTATCAATTATAAAATCACAAAATTTATTTGTTAACATTTGTGCAATACCAACATTTTCATTATGTTAAATTTTATTTCCAGCTAATTCTTCACCAGGAATTACTGTTAATCTCTCAATTAATTGTCTAACATTATTTAACCTAACATATTCGATTGATTTATCTGTATAATTTTAACTAAAGCTTCACCTATTTTTTGTTTTGCAGGGGAACTAAAATATGAATAATCTATAGTTTGTCTTCTTAAATTTGGAAAATAATAGTTAACAATGGGTTTTAAAATATAAATGTGTATTACCTTTACTTGATCTTACTTTATTTGGATTATTACCAGAATATAATGCTTCTGAATTTAATAATATATCTGTATAATTTGATAAATCTACACCATCACACTTTTCATTTAAATTATCTATAATAATCTGTTTTTCAGCTAGAAGTCTCTTAAATTAATCTGTACCTTCATATCTTTTATCACCGAATTTTAATGTATCACCATTAAATTCTACAGGTAAATTACATATTTAAACATACCATGTGCTTTTAAGGTAAATATTTTATCTTCACTATGATTAATATATTTTAACAATTTTTCACTAACATTAATTTTTTCAGTTTCATTTATTTTTACACTATTATTTTCATTTATATCTTTAATTTTATTTTCTTCTTTGTAATTATTAAATATATCATTAATTTCTGTTTCACTTAGTGTATAGCCAGCCACGGTGGTCTTGCAGTTCTATGCGCGCAGTCCGGAACTGTGCGACTGCTACAGTCGCAGGTTTGAATGTGTGTGATGGATGTGTGTGATGTCGTTAGGTTAGTTAGGTTTAAGTAGTTCTAAGTTCTAGGGGACTGATGACCACAGCTGTGCTCAGAGCCATTTCAACCATTTGAACTTAGCGTATAATTATTTCCAGGAATATCATCAGACCAATACGTTAATTTTTTATTTGGTGATACGGCTTCAAAATCGTCTGTATGATGACTATATGGAATTATTTGTTTTTCAACTTCCATACGTTGTTCAATTGGTTTTAAAACATTTACACCTGAATCTTCAATACGTTTTTTACTTTCTCAGTAGCATCAATAACAGGCTGATCTTCCTTTCTATATTTTTCATATTCTGTTCTTGGTTGCTTTTTCCAATGTTTAAATTTTTCTTTTAGATCTTCAGCTTTCTCTCAGCTTTGTTTAGCTTGTTTAACAACTTTTTCATCATAATTTGCAAACATTTATCAATGAAGAAGAAACATTAATTATGTTTATGTTTATGTCAAACTTAATGTTTTTATGTTTTATTTAATGTTTACATTGTTAAAAAAAGGTTGTATTTTATTTCTAAAATTACCATCATTTAGTATTCTAAACATATCTATTGTTAAAAAGCCTAATTCATCATTCCAATATTTATTACACATTTGTAATAATTACTATATTTTAAATCTCTAACAATAAAATCATAATAAATTTGATTTAAATTTGTATCATCTTGTCTAAAAATAATTAAAAAGTTAAAATTGTCTCTGACTAAGTGTTTTGGTCTTTTTGATTAAGATTGAACTAAATAAAAGCAATCTATATTATTGTAGCTACCAGTAGTAAATATTCACTTACAATATCTTGATTTTCCAATATAAAATCATCAAATAAGACAACAGAATTACCCACACATTCATCTACAGTAATAATTTCTTCAATATTTTCAATAAAACTAACGATGTTTTCGTTAATTTTATCTTCAATTGTTTTTTCATTGTTTTATAAATTCTTGATACTTTTGTTGTTTTAAACTTTTTGAATGAACATACAAATGTTTAATTTTATTCCAATTTAACCATCCTGGACTTAAAGTAAAATTATGAATCATTAATGTTGTATTTACACAACCACTTGGTACAATTAATTCACATCTTACAGAATTTGGTTTACCATGTTTGTTTTTTAAATTATTTTTTGGAACTCTTCATTTAGAATCCCAGTCTGTATTGTTCATTTACTAATAATTTTTTCATTTATTTATATTTCTTCATTTATATATATTTCTTTAATTTAAATACATTTTTTCATTTTTTAATAATGTTTACATTTATTAATAAATTTTCAGTAGTAAGTGAGTAGATTATTTCAATTTAGTGATAAATCTTCTATACTTAGAAAAAGATAACTGTTCCAATTCCTGATAATTGTACTAATGTTTCATTAGTTGGCTTTTATTCAACTTTTTTTAACACCAAATATTACAACAAAAAATAATAAACTTTATTGTGATAGAGAAACAACATAAATTCCTTTAGGTCAATATAATTTTAAAAATTAAAAAAAATTTTACATTTGAAAAATTATTAAAGCAGATGAAATTTTAAACAGAGACAGTTATTGAAAGTGATGTGATATTATATATGGATATAGAATATAGTATTTGAAATTTATTTGGTTTTAATAACCAAATTGTTCAAGCTAATGAAAAAGCTATAGCTAAAGATGTTTATAAGACAATTCCTTTTGAATTAATAAGTAAAAATTTTTATCTTGCTGATGGAAAGTATGTGAATCATAATGATCATTTTCATAAGGAAACTAATAAATTGCTTCACTTAAACATAATGCATAATTTGGTGGACCAATAATTTATGAACCAAATTTTCCTATTTTTCATACAATTCAAGATTTAGAAGTTACTATAACTGATGAAAATCATAATTTAATTTAGTTTAATGCTGCTACTGTAACACTTGTTTTAAAAATATCTTAAGAAATTTCTCCTCAATAAATAAATAATTGCTAAAGCAATCACAAATAAAATTGATAGTTATCAGTTTTTATTTCCTGTTAATGAAAACAGTATAAATAATTAAATTTTTGTAACATAGACACAGAAATTGAAATAAATATTGGTGATGGTTGGCTTCATCCAAATCATGCACAGTTATACACGAATTTTAGTATTATTGGACATGATGGTACGGATTATCCAATGTATGATGGAAAATCAAATAAAAAATTAATTTTAATTATTTAAATAAATTGTTTGACTTTACAACAATAAAAAAAGGAAATATAATATTATCTAGAATTGAACATCGTTTTACTTCATCATCAGTTTTACTACATTTAACTTCATCTGTTACTGACAAAATAAGTTTAGAAGAACATATTCTTAATACAGGAAAAATAAATAGGAAAACAATGCAGTACTTTATCCATTATCATTACTTGGTGGATTTTTTTAAGGAATATAAAGAAATTATGTTTGAAGGAAACTTAACTGTAGTTTTTACATGTAGTTCATCTTCTGGAGATGCAATTTTATGTTGGTTTGATAAAAATGATGCTGGTGTTGGAATAAAAGATACTCTTCCAAAAGAAGGTAAAATTATTATAGAATCTATGGAGACATGGCTTAGCCACAGCATGGGGGATGTTTCCAGAATGAGAAGTGAAATCTCATTCTGGAAACATCCCCCAGGCTGTAGCTAAGCCATGTCTCTTCAATATCCTTTCTTCCAGGAGCGCTAGTTCTGCTAGGTTCACAGAACAGCTTCTGTAACGTTTGGAAAGTGAGAGACGAGGTACTGGCAGAATTGAAGCTGTGAGGACGGGTCGTCAGTCGTGCTTGGGTAGCTTAGTTGGTAGAGCACTTGTCCGCGAAAGGCAAAGGTCCCGTGTTCGAGACTCAGTCTGGCACACAGTTTTAATCTGCCAGGAAGTTTCAGAGTCTGGTACTGCCTTCACGGAAAGCTAGTAGCTTAAGACAGTCATTTCGCTCTGCAAAACTTAGAAACTTATTTTGATTGTCTACAACCGGTGTAAAATTTTGCCTTCCCATGCTGTCTTCTGGTTTCTTCAGACGAGTGTAGGAGGGGTAAACTTGTTTTTTTCTGTTCTTAACATTTTGTAACCCTTGCACGCTGGATGGACCTTCGCTGTTCAGTATGTATTTCTGACATAATAGTAATAATATACGATAACCCAAAAGGGACTCGTGACAGTCTCTTGGGCTGAACTGTGTGCATAGGACCGCATTATGTGGCCACACACGAGTGGATGTTAGGGGCGGGCCGCAAATGTTTTCGTCGGATTCTGGAGCACTTTCAGTCTTCGTGTTGTGGCTGTGCCCTTCCGTAATATTTTGTGGTTCTTGACTGGATGAGGAGAGTCTGTTATGATAGGCGGGTGACCGGTTTCCTCTCACTACAACACAAAATGCAGGCATGGTTAAAATACGCTTTATTACAGGAACCAGTTGAACACTTAACTTCAACGATGTCCAATCTGAAGTTCCATGGTTGACAGCAAACAATTAACGTGTACTACTTCTTGAATATTATCCGTTTCCATATCACACCTACATACAATGTACGTTCCCTCACAGCCGGCTAACATGCGAGGCGACGGCTATCAGTGTGGAAGACTAGAACACAGGACGATGTAGTGAGGGGCAATGCGAACTGAGTTCCGATGCGACGTACTGAGGGACGGAGATTGAGAGACAGAGCGACTGAGACAGCTCGGTTTTTTTTTAATTGTGATTTTCAAACCTTTACATAAAGGTAGGCCAGCAGCGGCCTGTCTATGCCGCTCATCGGTCATAGAAAAACATTCATTTAACAGGAAGACATAAAAACAAACATACATGGAGGATAAAAACAGGAGACATACACATGAATATAGAGGAAGGCGTTCACGGACGCACTGGTTGTATCAAAAAGTTCAGCACTATACACAAACGGAGACACAGAGTTGCACACGTGAACGTATACAGCTCGGTCGGCGGCGGCGGCCTATATGCACGCTACCCAGGCGACGTTATCGGCGCTTAGCCTGGGGCCGTGTCTTCGTTTTCTCTTGTCACAGGCGCTCTTAGTTCAGCGCCTATTATACAACGTTTCCTAGTGCTGACAGCTTTGCTAGCGAAGGCGAGAGCAAGCACGCTTCGCCTATGTATTAGCAGAGATATGACCTTGAGGCTGTCAGCTGCTATTCTCGGCACAGCCGATTCGGGGTAATCAGCTGGTCGCAGACGTGCTGATTTCTGCAGCAACGGGCCGGGCCACGTTCAGGAAGTACATGAGTTTTCCTGCGGTTTTCGCATGACAGCAGTCTAGTTGCTTCCAAATGGCGAAAGAGTGGAGCACTGACCCTATCGAGAAACTTTCATAATTGTGCTGCAACAGACCTTGCTAGCGGAAAATGACCCAGGATCATTATACGAAAGCTAATATAAAAAGTAAAGTGTACGAAAGGACTGTTGAAACATTAATACACGATATTCCTACTGTTGACCGAAGTGTAATAGAAACTTAGAAAATGTGAGATCAAGATTCATCAAAGAGCTCAGAAAGGTAAAATTTTTAGAAGAAAATGAAAGATTATATAAATAAATAAAAAGTTTTTTATATTATGTTCATTACTGTATTGTGCATGACTATGTTACATTCATTATTTTACATTACAAGATATTTTTCTTTACAAGGGATCAAAAATGGCCCCGTTCCTATCATATCAAACCTTCACGATTCTCAGAGGAGTGCAGATGATTCAGAAACCGTACCCACTTGTGTGTGGCCAGTCATTCCCGCCTTCCAGCGCTGTCTGTTTCTCTGTTGCACCGAGTCCTGTTGACATCCAGGCTTGGCCACGTGCGCGGTCTGTCCCTGGTACAGCTGACCTCGACTGCCCGTTGAGTGGTCGGCCGCAGACGCGTTCGAGTGGGTAAACGTGGCACGATGCACGGTTCTGATACAATCCTCTACAAAAATATCATACTGCCATTCAAAATGTCGTACACTTTTATTTTCCAGTCTCTGCCCACCTACTACCATCTCGACCTGTGGTGATACACTGAAGCGTCAAAGAAACTGCTATAGGCATGCGTATTCAAATACAGAGATATGTAAACAGGCAGAATACGGCGCTACGGTCGGCAACGCCTACATAAGACAAGACGCACTTGGTAGGTCGGTTATTGCTGCTACAATTGAAAGTTATCAAGATTTAAGTCACTTTGACCGTGGTGCTATAGTCGGCGCATGAGCGGTCACAGGATCTCAGAGGTAGTGATGAACTGGGGACTTTCCCGTACGACCATTTCACAAGTGCGCCGTGACTATCAGGAATCCGGTGAAACATCAAAACCGGCCGGGGTGGCTGAGCGGTTGTAGGCGCAACAGTCTGGAACCGCGCGACCGCTACGAAACAGGGTCTAATCCTGCCTCGGGCATGGGTGTGTGTGTGATGTCCTTGGGTTAGTTAGGTTCAAGTAGTTCTAAGTTCTAGGGGACTGATGACCTCAGAAGTTAAGTCCCATAGTGCTCAGAGCCATTTTTTTTGTTCAAGTTGGTGGAGGCCCCCTAATAGTGCGGGGCGTGTGCAGTTGGAGTGATACGGGTCCCCCGATACGGCTAGATACTATTCTGACAGGTGACACGTACGTAGCAATCCTGTCTGATCACCTGCATCCGTTCTTGTCCTTTGTGTATTGTGCATTCGATGGCCTTGGACAATTCCAGCAGGACAATGTGACACCCCACACGTCCAGAATTGGCATAGAGTAGCTCCAGGAACGCTCTTCTGAGTTTAAACACTTACGATGGTCACCACATTCTCCAGACATGAACGTTATTGAGCATATCTGGGATGCCTTACAATTTACTTTTCAGAAGGAATCTCCACCCCCTCGCACTCTTACTGATGTATGGACAGTCCAGCAGGATTCATGGTGTCTGTTCCCTCTAGCTTTACTTCAGACATTAATAGAGTTTATGCAACGTCGTATTGTAGCACTTCTGCGTGCTCGCGGGGGCCCTATACGATATTAGGCAGGTGTACCAGTTTCTATGGCTCTTCAGTGTAGTATTAACTGGCCAATGTTCCCTACTTTTAAAAAAAGCCATGAAAACTATTTAGCAAAATAAATTAAAACTAAACAATGTTACTGCTGGAACTATTTGCACTTCTCTAGATGAATCTATTCATTGTCACTGACTTCAATATAATCGTTTGATGTAGTTGGAAACTTAGCAACTTCATCTACATCTTTTGTTCTGTAAAGATGAGCTCAGGTCATTCTTTCAGTCATAGACCTAGTCAGCTGAAATGTTGTGCAGCATATGTCGAACCATTTGACGCACCACGGCGCCAGGAGAGATCCAGTCGTTGGAGACCTAGACAGCCGGTTTCCCAACTTGGTTTTCATTCTGAATATCTCACTGAAAACAAAAATTTAAAAAGAAAATTAATTTAAATAAAATATTGAAAATTTTGAAACTGGGACGTCCCATCTCTCACTCTCCCTCGTTCATTAATCAATTTGACTCGTTGCCGATAAGGATGGTAACTGTCACAACCAACCAGCTTACAATCTTCGAGCAATAATTATTTTTGCCTTACGTGAGTACTCGCTCCCATTCTGCTGTGGAATGCGGGAGTGATAGTACTGCCAGGGCGACGTCAGTTAATGCACCGTACAAATGCAAACGGTCATCGGATGAGATTTATCCAGCCAGAAATATATATACATTGTCCTTTAATCAGGCCTGTATTTATATACACTGAAGAGCCAAGGAAGTCGGTAGACCTGCCTAATATCTTGTAGGACCCCGGGAGCACGCAGAAATGCCGCAACACGACGCGGCATGGACTCCACTAATGTCTCAAGTAGTGCTGGAGGGAATTTACACCATGAGTCCTGCAGGGCTGTCCATAAATCCGTAAGAGTACGAGGGGGTGGAGATCTCTTCTGAACAGCACGTTGCAAGGCATCCCAGATATGTTCAATAATGTTCGGTCTGGGGAGTCTGGTGGCCAGCGAAAGTGTTTATGCTCAGAAGAGTGTTCCTGGAGGCACTCTCTAGCGATTCTGGACGTGTGGGGTGTCACATTGCCCTGCTGGAATTGCCCAAGTCCGTCCGAATGCAGAATGGACATGAATGGATGCAGGTAATCACACAGGTTGGTTACGCACGTGTCACCTGTCAGAGTCCTATCTAGACGTATCAGGGGTCCCATATCACTCCAACTGCACACCCCCCACACCATTACAGAGTCTCCACCAGCTTGAACAGTCCCCTCCTGACATCCAGGGTCCCTGGATTCATGAGGTTGTCTCCATACTCGTACACGTCTATTCAATTTGAAACGAGACTCGTCTGACCAGACAACGTGTTTCCAGTGATCAACAGTCCAATGTCGATGTTGACGGGCCCAGGTGAGGGCCTTCGACTCCGAAAGCCCTTATCGATGATGTTTCGTTCAATGGTTCGCACGCTGATACTTACAGATGACCCAGCACTGAAATCGGTAGCAATTTACTGAAAGGTTGCACTTCTGTCACGTTGAACGATTTGTCGTTGGTCCCGTTCTTGCAAGACCTTTCTCCGGCAGCAGTGTTTTCGGAGATCTGATATTTTACAGTATTCCTGATATTCATGGTACACTCGTGAATTGGTCATACTGGAAAATCCGCACATCACCGCTACAAAATGGTTCAAATGGCTCTGAGCACTATGGGACTTATCATCTGAGGTCATCAGTCCCCTAGAACTTAGAAATACTTAAACCTAACCTAAGGACATCACACACATCCATACCCGAGGCAGGATTCGAACCTGCGACCGTAGCAGTCGCGCGGTTCCGGACTGAAGCGCCTAGAACCGCTTGGCCACCCCAGCTGGCATCACCGTTACCTCGGAGATGCTGTGTCCCATCGCTCATGCGCCGACTATAACACCACGTTGAAATTCACTTAAATCTTGATAACCCGCCATTGTAGCAACAGTAACCCATCTTACAACTGCACCAGACACTTATTTTATATAGTCTTTGCCGACCGAAGCGCCGTATTCTGCCTGTTTACAGATCTCTGTAGTTGAATACGCATGCGTACACCTGTTTCTTTGGCGCTTCAGTGTACTTTTAAAACATGGCATGCCCTCTGCCAAAATCAAATTCAGATTCCGAAGGAACATCTGCTGGAAGCACGTGCAAGGGCAAAGAGCGCGTCATTCATCGTCCATCTCTTTCATTTCAAGAGGTTTAACTTGGGGTACAAGATCTGCCAGTGTTGTTAAGGTAGGTGTATCTTCTCGACCTGTAAGAGACAAGGCCCTTTTTGGAGTTAATACAGACAAATGTGCTAGCAGAGAGTCATTATATTTAAGCGCATCTGAATTCCTTTACGTCCACGAATTAAAGAGCTGCGGTATCTCTCCCTAAATTCTCTTTTAATGTGAGGCATGGTCAAAATATCGTTCGAACTCGTTGTTTACACACTTTATATTCTTAAATACATGTTATTAAGGACCAAAATATTGGTATCATCTGCAGCCTCTACAATATCCGTAATAATTATATCCAGAGATTACCTTTTCCATGTAAGTTAGCAAAGTGTTGAGAGGCACCCACATGGCTTGCTCATACTGTGGCATCAAGCAGTCAGGCCTGCAAGATGAGTGGTTTGCCAAGCGAGTGGATTCATTCTTATTTATTGAGTAACATGAACTCTCGTACTCACAATTAAGTCACAAATTATCCTCCTGTATGAATAATACGCAACGGAAACGCAAATCTGACTATCAGTAATTTACAGAACTCTGACTGTTCACTACGCACTGGCAATACCACATTTTCTTTTTTCTTTTATTTAACGGCTTTTATCAACACGTGGCCATCGCACTGAATATGAATGGCGCACACATTATAAATTCTGGATATCATGACAACATACATTTCGAAGGAAAAGGCCACCAATCTTTTTCTTTTCACTATCTTCTTTATTCCGATAAATTCTATAACCCAAACACACAAATTCTATAACCTACAACAATAACACATGAGAAATTCCGCCCAGTGGGCATGGCTTTACATTGGTGATTCTCTACCTTATGGTCTCGTAATTATTTAACACTACAGTGCACTTTCTGGATAGGATGGTGGATCTTTTATTATATCTCACACTTCGACTCTCACAACCATCATCACGAAACTTTCCCCCAGACCGAGCATAACCCACTACCTCTGCAACTATCTAGCTACTCTCCCATGCAAACCACACATACTTAAATTACATGACATACACCACACTACAACATGGAATACAACACAATAAATAGTCACAACACTATCACTTTCAGCTTTCCCACTTCAATTAGTATTTATCCCAGTTTCACACGACACTGCCCCACTTTGTAGTTCTACTTTCCTACTATGAACTCTGGAGATATATGCACGTCTTCCTGTGCAATGCAAGCCAAGTGGCGTTGCGGGATAGACGGCTGACTCACCCTGCTTCTCTCTCAGAGTTTGAATCAAGCGTCACACGGAATCATATCACGCAAAGTAATATTAAGAACATATTCATCACACACGCGAGTTCTCAACTGATATCATGGACGAGTATTTCTCTTTATCCTTTGTCTCATACACAGATTCAGACTCACACAGTACTCACCACGTGGAAGTACTCATCTCTAATTTCAAATCCGGCACACGCCATTTCTTAAATATTTCAACTTATAGTACACACGCTAGTAATTCTGCTTAACTTAAGCACACGGAAGTACTTCAACTTATTGCTACACGTGGTTTCATTGTGACTGTTGGTCACTTCCGAAGATTACTACGAACCCATTAATATTACCTGCCTGACATTTAATTCTCCCCACAAAAGTTCCTGAAATAGAGAAATTATTATTTCAAACTACTCTTAAATATTCCATATGCACACCATGTCTCCACTCTTTTGTCTTTACGGAGCACAACTAAGACAGGTCTTAACAGCACAAGATCCAGCGGCAGAGCGCTGAAACATGTCCGTTCTTCAGGTGCTCTCACACCTCTATCGTAGTGGGGGAGCACCTTGCTACCGTATTGGTCAGCCACAGTTCAGGCGCTCAAAGCTCAGGTAAATTTCATCTCTTTGGTCCCACTAAAGGTGGCCAAAGGATCGTCTCAAAGATGATCATATATTCACATATACTATCTGTGGTTAGCAGACGACCATACATTCATTCTTTTCACAGATCTCACCAAACTGGATGTAGGGATTTATTTTGTGGGAGTGCACATGTGATCAATTAAATAAATAAATTGTCATTCTTTCCCACACTGGTATCCGGCTCCGCTGTATTAATTGAAATTGAGTTATTATTAGAAAAAAATGTGTTGTTCTGACAAAAATAATGAATTATGTTGTACCTATTTTCAATGTCGGGCGGTACTGTACCCTTTCAGTGTCTTTAAAAGATTTGTCCATTGCTTTCTTTCAGTTTAGTACTGCAACTTTTGAATTTTCGATGTAAGCATTCATTGAATTAAATTTGGGCAAAACCCACTTTGGAAATTGAAAATACAGTTTAATAACTGTATGACGGAGCAAGTTTAGGATCTCTTTGTACTTATTATCTTTTTTGTTGTCTACTGATCACTAAAAAAATAATGCATCCCACTGCTCCAACATACATTTGACAACAGAAAGAAATGAAAGCCAATGAGTCGGTGTTGGATCAAATATTCTACGTACTGTAAGCTGCGTGTATTTTTGAAACTGAACTAGCTGACACAGCGATTTGCAATTTAGTTTTAGGTAACATCTCTTACAACTTCTACAGAACGTCTAGGAAGTGCCTTGCAACCATCTTTAGCACACAAGTGAATTGAATGGGAAATGCATTTTGTTAATATGATTCCATGAAGGAACACTTTTAGTCAATTGGATACTGAACTGTTCATCCCCGCCATAGTATTTGCACCATTTGAGCCAAAACTAATGATGTTTTGTAATGGAATATTATATCATACTAAGGCTTGAGTAAGTTTCTTACATTAGTTGGCCGCAGTTGCCCCAATTGTAGACACTACCATTATTTCAGTAAACTGAAGAGTTTGCTCAACATTTGGCCTTCCATTCTGTCATAATAGCACACAACAATACAAACTTAACTGATGATGGTTGGAGTAGGGAGGATGTAAAACGTAGACTGGGAATGGCAAGAAACTCGTTTCTGATGAAGAGTACATCGAGTACAGATTTAAGTGTCAGGAAGTCCCTTCTGAAAGTATTTGTATGCAGTGTAGCCATGTATGCAAGTGAAATATGGACGATAAACAGTTTATACAAGAAGGCAATAGAAAAATGCTGAAGATTAGATGGGCAGAGGAGGTACTGAATAGAATTGGGGAAAACAGAAATTTGTGGTAAAACCCAACTAGAAGAAGGGATAGGTTGGTAGGACACATTCTGAGGCATCAAGGGATCACCAGTTTAGTACTGGAGGGAAGCGTGGGGGCTAAAAATGGTCGATGGAGACCAGGAATACATTAACCAGATTCAGAAGGATGTAGGTTGCAGTAGTTACTCGGAGATGAAGAGGCTTGCAGAGGATAGAGTAGCATGGAGAGGTGCATCAAACGAGTTTTTGGATTGAAGACCACAACACCAATAACCCATGTGCACAACGAACCTATCGGCGGCTTCCGCTAGACAGAGTCGCAGCGCATCAATCTGCCGTGGGCGTGGAACGCTTTCCTCCTACACAGCATTCTTTTGTGTGTGTGTGTGTGTGTGTGTGTGTGTGTGTGTTGTCGAAACTTCAGAACCAGCGGTGTTCCGGACTTCGTGGTTGCATGTTTGGCTTTGGTCACAGTGGCATCAATATCAGGGAATTCCACCTATTACCGGCACCGGCCGAAGATAGCCGATTTTCTCAAGCAGTAAGCCAGTGCATGCACGGTCTCAGTGCAGCCGATCTCAGTGCCCCAATGGACAGACTTCGAACGACAATCGGTGAAATTCAGTTGAGTTTGCTTTCTTCGGTCGAATCGGGCAACGTTCTCAGAAGCTAAATATAGCCTGTGAGAAACTTAGAAAGTTAGTGTAAGAAAGTAGTAGTTTGTGGCATTCTGAAGATTAAAATATCATAATAGGGACATAGCTCGGAATCTGTGGTTTGAAATCGCAAAATTGTTGGACATCACAAATAAGTAACGAGTCTGAAATTTAATAATTAACTGAATGTTACTCTACATTGCATTACACATATACTTTGCCTGTTTACTCATTTCAGCCCCATGCCTATATTTAATGCAACATAGGCAAAATCTGTATCAGAAATTTTAGTCCTAAATTATAATCTCAAGAAATGATTTGCTCAGAGACTGTTGTATTCATGAATGCCAAACTTCCAAGGTAGCAGGAAGCAAATCTCTTACTAATGAATAATTGTGGCTGTAATGGGTAGCTGCTGGCTTCTACGCTAGCCGCAGATGGCATCACAATGCGTGATGCCCAACAGCAACACATTGGCAACACAAAATGAAACTTGCAATAAACGTTTATTAAAAGCATTGACACAGAATGTAATACTCAAATTTGAGTGCCAACTTACGCACGGCACTGTAGCTGCTCTCCTAACGCTAATCTGTATAACACTGAAAGTGAATTAGATAATCTATAGAAGAAGTTTAGCATTGGTCTGTGTATCTAACAGTTTATAAATCTGGCTGTATCACTGCCGGCCGAAGTGGCCGCGCGGTTCTGGCGCTGCAGTCTGGAACCGCGAGACCGCTACGGTCGCAGGTTCGAATCCTGCCTCGGGCATGGATGTGTGTGATGTCCTTAGGTTAGTTAGGTTTAACTAGTTCTAAGTTCTAGGGGACTAATGACCTCAGCAGTTGAGTCCCATAGTGCTCAGAGCCATTTTTCTATCACTAGAAGATGACTCGTTTAAAGCGTCTGGCTACAACGAAAGCGGGTGTCGGTGGGTGATAACTTTGGACTAGAACTGTTGCTGGGTGAACTGACGAACCGCAACTGTGCAATTGTTCGAGTGTGTACAGTGCATCTCCATTTATCCGCCGCAGTCAGAATGATGTCCCTGTGCATTCATGATAGCTGCTGCCCTCTCGCGACGTGTGTATTGCAAAGCACAGGCATGACATGGAGAGCACAATGAGATTGTTAACAATAGCATCATGGTTATAACAAAAAATGGCATGATCTTTGAGAAAGGAATGGACAAATACTTACTGTCAGCCGTCTTGTGCTGCAGGTGTTTCATGCTAGTCATCTCAATACAAAGTGCAGATATCGAATGGTGACACTCACGCGATCGATTTATGAAAATTAAAATTGCTAGGGGGATGGAGGGCTGCGCTTGCACTTTATTGGCCGAAACGTCAGTGCCTAGGGACCCAACAGTGGCTTCCTGACAGCACAATGAAGTCCACACACGCACGCACACACACACACACACACACACACACACACACACACACACACACTCTAACGTCATGACATTGGCCACGGTTAGAGTTGGATGGGGAGGGAATTCCAGGAAAAGAGGGTGTGTGGGAGGGAATTCAAGGAACGGCATTGCGATTCCAGATATGCTGATGCTGACCTCAGCGATCTGGGCCAGAACTCTCCTTGATACTGTCCTCATAGCCACAAATTGAGTACCGAGTGGAACGAATATTTATAAACAGACTGCATCGGGATGTGAAGACAGAATGTCAAGAGTTTGATGAAACTACCGACTGTTGGAGTGAATTTTTCATATGATAATACGGTTGAACTTTAACTGTAAACTCTTAGATAGCGCAATATAGATTTTCGAGAATATACATCTGTTATTCTATGAACCACTTATTTCAAGTAGCAGAAAACTGAATCATGAACAGTACAATGAACTTTCGGACTTCATTCTGTTTTAGTTTGCGCCTAAAGCTATATACAATGCAGTTACAATTTTTCACATCTTTTATTGGCTCTTTAACGTTGTGTTTCGTCCTAAATTAGGCTGCGGGATGTGTAGAGCTCACTTTTTGCGGCAGCACGGCCACGCATGACAGATACTTTCAACATACCGCGCTGCCGCTAACGATAGTGCATCGAATTGCCATTTCAGATACTGTTGCTGGCGTCAGTACTGCAAATGGCTCTGCATGGCGGAGAGATTAATTGTGAAATGCTGTTTTTTTAATGGATCATGCATGCATTTGTCGGAGTAGGTGTTCTCCTATATGATATGAAAACAGGGATTTGGTGTTTATTTGGTTCAATAGGAATTATTGGACGGATATTCCTCTATCAGATCATAATTATGATGAATATGTGAGCAATGTACCGCATTTTTTTCAGAGAAAAATCAGCTAATGAAAAGAGCTAAGGTTATTTCATGTAAGACAATTCAAGAGTACACACAGCGGCAACGCGTCTATGGGGGTCTTACGAGGTTTCTTTGGTGAAGGGATAGTTGACTGACCACCTCGTTGTCCAGTTCTACGGCCATGAGTTTTGAATTTAGGGGATTATAGAAGATACACTCTGACAGCCCCCACACATTCGAAACATTTGAAGACAATAATCGGCTAATGACTTCATGAATTTCGGAAGCCTAAATTGGACTTGTGACTGAGAAGTTATTCAGTTGATGCCAGGCTGCTCTTACTGAAGAGGAAGATAATTTTGATCACCTGTTGTATGTAGAAGTAAGCTTAATTTAGTCGCATTGTTCAACTCAGGGATGACGCAGTGAGCAGATATGCGATAGCTGCGGGCATGTACTCGCACCGTACGTAGAAACCCTGTGCTTACCTTAGCGGAAACATTTTCTAACTGACAAGCGAGTGGTCAGAAACCTGTTTTCTTCTCATTGTTAGTTAGTTAGGAAAAAATTCTGTATGCACAGTTTTAGCAACCGACAGAAACTGAAACCGACAAAAAATTACGAAGTATGACTTCTTTGCGATTTTTCTGCTCTGAAACGGTCTTGTGCGCAGATGTGAATCCTAGCACTCTCCGATGTGGCAATTCCATTGGCTTGCGAGGCGAACGCTGAATGGCCAACTGGAAGCTGACGAAAGATAACTACACTACTGGCCATTAAAATTGCTACACCACGAAGATGACGTGCTACAGACGCGAAATTTAACCGACAGGAAGAAGATGCTGTGATATGCAAATGATTTTCTTTTCAGAGCATTCGCACAAGGCTGGCGCCGGTGGCGACACCTACAACGTGCTGACATGAGGAAAGTTTTCAACCGATTTCTCATACACAAACAGCAGCTGACCAGCATTGCCTGCTGAAACGTTGTCGTGATGCCTCGTGTAAGGAGGAGAAATGCGTACCATCACGTTTCCGACTTTGATAAAGGTCGGATTGTAGCCTATCGCGATTGCGGATTACCGTATCGCATCATTGCTGCTCGCGTTTGTGAAGATCCAATGACTGGTAGCAGAACATGGAATCGGTGGGTTCAGGAGGGTAATACGGAACGCCGTGCTGGATCCCAATGGCCTCGTATCACTAGCAGTCGAGATGACAGGCATCTTATCCGCATGGCTGTAACGGATCGTGCAGCCACGTCTCGATCCCTGAGTCAACAGATGGGGACGTTTGCAAGACAACAACCACCTGCACGAACAGTTCGACGACGTTTGCAGCAGCATGGACTATCAGCTCAGAGACCATGGCTGCGGTTACCCTTGACGCTGCATCACAGACAGGAGCGCCTGCGATGGTGTACTCAACGGCGAACCTAGGTGCACGAATGGCAAACCGTCATTTTTTCGAATGAATCCAGGTTCTGTTTACAGCATCATGATGGTCGCATCCGTGTTTGGCGACATCGCGGTGAACGCACATTGGAAGCGTGTATGCGTCATCGCCGTACTGGCGTATCTTCCGGCGTGATGGTATGGGGTGCCATTGGTTACACGTCTCGATCACCTCTTGTTCGCATTGACGGCACTTTGAACAGTGAACGTTACATTTCAGATGTGTTACAACCGTGGCTCTACCCTGCATTCGATCCCTGCGAATCCCTACATTTCAGCAGGATAATGCACGACCGCATGTGCAGGTCCTGTAGGGGCCTCTCTGGATACAGAAAATGTTGGACTGCTGCCCTGGCCAGCACATTCTCCAGATCTCTCACCAGCTGAAAACGTCTGGTCAATGGTGACCGAGCAACTGGCTCGTCACAATACGCCAGTCACTACTCTTGATGAACTGTGGTATCGTGTTGAAGCTGCAAGGGCAGCTGTACCTGTACACGCCATCCAAGCTCTGTTTGACTCAATGTCCAGGCGTATCAAGGCCGTTATTACGGCCAGAGGTGGTTGTTCTGGGTGCTGATTGCTTAGGATCTATGCACCCAAACTACGTGAAAATGTAATCACATGTCAGTTCTATTAATACATTTGTGCAATGAATACCCGTTTATCATTTTCATTTCTTCTTGGTGTAGCAATTTTAATGGCCAGTAGTGTATATAGTGAAGCGTAGTATTTTGTTGTGTATGTTACAGTATTTTAACTGAGTGTGTATTGTGTTTACTGAGGTAATGAATGGATACCAACCCATCATTTGCCTAAAGTGGAGCGAAAAATCGCCTAAAAACAACACTTCGACTATACAGTGTATCAGACGAATGGTCGTTAACCTGCCGCGCGGATTCGGTCCCATTCAGGATCACTTTCCTGTTTAGAAAGCTACCGTGCAGGGCGTTAGCTATACGAGCTTGTCGTGGGCGGATGCACTGTAACAGATATAAAAGCGAAGATCCGAAATCTCGCTGCGTGTTAGCTATACGAGCAGCCACAACTCGCCACCCTCTGCAGGAAATACATACTCGGCCCGGTGGGAGGCTCGACAATTCCTATATAGTTACTGAAGTCAGGGTACGATGCTTATTGACTATAAGTGTTAACTCGCTCTCTGGCTCGGGACTTTGACTTGCAACACTGTGTGACTGTATCTTGCTGTTCAAGAAGATCCTGGCCTTGTTTATCGGCTCTGATTTGATATCACATTACAAACATGACGTTCTCTCTCCACAGAGTTCTCAATCATCGACTTGACATCGATCTTGTATTTTCACACGCGAAGTGTCTCGCCCCAGCGATCTGCCTACATTTTCTAAGGCGATGATACAAAACCTACCTACAGATTCTCAGTCTTAAATGCAGTTTTGTTTGTAACGAGTGTGAGGTGTCCTATGCAGAATCGATCGTCGGAAGTGCTTTCGTTCGTTGGTGGCCATCACTCGGAGAAGGTAGCTCATCGCAGTTCCCGTACAGCACAAGCGATAAGATCAGGGCTGCCCGCACAGGGAGGGACGCAACAACGAATGGAACGGACCTGTGATCTAAACTGATGACTGGTTGACGCTGGCTGGCAACACATTTCCATACACAGAGCAATTTTGCAATGAAAAATTGCCAGTGCTGTATTTCGCTGGCTCTCATCTCTATCAGACAGGATCGTTTCGTGCCCATCTCAGACCTCCCTTCCTGCGCTTCCTACTGTCTCTTGCTCATTATCACATGTTTTAATGATTCACTTTTGTTTGTGCTCTTTTAACTGTAATACTTAATTTTCCTCAAAAATTCCAGTTTCTCACAAGAAAAGACTCCATATAATCAACATACTTAGTCCCCTTTACTGCCTAGATAGATGAAGAATAAAGGAAACTGAACTTTCATTGGAGTCTGGAACTGGATAGGCGTCGTTTTTTGTGATATACAACAAACAGCTCTTATACGATTAGCAGAGCTTGATATCCACTGCATCTATTACCGAACAGCCAATGAATCTTCTGTCGTAAGGTCGCCTATGGGGGTGTTGGTAGATCGTTTGAAATATCCATATATGTTTGTGTGTACCTTTAACAAATTTATCTTCGCCAAAACAGAATTCTACAATGTCAAACTCCTTGGACAGACCCTACACAAGTGGCCTTTACCACCAGCACTTGTAGCATGCACTGTGAAGCTGTAACTAGCGCCAACCTTTTCTTACCGCTCATTGCTCTCGCTGGTACGTGTTGGCATTTGCGAAGACGACAGACACCTACGTCGTTTACGTTCTTACACTTGTTTCTGATACTGTTTGTGTTAGTAATTGTTCTTACACTTTTAATGCAACGTCCCAACGACACTAAAGGCATGTCACCTAACGACACGTGACGATAGATAGTTTTGTAGTGGCAGCACGCGTTCGGTTAAGCACCAATGTTAAGACTGAAGTAGTTTGATATGATACTTTTTTTATTTGATACGTTAACTTATTTATCAATGAATTTAAGTACGCTTAATCCTAATATGTCAAGTTGTGCTTGTGCTTTTCCAACAACTGTGATGTTTTTGGCACATGAATAAACAATTAAATAAATAAAACAGTGGACTGTTGTCATTAACGGCAGAAGTGGTGACAAGGTCATGCTTAATATTCATATAATGGTCACCGGCCTCCTGCGTGACTTAATGTCGTAGGTTAAATGAAACCACTCTACCCATGCAGTGCCATATTCTGGGAACACTTCCCCAGTTACTTCCTGAAATTAGCATATAAAATTTTAAATCCATATGTTGGACAAGCCTCCATTTCATTCTGGTGACAACTGACATTAAGTGGAAATTTATAATGGCAACTCAGACGACAGACTGTTAACAGTTTCTTAGACAAATAATACAGAAAAAACTTACCTCCTTATCCCTCGAAATGAAATCACTTGCCAGCAAATGAAGTCTCAATCCGTTAGCCACACTGCACAACAGAGTTCTTTACTCAGAGAATACTTGAATTGACAGTTATCATCAGCCCCTATTGCCAGACTACCAAAAATTCTCTTATCAAAAAATAATTTCGTGGTCATATTGCAAATGTTCTGCTCTTTTTATAGAACGTACTGGCTATACCCGTTGGGTCGTTCCGTCTCTGAAAATATTTATATGTTATAGCTGACCCGGCAAACATTGTTTTGCCGTATAAATTATCTCTAGTCTATAAGAATAATGTATACATGTAACACAATGTATACGTCTAACCAAACAGCCGTTGTTAGTGGGAGCTCACGACACAAATAATAATAATTGCCGAAAACTGAGTAGGGAGTGAGAAAAGGCTTAGGGGGAAGCCCGGTAGTATCGGCCACTATTAGGTCTGGCGTTTATACCGTAGATCGCTCGGGTTTAACAATTGCAGCCGATACACGGCTCGTCCATGAGCATACAAACATAGCACCAATTTCGTGTCGAGACGTGTTCGCCAGCATTATGAATAAGGCCAAGCGCACACGCATCGATTTTTATCGTACGGAAAAATACTGTACGATTAAATTCTTATAGAGGAACAAAGGAGAGCATAGGAACTTCTTTGTTCCACTAAAAGAATTTGATCGTACGATACATTTCAGTACGATAAAAATCTGTGCGTGTACGCTAGGCCTAAATGTCAGTTTGGCGAATGACGCGTGCTACCTAGTTAAACTTCTTGGTCTAGTTACGTCGATTCAGAGAGGGATATTCGAGTCGTTGCTTTTGGTACGTTTTCTTCAGTTACCTATCTATTGAATAGTGAAAGACTATCACCGGTAGACACCTGGCGGGGATAACTGATCAAGTGATAATTGATCAGTTATCGACCGGGGTTGAAAATTATTAAATTACTAAAATCGCTATTAAAAATAGGGGTTGCTGGTAGAAGGGTGACAATTTAGCGTTGTGCGTATTTTTTAATGCCATATCATAAAAAAATAAAAATATAAAGTTCTGTCCAAAAACAAGAAAAATTTTTTTGGCGTGGACCACCCTTATCATTTACAGGTATGAAAAATAGATTACGACCGATTCTCAGACCTAACGAATATAAATGTAAAATTTCATCAGAATCGATCTAGCCGTTTCGGAGGAGTATGACAACTAACACCATGACACGAGATTTTTACATATAAGAAAAATATATTCTCGTAAGTGCTGAAGAGAAACAAACTTTTCCTCGTATAATCGCATTTCCTAAAAACTTAACTTGCTTTTGCGAATCACCGCTTCAGTCTCGAGGTATAATGTATGATACATCCAGGTTTCTATTTCGTCTTTTTTTTTTTTTTTTTTTTTTTTCCGCGGGCCCGTACGCAGCTGAGTTTTATAGCCTGTAGAGTTATGTAAGATAGACATCAAAATAATTGCCGAAACTCACTAGTTCGTCGTTCTGTAAACCGTCAGGAGGTGGTAACACTCATTGGAAATTTTGAATTCTTCAATTGCACGGCATGTCTCAGTGAAACAAAGTTGTTTTATACGAAGTTTGCATTTTTACCTGTCTTGAGACTACAGTAAATGTAAGAAATATGTTTAATGTTTAGGACCCGTTTTTATAGTAAATGAACTTCAAACTGTATAGTTGTATCGATAATTGTTCTTTTTAAGCCACATATGTGATAAAATCCATGAAAGATTCATTATGGTTTAAAAAATGCGTTCGGGTCATCCACTGCTAACTTCAGCCTGGACTCTCGATGACTGTAGTAGAATTGTCTTCAGTGATGAATTCTGCCTCGAACTGAGGCCCGATGACCAGCGATCACGTGTCTGGAGACGCGCAAGGCAGCGGTGGGATACCAGCCTGACCATCGCCAGCCATAAGGCCCGAAAGTCAGGAGTGGTGATCTAGGGTGCCATTTGTTTTCATAGCAGTACGCTTTTTGTTGTTATCCATGGTACCCTTACAGAGGTACGTCGACGGCATTTCACGCCCCGCTTTGTTGCCCATCATGTGAAGCCATCCTGGCCTTACATTTTTGTAAGTAATTCCCGCCCGCACATGGCGAGAGTTCCTTATGCTTGTCTTCGTGCTTGCCAAATCCTTCCTTGGCCAGCAGCGTCGCCGGATGTCTCCCCAACTGAGAACGTCTGGAGCATTATGGCAGGGCCCTTAGATTTTGACGATCTAACGCTCCAATTGGACAGAATGTGGCACGATATCCGTCAGGAGGATATCCAACAACTCAAGCCAATCAAAGACAAGCCGAATAATTCCTTGCATAAGGATCAGAGGTGGATCAACGCGTTATTGACTTGCTCAATTTGTGAAGCCCTTTCTCTTGAATAAATTATTCAATTTATCTGAAATTGTAATGATTTGTTTGTTCGTACATACACACTGTGGTGTCACCGCCAGACACCACACTTGCTAGGTGGTAGTTTAAATCGGCCGCGGTCCATTTAGTACATGTCGGACCCGCGTGTCGCCACTGTGTGATCGCAGACCTAGTGCCACCACAAGGCAGGTCTCGAGATACGAACAAGCACTCGCCCCAGTTGTACGACGACATTGCTTGCGACAATACGGACGAAGCCTTCCTCTCATTTGCCGAGAGACAGTTAGAATAGCCTTCTGCTAAGTCCATGGCTACGACCTAGCAAGGCGCCAATTGTAACAGTGCATGTTTCTTACGAGTCGCATTTGTATAGTCAAGAGAGATGTATCACAAGGATCATTAAAGTTAAGTATAAAGCAGCTACGTACTTTTCTTGCTACCATTCAATAGTTATCCTATTCCAGACTTGACGCCAGTCGGCGTGTGTGTACGCGTGCCCTTCTTTCGGCTACCCCAAGTGGCGTAACAGTCTTGTTACGTCACTACAGATTGGCGACGAGGCTTCAAGGAAACGTGTTTTTTCTGATTGCTCTGATTTATTTGTGTCATGGCTTCGCCACATTCTCCAGATGTACTGTCCGAATTTTATCGCTTGCAGAATCAGCAGACGCAGGCGTTATTGGATGCCCTTGGACAGCTCGTCCAGGGTCACCGTGCCATTCAAACCGATGCGGCCGCCGCCGCTTCACCGGTCCCGCAGCCACGACCTGCCATTGCACCACCGTTTCGCAGTTTTAATGAAACCCACGAGACTTGGCAGGAATGGTCCCGCCAGTTCGCCTTCCATCTCGCCGCCTACAGAATTCAAGGTAATGAGCGGCAGCCGTTTTTGCTTTCTTGTGTCGGTGTGTCCACCTACCGTGTGATAGTGAAATTGTTTCCCCGATGCGACGTAGCAACTCTGTCCTACGAGGAAATTTTGTCTGCTTTAGATGCCTATTTCAAAGAAACAGTTAATGTGGTTGCAAAACGGTATACGTTTTTTCGTACAAAACGTACGGCCGGTCAAACTAATAGGGAGTGGGTAGCAACATTGCAAGGACTTACTAGGGACTGTGCCTTTGACTGTGACTGTGGCCTTTCTTATTCAGATACCATGGTACGTGATGCTATTGCACAGAACGTTTCTGATGTTTGCATACGGGAGCACATTTTGAAACTAGTTAATCCCTCCCTTCAACAAGTGATAGACATATTAGATAGACAAGACACACTTGACTGTGCTCAGGAATCTTTTGAAACTTCGCCAGCAGTGTGTAACATTAACCGGCCCGCCGGGCGAGCTGCGCGGCCCGGTCAACTGCCCTCGCGCAAACAAACGCAGCTGCCGCCGCGCTCTAAGCCACGTGTGCCGCGCCAGCCCACAAATGCTGTGAAATCATGCCCGCGGTGTGCTACTAGACATTCGCGTGAACATTGCCCGTCACGCCAAGCTATTTGCTTTTTCTCTAATAGGAAAGGACATGTTCAACGTGTTTGCCAGAAAAAGCTCCGATCAGACAATCACAATCATTCCAGGCCCTTTGCTTCGCGCCGGAATCGAACCAAGGACACTCAGGATCGTGGACTTTCGCCCATGGACATTCATGTAGTTAATTCCGATTCGTCCAGTGCCACTTTATCTAACAGTGACTGTGTTCGTCCCACAAAAACTGTGCGTCGACGTCGCCGGAAATCACGTCAATTAGCAAGTGATTCTGTACCAGTGTCTGTTCAACTTGCCCAAAAATGTCGCTCTTGTCGTCAGCAGGACAATAAACTTTTTGTGGACTTAGACTTTGAAGGCAAAATGATACCATTCCAGCTCGATACCGGAGCTGCAGTTTCATTGCTCAATCACGACATGTACAAACAACTGGGCGCACCTCCGTTGCGTGCCGCAAATGTTAAGCTAACCACATATTCCGGACAGAAAATTCCTGTGTTAGGACAGTGCAGCCTTCTTGCAACATACAAGGGTCAAACGAAACTTGTGTCGGTTTACGTTCTTCGTTCTTCTACTGCAGTGAACTTGTTTGGCTTAGATTTATTTCAGTTGTTTAACATGTCTATTGTAAATCAGGTGCTATCAGTGAATCAAACTGTACCTACGGACAGTGTTTCTAGTGTATGTGAAGAATTTGCAGACATTATTGCACCGGGCTTAGGTTGCGCTAAAAACTGTGAAGCACACTTGGAACTGAAGGTCAACGCGGAACCGAAATTTTTCAGAGCGCGCAATGTTCCTCACGCATTGCGTCGTAGGTCGCAAGAACATTGAACAATGTAGAATCACAAGGTGTGAGTGAATGTGCGCAATGCCTCTTCTCTTTCAGCTCCGCTTCATCGCGTACGCCGTACAGGTGTTCCGTTCGTCTGGACGACGGAATGCGACCGCGCCTTTCGCCAGTTGAAATCGGCGTTGCTTTCTAATACTTGCCTCACGCCTTTCGATCCCCAGAAACCCCTTTTGTTGACGGTAGATGCATCGGATTTCGGGATCGGTGCTGTCCTTACGCACAAAGTTGGCTCGCATGATCGCCCTATTGCCTTTGCGTCCAAATTGCTCTCGTCTGCGCAAAGAAATTACTCGCAGATAGAGAAAGAAGCTTTGGCTCTCGTGTTTGGTGTTACTAAGTTCCATGATTTCTTGTATGGTCGTCATTTTACCATCATCACAGCCACAAACCTTTGACGTCGCTTTTTCATCCGAACAAGCCTGTACCTCCACGTACAGCGCAGAAATTCATTCGCTGGTCTATTTTCCTCTCGCAGTACCGCTACGATATCTTGTATCGGTCCACTGCTAAGCACGGAAACGCCGATGCGTTGTCCCGTTTGCCTGTTGCTGAGGATAAAGCATTCGATTCTTCCGAACTTGCTTGCCTGTTCATTGATTCGGAAACCGATGAAGTGGTCGAATCGTTTCCGATTGATTTTCGTCGTGTAGCTACAGCCACAGCTGCTGACCCTGTCCTTGCTACTGTTTTGCGTTTTGTTGCTACGCAATGGCCTTTGTCAAAGTCTCGGATCGAGGATCCGTTGGTTCGCCGATTTTTTGCTCACAAGGAGAGACTTTTTGTTCGACGTGGTGTTTTGTTGTTGCGTTCTGATAATGATCAGTCCCGAGTCGTGGTCCCACGTTCATTACAGTCCTCTGTCTTACGACTTCTTCACCAAGGACATTGGGGTATAGTGTGAACGAAACAACTTGCTCGTCAGCACTGTACTTGGTTCGGAATCGATGCTGCGATTACGAATATGTGTTCTTCTTGCATGGCGTGTGCCGAACAACAATCCGCACCGCCGCGGAAAGTCTTTGCATGGCCGAAAGCCACTTCCCCTTGGCAACGCTTGCACATTGATTTTGCTGGTCCATTCTGGAATGCTCGATTTTTGGTTCTGGTCGACGCCTTCAGTAATTTTCCTTTTGTTGTCCGGATGTCTTCCACGACGTCCTCCGCCACCATCCAAGCGTTGTCTGCTATCTTTTGCATTGAAGGTCTTCCGCAGACTATTGTTTCCGACAATGGCCCACAGTTCATGTCCGCAGAATTTCAGTCATTCTGCCAGGCCAATGGTATTCAACATCTGACATCCGCGCCGTTTTCGCCTCAGTCAAACGGTGCCGCTGAACGATTGGTCCGGACTTTCAAGTCACAGATGTTAAAGTTGAAAGAGTCGCATTCTCGGGAGGACGCGTTGTTGCTCTTTTTGTCTTCGTATCGCTCTCAGCCCCGAGATGGTCGCTCGCCGGCTGAGTTGCTCCATGGTCGTCCTCATCGCACCTTGATGTCTTTGCTGCATTCGCCGCATCAGGTTCCTGTGCAGCGGCAGACTCCTGCTTTTGCTCCTGGCGACGTTGTATTTTATCGCACCTATCGAGGTTCACGGCGTTGGCTCGCAGGGTGCATTCTTCGCTGCCTCGGCCGCGCGATGTATTTGGTTTTGGGGGCCTCTGGTGAGGTGCGTCGGCATCTCAATCAGCTGCGCCTCTGTCGTCGCACGGGTTCTGCCGCTTCCCGTCTGCTTTCAGCGACGGTGCCGTCCGGTCAGCGCCCTGGGGACCCATCTACTGGCTCGCCTCATCCCCAGGTGTTACCGACGATGCCTTCCATTTTGCCCCATGGCGATGCGCCGCCGCAGCAGCCACCGCCGCCGCCGCCGCCGCCGCAGCCGCCGGTCCTCCGGCCGGCGCCGCCCGCATTCGACGCTTCGCTGCAGCCGCCAAGCGCCTCCCAGAGTCACGGGCCGCCGATCGCTTCCCGTGACCAGCTGTCTTCCGCCATGGAACTCCCGCCCGCTCCGGACCACATGACGTCATCGCGCGTCGGCTACCTCGACGCAATGGAGGTCGACCCTTCGGCCCCTCCTGTCTCTTTACGGGCGCATACACCGCATGTTGACGTGCACCCTGGACTAGGTTTTCAGGCGTTTCCTAGCTCCCCTCGGACCGAATGGCCTGGTGCGGGTGGCACAGCCTCGCCTGTTGTTAGGCTCCCCACCTCATCGCATACGTCAACATGGGGTCCTCCCCACGGCGGGCGGAAGCCTTATCTCACGACCGTTCGCCGATTTGCGGGGGAGGAATGTGGTGTCACCGCCAGACACCACACTTGCTAGGTGGTAGTTTAAATCGGCCGCGGTCCATTTAGTACATGTCGGACCCGCGTGTCGCCACTGTGTGATCGCAGACCTAGCGCCACCACAAGGCAGGTCTCGAGATACGAACAAGCACTCGCCCCAGTTGTACGACGACATTGCTTGCGACAATACGGACGAAGCCTTCCTCTCATTTGCCGAGAGACAGTTAGAATAGCCTTCTGCTAAGTCCATGTCTACGACCTAGCAAGGCGCCAATTGTAACAGTGCATGTATCTTACGAGTCGCATTTGTATAGTCAAGAGAGATGTATCACAAGGATCATTAAAGTTAAGTATAAAGCAGCTACGTACTTTTCTTGCTACCATTCAATAGTTATCCTGTTCCAGACTTGACGCCAGTCGGCGTGTGTGTACGCGTGCCCTTCTTGCGGCTACCTCAAGTGGCGTAACAGTCTTGTTATGTCACTACATACACCACAT
Organism: Schistocerca piceifrons; assembly: GCF_021461385.2. Classification (NCBI taxonomy): domain Eukaryota; kingdom Metazoa; phylum Arthropoda; class Insecta; order Orthoptera; family Acrididae; genus Schistocerca; species Schistocerca piceifrons. The sequence goes on along the minus strand of NC_060149.1, from coordinate 527,784,290 downwards.
CTTCTGATTTCCGTCCCATTCATGTAATTCCTTCGTGGTGCGGTTGTTTTTTGTTTGTTGTTTGTATCTTAGATTTTGTATCACATATAAACTGTCACGCCTAGTAAATAAAAATGGTGTCTAGAAAGATGTATCAAAGATGATTCCTAGACATCGTCTTGGCTTACAATGTGTAACAGTTCATATGTGACGTATTAGGACAGAGAAAGAAGCCTGTGACAACTGGAGCCAGTGCCACATGTTACTCTAAAGTCATAACACAATACACACATGCGATATTAATACCTTTGAAAGATGCTGTGAAAATAAACCAAAAAAGTGCTGCTAACAGTAAAACTGTTGTTTCATTTGACATCACTAACGGCTACGCTAAAATATAACCTAAAATGTTCGCATCTGAAGAGAAAATTTTCATTTCGAGACTGGTTAGTTGCAAATAGTCAGTATTCAGGAATACGATAGGAACGATCATTCGAAGTAAAAAAGCCTAGTAAAAGTGGGCTCTAAAAAGCATACCCATGAGTTATGAGCACTTCTTCATGTTCGATAAAGTGAAACAAATCTTTGCTACTGTATGCTCTTTGGTTTCCATTGGGAGGCGGTAGTATGGACCAAAATAAGAAAAAATTGCTTAGTAAACATGGGCTCTGAAGTAGATACCTTAAGAGCTATGAGGACTTGCTCGGTATGTGGTGTCTTTTACGGTACCGAAGATGAACAAGTGTTGATAGCTCTTAAGGTATGCATTTTGTACCCCATATCTACTGGAAATTTTTTTCTTGTGTTGGTCCATGCTATCACGTCTCAAAATGTGGAAAGCAAAGAGCTTTGCATTAGAAGATATTTGTTTCACAGTATCAGAGATGAAGTAGTGCACCTATCTGGTTGATATGCATTTTAGAGCCCAGGTTTACTAGAATATTTTGCTTCGAATGTTCGTTCCTTCCATGTTTCTGAATATTGGCCATTCCTCCATGACGACCCTGTACAGTTAAAGCTTGCTTACGTGATACACTATTTTTGTTGTATTGCATTTGCCTAATAAATATGTTTATCTACAGTTACTATACTTTCTAAAATTGAAAGCTGTTTTTCTGGGTGGAAATGAGTATCAATTTTTTTTTCCTTTTTTTGAATTAATTATTCACAGCGATGTTAATAAATCCTGTGGGACACCTTAATGATTATAATTCTTTGGTTTTTTAATGATGTTGTCTTCTCCAACTGTTGTTGGTGTCAAACATAAATAGGTGGTAGGAAGAGAACCCTCTGTCACCGAAAATGGTTGCTGTTACGAGGTGGGTTGCACGCAGGAACTGCACAGCCTTGTCACACGGCCGAATAAGGTTAGACAACACTACAGGAAAATGATGGTAACAGAGATTGGCAAAAGTTTACAATAAGTTATTAAAAGAATTATTGCACTGCGAAAGGTAAGCATGAACATAATTGGATTCTCCGCAAATTATTTCAAGCAGTTGGTTCACGAGTCCACTCGAAAAGTAAACGGTTGTGGAAACACACTTGATCTCTTAGCAACAAATAATCCTGAGCTAAAAACGAGCAAGGAAACGGACACAGGGATTAGTGAACACAAGGTTGTTGTAGCGAGACTGAATACCGTAACTACCTACCCTCAAAAAATAAACTAAAAAAATACCTATTCAAAAACGCAGATAAAAATTTGCTTGACGTGTTCCTGAGAAACAATCTCCACTCCTTCCAAATTAACAATGTAAGTGTAGACCAGATGTGGCTTGAATTTAAAGAAATAGTATTGAAAGAAATTGAGAGAGCTATACCAAATAAATTAACAAACTACTGATCTGTTCCCCTTGGCACACAAAATATGTCGGAGCACTGTTGCACAAACAACAAAAAAGCATGCCAAATTTCAACGAACGCAAAATCCACAAGATTGGCGTCCTTTTCAGAAGCTCGAAAGTTAGCACGGACTTCAATCCGAGATGTTTATAATAGTTTCCACAACGGTACTTTTTCTCAAAACCTGGCAGAAAATCCAAAGCGATTCTGGCCGTATGTAAAGTATGCTAGCGGCAAGACACAATCAATGCCTTCTATGAGCTATAGCAATGGAAATACTATCGATGCAATGCTGCTAAATTAGAGTTACTAAACACAGATTTCTGAAGTGCCTTCACCAATGAAGAAGAAGTAAATATTCCAGAATTCGAATCAAGAACAGCTGCCAACATGAATAACTTTGAAGTAGATATTCTCGGAGTTGTGAAGCAACTTAAATCCCTTAACAAAAGCAAGTCTTCCAGATCAGATTGTATATCAGTTATGTTTGTTTCAGAGTATACTGACACTGTAGCTCTATACTTAACAATCATATAAAACTGCTGTCTCGACGAGAGATCCGTACTCAAATACTGGAAAGTTGCACAGGTCACACCAGTACTCAAGAAAGGCAGTCCTTCTGCCGGTAGATCCACCTTCGGACGTAGAACAAATCTCTGGACGTAACGCACAGTGGAGCTACAATTGAACCCTATCCCGGACGTAGTGTATTCTGGATCCACCTCTGAACATCGCTCCAGACATAACGTCTGACGGATCAACATTCATACTGATCCCAAACGTGGCGTACTGTGTATCCGCCTCTGAACATCGCTAAGGATATAACGTGGGGCGGATCAACACTCGGCCACTAAGTCGGGTCTACTCTGGGTCATAGGAACCATGTGCGACACATGCACAGACACAAACATACAGAAAACAGAGAAAATGCACTGCAACTGTACAATATGTCATTGGAATTGACTGGATACACTGCTATACTATACTGCCCGACGAGAAAAAGAATGCATTTGCCGGTTCTAGGCGCTCAGTCCGGAACCGCGCGACTGCTACGGTCACAGGTTCGAATCCTGCCTCGGGCATGGATGTGTGTGATGTCCTTAGGTTAATTAGGTTTAAGTAGTTCTAAGTTCTAGGGGACTGATGATCACAGATGTTAAGTCCCATAGTGCTCAGAGCCATTTGAACCTTTTGAATGCATTTGCACTAGGTGTTTGCAACTGAACTTCATTTACAAGCAATTTTGTAATATGTGACGAGAAGTGATGTCATGATCACATGGCCAGAAGTGACATAAAATTGATTTAATTACGAAAATTGATGGAAAATACGTTCAAATTGAGGGCAAATACGCCAAAATGCGGAGAAATTGAGGGAGAATGAGGGAGTACTTGCATGTGATCTCCCTGGTGCAGAAAAGTTCTTGTACATGGGAACGAGTATGTGACAGCAAGAGGAAAACGAGAAAAAGTTAACGTGGAAGCACTGGGAATCAGGGAGTCACTTTTCGTCGACAGCGATAAGGAACTTGGAACAGACTGTTTAACATGAATGATCACCAAATGTAAAGTAACAAATTTATATATGTCGAGTCACAAGCCAAAGTGTGGGCCCAAAGTTGTTGGCAACCACCTTATAGATTTTTATAAAGTGTGCTTACCTATTGAGCTTTGTGTTACCAGATGGGGACTACAATACAGAACTAAAGAATGGATCACATATTTGACCCTGTGTGAGACTGTTTAGCTGTTTTAAGCCCTCATAAACAGTATTTACAATGATCTTCTCTGTATTAATAAAATTTTTTCGGGCTTCCAGCCGCGACAGGTGGTTAAAATCCCACGGGATTTTAACCATCTGACGCGGCTGGAAACCCGAGAAAATTTTCTTAATTCATATCGCCGCGAAACCATGCATTGATACATCTTCTCTGTACTTTGCTCCAGTCCCAACCATACGCTGTCAGCTAAGAAATACCTTTCAGAACAGCTGCTGAATGTTTTTTTTTAACATCATTCTACTGTATGTCTATTCAGGTAATAGTGATACATACAAGTTGACCGCTGTCTTTGATGCTTTCCTGGAAAACAGAACCATCTGCCTCTAAATTGACATAGATCTGCATTTAAGGATGATAGAAAGTAAATGGAGTGACCGGCTGAAAGAGGTTGTAACGAGGTATGATTTAATGGTAGACTGATGATGCATTCTAGAGAGAGGGAGATGTTGCTGCAGGTCTTTATCATACATTTAACCTTTTTTCCGTTGTTCTCTATGGATGCATTAGTTGTGTTGTATAACTTGCGATCGACTTGTATACAACTGCGTGTTCTGTTTGTGACTTACAGTGCTATCTGCCTGCAATCGTTAACAGCAAACGTCTCCATACCTCAGTCAGCAGACGACTTCCAACGCATGTATGGTGATTCATGTCCATCGATGGAAAACTTATTTAGCCGGCCGCGGTGGCTAGCGGTTCTAGGCGTTTCAATCCGGTACCGCGCGACTGCTACGGTCGCAGGTTTGAATCTTGCCTCGGGCATGGATGTGTGTGATGTCCTTAGGTTGGTTAGGTTTAGGTAGTTCTAAGTCTAGGGGACTGATGACCTCAGATGTTAAGTCCCATAGTGCTCAGAGCCATTTGAACCATTTTTTTAAAACTTATTTCAGCACCCTCTTGTAGATGACCGAAGATGTATGCAAAGTACTCCCTTTCTCTGCCACACCTTGTGCATAAATAGAGTCTTCAGTTTCATGACTGCAGTGATTCTAAGTTAGTGACAGATGTTTGTTAGGTACTGGAAACCCTATGTATACATTTGCTTGACAGTTGTCCTGTTTACGGAGTTAATACAGCAAGCTGTGTAATTTCATACGTCAAACACCACTGCTATGCGTTTTTCTGTTTACTTGTAAGAGGCACTTTTTCGTTGGTGACGATCATTTTATAGGACTTACGTAGGCATAATATGATTTCTGTACCATAATCGGATGTTAACAGTGGGTGCTACATACCTCCAGAAAGCTATATTGTGCATGTATCACAAAGAATCCATCTTTTTATTTGGTGTAGAACGAAGTAGCTTTATCATCTTAAAGTTTGTCACTGTAATGAGTGGGATATTAAACTTTAAGAGTGGATGTATGACAGATGTAGGACATATATGTCCTGCATTAGAGAATTAAGAGCATTGCACTCCGCATGACTAATATTTTGGAAACCATGTGGCTTTAACATTATAGCGTGCTTAAATGCAGAACCATTTTGCCTTAGAAGTGCGTGTGTTTATGTTCTACAATCATTTCTCTCTTGCCGAAACTGACCCCAGACACTAGAACAGTACTTTGGAATTGACAACACGGTTGGTTTTTGATTTACGTAAAATGCTTCGAACTCCGTCTGTCTCGAGCTCCATCATCCATAAACCAAATGTTACTTCTTGACCATCTGTTATATCATAACAACACTGTCGTATCTACTATACACCAACAAGAGGCGCTAACCTTCTCGACATGCGTGTACCTGGAAAGATCTTGTGCACTTGGATGGGTGCCATAAGATTGGTGTGGAAAAGTCTTCGCTGAATAGCAGCTACGGGCTCAGCTCTCTCCGTTCCTTCATGAGACATGTAATGTAGTGGGTATAGTACCCTCCTACTTCTGGTCAGTTGCGTATTGAACGGCGACAGTGTTGCAGGGAGGGTTGGTCAAAGACTTTGTGGGTAGATCTTTCAATCTGCAACTTTACCTTGTGAATGCGAGGATACTCTGTGACTCCCATCCACATAGGGAAAGATGGGAAATTGTAATCATAAGTTCCGCACTATGATCAAAGTGATAGAAATATGTACACAGCCTGACTGAATCAGCACAGGACGCTGTCTGGTATACTTTAGTGTACAAGTTCAAGAATTAACCATGAATGGACATACTACACAGTCATCCACCTACATTTGCAATCTAGTTTATGGTACATGCAGAGTAGTGGACAGACAGTTTAGCGATGATACAGGCAATCTTGTATTTTAATAACCGTTTAAATTTTGTCGATTTGTTTGCGCTCTCTGTAGATTAGTTCAGACGTTCTTAGCAAAACAGTTTTTAGCATGGATAGGGACTGCAACTGCTGTGTTCGGATGCAGGCTGAGTTGGCATCCCTTCGCTCCCAGCTTCAGGCAGTGTTGGCTTCGGTCACACAGCTTGAGGCTGTTGCCAATGGGCATCACTGTGGGGGTCGGGATGGGGGTTTGTCGGGGACGGCCAGCTCGTCCCACGCATCCCCTGATCGAACTACGACTGTGGTTGCCCGGGATACTGCCCGCATTGAGGCTGATCCCTCACCTGTGGTAGAGTGGGAGGTCGTTTCAAGGTGTGGCAGGGGGCGAAAGACATTCCGGAGGGCTGAACGGAAAGCCTCTCCAGTTTGCCTGACGAACCGGTTTCAGGCTCTGTCTCAGGCTGATACTGATCTTCGGCCTGACATGGCTGCTTGTCCTGTTCCAGAGGTTGCCCCTCAGTCTGCAAGATCCGGGCAGTCGCAGAGGGTGGGCTTACTGGTAGTTGGGAGGTCCAACGTCAGGCGCGTAATGGGGCCCCTTAGGGAAATGGCAGCAAGAGAGGGGAAGAAAACCAATGTGCACTCCGTGTGCATACCGGGGGGAGTCATTCCAGATGTGGAAAGGGTCCTTCCGGATGCCATGAAGGGTACAGGGTGCACCCATCTGCAAGTGGTCGCTCATGTCGGCACCAATGATGTGTGTCGCTATGGATCGGAGGAAATCCTCTCTGGCTTCCGGCGGCTATCTGATTTGGTGAAGACTGCCAGTCTCGCTAGCGGGATGAAAGCAGAGCTCACCATCTGCAGCATCGTCGACAGGACTGACTGCGGACCTTTGGTACAGAGCCGAGTGGAGGGTCTGAATCAGAGGCTGAGACGGTTCTGCGACCGTGTGGGCTGCAGATTCCTCGACTTGCGCCATAGGGTGGTGGGGTTTCGGGTTCCGCTGGATAGGTCAGGAGTCCACTACACGCAACAAGCGGCTACACGGGTAGCAGGGGTTGTGTGGCGTGGGCTGGGCGGTTTTTTAGGTTAGATGGCCTTGGGCAAGTACAGAATGGGCAACGGGTGCGGGGCAAAGTCACGACATGCGGGGACCAAGCAGCAATCGGTATTGTAATTGTCAACTGTCGAAGCTGCGTTGGTAAAGTACCGGAACTTCAAGCGCTGATAGAAAGCACCGAAGCTGAAATCGTTATAGGTACAGAAAGCTGGCTTAAGCCAGAGATAAATTCTGCCGAAATTTTTACAAAGGTACAGACGGTGTTTAGAAAGGATAGATTGCATGCAACCGGTGGTGGAGTGTTCATCGCTGTTAGTAGTAGTTTATCCTGTAGTGAAGTAGAAGTGGATAGTTCCTGTGAATTATTATGGGTGGAGGTTACACTAAACAACCGAACTAGGTTAATAATTGGCTCCTTTTACCGACCTCCCGACTCAGCAGCATTAGTGGCAGAACAACTGAGAGAAAATTTGGAATACATTTCACATAAATTTTCTCAGCATGTTATAGTCTTAGGTGGAGATTTCAATTTACCAGATATAGACTGGGACACTCAGATGTTTAGGACGGGTGGTAGGGACAGAGCATCGAGTGACATTATACTGAGTGCACTATCTGAAAATTACCTCGAGCAATTAAACAGAGAACCGACTCGTGGAGATAACATATTGGACCTACTGATAACAAACAGACCCGAACTTTTCGAATCTGTATGTACAGAACAGGGAATCAGTGATCATAAGGCCGTTGCAGCATCCCTGAGTATGGAAGTTAATAGGAATATAAAAAAAGGGAGGAAGGTTTATCTGTTTAGCAAGAGTAATAGAAGGCAGATTTCAGACTACCTAACAGATCAAAACGAAAATTTCTGTTCCGACACTGACAATGTTGAGTGTTTATGGAAAAAGTTCAAGGCAATCGTAAAATGCGTTTTAGACAGGTACGTGCCGAGTAAAACTGTGAGGGACGGGAAAAACCCACCGTGGTACAACAACAAAGTTAGGAAACTACTGCGAAAGCAAAGAGAGTTCCACTCCAAGTTTAAACGCAGCCAAAACCTCTCAGACAAACAGAAGCTAAACGATGTCAAAGTTAGCGTAAGGAGGGCTATGCGTGAAGCGTTCATTGAATTCGAAAGTAAAATTCTATGTACCGACTTGACAGAAAATCCTAGGAAGTTCTGGTCTTACGTTAAATCAGTAAGTGGCTCGAAACAGCATATCCAGACACTACGGGATGATGATGGCATTGAAACAGAGGATGACACGCGTAAAGCTGAAATACTAAACACCTTTTTCCAAAGCTGTTTCACAGAGGAAGACCGCACTGCAGTTCCTTCTCTAAATCCTCACACAAACGAAAAAATGGCTGACATCGAAATAAGTGTCCAAGGAATAGAAAAGCAACTGGAATCACTCAATAGAGGAAAGTCCACTGGACCTGACGGGATACCAATTCGATTCTACACAGAGTACGCGAAAGAACTTGCCCCCCTTCTAACAGCCGTGTACCGCAAGTCTCTAGAGGAACGGAGGGTTCCAAATGATTGGAAAAGAGCACAGATAGTCCCAGTCTTCAAGAAGGGTCGTCGAGCAGATGCGCAAAACTATAGACCTATATCTCTTACGTCGATCTCTTGTAGAATTTTAGAACATGTTTTTTGCTCGCGTATCATGTCATTTCTGGAAACCCAGAATCTACTATGTAGGAATCAACATGGATTCCGGAAACAGCGATCGTGTGAGACCCAACTCGCCTTATTTGTTCATGAGACCCAGAAAATATTAGATACAGGCTCCCAGGTAGATGCTATTTTTCTTGACTTCCGGAAGGCGTTCGATACAGTTCCGCACTGTCGCCTGATAAACAAAGTAAGAGCCTACGGAATATCAGACCAGCTGTGTGGCTGGATTGAAGAGTTTTTAGCAAACAGAACACAGCATGTTGTTATCAATGGAGAGACGTCTACAGACGTTAAAGTAACCTCTGGCGTGCCACAGGGGAGTGTTATGGGACCATTGCTTTTCACAATATATATAAATGACTTAGTAGATAGTGTCGGAAGTTCCATGCGGCTTTTCGCGGATGATGCTGTAGTATACAGAGAAGTTGCTGCATTAGAAAATTGTAGCGAAATACAGGAAGATCTGCAGCGGATAGGCACTTGGTGCAGGGAGTGGCAACTGACCCTTAACATAGACAAATGTAATGTATTGCGAATACATAGAAAGAAGGATCCTTTATTGTATGATTATATGATAGCGGAACAAACACTGGTAGCAGTTACTTCTGTAAAATATCTGGGAGTATGCGTACGGAACGATTTGAAGTGTAATGATCATATAAAACTAATTGTTGGTAAGGCGGGTACCAGGTTGAGATTCATTGGGAGAGTCCTTAGAAAATGTAGTCCATCAACAAAGGAGGTGGCTTACAAAACACTCGTTCGACCTATACTTGAGTATTGCTCATCAGTGTGGGATCCGTACCAGGTCGGGTTGACGGAGGAGATAGAGAAGATCCAAAGAAGAGCGGCGCGTTTCGTCACTGGGTTATTTGGTAACCGTGATAGCGTTACGGAGATGTTTAATAAACTCAAGTGGCAGACTCTGCAAGAGAGGCGCTCTGCATCGCGGTGTAGCTTGCTCGCCAGGTTTCGAGAGGGTGCGTTTCTGGATGAGGTATCGAATATATTGCTTCCCCCTACTTATACTTCCCGAGGAGATCACGAATGTAAAATTAGAGAGATTAGAGCGCGCACGGAGGCTTTCAGACAGTCGTTCTTCCCGCGAACCATACGCGACTGGAACAGGAAAGGGAGGTAATGACAGTGGCACGTAAAGTGCCCTCCGCCACACACCGTTGGGTGGCTTGCGGAGTATCAATGTAGATGTAGAAATAGGGAAGCATGCTGGCATGTCATTGGTCAATGTTGAAAGTACGGAAAAACTGGTAAAATTGCTGAAACTGATCGCACTATCAACTATGATGCTTACTACATACAGTGCATTGTCCCACATCGACGATGTCTTTTCCATCCAATCCGTCCACTGGTACACTGTTGATTACCACATACTGTTGACAGGCACTACTTGTTTCAGATGAAGGAAGTCTTAATGAGAGCAACATCTCCCAGGGATGGCCAGCACCGAAAAAGTGATCACATACATGGCTGCAATATGAGGAATCAATGCTCTTGGTCTCTTCACAACGGAACACGTAGACATCTGCTACCCCGCCACTGTGAAAGATGAGATTAAATGTAGATTTCATCACCCTTGGCCAGCTGTTTAGAAATTCTCGACAATGCCGCAAACTCTTTTAGTTTGTATATGTTGCGATGTCCTCCACATTTTTGTCAATAAGAAACACCACCTCTGTCTTTTATTTCAATCATCCTGAATGTTGTGGGAGCAGCAAAGTTTGCACCATGTGATGTCCAGCTTTCTGTGAGGGCCAATGGATCGAAATGTGTTAATGTTGTTTTAGCACCTGACACAGACCTCGATGTCGTGGTGGGAAAACAAAATGTATGGCGGTGTTCAACGCTGTAGTCATTAGAACCCTCTCCATATGTTTGATAGTATGTGGGACATGGTCCTCTAACAGGATGGGCGACGAAACTGTACACCATTCTGTACAATCGACTTCAATCACTAGCCACCTGCTCCATTGGACCAATACCTCTATATTTAATAGGATCGCCACATATTCTCAGTGTTAGCATGGAGATGGTATTGGTTTTCATTATATTGGAAGAGAGGAACGGGTAATATCTTATCGTGATCTCTACCGGGTGACATTACCGAAGCTATGAATTTCATGGTTTCTGCGGGCTTTCAGTCAATATGAAATGAAATGATGTTGGTGGTGGCCCTCTACTACGTACCCTCCGACTCAGAGTTGCAATATTAAAAGTTTTGGCTGGTTTCGTTGTCTAGGTGCTGGGATACGTAGTTGCTGCATTACAGTTCAAATACTGCTGAGTCTACAGCATATGATGAGAATACACACATGAATCGAATGGCCGAAGGTTTCTATTACTCGGCAATTGCGAATTATGAATGTAGCATATAAATTTATAAATGAAAGATTGCAATTAAATAAAATCTGCAGGTATTATCTTAACGAATTTAAATGATGAGTACGATAGTAGAAGTACTTTTGAGAATGTGGTATATTTCTGCAAAACATTTATTGGTGTCGTAGATCCAGCAACTAAATAAAATATAAGTTGAATAACAGGGAAACAATAGATTCCTACAGCACGTAATTAGTTATGAACAACAACACAGCTCGCGAGATACTCACTTCTAAACGCACACTACGTCCTCACTGTAGAAGCCACGGAAATCTCACAAGTGTACAAGTCGGCACTCCAAAGTATTTCTATCTGCCTCGACCGCACGCAAACCTCTCCACACTCTCCAAGTCTCTCCCGCGACTGTCCGTCCGTCGCGCCGTCGCGTCCAGCACTTCAGTGTCTTGTACCGTACTGTCCTGGACTCATTTCCATTCACTTCGGTAGTTGCCTCCCTTAGTAACGAGCGCTGTGATCTGCTAGAGCGCGCCCTCCACGTCTCCCAGCTAACGTACGCTCACAAACATAAAACACTTTCGAAATACTGGATTTACATTTGAATTACTTGAAATTAAATAAATATTTCTACGGCTGGACCATAAACACACTGTAACACACATTATTAGATACATAAACAAATTAAATAAACATACATCAAAGGAGTAGAACAAAAGGTAGGCCAGTAGCCTAATGTCTCTGTGCTTTCTATAACGCAGAAAATATTTAAGTAATTTCTTCATGGATAGTATATATCGGATACAAACAAAGACATAGATGAATAAATACACTCCTGGAAATTGAAATAAGAACACCGTGAATTCATTGTCCCAGGAAGGGGAAACTTTATTGACACATTCCTGGGGTCAGATACATCACATGATCACACTGACAGAACCACAGGCACATAGACACAGGCAACAGAGCATGCACAATGTCGGCACTAGTACAGTGTATATCCACCTTTCGCAGCAATGCAGGCTGCTATTCTCCCATGGAGACGATCGTAGAGATGCTGGATGTAGTCCTGTGGAACGGTTTGCCATGCCATTTCCACCTGGCGCCTCAGTTGGACCAGCGTTCGTGCTGGACGTGCAGACCGCGTGAGACGACGCTTCATCCAGTCCCAAACATGCTCAATGGGGGACAGATCCGGAGATCTTGCTGGCCAGGGTAGTTGACTTACACCTTCTAGAGCACGTTGGGTGGCACGGGATACATGCGGACGTGCATTGTCCTGTTGGAACAGCAAGTTCCCTTGCCGGTCTAGGAATGGTAGAACGATGGGTTCGATGACGGTTTGGATGTACCGTGCACTATTCAGTGTCCCCTCGACGATCACCAGTGGTGTACGGCCAGTGTAGGAGATCGCTCCCCACACCATGATGCCGGGTGTTGGCCCTGTGTGCCTCGGTCGTATGCAGTCCTGATTGTGGCGCTCACCTGCACGGCGCCAAACACGCATACGACCATCATTGGCACCAAGGCAGAAGCGACTCTCATCGCTGAAGACGACACGTCTCCATTCGTCCCTCCATTCACGCCTGTCGCGACACCACTGGAGGCGGGCTGCACGATGTTGGGACGTGAGCGGAAGACGGCCTAACGGTGTGCGGGACCGTAGCCCAGCTTCATGGAGACGGTTGCGAATGGTCCTCGCCGATACCCCAGGAGCAACAGTGTCCCTAATTTGCTGGGAAGTGGCGGTGCGGTCCCCTACGGCACTGCGTAGGATCCTACGGTCTTGGCGTGCATCCGTGCGTCGCTGCGGTCCGGTCCCAGGTCGACGGGCACGTGCACCTTCCGCCGACCACTGGCGACAACATCGATGTACTGTGGAGACCTCACGCCCCACGTGTTGAGCAATTCGGCGGTACGTCCACCCGGCCTCCCGCATGCCCACTATACGCCCTCGCTCAAAGTCCGTCAACTGCACATACGGTTCACGTCCACGCTGTCGCGGCATGCTACCAGTGTTAAAGACTGCGATGGAGCTCCGTATGCCACGGCAAACTGGCTGACACTGACGGCGGCGGTGCACAAATGCTGCGCAGCTAGCGCCATTCGACGGCCAACACCGCGGTTCCTGGTGTGTCCGCTGTGCCGTGCGTGTGATCATTGCTTGTACAGCCCTCTCGCAGTGTCCGGAGAAAGTATGGTGGGTCTGACACACCGGTGTCAATGTGTTCTTTTTTCCATTTCCTGGAGTGTATATTTATAAGCATGCTGCTACCGTTTTTTCGTGTAACAGTGGAGTACTTATGGCCTGACGCGATCGATAGTAATCGGCCACTTCGACCTCCAATAACTCATGTATTATGCAAGTTACATGACTGTAATTCATACCAGTTTAGGTTTACACTAATAGCTTTCTAAAGACACGGCGATCGACAAAATCGGATGAAGCGTTTATATTTTGAAAATTCGTTGCTGGGTGTTACTTGTATAATTTACTGTCAGATACTAAACTTTAAACTAATAAAGATAATGAAAAAACCGATTACTCCATCAGAATCGTCGTGCAAATAATAGTAATGTACATGTTTCTTTTTGAGGTATCATGATTCATCTGGCTACTATTAATTTCTATACGAACTGTGAAATGTCTGCCGTTAAGGTTTCACGAAGTCCGCCCTCTTTGGCCCTCCCGCCGCACAGCGTCACCAAGGGATTCCCAGCCACGTACTCGATGGACCACGCGCTGGGGCTACCCCTCTCGTCCGGCTAACTTTGGGCACGACGTGTTTGCTGCCGAGCCCCGGCTGGCCGAGCGGCCCGTGCGGCCACTGCTTCCTCCGAACTTAGAAAATTTTTAGGGCGCCACGACTCGCCTGTTACCTCACATTTCTATTGTTGATGGTACAAAATAAAGAGGATAGAGAGAATGTTTGGTGTGACATGCATGAATGCACACCAATGCATTAGCAAAATGCTCGTCTTTCTTCCAATTCCTGTATGATGTGGAGTCTATCTAATTTTCCCAATAAGAAACGCAACTGTAACTGCTCGTACTGACTTTTCTACAACCTTGTGTTGCAGGAAAAAGCTTCATTTGGCGGTGGGTTTACACATTGTACATGGTTGGTGGAGCTATGACAACATGTTCCCACAATAGGCAGAAGGTGGTAGATATAGAGCTCTCTGACTTCCGCTCAGTTCTGACAAAAATTGGAACAATCGCATGGACAAAGTTGCAGGGAGGGCAGGGCAGAGACTGACGAACAGTTATAAGATGCAGAGAGACTGTCTAAAACCACGAAGGAGTTTTGCTGTATGGGACCCTTAACAGATAGGTTCGAAAAGGGTGACCCGTTTCGACAGATGAGAGTGTCATGAATAAGATTCATCAGTGCCTGTAACCATTAAAAGACATCTCCATAGGATCCAACACAAGTGTGTCGTTGAATGGAAAGACTTGATTCCTAATCGAAGACAGCATTTCAACCAGAAAGCATAACACAATAGATCCGAAAAACCAGTGCATTGGTCATAGGATTTTGTACATTTCTAGCGACTTCAATCTAGCATTGCATTTTTTAATGGGTGCTCACATAGCATATCATTTACTGTATGTGATCATTTTCAGTCAACCATCATCCTCGCTCGCCTATAACTGCTGTATATATTGCAGAACCTCTGTTACACTGTATACATGGTAATGAGATAGAATGTGGTACAAATAGTGCTTGATAGCATGGGAAATATCTAGCATCGGCAAGAGGGAGTTGCAAATGTTGGCTTAATACAATGTTTCTTAGCCGAATCACTTTCTAAATTCCGTGAGAAGGTCGATTTTATTACGAGCTTACACTTCTGGAGAGGTGCACTTGCACTTATGGTGTGTTAATACACCCCCCCCATGAACCATGGACCTTGCCGTTGGTGGGGAGGCTTGCGTGCCTCAGCGATACAGATAGCCGTACCGTAGGTGCAACCACAACGGAGGGGTATCTGTTGAGAGGCCAGACAAACGTGTGGTTCCTGAAGAGGGGCAGCAGCCTTTTCAGTAGTTGCAAGGGCAACAGTCTGGATGATTGACTGATCTGGCCTTGTAACAATAACCGAAACGGCCTTGCCATGCCGGTACTGCGAACGGCTGAAAGCAAGGGGAAACTACAGCCGTAATTTTTCCCGAGGGCATGCAGCTTTACTGTATGATTACATGATGATGGCGTCCTCTTGGGTAAAATATTCCGGAGGTAAAATAGTCCCCCATTCGGATCTCCGGGCGGGGACTACTCAAGAGGATGTCGTTATCAGGAGAAAGAAAACTGGCGTTCTACGGATCGGAGCGTGGAATGTCAGATCCCTTAATCGGGCAGGTAGGTTAGAAAATTTAAAAAGGGAAATGGATAGGTTGAAGTTAGATATTGTGGGAATTAGTGAAGTTCGGTGGCAGGAGGAACAAGACTTCTGGTCAGGTGACTACAGGGTTATAAACACAAAATCAAATAGGGGTAATGCAGGAGTAGGTTTAATAATGAATAGGAAAATAGGAATGCGGGTAAGCTACTACAAACAGCATAGTGAACGCATTATTGTGGCCAAGATAGATACGAAGCCCACACCTACTACAGTAGTACAAGTTTATATGCCAACTAGCTCTGCAGATGACGAAGACATTGAAGAAATGTATGATGAAATAAAAGAAATTATTCAGATTGTGAAGGGAGACGAAAATTTAATAGTCATGGGTGACTGGAATTCGAGTGTAGGAAAAGGGAGAGAAGGAAACATAGTAGGTGAATATGGATTGGGGGACAGAAATGAAAGAGGAAGCCGCCTGGTAGAATTTTGCACAGAGCACAACATAATCATAACTAACACTTGGTTTAAGAATCATGAAAGAAGGTTGTATACATGGAAGAACCCTGGAGATACTAAAAGGTATCAGATAGATTATATAATGGTAAGACAGAGATTTAGGAACCAGGTTTTAAATTGTAAGACATTTCCAGGGGCAGATGTGGACTCTGACCACAATCTATTGGTTATGACCTGTAGATTAAAACTGAAGAAACTGCAAAAAGGTGGGAATTTAAGGAGATGGGACCTGGATAAACTGAAAGAACCAGAGGTGGTACAGAGATTCAGGGAGAGCATAAGGGAGCAATTGACAGGAATGGGGGAAATAAATACAGTAGAAGAAGAATGGGTAGCTTTGAGGGATGAAGTAGTGAAGGCAGCAGAGGATCAAGTAGGTAAAAAGACGAGGGCTAGTAGAAATCCTTGGGTAACAGAAGAAATATTGAATTTAATTGATGAAAGGAGAAAATATAAAAATGCAGTAAGTGAAACAGGCAAAAAGGAATACAAACGTCTCAAAAATGAGATCGACAGGAAGTGCAAAATGGCTAAGCAGGGATGGCTAGAGGACAAATGTAAGGATGTAGAGGCCTATCTCACTAGGGGTAAGATAGATACCGCCTACAGGAAAATTAAAGAGACCTTTGGAGATAAGAGAACGACTTGTATGAATATCAAGAGCTCAGATGGAAACCCAGTTCTAAGCAAAGAAGGGAAAGCAGAAAGGTGGAAGGAGTATATAGAGGGTCTATACAAGGGCGATGTACTTGAGGACAATATTATGGAAATGGAAGAGGATGTAGATGAAGATGAAATGGGAGATATGATACTGCGTGAAGAGTTTGACAGAGCACTGAAAGACCTGAGTCGAAACAAAGCCCCCGGAGTAGACAATATTCCATTGGAACTACTGACGGCCGTGGGAGAGCCAGTCCTGACAAAACTCTACCATCTGGTGAGGAAGATGTATGAGACAGGCGAAATACCCTCAGACTTCAAGAAGAATATAATAATTCCAATCCCAAAGAAAGCAGGTGTTGACAGATGTGAAAATTACCGAACTATCAGCTTAATAAGTCACAGCTGCAAAATACTAACACGAATTCTTTACAGACGAATGGAAAAACTAGTAGAAGCCAACCTCGGGGAAGATCAGTTTGGATTCCGTAGAAACACTGGAACACGTGAGGCAATACTGACCTTAAGACTTATCTTAGAAGAAAGATTAAGGAAAGGCAAACCTACGTTTCTAGCATTTGTAGACTTAGAGAAAGCTTTTGACAATGTTGACTGGAATACTCTCTTTCAAATTCTAAAGGTGGCAGGGGTAAAATACAGGGAGCGAAAGGCTATTTACAATTTGTACAGAAACCAGATCGCAGTTATAAGAGTCGAGGGACATGAAAGGGAAGCAGTGGTTGGGAAGGGAGTGAGACAGGGTTGTAGCCTCTCCCCGATGTTATTCAATCTGTATATTGAGCAAGCAGTAAAGGAAACAAAAGAAAAATTCGGAGTAGGTATTAAAATTCATGGAGAAGAAATAAAAACTTTGAGGTTCGCCGATGACATTGTAATTCTGTCCGAGACAGCAAAGGACTTGGAAGAGCAGTTGAATGGAATGGACAGTGTCTTGAAAGGAGGATATAAGATGAACATCAACAAAAGCAAAACAAGGATAATGGAATGTAGCCTAATTAAGTCGGGTGATGCTGAGGGAATTAGATTAGGAAATGAGGCACTTAAAGTAGTAAAGGAGTTTTGCTATTTGGGGAGCAAAATAACTGATAATGGTCGAAGTAGAGAGGATATAAAATGTAGGCTGGCAATGGCAAGGAAAGCGTTTCTGAAGAAGAGAAATTTGTTAACATCCAGTATTGATTTAAGTGTCAGGAAGTCATTTCTGAAAGTATTCGTATGGAGTGTAGCCATGTATGGAAGTGAAACATGGACGATAAATAGTTTGGACAAGAAGAGAATAGAAGCTTTTGAAATGTGGTGCTACAGAAGAATGCTGAAGATTAGATGGGTAGATCACATAACTAATGAGGAAGTATTGAATAGGATTGGGGAGAAGAGAAGTTTGTGGCACAACTTGACCAGAAGAAGGGATCGGTTGGTAGGACATGTTCTGAGGCATCAAGGGATCACCAATTTAGTATTGGAGGGCAGCGTGGAGGGTAAAAATCGTAGAGGGAGACCAAGAGATGAATACACTAAGCAGATTCAGAAGGATGTAGGTTGCAGTAGGTACTGGGAGATGAAAAAGCTTGCACAGGATAGAGTAGCATGGAGAGCTGCATCAAACCGGTCTTAGGACTGAAGACCACAACAACAACAACAACAACAATACACATACCGCAATCACTGTTTATATTCATTGTCGCGGTATTTGTGTGGAAGACCACTTCATTAGGAAGCAATACCAAACCTCGAATTATAAAGCATGAATAGTTTTAACATACACTCCTGGAAATTGAAATAAGAACACCGTGAATTCATTGTCCCAGGAAGGGGAAACTTTATTGACACATTCCTGGGGTCAGATACATCAGATGATCACACTGACAGAACCACAGGCACATAGACACAGGCAACAAAGCATGCACAATGTCGGCACTAGTACAGTGTATATCCACCTTTCGCAGCAATGCAGGCTGCTATTCTCCCATGGAGATGATCGTAGAGATGCTGGATGTAGTCCTGTGGAACGGCTTGCCATGCCATTTCCACCTGGCGCCTCAGTTGGACCACCGTTCGTGCTGGACGTGCAGACTGCGTGAGACGACGCTTCATCCAGTCCCAAACATGCTCAATGGGGGACAGATCCGGAGATCTTGCTGGCCAGGGTAGTTGACTTACACCTTCTAGAGCACGTTGGGTGGCACGGGATACATGCGGACGTGCATTGTCCTGTTGGAACAGCAAGTTCCCTTGCCGGTCTAGGAATGGTAGAACGATGGGTTCGATGACGGTTTGGATGTACCGTGCACTATTCAGTGTCCCCTCGACGATCACCAGTGGTGTACGGCCAGTGTAGGAGATCGCTCCCCACACCATGATGCCGGGTGTTGGCCCTGTGTGCCTCGGTCGTATGCAGTCCTGATTGTGGCGCTCACCTGCACGGCGCCAAACACGCATACGACCATCATTGGCACCAAGGCAGAAGCGACTCTCATCGCTGAAGACGACACGTCTCCATTCGTCCCTCCATTCACGCCTGTCGCGACACCACTGGAGGCGGGCTGCACGATGTTGGGGCGTGAGCGGAAGACGGCCTAACGGTGTGCGGGACCGTAGCCCAGCTTCATGGAGACGGTTGCGAATGGTCCTCGCCGATACCCCAGGAGCAACAGTGTCCCTAATTTGCTGGGAAGTGGCGGTGCGGTCCCCTACGGCACTGCGTAGGATCCTACGGTCTTGGCGTGCATCCGTGCGTCGCTGCGGTCCGGTCCCAGGTCGACGGGCACGTGTACCTTCCGCCGACCACTGGCGACAACATCGATGTACTGTGGAGACCTCACGCCCCACGTGTTGAGCAATTCGGCGGTACGTCCACCCGGCCTCCCGCATGCCCACTATACGCCCTCGCTCAAAGTCCGTCAACTGCACATACGGTTCACGTCCACGCTGTCGCGGCATGCTACCAGTGTTAAAGACTGCGATGGAGCTCTGTATGCCACGGCAAACTGGCTGACACTGACGGCGGCGGTGCACAAATGCTGCGCAGCTAGCGCCATTCGACGGCCAACACCGCGGTTCCTGGTGTGTCCGCTGTGCCGTGCGTGTGATCATTGCTTGTACAGCCCTCTCGCAGTGTCCGGAGCAAGTATGGTGGGTCTGACACACCGGTGTCAATGTGTTCTTTTTTCCATTTCCAGGAGTGTATATATCGTTAGTGGTACTTGTGTGTTCCTGTAGAACCAAGACAGCTTTTCATGCGGGGTGGCAGTAACGTGGTCTTCGCGATCATGTTGTTAACATCTGGTCGCTTATAAGACGATTACATCTCTCTTCCTAAGAAACACTGGTACAATTTGCAAGAAAAACAAACGGAGTATGTCCAATATTATGAATTTTTTATCATTATTGTTTGGTGTCACCAGCATTCAGTTATTGGCGAAGTATTATACTTAGTAGGGGATGTGTGACAGATTTGCTTTGACCAGCAGGCTTATAAAGTATGTGTTGGAGTGTAATGCTACTGTGGTTATTTTTCTGAGATGTGCAAAGAAAATGATTATGTCTGGTCGTACGGGAGGTATGGATTTTACCTGGGAAATTGCGGTCTCAGCGCATTGAGAGCCATAAGGGGGATGAAAGGTTTTAGATGGAAAATTATGTCCAGTCATAAGAAAGATATAGGTGTTGTTATTTCCAGACTCATAATCATCAGACGGAGGTATTTCCTATACTTTGCTCTGTCGAATGTCACCAGATTGGCGCTACGATCGTAATATTTGATTGTAATTCCCAGGACGATTCTGCCTGGCATGGAGGTGCATAGCAGAGGTAGCCGGTACTGGAATGAACCGACATTTCCAGCTTGAAATGGGAGCCGTCGCTGAGCCTCCGAACCAGTCAGGATGGGTACAACTGCGTCATCCTCTGGTCAGGTGAATAGCGAACTAATACTCAGTATGTGTTGGGCAGCCTTCGTGATCAAGTGTGTTGCAATTATTCTCTGATTTTTAAGTGGATATTTGAGAAGATTCAATATGGTGAGTGTTGGCACTAGACGTATTGATAACATCCGAATTTCAACCACTCCAGTCATCCTGGATACCGGGCAGTTGCGGGATCGAATCCGGCCAAATATACCAGTCCTAATATCCACCAATAAGATGGAAGGAAAAACTGGCCGCTCACAAAGGGTATCGATTTAATTAATTAGTCGAGGAATCTGACAGAATGAGGGAATATCTCCAAGACATGCCCAGCTGGAGGGGGGGGGGGGATTTACCAGGTATTCACTGCTTTGTTCAGGGCAATGGTAGGATTAGTATGGCACATGACAGAAGGTACCTGCTTCTTCTCGGATGTCTTTGTTCCATCAGTTACAGGTTTTCATTGTAGTGGAAGTGTGAGAACAAAGGGATGTACTGATTACCAACGCCAGGTCTGCATGAGCGGCGAGAAGGGGCAGGGGATGTGGGTGGAAGGGCGGCCAGGTAGGAGGACTTCTTGGTCTGTGTATGTTTGCATACATTGGTTCACACTAACAGGAATCATCTACTTGAGAGAGACAGAGGGAGCAAGAGAGAGAGAGAGAGAGAGAGAGAGAGAGAGAGAGAGCATTTGTTTCGACAGGAATTTCCCAGGTATCAATACAAAAGGATTGTTGCCACCTGAAACTTTTGTTCAAGGGATTAGCATGACTTCTGGTCTGCATACTGCACGAACTGGCACTGTGTGCAGGCCTTCTCTCAGTCTGCGCACGTGGGAATAAGCGAGCAGCTGGCATATGGTGCGGCGCGGCAGTTGGTTGACAGCACGTGTTTCATAATCGAAAGATTTGAAAAATGTAATTATGTGCGGTGAGCTATGTTGACAGCATTCCTTGTGTTATTGGACAAAAGAAGTGGTCGATTTAATTACGTCTTTTTGATGTACTTTAGAAGACCTGCGTCTTCCAATACACCAGAGAATGATGAGCAAGAGAGGTCCAACCCCTGCGAACTGAATTTTATAAATAAACAATATATCCTGTGCTATGTAATTGAATTTTGTATTGTAAGATGCTTCCTCTCCAGCACAGACCTGCCAGTTTCAAGGTGGGGTGGTAAGAGGGGAGGTGGAAGTGGGGGAGATTTACCTGAGGGGGGGTTAATTAATTGATAGATTTAATTAATTAGTCAATCAAACTAATAGAGTGGGAGGAGACAATTCGAATAACTGAAGTCTGAAGGTGTCCTTCATATTGGCGATGGGGAAGATAGGTGAGGGGGAGGGGTACGGATGTGGGGTTTCTCAGAAGGACAGATTATGCCCAAAGGGTCATAAATCAATCCCTAGAGGGTCAGGAATGAAACAGCAGAAAAATTGGTTAAGGGGAGGGGAAAGGGGTCGTAAATAATCAAGTTTGCCCCTGAATGTATGCAACCTGCACTAATCGTCACATAACGAACTTTATCCCACTACTTTCGCGCAACAGTTTCCAAGCAGACCAATGCCATCAGCAACATCTGGATTTTGTGTAACACAGAATCGACGCTGTAATGTCTATTATTATGCTATTCAACAACCATTCCATTTTTGAAGAACTGGCAGTAAATCTGATATGTTTTCTGATTTCTGTAAAAATAATACTCCTTTGCCACAATATTTCGACATCCTACTTAGAAGTCCGGTGGAAACGCATGATGTCGTTATAGTTTACAGAAAACTTAGTAAATCAAATGGCTCTGAGCACTATGGGACTCAACTGCTGAGGTCATTAGTCCCCTAGAACTTACAACTAGTTAAACCTAACTAACCTAAGGACATCACAAACATCCATGCCCGAGGCAGGATTCGAACCTGCGACCGTAGCGGTCTTGCGGTTCCAGACTGCAGCGCCTTTAACCGCACGGCCACTTCGGCCGGCTAGTTAGTAAATCATCGAGTCACGGTACTTTAGGGAGGTCCTAACGTGAGGTACGAATCGTTCTGCTACCTGTAGCAAATGTAGGTTCTGTAAAGTTTTGCATTAAAGTTTCTTGAAATAAACGTCCAAACTCCTCTGAATTGCTTTGATGCCTTCCAGTTGTCCGACTGTCGCGTAAGGAAGTCCCTCACGTTCAGGGGCGGTGGCAAGGGGGGGGGGGGCTATGGGGGCTATGCCCCCCCCCCCCCGCCCAGTTAATGGAGTACCATTTTATACTGGATAAAATGACTTCAGGAATCAGCGAATATATTACTTCAACAGATTCAATCATTTTTTTGTATAATTATCTAGCAATATGGGTTGCAATGTATGTCAAACACATTTTAACAAAAGAATAAGAGCGGCAAACAGCTTACTATCTAAAACAATAAACATCATTTAACTTAAAATGGTCGTCTTATTATTTATTAATATACACTGGATGTATATTAATGTATCACTTACAATCATCATGAAAGCTAAATATGCCAGGTATGCCTACCAACACTTAAATTGCTAACCCCAGGCAAAGACGTCAAAATCGCCGGACATATGGGTCAAATCGTATTATTTTCCCGGGCACATACATTCTGTAGACGCGTCGTAGTACTGGCAACGCTAGAGGGTGCGCCCACCTACCGACGAGTAGATATAAACTACACACGGGAGTAACAGGAATTTGTGAAAGCGCATTATAGAGACGTTCATGTTGAAACATAGTACGCGTTTGTAGTAAGGAATATGAACGTAAATTAAGACTGTTTTAATACAGCTCAATGAGTGGAAGGCAAATGATATTTAAATTATTCAGTTGTGTGGCGAGGGGGGAACCGTCACGATGTATACGGTCGCCGATTGTTGGCGGCTTCTCATTATCTCAATAAAGAAGTAAGGAAAATACAGGGTGTTCGAAAACGATCTTTGCAACTTTGATCACAAATATTTCAGAAACGTGTTAAAAAGTGATGGTTCATTTATATATACATAAATTTAAAGGGCAGTCTCTGTTATTACATTTTAAAAACCAACCAAAAATTGTAATGATAACCGAAAAGTCCGAAAGAGAAAGTAAATAAAATAACTCAAACCCGGAAACTGAGTGTAAAATTCATATAACGGATGCAACCGAGTGAAGAAACCGACTGCACGAAAAAACAATCGACTGCCCAGCCGAATGTTAAAAACAGTCAGTTGTCCTTCCAACTCTTCCACGTGCTGTCAGCGAACACTTGTCTTCCGAGTACGATTATTGATATTACTGAAGTGCGTAACTGAGTAGTGTGACCGAATTATGCGTCGTGAAGTGTCAATTTTTTCTGAAATAATAGTGTATTAGAGATTGGAGTGAGCGTTTAAAGACGTTGCTGCAATGAATCGCAAGCTAACGGATTATTTTGGCAAACCTGAGCGTAGGGCCAAAAAACTCTCGTAAGGAATCTGAAGCTTGCGCTATAGAACTGGAACCGTCACAGCCATGTGCATCTAGAGACTATAATTTCGACAACACAAAACAATTGGTAAGAGTCATATCTTCTGAATTTTAAATAACTCTTCCTTCATGTTCCTGAGATTTTTTACTAGTATTTATTAGTTTAATTATGTAGGATTAGCGCTATTATGTTTAATCGATAACTAATGATAAGAATACGACTGCTTGAAAACATAAAAAGTGAGGTCAATTTTTAAAGACGCCCTCGTCTATATGGAGGTAAAATATTTTCTGCACAAACAGCATTATTCAATTATTTTGTACTGAAAAATAACACTTCATTGTTGTATCTTTTTTTTACTAAAGCTGGCCATACGTACTTTTGATATTAATAATATCGGCCAAATTTGTAAGATCTGAGATGGTGGTTGTTTATTCCATGACTGAGGACACAACTGTGTATGCTGTAATGACATTTGTTTAATGTTGCAAACTTTTCAGAGATATACACGCTTTTACACAGTTTACAATGTGACAATGTTAAGACAGTTGTGAAAATGACGCATCTTGTCCTCTGAAATTTAACTAATCCTAAACACAAAAATGTTAAATTTTAACTAGAAGTTTCTTTACAAAATTATTCTTACAATTACGTTATGATGTTGGTTAGTACTACGATAAATCATCTGATTCCGTTTCAAAGTTCGGTTCTATTTAGTATGACAATCAAGCGTACGGAGGATAGTTAGTTTTGTGACAAGCTGAGCAAAAGATTACCCAAGGTCGCTCAAGTTTACAGTGGACACAAGCTAGTGAACCAACAAGTTTACGCCTCTGCACGCGGTATTTACCTTTGCTGTGATGAGCTATCATATGCAGGGCCGCTCTCTGCCTCTGAAATTCCTATAAAAGCTTATTAAATCTTTGCTGAATTTTTCCCTATGTTTCTCGTTATGCGAGAAAATAAGTGCTCATCCCTAGTCTTGGAATATGGCAATATACACGCACATGGCTGGAGCAGCGTGCATATTACAATGCCCTCTCAGTTCTATCAAGAACGATTAACTAATTGAAACTTCCTGGCAGATTAAAACTGCGTGCCTGACCGAGACTCGAACTCGGGACCTTTGCCTTTCGCGGGCAAGTGCTCTACCAACTGAGCTACCGAAGCACGACTCACGGCCCGTACTCAAAGCTTTACTTCTGCCAGTACCTCGTCTCCTACCTTCCAAACTTTACAGAAGCTCTCCTGCGAACTCCGCTGCAGAGTGAAAATCTCATTCTGGAAACCTCCCCCAGGCTGTGGCTAAGCCATGTCTCCGCAGTATCCTTTCTTTCGGGAGTGCTAGTCCTGCAAGGTTCGCAGGAGAGCTTCTGTAAAGTTTGGAAGGTAGGAGACGAGGTACTGGCAGAAGTAAAGCTGTGAGTACCAGCCGTGAGTCGTGCTTCGGTAGCTCAGTTGGTAGAGCACTTGCCCGCGAAAGGCAAAGGTCTCGAGTTCGAGTCTCGGTCGGGCACACAGTTTTAATCTGCCAGGAAGTTTAATATCAGCGCACACTCCGCTGCAGAGTGAAAATCTCATTCTGGAAACCTCCCCCAGGCTGTGGCCAAGCCATGTCTCCGCAGTATCCTTTCTTTCGGGAGTGCTAGTCCTGCTAGGATCGCAGGAGAGCTTCTGTAAAGTTTGGAAGGTAGGGGACGAGGTACTGGCAGAAGTAAAGCTGTGAGTACCGGCCGTGAGTCGTGCTTCGGTAGCTCAGATGGTAGAGCACTTGCCCGCGAAAGGCAAAGGTCCCGAGTTCGAGTCTCGGTCGGGCACACAGTTTTAATCTGCCAGGAAGTTTAATATCAGCGCACACTCCGCTGCAGAGTGAAAATCTCATTCTGAATTAACTAATTGGCTGGTTCGTTTCTCCGCTGTCGGAGCTAATTCCTAGCTGGACGTCAGCCGCTGTGAACGCAGTGTTCACACAAATTTCTCCTCTGCGTCGTACATAGCGTTATGCGCCCCGTTCTGCACTTGACCCCTGGTCAGAGAAGAGTCCTCAAAAATTTCCGTCTTGTCTTTCTCGTCGCCGAACTGTTTCCCCACCTGGGTTCTTTCATTCTCCGTGTCACGGCTTTTTTCGACCAATAGGATCTGAGTCACCTGGTCGGTCGGTCGTTGACTCCCGCCTTGGGACGCTCCCTAAGTGCTTTCCGTGGTACCCCCTGTGGTGTGGCCTTCTCCTCTCCTCACAATTGCTTCCAAATCAAAACCTTTTTTCTCCTGCTTGTCTCACCTTCTGCTCATAGACATGCATTACATGATCGGAGTGTTAATACCGTCGATTGAGTGTCATCCCTTTTGCATTATATACTTACAGGCAAATTTGCTCATTACCGCCAAATTAAGTTAGGTGTCATATTCACCTTCCCGTTACGATGTATAAAGCTCTTATGTAAGGTGCTAAATTGACCTTCATTTATTCTATCACCTTACAAATTATTCGAAGCCTTCTTTCTTAATAAGATCTACCTACTTTCAGTAATAGTCTACAAACATGTGAGAGCATTTCAGAAGTTTCTAAAAGCTTTTCAGACTACTAGAAGAAAGCTTATAGGCCTGCAGTAAATAATGTGATGCGGAATCTTTCCTGGTTTTGCTTTTATTAATCTGACTGTGACCGACTGATGGCACAGGGCGGAACCAACCAACGACCTTCACTGACATAGATCGCTAATGTCGTGCTAAATTTTGAAGCCATTCTGTAGGAACGTTTCAAGCAAAACTTCCAGGGAAAGGGCACTAAATTAAGAGAAACTTAGATTTTATGTATCTTTGGACTCATAAATACCGTTCACAGACCAGTTTCACAAACAAATAAGAGTTAAAGTGTGTAAACTGTATCTTGACAGTCCTGAATTGGAAAAAGTGAGGTGATGGCAGTCACTTTTTCCGGGCTGGTGGTAACATTAGGTAGCTGAAACACTGTCTGAAGAAGCCATTGTTGTCTGCTTTCTTACTCTTTACTGCTTCACTGTTCTGAATCTTTTTTCCTTGTTATTACTGTACGGAATTGCTGGAGTTAGTACCTACATTAAGCATGTCATTACACAAGACCATTTCAATACTGTTTACCGTGGGCGCCCATATGAATGTTTGTAGGGGGAGGGAGCAAGACCGAGGGATATGGGGCAATGTTAATGTTTTGGAAGACAAATGGTAACTTTTTAGTGGTCATAAGTAATTTAAATTTTTTATATGTGTAAATAACGCTATATACTTTTGTGTTGAGCCACTTGTACGTAATATTGACATTTAAAGCTTATTTAATTCACAGGAAGAAAGATCAGAAAGGACTGAAACATATTATGACCCATATGACATAGGAAGAGCTGTTAAAGGCGCCTTACGTGATGATGAGAAGCTTAAGTTTTTAAACAACACTTGGAAGCCACTTGAAAACTGTTCTTTTCCCACTCAATTAGAAGGGAAGCAAAACCGAAGATTTAAGCATGAATGGATGAGCCAGTACAACTGGTTTTCATACAGTAAAATGTTACGTGGTAGATTTTGTACTGCATGTGTTCTGTTTTCTCCTTCAGGTGCCGGCTCTTATTACAGCTTTCGATTATTCTAAATAACTGAAACCTTTAACTGGCTTGGTAAAAAACATAAATAACTTGGAGGTGTCGTTTTTAAATGGAAACACTTCAGATACAGAAACATAATTATTCAAATAGTTTTCAGGCTTGCTTTCTCAGCAAAAATTTAAATGTTGCTAACATTTCGAGTGCCTGCAATGGTTGGTGTTTGTACTATTTTTTCTTTACTTAAATCTTTACCTAAGACATTTTTAATTTATTTTTATAGGCGTTGAAAACACTGGTAAAAGAACCATTGGTCAAATACAAGAAGGCTACGGAAGACCTTCGTCATCATGAAAACACAAAATATAACAAATTTTCCACGGAGAAGGCTATAGAGTTCACCAAGTCTATGGAATCAAGTAAAAAAAGGTATTGCTGTTGTCCTCGATACCAAGAAATCTTCAGTTATTGAAGAAAACCGGAAACGCTTGAGGCCAATTATAAAGACTATAGTCATGTGTGCTAGAAATAACCTACCTTTACGAGGACATCGTGATCATGGTTTAATTCCTCAGCTAAAAGAAGAAAAAACTGATGATCTTCTAGAGGGAAAACATGGAGTGTTTCAGAGTCTTTTGGCTTTTCGTATGGATGCTGGAGATGAAGATTTAAAACATCATTTTAGTATATGTGGCCGACACAGTTCTATGATAAGTAACACTGTCCAAAACGAAGTCATACATTGCATTGGTGACGCTATTCGCTCCTCAATATCGAGGGATGTGAAAAAGGCTAAATTTTTTAGCACTAAGGAACAGATGACATTTGTATTAGGTACATTGACATAGAGACCTTTGTTACCAAAGAAAATTTTCTGGGTTTTACTGAGCTTAAATCAACTACTGGCACTTTGATTGCAGAAGCCATCGATGAAGAACCCAAGACACTGGGCCTGAGCTATCAATATCTTTGTGGACAGGGCTATGATGGCGGCTCAAACATGACTGGGAGATTTAAAGGAGTTCAAGCTCTTATTTTAAGTAAACAACCGTTGGCTATTTATACCTACTGTTTTAGCCACTCTTTGAACTTGTGCATTTCTAAGTCTTGTGATACTCCAATAGTTGGAAATATGATGGGAACTGTAGGATAAGTTGCAGCATTCTTGTCTGCCTCTGCAAACAGAAAAAGTTCCCTAGAGGAAGTTATATCACGACTACCGTTCACAGAATCAAAGAAAACAAAGTTGGAGGCAATGTATCCAACAAGATGGGTGGAAAGACACGATACCCTTATTACTTTCAAGGAGCTATTTGTCCCGGTCGTGACCTTGCTTGACGAACTTTCAAGTAGTCGTGAAACCAACGCAGAAACGGCTAGTAAAGCTTGTACCCTTAGTTCTGCTGTCCGAAGAGGAAACTTCGTAGTAGCGTTAGCAACTGCAGCATATTGCTTCTCTTTAACTCTAAGACTAAGCGAACAGCTCCAAAGTCCTAAAATGGATTTAACAACTGCCTTAAATCATGTCAATGATGTGCCTGAAGTGTTCAACAATATAAGGACGGATTCGGAAATAGAATTCGGAAGTATTTTTGAAGACGCTGTTAAACTGACAGAAGATATTGGAAGTGTAATAGCAATGCCAAGAACTATTTCATCACAAACCAAAAGAGACAACGTTCCTGCTTCAAACGCCGAGGAATACTTGAGGCGAACAGTATTTTTACCTGTTGTGGATCGTTTATTGCCGAGCTAGAAACAAGATTTCCCCAAGATTTTCGCACCATATTACCACTTGAAGGACTTATTCCTGCATACTGTTTAAAATACAGTGAGGATGAAGTGATCCAGGCATCCGAGAAATATGAACAATTTTTGGAGAGTTCTTCGCTTTTAATGAAAGGAGAACTGAAACTATGGAAGAAAAAGTGGGTTAATGTAAGTAAAAGACCTGAAACAGAAACTGAAGCATTAAAGAACTGTGACAAGCCGTTTTTCCCAAATGTATATGTTTTACTCCAAATATTTGGGACTATTCCTGTCACCACAAGCACTCCAGAACGAAGCTTCTCTACTTTGAATCCAATAAAGACGTATTTGCGCAACACAATGGGGCAGGTGAGACTAAATGGATTGGCTGTTGCAAATCTTCATAAAGAAAGAGATATGGACATTGAAAATCTCATTGACATATTCAGTAAAAAGAAACAGAGGCGAATGAGCACGACAATTTTGGCAGAAGACGGAAATATACAGTGAATGTTGTTACAGATTTTTTTTTATATTCATGTCAAGTTCAAGTTTTTACATTCATGTCACCTTCTGTATCCAGAAAGTTAATGAAAACTTATTTGTTGTAAGTTGATATTCTTCGTGGTTTATGTAATTTATAAAATCTCCCATGTGGAAATAAGTTTCTTCTACGTTGAACTCCAAAACACTTACCAAAAACTACTATAAGCAACACAAAATTTTACCAATTTGTCGGCGGAGGACCCCGAACGCTCCTTTTGTTAGGTGTTATTCCACTCTCCCAATTCCACCCCACCCCCCCTTGACCGACTTCTAGAACCGCCCCTGCTGACATTATATTTATGCAGCAGTAGATTTAGAAGATTTATGTAACTTCACATATTTTGTCATTTTGCGAGAACTTTCAATGAAGTAAACTTTAAAAAGCTGTTATATCACTGCAATCCTTTCAAATGTTACCAGAGTGCTGTACGCTACATGCTCTCAGCGGTCTGGGCATCTTAGCGGTGGACGCAGAAACCCGCATAAACGACCGAGCATGCGCGCTGTCCTGTTACGTGGCGCCTTCAGCCCCGCGCCCCATGGGGCAGATCTCTGCTGCAGTTGTGACGCACGATATAGCCGCGTGAATTTCCTTAGCCTTTGCCTGCACTCTAGAGGCACAGCGTTCGTATTCCTTCCATGAGATGGAGACAGTGCTCTGTAGCAACATCGACAGCCACCACACAACAAGTCCTCGTGGTACCTGACGTCTCTAAGATGCTTACCAACAATCCGCAGCTATTGTATCTCAATGGTCAGATCTGGCCCACGTGGTTACGCTTTCTTCCTACAGGAGGCGTTTACATATAGAACTGTTGACAGTTTGTCATATTGAATTGCTGCATACAGCTATGTTATAGAGCATTGCTCTCATAAAACTGTCATTCTTTTAGGCATCAGTATTTATCTCGTTTTGTGATGGTCACAATTCGGCTTTTCACTTCATATAAAAGTGTTTTGCTCTCACTGTGTTTGATACACGTCTGTTGTATATAATCTTCACGTGTTAGGCTGTATTTACAGGCAATCATCGTAGGTCGTACAGTTCGCTCCTTCTGGCTCCTCGATTTTTCCCTTACCATCCACGCCTATCCTGTCCGCCTCTCCCCCACAAAAAAATGGTTCAAATGGTTCTGAGCACTATGCGACTTAACTTCTGAGGTCATCAGTCGCCTAGAACTTAGAACTAATTAAACCTAACTAACCTAAGGACATCACACACATCCATGCCTGAGGCAGGATTCGAACCTGCGACCGTAGCGGTCACGCGGTTCCAGACTGAAGCGTCTAAACTGCACGGCCACACCGGCTGGCTCTCCCCCACACTCACCTACCTTGGCCTCACCATTGACCGTCTCCTCACCTGTATCCCTCAATTCCGTCCTGTCCAATCCAAAGTCCACAACCACCTCCGACTCCTCAAAGTCCTCTCTAGCCGCCTCCTCCACACCTACAAATCCTTAATCTGTCCCATCTTCTGTTATGCCAGTCCCACCTGGATATCCATCCCCCCCCCCCCCCAAATTCTGTAAGTCCCTCCAGCCCTCCAGATCCTCGAGCGCCATGCACTCCGCCTTGCCTTCCATATACGCCTCCTGTCCCGACGCGGATCCTCTACGGCCTGATTCCTTTCCTCCATCTGCTCCTTTTCCCCGAACGTATCCGCGTCCTCTACACCTCCCACCGACTTGATCCCCCTCATCCCCTGGTTGCTTCTCTCCTCTCCAACCCCTGGCCTCTGCCGAAACTTCACTGTTGTGTCTCCCCTACCCTCCATCTCTACACCATTCATCTCCTTTCCTAATGTGGCTTCCATCGACTCCCCATCCTGGATGATGCCCTCTCTCCCTCCACTTATCCCTCCTATCAACTCCGATCCTCAACTCCCCCTTCCTTCCTCTGTTCTTTTCCTGGGCTCCCTCTCCCCCCCTTCCATCCTGTTTTCTTCCCCACCTACCCACTCTCTGCCTCCCTTCTCTCCCCTGAGTCCTTTTTCTCTCTCCTCCACTACCTTTCCCACTCTTTCTCGCATCCACCCAGCCACCCCTTTCACTGTGTCTCCTCCCTCTATTGGCTCCCCCCTTATTTCCTTCCCTCTCCTCCCCCCATTTTCCCCCTGATCGGTCCAGGACCTCTACCCCCCCCAACCTGCCGCCATGTCGCCTCTATAGTGCTGTTTTAAGTGAGTGTTCAGTGTTGTGCGTCCCCTGTCAGTGTTGCGAACTGCCACACTAGTTATGTTTTTATCTCATGCAAATAGAAACCAGACTGTCGCTGTGTTTTTTAATTGTGCCTGTCTATTTACCACATGTTTTAATCAGCATCACCGACCGTTTGTTTTTACATTGTCTTTGCATCTTTTTCTCCAGTTTTCAGTTTTTATCAGTCACCGTTTTATCGCCTGCTTTTATTGTTCTCATATCTCCTCATTCTGTTTTTTAACTTTTCTGTAGGCTGCAGAGCGGTGTATTGTGCGAAATCCAATAAAGAAAAAAAAAGGCTGTATTTATACACCTCCAAGACCCATGCAATAATTATAGGACGTATTGCCTGCACCTTATGTTTGCATGATTTCTACCTCATCATTAACAACCATACCACCCAGATAATTAAGACACTAAAATACCTTGGACTAACCTTCGACCGGCAACTAATGTGGAAACCTCACCTACTAACCAACGGAAAGTCCACAATAGACTAAAACTACTAACCATCCAAACATGGGGACTACACCCCTCCATTGACCTTCACACATACAAATCCCTAATTCACCCCGTCCTTTACTACGCAGATGTTGCATGGATATCTGCTACTTCTAGATTCTGTATTTCCCTCCAGATCCTCGAACACCATGCCCTCTGTGCCTCGCTTTCCGCATCCGCTTACCTTCCCCCACGAGGA
Organism: Schistocerca piceifrons; assembly: GCF_021461385.2. Taxonomy (NCBI): domain Eukaryota; kingdom Metazoa; phylum Arthropoda; class Insecta; order Orthoptera; family Acrididae; genus Schistocerca; species Schistocerca piceifrons. The sequence continues at coordinate 527,751,702 of NC_060149.1, read as the reverse complement.
TACTTTACCAATTCATTAAATTCCCACCTCTTCCCACTCACGTCTACCACCACCACATGTGATGAGGGGTAATGTAATAGCAACAAAGAAAAAAAGGGACTTATTTGTGGGGCTGGTGATTAACATAGTTGTCATAGACACCACACGTAATTTTTTGTTGCAAATTTTACAAGCATAGTAATTGAACCTACTTTTTTTTCTGCTTCAACACCAGTTTCACGAGTTCTCGGAGAGGATAAGTGTGCACGTTGTGTGTAGGTCATTTGAAATCCATGCTAATTTTTAATTACCTGACAATTTTTCAATATTGGTTAAATAATATGTGACACTTTTATTTTAAAATTTCCCCTCCATATTAACTCAGGTCACATGGACTGTGACCGTAGTGCCATTATTAACAACCTACTTGTGGCGGAAATCTGAACAACTGTTTCGCGCTTTGCGGTGGGCAGCCGAATCGTCAGTATGTGTCGTGTGGTTCTCTCCAATGTGACGAGACAGCTGCGGCAGCGCGGCGACTACGGCGGGTGGACATCTTTTTGTGAAGGTGGCGATGGCTGACTGGCCGTCTGTGGCGAGTGTTTGGGCAGGCACTTTGCGGTGGTGTGAACTCAACTTCCAAAGCGCTCTGGCGATTATGAACTTCGCGAACACGGATGTAGTGTCTGTTTCACAACGTTCTCATCCGTTCCCAGCATAATACTAGTGGACAGATCCAAATATAGGGGAACTGGACAGAAACTAAGGACAAACAGTGCGTGTGACGTTAGGGGGGTGGAAAATCCAGTAGCTATTTTGAATTCTGTAAGTGACTTGACTGCTGTAAATAGCTATACAGGTCTCCGTGAATAATAGCCTAGGGGAAACATGTTAAGTGGTTTCTCATATCGCTGAGCATAGGTCAGCAGGCAAGTCCAGAATGGTTACTACCGATAGGGCGAAAAATATGATTATCTAGCCAACAGCCTCAGAGTGGCATTCTTTGTGTAACAGACAGTCTTGAACCTGCAGGGAAAAACATGTTTTATCTCAGGCGAGACAATGCCCTTTGTCCTAGAATTGGTATGGGGATGACCTTGGGAGACAATTCCCTTTGTTTCAGAATCACAGGCTCAGAGCGACAGGAGAAAAATGTCTTTTGTCTGACAGAAAAATCTTGGAACTGCAGGGGAAACAAACACCCTTCGTCTGAGGTGAGTGACATCAGGGGAAAGCTTAGGAAATCTGACAACAATGCAGGCTGTGATAGTATTGCAGGTTAGCCATCTTGGGTTATCATCTAACATAATGAAGTCATAGAGCTTCGACAGTATCCCTTGTCAGCGGGATGTTATAGATGGTGGGGGAAATCTGGAAACAACGTATTCCGTGCCCGAACACCATGACTGTACCTGCTTGTTTGATTCTCAGTTCCTCACAGTAGAACATCATAACACATCGACTGGTGCAAACTACTAGGGGACTTCGAAAGGTAAGTTACACATTATATTGACAGGCCAAGGAACTATAATTGAATGCTTCCCTGCACTTCAAAGGGACACAGATACATGACACTATTTTTCAACAGAGTCCAAGTCTCTGTAAACAACGGCTCGGACGTTATACCGATCGTTTAATCCCTCGAAGACACAAATCCTGTCTTGGTCACGGAGCCATTCGAGCACTGCTGTGTGAACGTCCTCAACATCGCAAAACCTGCGACTTTTGCGAATCAGTTCCTAGATTTAATTCTTCATGCTTTCCCGGCGATCTGTTGACATCTTGGATATTCGGGAATCCAGACGGATGTTCGCGTCGTTCTCGCACGAAATTTCGACAGCGTGCCTCGCTGTCTTCTTCAGGTGCTACCTGAGACTGGTCCTTGGGTCGATCGAGTCGAGTATTTATGCCTGGGAGGAGCTGGGCGTTCCCTAATCGGTCCGCGCCGACTCGAGTGTTCCATCTGTGGTCCGCGCCCGCCAGACTCGGCTTCCTAGATTATCTGGACGTTATCTTCTGGGTTCAACATCGACGGCCTTCCTTCCCGATCAGCATTACCCACGTCTGTGCGGCGTTGGTCAAATAATGGCACTATTTCACTACGACTGGACGCGACATTGTTTTGTCCATATGCCGCCAGACTTTAACGGTGAACCTGTATCCAATTTAGACATTTTGCATACAAGAATCGTTCTGTCGCGCGTACCCGGGAGTACGTTTCCAGCTGCTGTGCCATTTCAATGGCAAACTGTGATGCACCTGTTATCCATACAGCAGCAGAACTGTCTCTGCAGGAGACCCAGAACATGTAGTCTCTTCTGACAATGCGCCATTCTTGTTGCGCAATAGTCTTATTGAGGACGACATGTGCAACCAACTTCCTGAGTCTCTTCACAGTTCGTTTTATGTCACAAGCCGGCCCAGTTTTAGAACGTTCTGAGCACAGTCCTCCATTAACCACCAGCATCCAATCAGATTAATTCTCTTTCCGAACTGCAGTCCTTGATTTACAGCTAGGTGATCATAAATGCTCCCCTCCAGCCTGTACTGTTGCCATACTTTGACACAGTGCGATTTCATTCAGAGAGCTATCCAACTGCGGCTGAACTGCCGGTGATATACTGTGGTAACGGTATACCTGTGAATGTGTGTCTAAATGCGCGAATAGGATTTCTCAACAAACGTGTCAGGTGACGACAGTAAACGTGAAGTGCTTCACGGGCATGCGACGTGCATTATTTACCACGTTTATTGCATGAATCTGAAAGAAGAACAGTTTCTGATGTTTCCAGAACAAAAGAACAACTGTAGAAGCACGTGACATCAGTAGGAGAACTGTACATCGAATTGTAGATAATAGCGTCTGAACTGTGAAACCATTAGTGGTTCGACAGCACCTAATAACATCGAAATTGTAAGAATCTTGTAACAGAACCAGACACCAAATATATATAATTAAGAAAATGATCTCTTCAGTGCGGATGCACACCAGGCTCGAGCTCGTACGGGAATCAGCGAAATACCTAGAATTATGAGGATTATTGGCAAGGGGCACTACTTTAGTAGTGCTTGGATAAGATGAGAATTTGGATCTGACGGGAAGCGTACTAGAGTATTTCGTGCAGTTGAGATGGACACTGCGTCCTGATGGCTTAGTGTTCAGCGAATCTGCCTAGTAAGCAGGCGACCCGGGTTCGTATTCAGATCCGGCACACATTTTCAACTTTCCCCAATGATTTAAATGGTTGCCCACTCATAGCCAATGTCTGTAATTCCCTTGCCTCTTAATTACTGGATGATTTTGGCAAGAACTTTTTTTTAAAATTCGTGGGAAAAATGGCTTCAAAGTTGGTGAGTCGTCACTTCGATGAATATTACGACACTGCTTTCAAAACGTTAAAAATAACGTCGGAGGAATATTTTTAATGGTACGGAGCCAGCTCGAGCCACATTTCTGAGAAAAATTCACTGAACAAGGACCAACAGTTTATTACCTTAACTCACTAGTGCTCAAATTGTTAATTTTTAATGTTTATTACTTTACATTGTTTATTAGATTGAAAATAATTATTTAAAGTGAAAAGCAATTTTGACCGTCGTAATTTTAATGCAATATGTATAGGGTATCTAACTCTAAGCGAGAGAACAGTAAACATTTATATGGAAAGGTTAACATTTTTGTATTGAGCGAAACAAACTGAACATGAGTACAAAATACAAATCTAAAACAAATACAACAACTTACTTGGTGTGATAAGTAGCAAAAAAATTCTGCACACAGTCCCACACTACATTTCTTGAACTGGGAGTGCATTGATGTGTTGCAGTTTATTCCAACAAGAAGTTTTCTTTTCAGTTCATGTATTTACACTGCCAGACAGTTCAAAATGGTTCAAATGGCTCTGAGCACTATGGCACTTAACATCTGAGGTCATCAGTCCCCTAGAACTTAGAACTACTTAAACCTAACTAACCTAAGGACATCACACACATCCATGGCCAAGGCAGGATTCGAACCTGCGACCGCAGCGGTCTCGCGGTTCCAGAATGAAGCGCCTAGAACCGCTTGGTCACAAAAGGCCGGCACCAGATAGTTCATTCCATCAAATAGCAGTTCACCTGCAACAGTGCTGGAGTGCGAGGTTCGTCCAAGTCCTGTCAGTGGCGTCGCATACCTAAAGTATTCACAGTTTCTTTCGAGAAATAATGTGAGAAATTATGTCTCCATTTTTGTGGTAAAGTATCCATGAACTGTATACAATGGAATCGAATAACTAATTGAAAAGAGCCGAGTGCCATTTCCTGTTACCGATATTTATACCGTGCTAACTCACATTTTGATTCATTTGATCAGTTCGACCCATGTGCTTGCTGTATTCCTACAGGAAGGAGGAGCGAGGAACCTCAGTTTGTTTTCTTGACCTCTGAGAATATCGTTTAATATAAGTTAGTGGGTTCACACCAGTTGTATTTGTTCCTCCAGAAACAACTGAGTTTTTATGCCGTTTATACAGAAAGAGACCATTACCTTTTTACATGACATCGTCTCTCATATTCCTCTGTTTCCTTCTTCTTTGGAAGAGGCCAGTTTCTGGGGTGATACTATTTTCTCCCACAGTACCAGTGCCCTCAAAATAATGCGAAATTATAACAGGAATAGGTATGACAGAATAACGAGTAAAGACGATGAAGGAGCTCTCATTAGTGTTTAGTGTTACTAATATGTAACGCTGAAAAGTAACGTGTGTTCCAGAGATACTAATAATTTTGTATAAATTTAAATAAATATCATGCGATTGTTGGTGTATAAAGGAACTGTTTACTGTTTTTGAACATGATTGATTAAAGACTTTAATTTTTACACTTACGCAAAATTCATGGTATGATGAGGTTTGGGCTGTAGAAAAAATGTTCACATTCAGTTGCCATTTGTTCCCAGTAATGAACTGATTCTTACAACTACTAACATTAGAATGAAAGAACAGATGTTCAACAATACTTAAATAAACGTAACAGGACTATAGAAGTCCATTGTCGTCATAAGTATCATTTAAAGTACACTGTTGTAACGTTTACCATTTATGTCTCGCTGGGAACAAATGGGTTAAATATGTGGGAATCAGAATCGTACTGGTAAGGCCTGCTGGAAACAAGTGATGTTAATGGTGGTTTTAAATTTCCTGTTGTGCAAGCTTAGAGATTATTATTCTGCATGCTAGCTCTGCTTCTGGTTTTCTTCCAAGGAGCAAACGTGTATTTAAGTAAAACAAAGACAGCATAAATGAATTCTATCGCGTTCAAGAAGTAGTTCACTGAAGACTTCTTGCCATACCTTGTTCTGCAGTCGACCATCGCAATGCGAATTGCCGGTTACAAACGATATGTTACAGATAAAACACCAAGTGAAACACCAGGAAAGCTAATATTACGATGTGGCTTATAAAAAAGAACGTCGCTGCAGCTGGTTAACTGTTTAAATTAACGAAAGACAATGCACGAACTTGTCTTACGTTAAGGTGAACGTGGCCACAAACTATTGCGTATACCAGGAAACCAGTGCGGCAAGGTACGAGTGCACTGGTATGGACACAGGTTAAAGGCTACGAGGCAGACTAGAATTTAAGAGAGCAAACACTGTACCGCTTACGCATGGAGCAATAGACAAAATATCTCCATTAGTTTGAGCAGACAGTTTGCAGGACGCTGAGAAGTTTCAGGAACAGAACTTTGAGAGGGAGGCGAAGATGGATTTAAGTCTTCAACCTATCGTCGTAAACTTAGAGCTTATTCAAACACAAATTCAGATATCAGTAACGATGGTTTTATGAAATAGACTCTGGGACAAATTAAGCTCATAATAACTCTTTGTTTTAAAAAGTCGACGTTTAAAAATTATGCGTTGCTGTGAGTCAAAATATTAACTACATATATAGTATATGAGAGCTTTTTAGCACTTGTTGGTATGGAACTTTTTATCATAAGATGTTTGCAAACATCTCTTCGTAAATGAGTGACATTTCTACAGTTTTTAACATTTTACTTAACAAGAAACAGCTAGTTGCTTACTTTATTGTGAACTAAAAACTTTTCCCGGATCGTACAACGCTCGAATAATTCGTGGGAATGCGTCTTTGTGAGTCTGTCAGAAACCGCTGATATGTCGACCGGTAACTCCCCGGTCATTTTTGAGGCAGGGCAATTACCTGTCAAAATACCGGTGGTTTCTGGCTGATTCACCACCCGCAATCCAGTGAGTTATTCAAACAATTCAAACAACGAAAGGCGTTCAATGAGTAATCCAATGCATTTTTTTCTGAAAGCAGGTTGGTTTTATACAGGATTCAAACACACCGTATTATTCCTCACTCTTTAGGCTACAAATCTTTTTTCAACATACTCTCCTTTCAGTGTGATAGCCTTACGCCACCTTACTGTGTGAACCTATATGCCTGCGCATTAGCCGGCCGCTGTGGACGAGCGGTTCCCGGCGTTTCAGTCCGCGCTGCTGCTACGGTCGCAGGCTCGAATCCTGCCTCGGGCATGGATGTGTGTGATGTCCTTAGGTTAGTTAGGTTTAAGTAGTTCTAAGTCTAGGGGACTGATGACCTCAGATGTTAAGTCCCATAGTGCTTAGAACCATTTCAACCAATTTGAACATTTCAACCTGCACGGTACCACTCTACTCATCGATGTCGGAGCCAACGTCTTCCTGAATCAATAACTTCCCTTCCATCCACGTACTACACTACTGGCCATTAAAATTGCTACACCACGAAGATGACGTGCTACAGACGCGAAATTTAACCGACAGGAATAAGATGCTGTGATATGCAAATGATTAGCTTTTCAGAGCATTCACACAACGTTGGCGACACCTACAACGTGCTGACATGAGGAAAGTTTCCAACCGATTTCTCATACACAAACAGCAGTTGACCGGCGTTGCCTGGTGAAACGTTGTTGTGATGCCTCGTGTAAGGCGGAGAAATGTGTACCATCACGTTTCCGACTTTGATAAAGGTCGGATTGTAGCCTGTTGCGATTGCGGTTTATCGTATCGCGACATTGCTGCTCGCGTTGGTCCAAATCCAATGACTGTTAGCAGAATATGGAATCGGTGGGTTCAGGAGGGTAATACGGAACGCCGTGCTGGATCCCAACGGCCTCGTATCACTAGCAGTCGAGATGAAAGGCATCTTATCCACATGGCTGTAACGGATCGTGCAGCCACGTCTCGATACTTGAGTCAACAGATGGGGACGTTTGCAAGACAACAACCATCTGCACGAACAGTTCGACGACGTTTGCAGCAGCATGGAGTATCAGTTCGGAGATCAATGCTGCGGTTACCCTTGGCGCTGCATCACAGACAGGAGCGCCCGCGATGGTGTACTCAACGACGAACCTGGGTGCACGAATGGCAAAACGTCATTTTTACGGATGAATCCAGGTTCTGTTTACGACATTATGGGGAGCATCCGTGTTTGGCGACATCGCGGTGAACGCACATTGGAAGCGTGTATTCGTCATCGCCATACTGGCGTATCACCCGGCGTGATGGTATGGGGTGCCATTGGTTACACGTCTCGGTCACCTCTTGTTCGCATTGACGGCACTTTGAACAGTCGACGTTGCATTTCAGATGTGTTACGACCTGTGGCTCTACCCTTCATTCGATCCTGAAGAACCCTACATTTCAGCAGGATAATGCACTACCGCATGTTGCAGGTCCTGTACGGGTCTTTCTGGATACAGAAAATGTTCGATTGCTGCCCTGGCCAGCACATTGTCCAGATCTCTCACCAATTGAAAACGTCTGGTCAATGGTGGCCGAGCAACTGGCTCGTCACAATACGCCAGTCACTACTCTTGACGAACTGTGGTATCGTGTTGAAGGTGCATGGACAGCTGTACCTGTACACGCCATCCAAGCTCTGTTTGACTCAATGCCCAGGCGTATCGAGGCCGTTATTACGGCCAGAGGTGGTTGTTCTGGGTACTGATTTCTCAGGATCTGTGCACCCAAACTGCGTGAAAATGTAATCACATGTCTGTTCTAGTATAATATTTTTGTCCAATGAATACCCGTTTATCATCTGCCTTTCTTCTTGCTGTAGCAGTTTAAATGGACAGTAGTGTATTTCATTGGGCCAGATAGATGGAAGTGGGAAGGTGCGAGATGCAGGCTGTAGGGCGGTTGAGGAAACCATCCCAAGTTTTTTTACCTCCTCTCGGGTGCACAGACCTGTGTGGACCCTCGCGTTGTCATGGAGGACGAGAAGTTCGTTTGCATTTTTGTGATGACGAATAAGCTGATTTATTTCCTTGAGCTTCGAGAGGGTAGCACAATACGAGGCGAACTCTTCAGAGTTGGTCGTTGCAACGTGAGGGCAGACACCTAAGTCCCAGAAGACCGTCGCCATGACTCGAACGACTGAGGGTACGGCTTTAAAGGGACCACACCCTGCCTATCAAACCCATGTTAATTTAGGCAAGTATTTGACCCATTTCTGAAAAAACTATTCGATGCAGGACCTTAATATTTTTACTTTATGTTACATGATGCTAATAGAGTCAACTGTACTAAAATCTATTTTATTCATTTTATAGTTTTTAAGAAATACTTTTTCTATTTTATTAACAAAAATTATTGTTTGTTCTGCAGAAAATATTTTTTTGTAAACTTCCTAATGGGGGAATATTAATGAATATAGTACCAGAGGTGGCTTTTTATGTTTTGCAGAGCATCTGAAAATTTCATTCATTTATCTATGATAGCTTCTGTCATAATGGGGCATATGTATTGAAAATTTTAGTTTGCGGGAAATTGACTTTAAAGGAGAAACTTTTGAGATTTGTTACTTAGAGTAAATTAAAACCGTCCTGCTGCATACTGTGGCCCTTCTTTTTCCTCTAGCAGGTCTTCCAGCTTCTTTTTCACCTTTCTGGATGTTTGTCTTGCTTTCTTAGCCATATTAGATGCAGACCTGTCTGCATCGGCTATCCTCATTTTATCGCAATGTTGCAGCCCAGTGATCATATTTTCACCAGGATAAATTCCAGCTTTTTCAGTACCCAACACTTTCCAGTATTACCACAACTGAATGTAATAACAGCATCATGAAATCGTAGTTTCATTGTATGCATGCTTACAAATACAGTTTTAGGAAGCCGGTTCCAAGTTATGCTGTTGAAACATTCATTTGGGTTCTGTGTCTGCCCATGCAGACATTTCCTTAGAAGGTCGGGATGAGCCAAGTCCCTGAAAATAGGTTTAATTGCTGTAATAACAACAGCAGGATGAGATTGCTGGTGAGAATAAGATTCTCCAGTTGCCTGAGCCCTATTGCATTTGCACCACGAATTTTCTCCTGATGGACACAATCCATGAGATGGCTTATCATCAGAAGAGGACTTACGGAAGAATATGGCCCAAACATCTCTCTACATTGCCTCCAGATTTTCTTTATTTCTCCTAATTGCCTGCCCATCGTATACCTGCAAGTTTTCTATAACAACTACTAGCAATCACACTTGAACAAAACTAACAGCGTGTTTGAAAGCGTGTTGTTTACAAACATCAGAAACAAAAGAATACCGACCGTTGCATCGCAAGGATAGCCAACACATTCGGGAGCAAAGACAAATCCTTAACGTGCAATGTAGGGCATATAAAGATCTAAAATATATGCAAATAAGTGGGTGACAGAAAAGTGGGCGTGGCACGTAAAACACGTGGTACGAAAATTCTCTATAAATGTTGGAAAAATTTCTTTTTTCAGCAAAATCCTTTTCAGCGTACTTAAATAAAACCTTAATCTATCGAAATATGATGAAAACCGAAAACCGATTTTTTTTCGATCTGAACCACGGTGTGGTCCCCTTAAACTTTTTCGTCGGGGGGAGAGGTGGTGTCGCGCCTCTCCGAAGATTGCCGTTTTGTTTCCAGTTCGAAATGATGAACCAATGTTTAATTGCCTGCGACGATGTTCGACAAAAACTGTCACGATCAGCCTCATAACACGCAAGCAATTCCGCATACGTCCGCAGCTCGTGGTCGTGCGGTAGCGTTCTCACTTCCCGCGCCCGGGTTCCCGGGTTCGATTCCCGGAGGGGTCAGGGATTTTCTCTGCCTCGTGATGACTGGGTGTTGTGTGATGTCCTTAGGTTAGTTAGGTTTAAGTAGTTCTAAGTTCTAGGAGACTGATGACCACAGATGTTGAGTCCCATAGTGCTCAGAGCCATTTGAGCCAATTCCGCACAGATTGTCCTTCGTTGCTCATCATGGTCTTCTGTTAGGCAGCGAGGAACCTAGCCAGCACACACCTTTGAGTGCTCCAATTAGTGGGCTAATGTATCAGCACTACGAACGGAGACGTCCAGCTGTGTAGCGAGGTGTTTGATTGCCATTCGTCTAACATCTCGAATGAGAGAGTCCGCACGTTCCATCAGCGTATCTGTTATCAGAGATCAGTTCGACTCAATGCCCAGGCGGGTTACAGCCGTTGTTGCTGCAAAAATGGAACTGCGTGTATTATGTTTCAAACACAGTGCACCACCAAATTACACTACTGGCCATTAAAAATGCTACACCAAAAAGATATGCAGATGATAAACGGGTATTCATTGGACAAATATATTATATTAGAACAGACATGTGATTAAATTTCACGCAATTTGGGTGCATATATCCTGAGGAATCAGTACCCAGAACAACCACCTCTGGCCGTAATAACGGCCTTGATACGCCTGGGCATTGAGTCAAACAGAGCTTGGATGGCGTTTACAGGTACAGCTGCCCATGCAGCTTCAACACGATACCACAGTTCCTCAAGAGTAGTAACTGGCGTATTGTGACGAGCCAGTTACTCGGCCACCATTGACCAGACGTTTTCAATTGGCGAGAGATCTGGAGAATGTGCTGGCCAGGGCAGCAGCCGAACATTTTCTGTATGCAGAAATGCCCGTATAGTATTATCCTGCTGAAATGTAGGGTTTCGCAGGGATCTAATTAAGGGGAGAGACCAATGGCATTCCATACCATCAGGCCGGGTGATACGCCAGTATGGCGATGACGGATACACGCTTCCAATGTGCGTTCACCTCGATGTCGCAAAACATAGATGTGACCATCATGATGCTGTAAACAGAATCTGGATTCATCCGAAAGCATGACGTTTTGCCATTCGTGCACCCAGCTTCGTCGTTGAGTACACCAGCGCAGGCGCTCCAGTCTGTGATGCAGCGTCAAGGGTAACCGCAGCGATGGTTCAAGTTCAAGTGGCTCTGAGCACTATAGGACTCAACTTCTCAGGTCATTAGTCCCCTAGAACTTAGAACTAGTTAAACCTAACTAACCTAAGGACATCACACACATCCATGCCCGAGGCAGGATTCGAACCTGCGACCGTAGCGGTCTCGCGGTTCCAGACTGCAGCGCCTAGAACCGCACGAGCACTTCGGCCGGCGCAGCGATGATCCCCCAGCTGATAGTCCATGCTTCTGCAAACGTCGTCGAACTGTTCGTGCAGATTGTTGTTGTCTTGCAAACGTCCCCATCTGTTGACTCCGATATCGAGACGTGGCTGCACGATCCGTTACAGCCATGTGGATAAGATGCCTGTCATCTCGACTGCTAGTGACACGAGGCCGTTGGGATCCAGCACGGCGTTCCGTATTACCCTCCTGAACCCACCGATTCCATATTCTGCTAACAGTTATTGGATCTCGACCAACGCGAGCAGCAATGTCGCGATACGATAAACCGCAGTCGCCATAGGCTACAATCCAACCTTTATCAAAGTCGGAAACGTGATGGTACGCATTTCTCCTCCTTACACGAGGCATCACAACAACGTTTCACCAGGCAACGCCGGTAAACTGCTGTTTGTGTATGAGAAATCAGTTGGAAACTTTCCTCATGTCAGCACGATGTAGTTGTCGCCACCGGCGCCAACGTTGTGTGAATGCTCTGAAAAGCTAATCATTTGCATATCACGGCATCTTATTCCTGTCGGTTAAATTTCGTGTCTGTAGCACGTCATCTTCGTGGTGTAGCAGTTTTAATGGCCAGTAGTGTACCTACAAATTTAATCATTCTTTGTTTCTACTATACGGCGCACGGTAAGAAAAAGTTCGTAATTTTACATCTTTCATTGTCTTGCAGTTTTAGTGGTGAGCAGTGGATTACACACTTAGAAATTCTTCCGTGGATTGGAAGGATTTGTCAAGTAAATATAATTATGCTTTAAGTTTACGTTTAAAGACGTTTTTATACATTAGAATGCTCACGTTACTGCATGAGCAGTCAAAAATATTTTGTGGTTGATTACACACCCATTTCTGTGTCACAGTGAGGCAGAGTGTTAGATAATGTAAGCCATGTCTCATTCTAGTACCATACTGCTGAATGTTGGTGTCGTTTAAGATATGCAATTAATGTGAATGAGGAAGTCAAATTTTTGACTTTTTTTACCTTCGAAGTCATGCTGTTATCCGTAAAGACGTTAAAGATGCTCTGTAACATGTTATTTCCAGTCCAGAATAATAGCAGATTGTGTATTACTATTTTGCCTATAATAGAGTCGAAATTGCGTTCAAACGGCTAATGCTGTAACCGGTTTCTTGAGCCTTTGTCGTCAGACATCTACATTTACATCATACTCCTCAAGCCACCTAACGGTACGTGGTGAGGTACGTGGTGAGTGGCACTTTTTGTACGATTAGCTGAGCCCTAATTTCTCGAATTTTCTCCTCGTGGTCATTACGTGAGACGTATGTGGGGGGGGGGGGAAGTAATTTTCTGTCCGACTATTCCCGGAAAGTGCTCTAGAAATTTCAGTAGTAAATCTCTCCGCGATGCACAATGCCTCTCTTGTAACGTCTGTCAATGGAGTTTGTTGAGCATCTCCGTAACGCTTTCGTGCCGACTAAAGCATTCCGTGACGAAACGTGCCACTCTTAATTGGATCTTCTCTATCTCGTCTATCAGTTCTATCTGCTAGGCATCCCAGATAAATGCTATCATAGCCTCATGATCACTGATGCCTTCCTCTACGTTAACTTATTCGTTAAGTTCAGGTCTGTTTTTTGCCAGGAGGCCGCTACCCTCACGAGTTGGTTCTCTAACTATCTGCTCAAAGTAATTTTCGGACAGAACATCCAGCACAATTTCAAACGAATCCCTGTCTCTGGCAGCAGTCTTGATAGCGCGATACTCTAAATCTATGTGTGGCAGTTCGAAGTCACCCCTATTACGAGAGCATGATCAGAAAACTTGTTAACGATATTCTGCAAGTTCTGTCTGAAGTTCTCTACCACTAGAGCTCCTGACCCGATTACCATTTTTGATCGATGTCTGATAGTTAAATCCACCCAGATTAACTCACGATCGGAATCCGTTATAACCTCAGCAGATTTTATTGAATTCCTTACTGAAATCAACACGCCGCCAACAAAGGCGACTAACCTGTCCTTATGATAAATTTTTCAGTTTAAACTTAGGATTTCGTTGTCATTAACGTCCGGTTCCAAACAAATTCCTGTTCCTACTACTGTCTGTGCATTATAACCTTCAGTAAGTGATACTAATTCTGGGATCTTGCTTTGGACGCTCCTGCAGTTTACTAAAATCATATTAACCTTTTTTTGTCTTTTATCTGCGACGAGGATCATTCTCTGAGGACATTGTGGCTAACTTATCAGACAAATTGCCTTTGATCCCAGGGGAGGGTTTCCCTACCTAAAAAAGGCCCATGTGTACATCACACGTACCCTACTACCCTAGTAGCTACTTCATGCGTGTAGTGCACGCCTGACCTCTTAAGGGGAACCTTACAAGTCTGTAACCGATAGCAGAGGTCGAGAGATTCGAATCCAATACTGTCACAGAGTCGTCTGAGCCTCTGGTTTAGACCTTCCACTCTGCTCCACACCAGAGGACCGCGATCAATCCTGGATACGATGCTACAAATAGACAACTTAGCCTGCACCCCGCTTGCGATGCTAGTTGCCTTTACTAAATCAGCCATCCGCCGAAAGGAGCTGACGATGCCCTCAGAACCCAAGCAACAAGCGTCACTCGTGCCGACACGTGACACTATATGCAGCCGGTTGCAACCAGTGCGCTCGATAGCAGCTGGCAGGGCCTCTACCTCCTCACAGACGAGACCCACGGCAAGCATACCGGGTGCACACTGGTATTCTTTCCCGTATTGTCTGTTATTTCCCTCAGGGACTATGTTACTTGCCTAACATTGGAGCTTCCAGTGACAAGCCTACCCACCCTCTTCACTTGTCCGGACTGGGCAGGAAAGTCAGATGCTGGCCCAACAGATGAGGCAGAGTTATCTTACTGGGTAGCACCTCGTACTTGCTGCTAAGGCGCTGGGAGTCAGCCGCGCGACCTGCCCCCTCTTTCGCCTTCCGCCCCGTGACACTCGGACCCACCAATCTCTGTCACCCACTCTCGAGTGAGGACGGTCAGATGTTGCGTATCAAAAGGTGGAGCGACACCCAGGTCACCAGGCCATTTCAACGGCACCAAATGTGTCACAGGTCTCGTCTCCAGCACCCCGATATCGCCGCAACTTCGAGCATTAGCCAGAATCATGTCGACGTAGGTCAACGCTGTTTCCGGCTGTTTACGGACAGCAGCCAATTCTTCCTGTGTCCTCTCACAACAAACACAGTCCCTAGCCATATCGTAGTGCATAAAAATAGATATAAGCTCTCAAATTGTGCTACTGAGTTTGGAATGTACGCAAAACATAACGAGAAGAATAAAGAAACACTGAAATTGCTCTGCAGTTTTCTCTCTGTGCCGTGGACGGCAAAATGTTAAACAAAAATACATTTCTCTGCTGAACTGGATGTTACTAGAAACTCTACTTACCCGAAAGCTACTGCACGAAGAGGGTATGCACTGATCTAAACTAGATGCTGTGTACCAGCACGAAATTTAAACTTAGTGGGGTGACATGACGGTCTGACGGCGAGAGAAACCTTACACATGGATATCCAGCAAGATTTACGCAAAAACAAAAACTTACAGTAATTTGCTAACCGCTAGGCTACACAGTAAAATACACAGGTATACTTCACTTCTTTGCAGAACTACGTGAAAAAAACAGAAACTAAACTAAATTACTGCGTATCCGGCAACTGCTGCTCTGATACCGCTGCTGGTGCGCCTGCTCGATTCGGCGTCTGCCGGTACACTGACTGTGGGTGCCCTGTAGTCAACGGTCACCTCAATCAAACTGAGTCACTTGACAAAAATTGTACATGACGTCTTCACGAAGCAATGTCACCTGTTCTGCATCTTGTCAGGCTTAGTGGGAAACGTCTGTCTCGCAAAGTTGTGCAGTAGCTGACATAGCGTCGTCAAGATGTGAAGTAAGACTATTCTCAAACAGATAAGTGTACGATGACCAACTGATAGAAGTTGGTTACAACATTTATCGTTTTTCTTTAAGATTTAAGCGTATAATATCATGTACAATAGCTAAATGAATCTGAATGTCGTCCACAGCAAAAAGGCTTTTAACAATGTGCAGTTACCAAATACAGTTTTCCGTAATTCCTTTACAAAAGAAGACGAAGTAAATATTCCAGGATTCGAATCCAGAACAGCTGTTAGTATGAGTGACATAAAAGTAGATATATTAGGTGTTTCAAAACAACTCAAATCACTTAAAGGCAAGTCTTCCGGTCTAGATGGTATACCAATCAGGTTCCTTTCAGAGTATACAGACACAATAGTGCCTTTCTTTGCAATCATATGCAACCGCTCACTTGATGAAAGGTCTGTTCCTAAAGACTGGAAAGTAGCACAGGTCACACCAATATTCAAGAAAGGAAATAGGAGTAACCCATTGAATTACAGACCCATATCACTGACTTCAATTTGCAGTAGGGTTTTGGAGCATACACTGTACTCGAACGTTATGAATCACCTTAATGATAATGACTTAGTGATACATAACCAACACGGATTCAGAAAATATCGTTCTCGTGCAGCACAGCGCTCTTTATTCCCACAAAGTAATGAGTGCTGTCAACAGGGGATCTCAGATCGATTCCATATTCCTAGATTTCCAGAAGGCTTTTGACACCATTCCTCACAAGTGACTATTAATCAAATTGCGTGCATATAGATTATCGACTCAGTTGTGTGACTGGATTCGTGATTTCCTCTTAGAGAGGTCACAGTTCGTAGTGATAGACTGTAAATCATCGAGTAGAACAGAATTGATATCTGGCGTTCTGCAAGGTAGGGTCATAGGCCCTCTGCTGTTCCTGATTTACATAAATGATCTAGGTGATAATCTGAGCAGCCCCTTAGATTGTTTGCAGATGATGCTGTAATTTACCGTCTAGTAAAATCATCAGACGATCAATTCCGATTACAAAATGATCTAAAGAGAATTTCTGTATGGCGCGAAAAGTGGCAATTGGCACTAAACAAAGAAAAGTGAGAGGTCATCCACATGGGTACTAAAAGAAATCCGATAATTTTGGGTATATGATAATTCGCGAAAATCTAAGGGCTGTCAATTCGACTAAATACCTAGGAATTACAATTACGAGCAACTAAAATTGGAAAGACCACATAGATAATATTGTGGGAAAGGTGAAACAAAGACTGCGCTTTGTTGGCAGAACGCTTAGAAGATGTGACAAACGCAGTAAAGAGGCAGCCTACATTACACTTGTCCGTCCTCTGCTGGAATATGGCTGCGCGGTATGGGATCCTTACCAGGTGGGATTGACGAAGGGCATCGAAAAAGTGCAAAGAAGGGCAGCTCGTTTCTTGTTATCTCACAATAGGGGTGGGAGTGTCACTGATAAGATACGTGAGTTTGGGTGGCAGTCACTGAAACAAAGGCGGTTTTCTTTGCGGTGAGATTTATTTACGAAATTTCAATCACCAAGTTTCTCTTCCGAATGCGAAAATGTTTTGTCGACACCCTCCTACGTAGGGAGAAATGATCATCATAATAAAATAAGAGAAATCGGAGCTCGTACGGAAAGATTTAGGTGTTCGTTTTTCCCACACTCCATTCGAGAGTGGAATGGTAGAGAAGTACTTTGAAAATGATTCGATGGACCCTCTGCCAGGCACTTAAGTGTGAATTGCGTCTCGCTGTAACCACGCGTAAGCAAATGTCGTCCCCTCCATCCATACTTACCTGTGCCTAGAGTTCTGAACTAACGCAGAAATCAGCGGATATACCGGTGGTTACCCTCGGGTATTCGCAGTAATGGGCGCTTTGTGATCAAAATTTAATGGACAACGTATTACGAATTCCAACGTCCGCGATGTTCAGGCTCTGCGAAGTTCCATTTCCTTTCTATCTTGTGGCAATTAGGTCTTCGCCTGCACCAGCTGACTTTTTCTTTCCTTTTTTTGCGGAGACCGGTCGCTTGACGAAAGACTCATACTTGAAGACAGAAAAGTTTCGCAGATCATACCAATACACAATCAGGATATAAAAGTAACCCCCTGAATAATAAACCTGTATCACTGGCATTGCCCCACGAACTATGGACATTGCCGTTGGTGAGTAGGCTTGTGTATACTTCAGAGTTCATAAAGAATTTAGTATATTTCCCTAACTCAGAGGTGTCGAACTACAGCCAAACATTCACTGCGTACTCGTACTCAGTCTCCATTACTTCAGTGCTTATGAGCTTACTGAGGGATGCTGCTATGTTAGGCAACGTGGTTTCGTGGAGTCCCTCCACTGAATCCAGGTATTCTTATGGGAAATCCGCTTTCTTTGTCACAAGCTAAAACTTTGCATCATTGGGATTTGTGGCACTGGTGATATGCATGTCCTCATGATGCATCATCTCAGAAAGTTTCTGAAAAAGACACTAGCATGAAACGTAGTGAGCCCAGGAAGCATAGAGTTATTTTTGGCGTGATATGCCTGGAAAATGATATATACTTTTTAACAGTGACAGGAATGATCCTCAACTTATCATCTTTCAAGCCATAATCACCCAAGTGCTCAGCGAGGAAGTAAGCACCGTACCTGTTCAAATTATGGAAGAGGCCGAGTATGTGTTATGGCAGTTGGCACTTCAAGGTGCATGTATTGTGATCTTCCCCACGGATCTTCCCTGTTAGATGTCAGTGGTAGCTATGTGGAGTTTCCACTTTTCCGTTGAACCACAACCCACAAATATGATGATTAACTGTCTACTCATATAAGGCATCATTCCGCTTGAGTTGGTGATGGAAATGTTGGTGCGATTAATCCCATAAACTTCCTATATAAACTCTTTGAACTCAGAGAGCAACCATCTGGCAGGATTATCTCGGAAGTATGATCTGAATACGCTGTTACTGAGGTCACATGAGCATACCAGTTGATGAGGCCACATACAATATGTTGCTGTTTCGTGAAGGTGATATGGGAGGCTCTGGGATCATCTTCAGAACAAGCCACAGGAGGTAGGAGGTACTCAAAGTCAGCATATATGATAAAGGGCATCGCTCCTAATGAAGTGCGTTCTTAAACATTAAGAACTTTTCAGCCTGAGCAGGCAATTCCACATGTACCGGTTCCTCGCTAGAGCGATCAATGTGGTGCTTTTTCTAGAACCTTAGTCTAACGGGCTCTGTGGCAAAATACTGTTTGTATTCTTCTTTACACAGTTGGGAGGAAAGTAGGTGAGCATGCTTTTGATCCACATGCAGAGTCGCTTCTCGCCCTTAGAGAACAGCAGCAATATAGATATTGGACCTGTGAATGGCTAATTTTGAAAAGTAGAGGGGTTCAGCTACTTTATACTTGACTTCTTTGTTCTGTACTGTGTCCTCATAGTCTTCTTCTTCATCTTCTGGTTTGCTATAATCAACATCCAAGGTGTATCCATGAACTGAATAATCAGGGTTCTACCTATCGAATTTTGGTAGATCCTAGAGTTTATGGGGAATGAGATGTCTTGGAAATTGTAATGCCTGCAGACATTAGATGTATTGTATGTACTTGGAAGCACTGCATTTGTACGTGAATTTCTATTGCTAAGCAGAAATGACAATGTGAAGCAATTTTAGTCCCTCTCATCAAGATTCTGGACATTATTAGATGCTTTTTGGCGGCAATGTCTTTCAGAAGAGAGATGAAACTGGACCACCCATTAAGAGGATTCAAAATATGTGAGTAAATAACAAGGTAGAGTACACGGCTGAGCACCTTATTTGACCCTCTTTCCTGCATTCCGGAAAAACGCCTGAGTCTGACACTCTTGGCAAAAACTTCAAACCATTCTGTGTCTTAATCGTCCCACAATATCATACCATTTCTGCCATAATTTTGGACGATGGGCTTTCCTTCAGCACCTTGTCTGTCCTCTCTCAAGGGGATGTGATAGCTCACACTATAGAGCTGTGTTACACTTAATGGTGGGATACTGCGGGTCTCCCAATTTGAACTCAGCGAGCATCCTTTCTAAAACGCCTTGGCAGGCATCGAGAAAAGCTGAAGGATCTCAGCAGTTCACACTTGTGTTGTCAGTACAGGGTTTCTGAGACTGTCACTATTGGTTGACATAACCAAAGGAATGTGGTTTTTGGCTATAAATACGAGTCGTTTTGGTGTGGGTAGTCATTCCAGTCTGAGACTTGCTGGCAGCAACCTCAACCGTACCAAGAGAAACAGCAGAGATGAAATAGTGCAGTGGAAATTATTATTATGATGATTCTTCAAGAGCTAATAAGTGATTGTACAGGTACGTAATTTAATATGATTTTTTCTACCGGGTGATCAAAAAGTCAGTATAAATTTGAAAACTGAATAAATCACGGAATAATGTAGATAGAGAGGTACAAATTGACACACATGCTTGGAATGTCATGGGGTTTTATTAGAACCAAAAACTACAAACGTTCAAAAATGTCCGACAGATGGGGCTTCATCTGTTCAGAATAGCAATAATTAGCATAACAAAGTAAGACAAAGCAAAGATGATGTTCTTTTCAGGAAATGCTCAATATGTCCACCATCATTCCTCAACAACAGCTGTAGTCGAGGAATAATGTTGTGAACAGCACTGTAAAACGTGTCCGGAGTTATGGTGAGGCATTGGCGTCGGATGTTGTCTTTCAGTATCCCTAGAGATGTCGGTCGATCACGAAACACTTGCGACTTCAGGTAACCCCTAAGCCAATAATCGCACGGACTGATGTCTGGGAACGTGGGAGGCCAAGCATAGCGAAAGTGGCGGCTGAGCACACGATCATCACCAAACGACGCGCGCAAGAGGTCTTTCACGCGTCTAGCAATATGAGGCGTTTTTTTTTTTTTTTTTGGTTCTAATAAAACCCCATGTCATTACAAGCATGTGTGTCAATTTTTACCTCTATATCTATTAAGTTTTCAAATTTATACTGACTTTTTGATCACCCAGTATATATTTGAGTGGTGTGTGTTCTGTCAGACATGTCTAACAGAGCAAAACCAGTCGTGATGATACAGCTGGCGCATACATTTGTATGAAATGGAGAATGGGGAAAGAAAGGGAAGGGATGAGTGGAAATTCGTTACTTCCAACCATTCAGGGCATTGTGGTAATGTAATAGCGAAAGTTCGGCGGAGATTTTAAACTTCCGCCATTGCATTACCATACTACTGAGCGGCTCGAAGTCTCGAATTCCCACCCATCCCTTCCCTTTCTTTCTCCATTCTCTATTTCATATAAATGTTTTTTCCCATAATTGTTTGTGCTCATTACAACTGCAATCTGATGAATTTCTTCTTCTTATGTTGCAGGTGTGATGGACATGTGTGGGCACCGTGTCGGGCCTGTAACAACTACACCATGTCCTGATACAATGATGGTGCATTCCTCGCCAAAGACCAGTTCCTCAACGATGTATCCACTGCATCTGCAAATACAACCTCAGCGTATTCCACCATCATCATCATTGTGCTATGGGTTGATGACACGAGCTCGAGTGCCACTCCAGCTGCACCCTGGACCATCTCGCAATCGTCATGGACTTTGATAATGTTGCGATGTATCTGCATGATATGATATTACAAAACGTCGCGACAAATAACGCTGTTACGGGAGGCTCGTCGACTTATTCAGATACCGCTAATTTTGAACATAAGTTGCTACAGACGCCTGCGTATCTCTTTTTTATGTGTGATACTTATGTTTTTTAATCCCTTTTCAGATGGGATGGAAGCCGCATGCAGATGAACGTTTGCACCTGCGATTACTCCACCACCTGATGCGTTCGTCATGCAAACCGGGTTCGTGGACGACGTATTCACCGCTTCCGCCAACACCACCACAGCTAGGTCCATCATCATCAGCGTGGTACAGGCTGATGACACCAGCTCATTTGCTAATGCAGTAATGCCCTCCATGCCGTGGACCGCCTCGCAACCGTCGCCATCGTACATTCCCTCGACATCACTGTGGGTCTAGGAGCAGAAGTACCCCTGCCCGCTCTGTTACGGATCACAAAGTTAATTCCTGCAGCTACACTGGGTACCCTCTGATCGCTAGCGCTTTTGGGGAGAGAATCTCATCAGTCTGTACTGACAACATGAACGCAGGCTACAGAGATCCTGCAACATTTCTCGATGCCTGCCAAAGCAAAAGAACGCTCTCCGAAATTGTCAACGATCCGTGGTATCTCGCTCTGTACTGTAGGACGACGCAGATTTCTGTTCAATTACAGGTTTCCACCGTTTGTTACTAGAGCAGTGTGTGCCACGTGAGCTTCGCTCAAGCAATCATTTGTTGCATTATTCTCGTCAATATACATTCCATTATGGAATATAATTTGTTAGATTTTTCATTTAGCTTCAAGTAAGCAATCATATTCTCTCAATTACAAAAAAAAAAAAAAAAAAAAAAAATTAATCGTGAAGCTATTTAAAGAAAATAGATTCAATGTTCAAAAGAATTGATTTGTTTTCACCCTTTTGGTTAGGCTTACAACAAGTTAGGTCAGGCAACACACAAATACTGAAGATGACCGATTTCTTCTACACAACTAAATTGTCCACTCATTGTGGCGACGTTCCATTGTAAATAGTTGCCCCAACACGTAACGGTGTATGTGTTGTAGGAAATTTAATCAATTTACGTGACAAACGATTGATGGGAACTGCTCACACTTACATTTAACAGTTTTTGGAATTACAGAGGATTTTAAGTTACTGTGATTAGCAGACTGCTGGTTCAAGACAGTATAAGGCTTACACCAGTGTTCATATTACTAGCGTGTTGAGCATGTAGGTGTGGCAGACAGATAGCACTCTCCACTGCCGCGGCTCAGCCCGTCGCACACAGCAACAATCACTACAAAGTGAACATGTCAATTGATACAGACAGTTGCATCTGCTGGGTGAAAGCCAAAGATCCATATAAAGTAAACAGTACAGTCACGAAGAATTCGACACGTCTGGTGGATATGCGTCCGATAATCCTTTTGGAATAACACCACAGAACAAGAAGGTTATCGACCTGATGAAAGACAAATCCAATGGTTTGCAGATTGCGGAATTTGTAGCGCTCTGTCGAATATGTAAGTATAGCATTAGGTTAGAGGGTCTCGGGGAAACACAAAAAGGGTTCAGTCTCAAAGGGTGCAGGTCGAACATGTGAAGAACTTAGATCTAGGAACCATCGGGGTATAACACTTGCAAATTATCGCAGCTGTGTTGGGAATGTATCAGAACTCCAAGCGCTAGAAGAAAGCACTGATACTCAAATCGTTATAGCCACCGAGAGCTGGCAATAGCCAAAGACGAGTTCATTCAAAATTTTTGCGAAAGACCTACTGGCGTTCAGAAAGGATAGGCTGAACAAAATTGTCGGTGGCATGTTTGTTGCTGTTAAAAAAATTTGTAGCAGGATTGAAGTAAATAGTTCCTGTGAGATAGTATGTGTAGAGGTCATTCTTGGCAACCAGAATAAAATAATATTTGGATCCTTTTACCGACATTCTAACTCAATTGATGATGTTGTTGTGGTCCTCAGTCCAGAGACTGGTTTGATGCAGCCCTCCATGCTACTCTATCATGTGCAAGCGTCTTCATCTCCGAGTAACTACTGCAACCTACATCCTTCTGAATCAGCTTAGTGTATTCATCTCTTGGTCTCCCTCTACGATTTTTACCCTCCACGCTGCCCTCAAATACTAAATGGGTGATACCTTTATGCCTCAGAACGTTTCCAACCATCCAATTCCTTCTTCTAGTCAAGTTGTGACACAAATTTCTCTTCTCCCCAATTCTATTCTGTACCTCCTAATTACTTACTTGATCTATCCATCTAATCTTCAGCATTCTGTAGCACCACATTTTGAAAGCTTCTATTCTTGTCTAAACTATTTGCGTCCATGTTTCATTTCCATACACGGCTACATTCCCTACAGATACTTCCAGAAAAGACTTAGTGACACCTAAATCTATACTCCATGTTGACAAATTTCTCTTATTCAGAAACGCTTTCCTTGCCATAGCCAGTCTACATTCTATATCCTATCTACTTCGACCATCATCAGTTAATTTGCTCTCTAAATACAAAAACTCATTCACTACTTCAAGTGTCTCATTTCCTAATCTAATTCCCTCAGCATCACCAGGTTTAATTCGACTACATTACATTATCCTCGTTTTGCTTTTGCTGATGTTCTCCTTATATCCACCCTTCAAGACACTGTCCAATCCGTTCAACTGCTCTTCCAGGTCCTTTGCTTTCTCTGACAGAATTACAATGTCATCGGCAAATCTCAAAGTTTTTATTTCTTATCCTGGATTTTAATTCCTTCTCTGAATTTTTCTTTTGTTTCCTTTACTGCTTGCTCAGTATATACATTGAATAACATCGAGGATAGGCTACAACCCTGTCTCACTCCCTTCCCAACCATTGCTTTCCTTTCATGCCCCTCGACTCCTATAACTGCCATCTGGTTCCTGTACAAATTGTAAATAGCCTTTCGCTCCCTGTATTTTACCCCTGCCACCTTCAGAATTTGAAAGAGAGTATTCCAGTCAACATTGTCAAAAGCTTTCTCTGAGTCTACAAATGCTAGAAACGGCTGTTTGCCTTTCCTTAATCTATCTTCTACGATAAGTCGTAGGGTCGGTATAGCCTCGCGTGTTCCAACAATTCTACGGAATCCAAACTGATCTTCCCCAAGGTGTGCTTCCATCAGTTTTTCCGTTCGTCTGTAAAGAATTCGCGATAATATTCTCCACCCGAAACTTATTAAACTGATGGTTCGATAATTTTCACACCTGTCAACGCCTGCTTTCTTTAGGATTGGAATTATTATATTCTTCTTGAAGTCTGAGGGTATTTCGGCTGTCTCATAAATATTGCTCACCAGATGGTAGAGTTTTGTCATGGCTGGCTCTCCCGAGGCTATCAGTAGTTCTAATGGAATGTTGTCTACTCCTGGGCCCTTGTTTCGACTTTGGTCTTTCAGTGCTGTGTCAGGTTCTTCACGCAGTATCGTATCTCCCATTTCTTCTTCATCTACATCCTCTAAAATTTCCGTAACATTGCCCTCAAGTACATCGTCCTTGTATAGACGCTCTATATACTCGTTCCACCTTTCTGCTTTTCCTTCTTTGCTTAGAACTGTCATTCCATCTGAGCTCTTGATATTCACACTGGTGGTTCTCTTTTCTCCAAAGATCTCTTTAATTTTCCCGTAGGCAGCATCTATCTTACCCCTAGTGATATATGTCTCTACATACTTACATTTGTTCTCTAGCCATCCCTGCTTAGCCATTTTTGACTACCTGTTGAATTTTTGATACGTTTGTATTTCTTTTTGTCTGCTTCACTTACTGAGTTTTTGTGTTTTCTCCTTTCATGAATTAAATTCATAATCTCTTCTGTTACTCATGGATATTTTCTAGTCCTTGTCTTTTTACCTACTTGAACCTCTCTGCTTTCACTACTTCATCTCTCAAAGCTACCCAATCTTCTTCTACTGTGTTGTCAATCGTGCCCTAATGCTCTCTCTGAAACTCTCTACAAAATCTGGTGTTTCAGTATATCCAGATCCTGTCTCCTTAAATTTCCACCTTTTTGCAGCTTCTTCAGTTTTAATCTACAGTTCATAACCAATAAAATGTGGTGAGAGTCCACATCTGCCCCTGGAAATGCCTTACAATTTAAAACCTGGTTCCGAAATCTCTTTTTTACCATTACTAATCTATCTGAAACCTTCCAGTGTGCCCAGGCATCTTCCACGTATACAGCTTTCTTTTATGATTCTTAAACCAAGTGTTAGGTGTGATTAAGTTATGCTCTGTGCAAATTTCTACTAGGCGGCTTCCACTTTCATTTCTTAGCCGCAGTCCATATTCATGTACTACTTTTCCTTCTCTTCCTTTTCCTACTATCTAATTCCTGTCCCCGATGACTAATAAACTTTCATCTCTCTTCACTATCCTGATAATTTCTTTTATCGCATCATAAATATCTTCAATCTCTTCATCATCTGAGGAGCTAGTTATCATATAAACGTGTACTACTGTGGTAGACGTGGGCTTCGTGTCTGTCTTGGCTACAAAAATGCGTTCAATATGGTGTTCGTAGTAGCTTACCCGCGCTCCTATTTTTTTATTCATTATTAAACCTATTCCTGCTTTACCCCTACTTGATTTTGTATTGCCGGCCGTGGTGGCCAAGCGGTTAAAGGCGCTACAGTCTGGAACCGCGCGGCCGCTACGGTCGCAGGTTCGAATCCTGCCTCGGGCATGGATGTGTGTGATGTCCTTAGGTTAGTTAGGTTTAAGTAGTTCTAAGTTCTAGGGGACTGATGACCTTAGAAGTTAAGTCCCATAGTGCTCAGAGCCATTTGATTTTGTATTTATAACCCCCGTATTCACCTGACCAGAAGTCTTGTTCCTCCTGCCACTGAACTTCACTAATTCAGCTATTCATTTCCCTTTTTAAATTTACTAATCTACTTACCCTATTAAGGGATCTGATATTGCACACTCCGATCTGTAGAACACCAGTCTTCTTACTCCTGATAATGACGTCCTCCTGAGTAGTCCCCGCCCGTGGATCCGAATGGGGTACTATTTTACCTCCAAAATATTTTACCCAAGAGGACGCCATCATCATTTAACCATACAGTAAAGCTGCATGCCCTCGGGAAAAATTACGGCTGTAGTTTCCCCTTGCTTTCAGCCGTTCGTAGTACTAGCACAGCAAGGCCGTTTTGGTTAATGTTACAAGGCCAGATCTGTCAATCATCCAGACCGATGCTTGTGCAACTACTGAAAAGGCTGCTGCTCTTCAGGAACCACACGTTTTTCTGGCCTGTCAACAGATACCCCTTCGTTGTGGTTACACCTACGGTACAGCTATCAGTATCACTGAGGCACGCAAGCCTCCCCACCAACAACGACAAGGGCCATGGTTCATGGGGGGGGGGGGGGGGGGGGGACGACGACTCAAATGGTCTTTCGTCAGTTGCGCTCAAATGATACAATTGATGATAGATTCGAAGAAAGCTTGAGTCTAATCTCAAACATGTACCCGATTCATACAATTAGAGTTGGTGGTGACTTCAATTTACCGTCAATATGTTGGCGAAAATATTTGTTTGAACCCGGAGGTACCTATAATACGTAACCGAAATTGTTCTAAACGCAGTCTCTAAACTTTTTTCGAGCAATCATTTCATAACCCCACTCGAATAATAAACGATTGTGAAAACACGCTTGACCTCTTAGCAACAAATAATCCTGAGCTAACAACGAGCATCAAAATTTTTACAGGGATTAGTGGATACAGGCTTGACGTAGCGAGAATGATCACAGTAACTCCCATATTCACCAATAATAAACGAAAAATATATCTGTTCATATAAGCAGATACAAATTGGCTTGACGTCTTCCTGAGAGGCAATCTCCGCACCTTCCAAATTACCAATGTAAGTGTAGACCAGATGAGGCTTGATTTTAAAGAAATAGTATCCACAGCAGTTGAGAAAATTATACCAAATAAATTGAGAAACGACGGAGCCGATCTCCCATGGTACACAGGATAGGACAGAACACGGTTGCACAAAAACAACGACAAAAGTATGCCTAATTTAAACTGACGCAAAACCCCCAGGATTGGCGATATTTTACAGAAGCTCGAAATTTAACGCTGACTTCAATGCGAGATGTTTATAATAGTTTCCACAACGAAACTTTGTCTCGAAACCTGGTAGAAAATTCAAAGAGCTTCTAGCCATGTGTAAAGTATGCTAGCTTTCTCTGCGCGGTAGCAATGGAAATACTATCGATGACAGAGCTGCTAATGCAGATTTCCTTAACACAGCCTTCCGAATTTCCTTCAGCAAAGAAGAATATTCCAGAATTCCAATTAAAAACAGCTGCGAACGTAGGTAACTTAGAAGTAAATATCCTCGGAGAAGTGAAGCAACTTCAATCACTTAATAGAAGCATGTCTTCCGGTCCAGATTGTATACCAATTAGACTTCTTTCAGAGAATGCTGATGCAATAGTTCCATACTTAACGATCATGTACAATCGCTCGTTCGACGAAATATCAGTACCCGAAGAATGGAAAGTTGCACAGGTCACATCAATATTCAAGGAAGGTAGTAGGAGGAATTCACTCAATTACAGGCCCATATCATTAAGGCTGATATGCAGCAGGATTTTGAAACACGTTTTGTGTTTGAACATTATGAACTACCTCGAAAATAACGGTCTATTGACACACAGTCAACATGAATTTAGAAATGATCGTTCTTGGGAACACACGAAGTGTTAAGTGCTATCGACATGGGATTTCGAACGGATTTCTAGATTTCCAGAAGGCTTTGACATGGTACCTCACAAGCGACTTGTAATCAATTTGAGTGCTTATGGAATATCATCTCACTTACGCGACTGGATTCGTCCTTTTCTGTCAGAGAGGTCATTGACGGAATGTCATCCAGTAAAACACACGTGATTTCTGACGGTCCCCAATGTAGTATTGTTCCTTGTCTTTATAAATGATTTGTTGTTCCTTATCTTTATAAACGATTTAGGTGGCAGTCTGAGAAGCCTTCTAGGTTGTTTGCAAATGATGCTGTCGTTCATCGTCTAGTAAAGTCATCAGAAGGTCAAAACCAATTGTAAAACGGTTAAGAGAAGATATATGTGTGGTACGAAATTTGGCAATTGACCCTAAATAAAGGTGTGAGGTCATTCACATGAGTGCTAAAAGGAATTGGTTAAATTTAGGCCACAAGATAAATAAATCAAATATAAAGGCCGTAAACTCAACTAAATACCTAGGAATTACAATTATATACAACTCAAAATGGGTAGAACACACAGAAAATGTTGTGGGGAAGGCGAACCAAAGACTGCGTTTTATTGGCAGAACGCTTAGAAGATGCGACAGATCTACTGAAGAGATTGCCTACACTATGTTTATCCGCCCTCTTTTGGAGTACTGCTGAGAGGTGTCGGGTGCTTACCAGACAGGATTAACGGAATACATCTAGAAACCCCAAAGATGGCTGCACGTTTTTTATCATCGAAAAGCAGGGGAGAGAGTGTCACAGGCATGATATAGGATTTGAGGTGTAAATCATTGAAACAAAGGCATATTATGCTGTGGCAGAATCTTCTCTCAAAATTTAAGTCACCACCTATTTCCTCCAAAAATGGTACAAATGGCTTTGAGCACCATGGGACTTAACATCTGAGGTCATCAGTCCCCTAGAACTTAGAACTACTTAAACCTAACTAACCTAAGGACATCACACACATCCATGCCCGAGGCAGGATTCGAACCTGCGACCGTGGCAGTCGCGCAGTTCCGGACTGAAGCGCCTATAACCGCTCGGCCACCACAGCCGGCGTTTCAGTACAATTTTCCGTGGTTACAATCTCTCGATATACTACAGTATCATCCGCAAAAAGCCTCAGTGAACTTCCGATGTTATCCACAAGGTCATTTTTAAGGCTCGCATGATCAAGGATTACAAGACGTGCTTAACCGAGGGCATGTGCCCCACTCCACATATGGTACGGCAGATAGTCTTTAGATTGCGAGACCATGAGGTTCATATTGTAGTGTAGATGGAAGTAAGACTGTCACATCACGACGACAAATGGGTCACTGTGGGAATTGGATCGGTAACCTTTCGTACTTACACAGTTCATTGTCTGCTGGATTGCTTGGCTGGTAAATTTATTTGTAAATAGTGGATATATGTGTGAGTGGAATAGTCGGATAAACCGTTTGTCACGGTTGTGGGTGTATGTGTGAGAGTATACACGCAAGATTTCTTGCGATGAGTGTGTACACAGGGTATCTCTCCTAAGAGTCGTCACACGTGATTTCTCTGGCGTTTCAGCGGATATCTGCTATTTAGTTTTTGCACTGTGTAGGTCGAGTCAGAAAAATCAAATAGTGCTCGTCACACCTTTCATACGACGCCCACTGTCGACGGAAAGTGTATTTCCACTGCACTGCCCTGGCCTGTGCTGACTGTTACAGTCAAGCATACGGTGCTAATGAGTCACTGCTGAGGTACCCGTTATCCTTCGTATTTTATGGCTCTGAGCACTATGGGACTTAACATCTGAGGTCATCAGTCCCCTAGAACTTAGAACTACTTAAACCTAACTAACCTAAGGACATCCCACACATCCATGCCCGAGGCAGGATGCGAACCTGCGACCGTAGCAGTCACACGGTTCCGGACTGCGCGCCTAGAACCGCGAGACCATCGCGGCCGGCTTCGTATTTTACTGTCGCTGTTAATACATATCAATAAAATTATCTGGGAGCACTCCATCGAATTGGCAAGTAAAATTTCGATTTAAAAATAATTTTGTTTGTAATGGGAAACAAGTTTCCGCTTTCTATTGACACTGGGCATGACATGAAAGAGGTGAAGAGCAGTAGTTGTTTGGGCTGACTCCAGTTACTTAATGCAAAATGAATTAACAAATATCTGCCGAAAATCCAGACCAAATCCACCTCACGATTCATAGGAGAGACATCAGGTATATTTTGTGGACACTACATGTGCTTGTAAATATACGTATAGTCTATAGTTATGTATGTGTGTGTGTGTGTGTGTGTGTTTGGTTTTTCTTCACCTGCTGCTGCTAGTCCTCCTTTCCCATAAACCGGGTGGTTACAGTTAATCTTTCCCTATTTAACACGTTATAACGCGGGAACTAATTACCGTACGAGTACCAAACTTGGTAGCATTAATGTCTGGAATATGGGACGCATGATTTCCATGCGTTACAGCGCCACCGTCCAGTTGCAACTCTGGCCAGCAGATGCCGTGATCAGTCATCGTGATTTATAGCCTCACACGTCGCAGTGCACTTGTTGACATACGAGTATCAACATGATCTTGGACAAAAGGAGCTGGGCATTATTGGTGAAGCTCTGTTATCAAAATAACAGTGATGCTGCATCTGAACTTCGATAATATCGCCGGCTGAAAGGATTACTAAAGGGTCCTCTTTCTCCACTTACTGTGCGGAACATAATGAAGAAGTTCTAAGCAACTGGAAAACTGGGCGTCGCTCCTGGAAGAGGTCGACGACCGGTTGCACCACAGTTGGTTGTTGAAATCGCTGTTGCCATGGCAGTCAATGCTGCACGCAATTCCCAATCGTCAGGCAGTGTGCATGCTGTGTCACGACAGTTGAACATCCCGTGGTCCACTGTACGTAAGGTGCTACGAACCCTTATCAAATGATATCCATACAAGATCCATATGGTACAGCAGCTTGCACCACAGGACGCACAACGACGTGTTGACTTCGCTCTCCTCTTTCTCGTAAGGATTGGAGTTGACGAGGGCTGGCCCTGGTCCAGCCTATGGACAGACGAAGCTAATGTCTCTCTGATGGGTGTGGTGAACACACAAAATTACCGAGTACGGGGATCTTCACCTCCAGTCGCTGTGCATGCATGGTGAACGTGTCACCGTATGATGTGACTTCACGGCTACGTTCATCACTTGCCTATTCTTTTTTGAACAGGTTGGCGCTCGAGGACCAAAGATGTGCAGTGTGACTGGCCAGAGTTACTGCGATGTGCTTCGCCGGCAGGTCTTCCTGCCCTACAGGAGAGAGACGCATTGGACTCAACAGTTTTCATGCAAGATGGGGCCCCAACACACATCGCTCGTGAAGTTCATCTGGTTCTCTGAAGCACATTCGTAAACGATCGAATTATCAGCCGATCGGTTCAAAATGATTGGCCAGCAAGATCAACTGATCGCACTCCTGTGTTTTCTGGTTGTCTGGCTACCTGAAGTACAGGTTTACAAGGGGAACATTCACACATGTGCTCATCTGAAGGGTAGTATATCAAGAGACGTAGCCATCATACCTACCGACATGCTTCGTTCTGCTGTGCAGAATGCAATCCTGCGCTTTCGGACTCTTCTGGACACTGATGGCCTCTATATTGAGTCCCTTTTGTGGCAGTAATGGTACCAGTATGTAATAGTATGATGTATCGTAGCAGCACATTAAAAGAGTTTCAATTCAATGGTTTCCGTATTATTTCTCTTCCCCATGGCCTTGACGTTAATGGTAACAAGTTTGGTCCTCTTACGGTAGTTAGTTTCGGTGTTATAACGTGTTAAACAGAGAAAATTTAATTATAACCACCCCGTATATTGTATATATTTAAAAAGATCAGAAAGATATGATTAAAATATAAATATTGTATAAAAGAGCAACATTTGTATGTAGGGACAATAGTGGGAAATGGAGCACTTAAGTTGTTCTTCTCTCTACTAGTTTTAGTGTAAATATATGTAATTAGTAGTCATAAGTCATTAGAAGCAAATTGTAAAAAGTAGCTTTGAAAGTACACCTATGTATATGAGACATAAAAAATTGTTCTATATTCCATTTGTAAATAAAAGCATTAAAATGCTAATAAATACCAAAAATTAGTGCAAAAAATTTTAGTGCAAAATCAATCGTTAATGATAAACTATTATATTATTTTTTACATCATTGCAATTACATCCAAACCCTTTGACTATAGAGTAATTATTATTAATAATATGTTTACAACAAACCTAGATCTCTCTCCATAGTGCACAAACATCGAATGAAGAAGCCTTTGCATATGAACTAGTTATAAGGGATGATAAGGGGGAGGGGGACCTTCAATCTTATTGGCCCAGGGGAAAAGGGGAGGGGATTCCTGCGATCTTAATTTGCTTCAATTTGTCCGGGGGTTCCCGCCAATTTTATATCACACGTGATCAGTATCGAGTTACAGCATGACCTAGTCCACTTGCCTAAGGTGTGTGGGTAGGAGAGTGGTTCCTCTAGATGGCCTTGATCAATTGCTAGTGATCCCCCATGGGGGAGGTGAGTGAGGTGTGACTTTGAAAATAACCAGCATAAGTGTGTGACCTGACACTTGAAGTCTGTATCTGTGACCTTGAGATAAGATCGTTATTTGCGCTTGTATGCACACTGGATAACTACATCCCTTTACATCACGTGATCTGTCCCTTTGAATCATGCCCCTTTAAATCGTGTCCCTTTAAATCGCGTCCCTTTGATTTTGTAAAACAACTGACGTCAATTATGTTACGAGATCTGCGTGAATTGTGGATATTTTGCGAATAAATTCTTCCAGATCGCTTCTTAAAGCACAAATTCAAGGATGCAGTGGGATGCATAACTTGGAGAAAGATAGATGTCGCTTACAGCAAAATTAAAAAGATCTTTGGAGAAAAGAGAAGCACGCGTATGAATACCAGCGCCTAAGATGGCAAGCAAGCACTAAGCAAAGAAGTGAAAGCTGAAAGACTGAAGACACTTGTAAGAGGGCTATAATAGGGAAATGAACTTGTAGATAATAGTATGGTATGGGAAAGTAAGTAATCGAAGATGAGATGGAAGATATAGTACTGCAAGAAGAATCTGACAGACCATTAAAAATCCTAAGCCAAAGTAAGACTCCTAGAGTAGACGACATTTGCTCATAATTATTGAGAACCTTGGGAGTTCTAGCTATTAGGAACCTATTCCATCTCGTATGCAAGATACATGAGACATGCGAAGTACCCTCACTCTTCAAGAAAACTGTAATAATTTCAATTCCGAAGAAGCCATGTATGGACGGATGTGAAAACTATTTAACAATCAGTTTCATAAGTCTTGACTGCCCGAATTATTCACAGAAGAATGGAAAAAATTGTTGGAAGCCAGCGTCGGGATACGAGAGTTTGGGCTCCAAAGGAATGTAGGAACACATGAGGCAATACTGACACTGTCACCTATCTTACAAGTTACGTTAAGGTTCGAATGGCTCTGTGCACTATGGGACTTAACATCTGAGGTCATCAGTCCCCTAGAACTTAGAACTACTTAAACCTAACTAACCTAAGGACATCACACACATCCATGCCCGAGGCAGGATTCGAACCTGGGACCGCGGGCGCGCTGTTCCAGACTGAAGCACCTAGAACCGCTCGGTCACTTCGACCGGCTTAGGTTAAGGAAGGGCAAACCTACGTTTACATCATTTGCAGATTTAGAGAAAGCTTAGAAATTCTGAAGGTAGCAAGGATAAAAAAACAAGGACTGAAAGGTTATTTACAATTCTTACAGAAACCAGATTGCGGTTATAAGAGTCGAAGGACATGAAAGGGTAGCTGTTGCTGAGAAGGGAGTGAAATAGGGTTGTGCCTAACTCCTATAGTATTCGATCTGTACACTGAGCAGGCTGTGAAGAAACCCAAGAGGCAATTGAAAAGAGAATTGAAGTCAGAGAAGAGAAATAAAAACTTTTGCCTATGACAGATAATTCTCTCAGAGGTGGCAAAGGACTGCGAGGAGAAACTCGACGAAATGAATAGTGATCTGAAAAGAGCATATAGACTAAATATCAACAAAATTAAAAAAAAATAGTAATGGAAGGTAGTCGAATTAAAGCAGACGTTCCTGGGGGAACTAGGTTAGGAACAGAGACAACTGAGGTAGTAGACGAGCTTTGTTATTTGTGTAGCCAAATAAGTGATGGTACCAGAAGTAGACGGGATCTAAAACAGAGACTGGCTATATCACGAAAAACATTTCTGTAAAAGGTAAATTAGTTTACATATAATATAAATTTAAATTTTAGGCAGTGTGTTTTAAAGTGTTCAGGGTTTTCAGATCATCAAAAATAAATGTTTAAATGTTTTGTGAGAAATACATATCATGAAGGATTTAAAGTGAGTCCCATGTTCAACTCTGAATAATCAGACTGAACGTTACAGAAATTTTACAACATTGCTTTGCTTGGAACCGTACAATTTGTACGTTACTTTGGACTATCTACGCTATTCGTGTTTCGTGCTTAATATTTTTTCGTCATTTGAGTGGTCGCTCACTGAAAATGTGATGATACGGTTGACTGATTACATAATGTGTAATGTGCTCTTATTCTGTGTTCTAATTTGCTGAGAAGATCACGTATCCAATGCCCAGGCTGCGTAACAAAAGCATATCGTACAGCGCAATCTAGATTTCTCAGTTTCAGAAGCTATCGTGCCGTATTTGGTGGATTTCGTACTTATACTTGCTTATTCCGCAAATATGCATTTTCAATGTTACAATGCATTAAATACGAGGGTGAGTCAAATGAAAACCTTAAATATTTTTTAAAATATTATTTATTGTGCGGAAGTGGTACAAAGCTGTATCACTTTTCATCATAATCTCCCCCACACGCAATGCAAGTCCTCGAGCACTTACAAAGTGCATAAATTCCTTTAGAAAAAAAATTCTTTTTGTAATCCGCGCAACCACTTATGCACCGGGTGGCGTACCTCTTCATCAGAACGGAACTTCTTTCCTCCCATTGCGTCTTTGAGTGGTCCAAACATATGGAAATCACTTCGGGCAAACTCTGGTGAGTATGGTGGATGAGGAAGACACTCAAAATGCAGGTATGTGATTGTTCCAACTGTTATAGGGGCAGTGTGGGGCCTTGCATTGCCATGTTGGAAAAGGACACCTGCTGACAGCAATCTACGTCGCTTTGATTTGATTGCAGGTCGCAGACGATTTTTAGGAGATCTGTGTATGATGCACTGGTGACAGTGGTCCCTCTAGGCATGTAATGCTCAAAATGACGCCTTTTTCGTCGTAAAAGAGAGTCAGCATAACCTTCCCTGCTGATGGTTCTGTTCGAAACTTCTTTGGTTTTGGTGATGAGGAATGGCGCCATTCCTTGCTCACTCTCTTCGTTTCCGGTTGGTGGAAGTGAACCCAGGTTTCGTCCCCAGTAACGATTCTTGCAAGGAAGCCATCACCTTCTCGTTCAAAGCGCTGAAGAAGTTCTTCACAAGCTTCAACACGTCGTTCTCTCATTTCAGGAATCAGCTGCCATGGCACCCATCTTGCAGACACTTTGTGAAACTGGAGCACATAATGCACAATGTGGTGTGCTGACCCATGACAAATCTTTAAACATGCTGCAATGTCATTCATTGTCACTTGGCGGTTTTCCTTCACTATGGCTTCAACTGCTGCAATGTTCTGTGGAGTCACAACTCGTTGTGCCTGACCTGGACGAGGAGCATCTTCCACCGAAGTCACACCATTTGCAAACTTCCTAGTCCATTCGTAGAACTGCTGCTGTGACAAACATGCATCACCGTACTGAACCTTCATTCGTCAATGAATTTCAATAGGTTTCACACCTTCACTACGCAAAAACCGAATAACAGAACGCTGTTCTTCCCTGGTGCAAGTCGCAAATGAGGCGGCCATCTTTATACTGATACTGCGACGGTATGTGTGCATCTGCACTATGCTGCCACCTACAGGCCATTCTGCACGCTGTTTGTAGCATGCTTACCAACTTACAGAATAACGGCGCGAAATTTCGATTTGTTATTTCAGATTTAAGGTTTTC
The DNA here is from genome assembly GCF_021461385.2 of Schistocerca piceifrons. Lineage (NCBI taxonomy): Eukaryota > Metazoa > Arthropoda > Insecta > Orthoptera > Acrididae > Schistocerca > Schistocerca piceifrons. The sequence continues at coordinate 527,715,798 of NC_060149.1, read as the reverse complement.
ATTTGACTCATCCTCGTATCTATCCAAGAGACGTACTTTATTTCTCGGTTTGTTGTGCTACTGTGCACGAAAGAGTGATACTGATATGTAAAAATTCTACCAAAGTGAACTATTTTCAAGTATTAATTCACAGGCACACACTTCTGTGTTCTGATCACTACAAAATCTGCTTGCCTCGATGTTTCTGAACTTTTGTTCTGTTTTAATGTACGTAAAAACTCCTTCTTCTCCCATAATAGTTCCATACGAGTAAGATTATAGAATGTAATCTTCTATATTTAACTTCTCTAAGCCTTTAGTTATGTGACTCTCAAATAGGTACGGTATGTCGATCTTTTCAGTGCTTTCTAAATTTTCTGAACCGACAAGAAAGTCTTTTTCTTTATTATTCAGTCCTCTAAAATTCTGTTGAAATTATCTGGCCTTACTTTTCTGCGCCTTCTTAAGCATTTTGTGTGACGCTTCTGTTATTTTAACTACTTTCATATCAGGGTGCTGATTTTAACCTAAAAAATGTACCTCTCGGACACCAGTAACGACAGGGATCTTGCATTGAGTAATCTTGACCTCCGCAAATGTTCTGCAAGAAGATCATCCAACCCATCTTTCCCTCTCTTATTCAGGTGTAAACCGCGTGTAGTATATCCCCAACTCCCAACTGTATGAACAGACACTGCACTCACGTGCGATTTCATTTCAATCAACAACAGCACAACAACGATAGCACAAAGAGTCCTACACACACTGCACGAAAAAGCTTAATAGCCACAAAGGTAGGATTCCAACGTCAGCTTGTAAACAAATACTACAGTCATACAGACCTATTCATCCGGAATGAATATGTCAGTGTACACATCACGCCACCTACAGTAAGTTCATATAGTTCCCTATCTCCTACCCGCAACCTACATATTAGCCTCCACAGACATAGTAAACTAGTTTAATATATCGTACAAAAAAAGATTCGTAGGTTCTCGTGTTGGTCTGAAAGAATTATCACAAAATAGATTTGGCTTCGTAACTTTCTACAGAATCGCTTCTGGACTCTCTCTCTCTTTAACAGCGTTCATCCCCTGCGTACGGGGTCCTCTGTTTTCATGATCTGGCAAATTTATTTTACAGAGCCTTTAAGTGTGGAACTATCATTCTAAAAAAAAAAAAACGAGGCGGAAAACAGTAATATGAAGTCAAGAGGGGAATACCTGTGAGGCTATGTTACCAAAATGGAAGTTCTTTTATAAGCCGCCATCTTCGAGGCAAATTGTGATTTTCAAATGGAAGAAGGACAATGTGACATATGAGACGGATATAGAATTACACGATAAAAATAATGGTGGTTTACATTTGAGCATAGTTTTATTCATTCTCGAGTTAGGATTGATGCTTATTCGTTATAGATGACGTGAGAGCTTATGGAGTTAAAACAAACCAAACGCACTCAGATCGTCCTGATATCAAAAGAGAACTGCACCCGTATTATGGTAGAGGATTTCAACCAACGCCACCTAGACAGATTACACATTACTCACAGTGCGGTGTTTAAACATATCTCGAAATATCGTGTAGCTGGCTCTATCACAGTCAAATCGAAAGCCGAACAGCGAAAACAGCAAGACGAACTGCTGTTCTGTCATCGTCAGCGAAGTACTCACAGCATTACATCAATAATGAGTTTTGGCCACATACTGTATATGCGCTTTGTCACGGTTTGCGCGGCTCCTCCCGTCGGAGGTTCGAGTGCTCCCTCGACCATGTGTATGTGTGTGTGTGTATTATCCTTAGCGTAAGTTAGTTTAAGTTAGATTAAGTAGTATGTAAGCCTAGGGATCGATGACCTCAGCAGTTTGGTCCCATAGTTCCTTATCTCAAATTTCCAAACTTACATATAAGATGCACCCTTAGAAAATGAAAATGTTAGAACATATCACAGAATACGATCCAAAGTAGATTTTACCTGAGGGAACATGTGAAGGGAGTTGCGTATGCAATGAATATGAGATTATGATGTCTGTTCTCGCATTCCGGTACACATATTTGTTAAAGTCCATGAAGAATGGGTGAAGCTGATAACAGCCATCCTTCAAGATACTGTAATAAAATGGAACACTACAGCCGTCCTTTCGATTTTCTTTATTATATGGCTACCAGTTTCAGTGATGCAGTACACCATCTTCAGGCCTTAACTGACGCTGAGGGGGTTAACTCCAGTCGTATACACAATTTCATCAGTAGCCAACATCTATGAACTGGTTCCCGTAGACTGTTACAACTCATTGAGTTAGTGGTTGGAGACACAACGGAAACCAGTTCACAGATGTTGGCCACTGATGAAATCGCGTATACGATTGGAGTTAACCCCTCAGCGCCGGTTAAGGCCTGAAGATTGTGTATTGAATCACCGAAGCCGGCCGGAGTGGCCGTGCGGTTCTAGGCGCTACAGTCTGGAGCCGAGCGACTGCTACGGTCGCAAGTTCGAATCCTGCCTCGGGCATGGATGTGTGTTATATCCTTAGGTTAGTTAGGTTTAATTAGTTCTAAGTTCTAGGCGACTGATGACCTCAGAAGTTAAGTCGCATAGTGCTCAGAGCCATTTGAACCATTTTTGAATCACCGAAACTGGTAGCCACACAATAAATAACATCGAAAGGACGGCTGTAGGTGTTCCACTTTATTACGTAAGTGAACGGCCGAAGTCCCTCAAACCTTCTATCAGAAGGATGGACATACAAAAACTTCAACATGTCGGGCGCTTCCTATAGCCTTATGTTTATCGCCATGATTTGCCCTGTTGTGTACAAGAAGTGATAGAACTCTAGAATTAATAATGCTACGCTCAAATGAAAGACACCATTGATTTTCTTATGTAAGTCTCTGGTTTCTTGATATGCCCCACGACCCCCTTCCCATTTGAAAATTACGAATCGGGGTCCAAGATGCCGGCTTCCAAAGTGCCGCTATGTTTGTAATATAGCCTCATAGGTTATTTTCCTTCACCCATCTCGTAATACTTGACTTTAAATTTCTGGTTATCCATCTGTTTTTATTACTCGATGGAGAAATACATCAATGGTAGAGGCAGGAGGCCATTTAGATTTGGCACAACTTTGAAATATCTTGAGGTATTGATCGCAGAAGTCTTTATTAAGCGTTGCGCGTCAAATATGCCTACATGAGATGAGATTTGTATTGTATTCAGTCTGTGTGCTCACTTTCTACAGATTTGTACTAATGTTTGATTTTTATCTTCACTCAGTCTGATGATGAAATTTTGAAACGCGTAACGCTTAATAAAGAATTCATTTAGCTGAAGGAAGACACGTTGTGAGCGTCATTGTTTGTGAATCGCACAACCTCTGTTTAGCGTGTTATTGTATTTTAATTGTGTATCGTATTTTCTGAGGTGGACATTAGGGACCAACCTAGCATTTGCCTAAACAAGAGCACGAAAGTTCCTACAAATCACGCTCACTGAGGCTGGTGTGGCAGAGCAACGGTCGTTAATTCGCCGCACGCAAGTCTGACTGACCTTCCCGTTTCAAACGCTGTCGCACTGCACGTAAATCCATACGAACAGGTTTTTTCCGGACTATAGTTCCTTGTGTCAAATTGATACATGTGCACATCTCCATCAACTGTGAAAGCTAATATTATCACCACAAAAATAGCCTGCGTAATAACAGTCGGCTTCATAACACCCAGACTAAAGCTACATTCGGAATTTCCATCACAGAACGGCTAGTATTATATTCTGAATAACAAGCAGGGGTACAATAGATGCAGGGTACATTTTAGGGCGTGCGGCGTTTTGTGTCAGCGGGCAGCAGTGCAGGTGCTGATGTGTGAGCTGAGGTTTTGACACTCATTTACAGTTTCATGGAAACACGACGAACCCAGTTCCACAGATTCCATTATTCGTACAGCGGCACGCCAACTGATCAATATGGCGGGTGCTGGGAGATACGTGCGGTTTGCGGCGCAGACGGGATTTAAAAAGTGTCCCGTTGTAGCATTATGGACGTGTCGACGCACAAATGGAGCTGCATCTATTCATGGTTCTTCGGCTGCAGCAGCGACATTGGCGTAATACGGTCCTTAATTATAACTTTTATCAGCAAATTGCAGAACTAGGGCACAAAAAAACAAGACGAATGGACTGTTCGCTATATAGGTTGCAGAGAACGCGGCTCAATCACAACAACCAAATGGTCGATTTTAAAATATGTATGTCGTTTCAAAATTCTGTTATTACATAGTTATAATGTTACAGCATAACGGCATAATACCGGTTGAGGCAGCTAAGACACGCCATCCAAGATGTACCCAGAATGAGTAACTATATCGTGGTTCGGTTTTCTCTAAATTGTAGCGGACAGTGTAAAAAATTTTCTGACATACGCACGTAATTTTTAACTTTTATACTGCGGGAAACGATTTTTTGCTGTAGGAATACGTAGAGGGCATGCTGCTCCAGCAGGAGTCGGCACGTATCTCAGCGTGTTCGGTCGGAAGGCTCGATGCCCTTTGTTTTTTTTTTTTTTTTAAAAAAAGAAACTGAGTGAAGAATTCGGCGATGAATTTGAAGGAGGGCCATGTGACGTCCGTCCAGACCAGACGCCGAGAACAATGACGAACAAAATTTAAAAGAAAGAAAGCATGTAGGACACGAGAAGTCGGTCATGGAGATCATGGTTCAACCCATAAGACAGGCGAAAATTTTCCCTCGTTTCATTCCCTCTAGGGCGGTCCCAGGTCTACCCATCCTGCTATCAAATGGGTACCGCGGATATATCCGGGGGGTAACAAGCGGCCGTGATGAGGGAGCCCAACATCATCCCCCTCCTAGTGCCGCGGTGACTAAACGCTGTGCCGGCCGCGGTGGCCGAGCGGTTATAGGCGCTTCACTCCGGAACCGTGTGACTGCTACGGTCGCAGGTTCAAATCCTGTGTCCGCAGCTCGTGGTCTCGCAGTCGCGTTCTCGCTTCCCGAGCACGGGGTCCCGGGTTCGATTCTCGGCGGGGTCAGGGATTTTCACCTGCCTCGAGATGACTGGATGTTTGTGTTGTCCTCATCATTTCATCATCATTCATGAAAAGTGGCGAGATTGGGCTGAGAAAAGGTTGGGAATTTGTACGGGCGCTGATAACCGCGCAGTTGAGCGCCCCACAAACCAAATCATCATCATCATCATCAACAACAAATCCTGCCTCGTGTATGGATGTGTGTGATGTTCTTAGGTTAGTTAGATTTAAGTAGTTCTAAGTTCTAGGAGACTGCTGACGGCAGATGTTAAGTCCCACAGTGTTCAGAGCCATTTAAACCATTTTTGAACTGTCTGCAGTCAGGCCAATAGGACACAGGCTTCAGCAAAGGCTTTACCATTACCTTTTTAAGTGGAAATATATTTTTCACATTTCTCTGTGGCATCAGAAAGAGGCTTCGACAACAACAAAACATGTTTGGCACTTGGTCAAACAGTAGCGAGATAACAATGCCACAAACCACTGCTGTCAGGAGAAAAGGTCCCACAAATGCCTGCCGTATTGTAGGATAAGGATGCCTGATTCCTTGATACCCCTAATACCGAGATATTTGGTTCAGCAGTCTGTCGCGGTGTTAGGCTCCGTGAGTTAAACTTTCTGAAGTATCCAGCAGACAGCTCAAGTTGCCTGCTTTCCAGTTCTACACGGTCTTGTCTCATTAATGTGACCACTGCGTATGTTAGATGTCAAGGTGCAATAACCACTAACAGATGTCAGGTGACAGCACTAGCAGTGGAAGGTACATAAAGCGTGTCAGAGAGGCGCGGAAAACAGTGCAGTCGTTGTCGTAATTGGAAAAGCGAGCGATTTATCTGATGAAACTTCCGGGCAGATTAAAACTGTGTGCCGGACCGAGACTAGAAATCAGGACCTTTGCCTTTAGCGGGCAAGTGCTCTGCCATCTGAGCTACCCAAGCACGACTCACGCCCCGTCCTCACAGCTTTACGTCTGCCAGTACCTCGTCTCCTACCTTCCAAACTTTACAGAAGCTCAGATGGCAGGGCACTTGCCCACGAAAGGCAAAAGTCCCGAGTTCGAGTCTCGGTCCGACACACAGTTTTAATCTGCCAGGAAGTTTCATATCAGCGCACACTCCGCTGCAAAGCGAAAATCTCATTCTGAAATTATCTGCTGTTCAAAAGGGCATGATCATTGGCTATCGGGTCAAGGGAATAAGCATTTCCGAAACAGGTAAGTCTATAAACTGTCCACATGCCGCCGTGGTTAATGTATACCGTGCATGACAAATGGCCCTATTCAAAATCGGCGCCGAGGCAACTGTGGCCCATAGATGACAGGGGTGGAAAACTGCTGCAGAGGTATGTACGGGCGAATAGACGATCAACTGCTGAGCAATTGACTGCCGCCGGCCGCGGTGGTCTAGCGGTTCTAGGCGCTCAGCCCGGAACCGCAGGACTGCTACGGTCGCAGGTTCGAATCCTGCCTCGGGCATGGATATGTGTGATGTCCTTAGGTTAGTTAGGTTTAAGTAGTTCTAAGTTCTAGGGGACTGATGACCACAGATGTTAAGTCCCATTGTGCTCAGAGCCATTTGAACCATTTGAATTGACTGCCCAGATGAACCAAGGGGTTACCAACAGTGACTCCTCAACGACCTTTCAGCGAATGTTACCGTCTATGGGGCTCTGCAACACGTTCCTGGTTCATGTACACAAGCTTAAGTAATAACAGCCTTGATACTCCTGGGCATTGAGTCAAACAGAGCTTGGATGGCGTGTACAGGTACAGCTGCCCATGCAGCTTCAACACGATACCACAGTTCATCAATAGTAGAGACTGGCGTATTGTGACGAGCCAGTTGCTCGGTCACCATTGACCAGACCTTTCAATTGGTGAGAGATCTGAAGAATGTGCTGGCCAGAGCAGTAGTCGAACATTTTCTGTATCCAAAAAGGCCCGTACAGTACCTGCAACATGCTGTCGTGCATTATCCTGCTGAAATGTATAGTTTTGCAGGGATCGAATGAAGGGTAGAGCCACGGGTCGTAACACATCTGAAATGTAACGTCGACTGTTCAAAGTGCCGTCAATGCGAACAAGAGGTGACCGAGACGTGTAACCAATAGCACCTCATACCATCACGCCGGGTGATACTCCATTATGGCGATGACGAATACACGATTCCAATGTGCGTTCACCGCGATGTCGCCAAACACGGATGCGACCATCATAATGCTGTAAACAGAACCTGGATTCATCCGAAAAAATGACGTTTTGCCATTGCACCCAGGTTCGTCGTTGAGTACACCATCGCAGGCGCTCCTGTCTGTGATGCAGCGTCAAGGGAAACCGCAGCCATGGTCTCCGAGCTGATAGTCCATGGTGCTGCAAACGTCGTCGAACTGTTCGTGCAGGTGGTTGTTGTCTTGCAAACGTCCCCATCTGTTGACTCAGGGATCGAGACGTGGCTGCACGATCCGCTACAGCCATGCGGATAAGATGCCTGTCATCTCGACTGCTAGTGATACGAGGCCATTGGGATCCAGCACGGCGTTCCGTATTACCCTCCTGAACCCACCGATTCCATGTTCTGCTACCAGTCATTGGATCTTCACAAACGCGAGCAGCAATGTCGCGATACGATAAACCGCAATCGCGATAGGCTACAATCCGACCTTTATCAAAGTCGGAAACGTGATGGTACGCATTTCTCCTCCTTACAGGAGGCATCACAACAGCATTTCACCAGGCAACGTCGGTCAACTGCTGTTTGTGTATGAGAGATCGGCTAGAAACTTTCCTCGTGTCAGCACGTTGTAGCATCTTCTTCCTGTCGGTTAAATTTCGCGTCTGTAGCACGTCATCTTCGTGGTGTAGCAATTTTAATGGCCAGCAGAGTACAAACTGTGAAGCGTGTAGACAAGTAACTATTTTTTTTCATTAATTATTAGGATCTAAAACGGCGAAAATTATTGTCAAGTACACCTTATAATGTCATAACGACCTTAACGCCGGGATATACATTTTTAACTGAGATACACCGCCAAAGCAACCTCTTCAGTCTCCCCTAAAACAATTGCGATTGCTGAAGTTAATCAGACCTCAGAGGAAGAACATACACTGTCCATTCCTGTATGTGAACCATCACCAGCGAGGAACACTTGCAGAAAGTCACTGTCTGCACAAGTTCCTACCATGTCCCCAATATGCGCAATGCAGATCCCGAACTTGACCCATCTTCTAAAAACCCACACCAAAGAATTGTGAAAAGAAACGAGCGAAGAAACGCCAAATGTCATGTCTACACTACATGTTCCGTGTGCAATTACTACTATGAATGTGATATACAGAATCGCACTGTAACAGAGTGGATACAGTGTTGTTTCTGTTTTCAGTGGTACAAATGTGAACGCCTATTGGATGACTACAGCGAAAGGCCGGCCGCGGTGGTCTAGCGGTTCTAGGCGCGCGGTCCGGAACCGCGCGACTGCTACGGTCGCAGGTTCGAATCCTGCCTCGGGCATGGATGTGTGTGATGTCCTTAGGTTAGTTAGGTTTAAGTAGTTCTAAGTTCTAGGGGACTGATGACGTCCGATGTTAGGTCCCATAGTGCTCAGAGCCATTTGAACCATTTGAGCTACAGCGAAAGTGTTTACGTGTTTGTTTGAACAACAAGACAACGTCTCTTTTCTGTTCCTGTATTTGGTAACTAATTTACTTGCTTTTTGTTATTTACTGTTTGTACATCTTTTTCCACCTTTTTCTTACATAATACTAGATAGTTATAATTAACCTTTCCCCATGAAACCACTTTATAAGGCGGAAACTAATTATCGTACTAGTACCAGACTTGGTAGTATTAATGTCCGGAACATGGAGTGCATGATTTTCGTGCGTCGCAGCGCTACCTTCCAGTTCCAACTATGGTCGCCAGGTGCTGTGATCAGTCATCGTGATTCATAGTCACACACACATGAACAGTCGAAGTGCACTTGTTGACGTGTCAACATGATCTTAGACATGTGCTTGACATTAATGCTACCAAGTTTGGTCCTCGTACGGTAATTATTTCCCGTGTTGTAACGTGTTAAATAGGGAATGTTTAACTATAACCACCCGGTATATGTGATGCTTTAGGCGAAATACGTTTCTGTGGCATTTGTCATTTAAGCCTTTTTCACCGCATTTATATGTTACCAGTATTAGCACAAGGTAAGGGATCTCAGCGTAATGTTAGTAAGTGGCAGTTCTGAGTACATTATGTTAATTGTTTTTGGTCTCACGTAATTAGGATACAATTCACAGAAATAGAATGCCACTATCACAGATTTAGGAATCTTATACATTTAGGAGCCATTTTCACAGAGTTCATTTCTACAACTTTTCACTTCATTCGTAGAACTTAACAAAACTCAGTCAAATAAAAAATATTCTAGAACGTTCAGTCCGTGTTCCTGACTTTTTTTTAAATACCTTTCTTCATTTATGACCAATGTGCAGCACTAGCTTAAAAATATCATGGAATTAGGCATTCTTACTCTACTAAAAATAAGCAAGTAGTCTTCGAAGGTACTTCCACTGTCACAGAAAAAGTAAGTAAATTCATTATAACAAGAATTTGAACAGTTACGTGGGTACGCCAGAAAATTTGCCACATTCTCTATTATAACTTACCGAAAACCTCACCTTGGCAGACATTATCTGATCAGAACTATCCGGCCACCTATTAGACGACATAAATACGGGGGGTGTCCACCCCTCGCTCTTATGACGTCTTCAGCTCTGCTGGGAACACTTGTAGTGAAGTGTATGAATGTCTGTGGAGGAATGGCAGCCATTCTTCCTCAAGAGCCGAAATCGGAGAAGGTATTGATGTTGCATGCTGAGGTCTGGGACAAAGTCACTGTCCTACTCATTCTAAAGATGTTCCAGTGGGTTGAGGTGAAGATTCTGGGCATGCCAGTCTATTTCAGGACTGTTACTGTCCACAAACCACTGCCTCACACAAGCTACTTCGTGACAGGCTACAGTGCCATGCTGACACAAACATTCATCGTTTTCGAACTGTTCCTCCACTGTGTGCAGTACACAAAGCTGTGAAAAGCATATTTTTCTTTTCATACGCGTTCCGGCTTCATTATTTGCAAGCCATCTTCTGCGGCCTGAAATATCTACATATTTGTATTTAAACTTTTTACTTTATATTTTGGACATTATAGACTGAAGAGCCAAAGAAACTGGTACACCTGCGTAACACCGTGTAGGGCCCCCACGACCACGCAGAAGCGCCGCAACACGATGTGGCATGGACTCGACTAATGTCTGAATTAGTACTGGAGGGAGCTGACACCATGAATCTTGCAGGGTGTCCATAAATACGTAAGAGTACGAGGGGGTGGAGATCTCTTCTGAACAGCACGTTGCAAGGCATCCCAGATATGCCCAATAATGTTCATGTCTGGGGAGATTGGTTGCCAGCGGAAGTGTTTAAACTCAGAAGAGAGTTGCTGGAGTCACTCTGTAGAAATTCTGGACGTGTGGGGTGCTGCATTGTCCTGCTGCAATTGCCCAAGTCCGTCGTAATATACAATGGACATGAATGGATGCACGTGATCAGACAGGACGCTTACGTACGTGTCACCTGTCAGTCGTATGTAGACGTATTAGGGTCCCATATCACTTAAAATGCACACGCCCCACACCATTCCAGAGCCTCCACCAGCTTGAAAAGTCCCCAGTTGACATGCAGGGTCCATGGATTCATGAGGTTGTCTCGATACCAGTACACGTACATTCGTTCGATACAATTTGAAACGAGACTCGTCCGACCAGGCAACACGAATACGTTTCCAGTTATTAACAGTCCAATGTTGGTGTTATCGGGCCCAGGTGAGGCGTAAAGTTTTTGTTGTGCGGTCATCAAGGATACACGAGTGGGCCTTCGGCTCCGAACGCCCGTATCCATGATGTTTCGTTGAAAGGCTCGCACGCTGCCACTTGTTGATGGCCCAGCACTGAAATCTGCAGCAATTTGCGGAAGGGCTGCACTTCTGTCACGTTGAATGATTCTCATCAGTCGTTGTTGGTCCCGTTCTTGCAGGATCTTTTTCCGCCGCAGCGATGACGGTGATTTGGTATTTTACCAGATTCCTGATATTCACGGTACAGTCGTGAAATGGTCGTACGGGAAAATCGCTACGTCGGAGACGCTGTGTCTCATCGCTCGCCACGCGTAGTGGCCGCGTGGTTTGAGGAGCCAAGTCACGGATTGTGGGCCCCTCCAGCAGGAGGTTAGTCTTCCCTCGGGCATGGGTGTGTGTGTTGTTCTAAGCATAAGTTAGTTTGAGTAGTGTGTAAGTCTAGGGACCGATAACTTCAGCAGTTTGGTCCCTTAGGAATTCACACACGTTTACATTTCCCATCGCTCGTACGCAGACTATAACACCACGTTCTAACTCTTTTAAATCTTGATGTTCATGTCTGGGGATATTGGTGGCCAGCGGAAGTGTTTAAACTCAGAAGAGAGTTGCTTGAGTCACTCTGTAGAAATTCTGGACGTGTGGGGTGTTGCATTGTCCTGCTGTAATTGCCCAAGTCCGTCGTAATATACAATGGACATGAATTGATGCAGGTGATCAGACAGGACGCTTATGTACGTGTCACTTGTTAGTCGTATCTAGACGTACCAGAGGTGCCATATCACTCCAACTGCACATACCCCTCACCATTACAGAGCCCCCATTAGCGTGAACAGTCCGCTGTTGACATGCAGAGTACATGGATTCCTGAGGTTGTCTCCACACCCATTATACGTCCATCTGCTCCATACAATTTGGAGCAGGCTCGTCCGACCAGGCAACATGTTTTAGTCATCAGCAGTCCAATGTTGGTGTTGACAGGCCCAGGCGAGGCGTAAAGGTTTGTGTCTTGCAGTCATCAAGGGTACACGAGTGGGACTTTGGCTCCGAAATCCCATATCGACGATGTTTTGTTGAATGGTTCGCACGCTGACAGTTGCTCGTGAACTGGGTACTGTGTTGTCCTCACCATCACTTCATCCACATCACAGGCACGCCAGTTGCCCAATGTGGCTTCGACTGAAATAAGACTTGCACTTGGGGTCCGAACTTCCCCGGATGGGACTTCCCGTCCAACAATGCCACACGCTCATTTAATTATTAATACCTGATGCGTTAATTTCCTTTAGTTTTCCCTTTCCTTCGGTTTTACTTCCTTATATAGCATTTTCTTTCTTTTACTGCTTTCTTTGCGTGTGTGCTTCGGTTTTCTTCGGTCTGTCCACATTCGTTCCTTTTAATGTGTGTCAGGGCGCTGATGACCTCGATGTTGAGCGCCCATAAACTCCAACACACACACAATTTCCTTTAGCGTTTTCTTAGGCGCAATAACGGGATGACATACTAGCCATGAAAAGGACAACCATACCGTAACACTGCAACGTACTGGGTGGAGTATGGTAACAGATAATTATTGTGAGAGTAGTAGTCAAATGAAACAAACATGTTACTACCTGACCACCAGAGGGCGAGTACACCAACGTAAAATCAGTTCAGTGGCTTCTCTGCTAACGCAGCGATTCTGTTTTGAACTGTACCATTGTGCCCGTATGAAATTCTTTACACAATATAAGCGCAATCTAATAAATATAAAACACAATATAAATGAAAAGTATGAAAGACAGGAGCCTCAGGACAAAATGTATCCTGACAACAGTGTTGAGATCCACTGTCAGTTATTTATTTTACTGATACTGAACGATGGCCTTACGGAAAAAAAAACATATAAAATCCGTGCACTGAGTCTGGCGCACATATCGGTACCGATCGACCGCGGTGTCATCCTCAACCATTGACGTCACTGGATGCATTATGGAGGGGCGTGGGGTCAGCACATCGCTCTACTTGGTCGAGTAACTCCTCAGTTGGCTTCACGAGGATGAGTAAACGCCGCTCCCGTTCTCCCACGAAGGAAAAATCTCTGGCAGTACCGGGAATCGAAACCGAGTCCTCTGCGTGACCGTCAGCTACGCTGATCACTCAGCCATGCTGTCCACTCAGCTGCTTTTTATTACACCACCAATTTTTTGTATTTTTAGTTTTTAGATTTTTCTTTTCTACTTTTTATTTTATGTTATTTTTTATTCTTTTTTGTCGGGCTTTCAAGTACCCCAACTGCCCGTCCTTACGTTCGGCACGTTCTAAACTCTTCTTCTGGAAAGAAACTAAAGCTTTTATTTCCTCTGCATTTACGATTGATATCAGCTCTGTGACAGCTTCAAAGTTAGTTTTCTAAGGGGCATTTTGTCCGGTTCACTGGCGGTCTCATTTCTGCTTCACCTAATTTTGAAGGCGCCACCCGCCGAAAGCTCCGCATAGCCTATTTCTGGTTTTTGAAACTGAAAAGGTTTTGCGGGTGCGACGTTCAGACGTAGCAAGAAGTGGTAAATAGATTGGCTGGTTGGTTGATTTGGAGGAGGGGACCAAACGCCGTAGTCATCGGTCCCGTCGGATTAGGGAAGGATGGGGAAGGAAGTCGGCCGTGCCGTTTCACAGGAACCATCCGGGCATTTGCCTGAAGCGGTTTGAGGAAATCATGGAAAACATAAATAAGAATGGCCGGACGCGAGCTGGAACTGTCGTCCTCCCGAATGCGAGTCCTGTGTGCTAACAACGGCAAATGCAGTGTAGTAGTAGTAGTATGGTATTCAGCCTTACGGCAGGCCTTGACATAGGTTAAGCCTCTTCCACTTTTGTCTGTCCATAGCCAGTCTTTTCATTTCTGAATATTTGCCTCCTTTGAAATTGTCCAGCATTTGATATCTTCTTTTTCCTCTTCCCGTTTTTCCCTCCACCATTCCTTCTATTCCTTCCTTCAATAAACAGCCCCTCCTCCAACAATGTCCAATCCAGTTACGTTTTCTCTTTCTGATGACTTTCAGCATGATTCCTTCTTCTCCAACTCTTCTTAATACGTCTTCATTCCTTACACGGTCTTCCCCTTTCACTTTTTCCATTCTTCTCCATATCCACATCTCTAGTGCCTCCAGTCTTCTTTCATCTTCCTTCCTCAATGTCCAGGTCTCCGCACCACATAGTGCAATGCTCCAGATGTAACATTTGGCAAGTCTTTTCCTCAGATTCTTGTTTAGTGGTCCACAAAGTAATTTTTGTTTCTTCTTGAATCCTTCTTTCGCCATTGCAATTCTTTTCCTAATCTTTGTTGAAAAATACATATACTTCCCAAGTAATTGAAGTTATTCACTTGCTCTATTTCCTCTCCCTCTATTTTCATACGGCATTTTCTCCCCTTTCCTCCAATTACCATGCTTTTCGTTTTCTTAGTGTTAATCTTCATTCCATATTCTTCTAATTTTGTGTTTAGATCATCTAACATTTGTTCCATCTCTGTTGCACTCTCTGCTATCACAACCATGTCGTGTGCAAATCTTATACACTCCACTCTCCGACCCCCTATACAAACTCCTCTCCTTCCATCAAAGCTTTCACTAATAATTTCATCCACATATACATTGAACAGTGTTGGTGATAAACAACAACCTTGTCTTACACCTCTTCCCAGTTCACTTTCTTCACTCATCACACCTCCTATTCTCACTCTTTCTCTCTAGTTCAAATATAAATTTCTAATTAGCCGTCTATCCCTCCAGCCAACTCCATGTTTGCTTAGGATTTCCATCAGTTTGTTCCACCTGACACAGTGAAAAGCCTTCTCTAGATCAATGAACACAACATACACCTTCCTTTTCTTCTCCATGTACCTCTCCCCTATTACTCTCAGTAGCCCAGTGGCATCTCTAATTCCCACTCCACGCCTTAAACCAAATTGTTCATCTCCTATTACGCAATTCAGCTTTCCATACAGTCTTCTGTTGAGCGTCCTCAGCAAGACTTTGGCTGCATGCGATATCAGGCTCACTGCTCTATGGTCGTCAAACTTTTTGCTGTTCTTTTTCTTTTCTGTAGGTATTGAGATACTTTATATAAAGTCCTTTGGCCAATTACCTGCCATGTATATTCGATTACACAATTTAATCAACTCCCTTTTCCCTTCTTTCCCAACGACTTTAACAGTTCCGCAGGAATCTCATCAATTCCCATTGCCTTTCCATTTTTCATCTCCTTCATAGATTCGTCAATCTCAGTAGTTAGTATTGCATTTCCTTTGTCATTATCTGCAACTTTATCTTCTTCTTCTATCCCAAGGGATACAATGGAATGCAGGTAAAATAATATTCGTGATCTTATCTGAGTTACTCTTAAGAAAACTAATAAAAGTAAAATACTGGGCTTTTTTTATCAGAAATCTCTTCCTATGTTCCTGGACAGACCTGGGAATGCTATTATTAAAGTAAAATTTCAAGATATATGCTAACCCAGATCAGTGTAACTTATGTCAAAGTATGGCTAAGGAAGGTTTGAAAACACTGTTTGTATTTCTGGACTTCTTTAACTAAATGTGTTCTCCTTCCACAAAAACATGAAGTATAATAACGTTGCAACTTTGTTTCTAATTACATAGCTCGCGCTATTTCCAAGCAATCAGGTATAACTGTTTCGTTTAGTGCTTAGGTATAAACTCCAGTCTGCATAGATCATAACCTGTATAGATATTATGGTTTCAGATGTCCTGTTGATAACTGATAGTTTTTTTCGTGTCCAGTTTCAGATCTGAGTGAGATGTCTGAAAAAAAATCGTATATGCTGACGTGTCTACCAGTTGGAAGCGGTCACACCTGCATTTACATCATACTGCGCAAGCCACTTAATGGTGTGTGGCGGAGGGTTCTTTTTGTACAACTAACTGAGGCCTCCAACCCTGTTCCACTTGCGAAGAGCGCATGGGATGAATGATTGTCGGTAAGCCTCTGTTTTGGCTCTAATTCCTCGAATTTTCTCCTCGTGGTTATAAGGTGAGAGGAAGTAATATGTTGTCC
Organism: Schistocerca piceifrons; assembly: GCF_021461385.2. Taxonomy (NCBI): domain Eukaryota; kingdom Metazoa; phylum Arthropoda; class Insecta; order Orthoptera; family Acrididae; genus Schistocerca; species Schistocerca piceifrons. The sequence goes on along the minus strand of NC_060149.1, from coordinate 527,699,821 downwards.
GACTCTTCTCGGGAAGTGCTCTCTCGAAATTTCACTAATAAATCTCTCCGTGATTCACAACGACCCTCTTGTAACGTTTGCCAGTGGAGTTTGTGGGGAATTTCCGTCACGCTCTAGCGCTAGCTAAACGATCCCGTCACGAATCGCGCCACTCTTAGCTGGATTTTCTCTATGTCTTCTATAAGTCCTACCGATAGGGACTCCACATATATGAACTATACTCAAGAATCGGTCGAACAAGCGTCTTATAATCCACTTCCTTCGTGGACGAGTTACATTTCCATAACATTCCTCTTATGAATCTGAGTCTAGCATTTTCTTCTCCCACTATTTGTTTTATGTGGTCATTCCACTTTAGATCGCTCTGGATAGTTACTCATAGATATTTCACGGTAGATTCTGTTTCCAGTAGTTTGTGGTCAATACTGTTGCTGTACAGTAATATCTTTCTTTTCCTGTGAATGCGCAGTTTGTTACATTTATTTACGTTCATGGTCAACTGCCAGAGCCTCCACCATTCATCATTTCTCTGGAGGTAATTCTGCTAATCGTTACTATTTTCTGACGTTTCTGCTCTGTTATAGACAACCGCATCATCTGCTAAAAGCTTTAAAAACATCCGATGCTCTCTGATAGATCATTTACACATATTATAAACAGTAACCTTGGGGTAAACCAGAAATTATCTTTATGATTTTGTTCCGTTACGAGTGACGTGTTGAAGTATACACTTAGTGATCAAAAGTATCCGGACACCCCTCCCCCATCTCCCCCAGAACATACGATTTCATATTAGGTGCATTGTGTTGCCACCTACTGCCAGGTACTCCATATCAGAGACCTCATTAGTCATTAGACATCGTGGAGAGCAGAATGGGGCGCTCCGCGGAACTCACGGGCTTCGAACGTGGTCGGGTGATTGCGTGTCACTTGTGTCATACGTCTGTACACGAGACTTCCACACTCGTGGTCGGGTGATGGCGTGTCACTTGCGTCATACGTCTGTACACGAGACTTCCACACTCCTAAACAACCCTAGGTCCACTGGTTCCGATGTGATAGTGAAGTGGAAACGTGAAGGGACACGTTCAGCACAAAAGCGTACAGCCTGACCTCGTCTGTTAACCGACAGAGACCACTGACAGTTGAAGAGGGTCGTAATGTGTAATAGGCAGACATCTATCAAGACTATCACACAGGAATTCCAAACTGCACCAGGATCCTCTGCAAGTACTATGACAGTTAGGCAGGAGGTGAGAAAACTTGGATTTCATAATAGAATGACTGCTCATAAGCCACACATCACCCCGGTAAACGCCAAACGACGCCTCCCTTGGCGTAAGGAGCGTAAACATTGGACGATTAAACAGTGAAAAAACGTGACGAATCCCAGCACACAATGTGGCGATCCGATGGCAGGGTGTGGGGTATGGCGAATGCCCGGTGAACTTCATCTGCCAGTATGTGTAGTGCCAACAGTAAAATTCGGAGGCGGTGGCGTTATGGTGTGGTCGTGTTTTTCATGGAGATGGCTTGCACCTCTTGTTGTTTTGCATGGCACTGTCATAGCACAGGCTTACAATCATGTTTTAACCACCTTCTTGCTTCCCACTGTAGAAGAGCAATTCGGGGATGGGGATTGCATCTTTCAACACGATCGAGTACCTGTTCATAATGCACGGCCTGTGACAGAGTGGTTACATGACGATAACATCCCTGTGATGGGCTGGCCTGCAGAAAGTCCTGACCTGAATCCTATAAAACATCTTTGGGATGTTTTGGAACGCGGACTTCGTGCCAGGCCTCACCGACCGACATCAATACTTCTCGTCAGTGCAGTGAAGAATGGGCTGCCATTCCCCAAGAAACCTTCCAGCACCTTACTGAACGTATGCCTGCGAGAGTGGAAGCTGTCATTAAGGCTAAGGGTGGACTAACATCATATTGAATTCCAGCCTTACCGATGGAGGGCGCCACGAACTTATAAGTAATTTTCAGCCAGGTGTCCGGATACTTTTAACTAGTGTAAAGTATTGATTAACAGCGCTCTTTGCATACGATATAGTGACCGGTTTGTGTACTGTTTCAGCGTGTCTCTTAAAGCACTGAGCTTCTGCTGCCACTTTAATGTAATCATGTCATGTGGATTCGGTGTCAAAATCCTTCCTAGTCGATATTCCGACACGATCGCTGGTGGGTCCTTTGGCAAAATTTTGGATTTATACTTATTTAACTTAGCACTGCAGGCGTTGGTATTATCCGTAATAGTCCCTCGAATCTCTTGGTTCGTTTTTGCAAGAACGCTTATATCATCTGCATATCAGTGGCAGCCAGTTCTGGCGTTGCAAACTTGTAGTCCTTTTAGATTTAAGTGCATATACAAAAGTAGCTGTTCAAAAGCTATGGTATGCATAATAATAGATAGAGGGAAATTTCATGGAACAGACTGACTGATCAGCCTTTGATCTTTACTCTGGAATGTGTTCCGATTATGTATTTTTGTGAGAACCGAGCATTAAACACCATTCTACGCATCACACATAACAAAAATTTGTGGTTAATCTTGTCAAAAACTTTATTAAAATGTATAAACTTCAGTGAAATTTCTTTACACAGTATTGTCAGTTCGTGGACAATAACGTTTCAAAATCTTGCATGTAACTCGACTGGTGAGCCATCTGCTGTGGCTGATTTTTTTCGTGAAGATTCCATAATTGTTGTTTTTATATCTTCTTCCGTGATGTTTTCTAGAAGCTCTTCGTTAACATCTGGGTTAACATGGGTTGTAAATTGTCGAGCCTGTCATTGGTTCAGAACAGAGATGCGTGTAGTACCGTACACCACTTTGGTCATAGTTGCTATTTCCTTGGTCATTGTGAACGCGTTGAAGGATTTTGTATTTGTTCCTTTTGGTTTCTCTTATCATATGGTATTCTGAAATATTTTCTTGATCCATATCAGTTGTGAGTCCCGATCGCACTTTTTTGCCTTCCAATGACTGACGTACCAGAGCAGTAATTTTCGCTTTCGTACGTTTTATTCGAAGATTATTTGCCGCCAAATTCGTTGATTCATTGTACAAGTCATGTAGGCATAATAAATAGTATTCTAGTGTATTTCCGCTAGTAAGCTGGAACCGCGCGACCGCTACGGTCGCAGGTTCGAATCCTGTCTCGGGCATGGATGTGTGTGATGTCCTTAGGTTAGTTAGGTTTAAGTAGTTCTAAGTTCTAGGGGACTGATGACCTCAGATGTTAAGTCCCATAGTGCTCAGAGAAATTTGAACCATTTGAACTGGCTTCGGAGACATTGTGTCTATGTCTTTGTGATTGATTGGTGCAGTTCCTCGTCATCCAGAAGCGACAGGTTTAGTTGTCAGACCCCCCACTTCGAGCAGCATTGCTGTTTGATGTGGTGCGTCACGATGTGATAGGCACAATGGTCCGAAAAATTTATTGATCACCTCCTTGCAGTCAACCACATTACGCAGAAAATCTTTAGTAGTGCAAATGCTTTCTACCCTACTTATAGAGGTACTACTGCCGTAAGTATAGTCTACAGAGCGTGGACAGAGGTGGGTACGTGTGTTTTATTAAGTCCAAGCCGGTCGTTCATATACTCAACTCTCCACAGAAATTAAAATTATGGCACTGATCTTCACGACGTAAAACAAAATTAAAATCTCCTCCTAAAATTACATTAACTCGAAAGTCCGTTCGTAGATTCAAAATTTCGTCAAGAAACAAAGGGCTTCTGCCACCTTTGCCTGTGGAGCCAGTGGGGATATATATTTACTCGCGTGTTTACTAAGAGAAGGTCGTTTCTTTTTGCAGCAATCCCTTTGTCACTTTCGAATATAGATTGTGCTTGGTATGGTACCCCATCTTATACGTTATTGCTGTCCCACAGTCCTGCCCCATGTTAATGATAACATCGTATCGAAAGATGTGAGCAATTTTATTTGTGACCACCTCATGAAACATAGCTGCGTCCACATCGATCACATATAAATAGTCCCGTAGACATTTCACCTCGACGTCGAGTTTAGTTCTATTACTATTAATAATAGCTATCTTAAATGCTTGCATGAATGTGAGGCATATGTTCTTGACCCTTATCGTTGGAACACGCGGTCATCCTGGGATTCTCTACCTTATCTTCCGAGCTCATATTAACACCTTCGGCGCCAGAGTGGTTTTGTCTTTTACCAACATTTCCCACATCGAAACTTTCTGTGCTGTCTTTCTTAAATATCTTCTTTTTGCTCTCCAGTGTTTCTGCTAATTCCTGTGATTCATCGAGGATCTGCTTCCGTGTCCATTTGTAGTTTGCGGGCTGCTGGCTATGATGACTTTTGCCAGTAGTCGACAGTCGTATTGAAACGTTGTCGTTCTTGGTCTCCTTGCCACCTTCTTCGGAGTTGGCGACTGTATTTGATGGGATTGCTGCCTCCGCTGTCGCATGAATACTCAATGTCTCAAGAGTACCACAGCTCAAAGAACGACAAACGTCCATCTAATTGGATATTTGCATTGGTGTGTTGTAGACTTGACTATTGAGTCTTCATTCTGAAATTAGTGTTTGTCGAATTTGTCAGTCTCTCAACTTCTATATTTGCTAAATGCAGGCAGCTCGCGCTTTCCTGCTACATTGTCTTTAATTTTGGCTTTCGGTTTGTTTCCATCCAGCCATCTCGATACTGTAAACACGATGCGATAATGTGTTTGAGGCGACTTTCGTGTCCGTAATGATGATACGAATGTAATGACAACACGACACCCATCCTCCCGATCCGGCCGGAAATCGAACCCGGGCCTCTTCAGTTAGCAATGTGCGTACTGATCCCGCAGCTACCAAAGCGGACACATGTTACTAATCACCATGCGTTGTGATTGGTCCCGTTCTGCTCGGCCCTGGCTGCTCTTCGCTTGGCGACGGCAGCTCTGCTAGCACTTACGTATGTGTTATTCTTCCTGATATACTGAGTCGGTCTTGACGTTGCGGTCTGATACGCGGGCATCCTCTTTTTAGATGTCCAGTAGAGCTGCAAATGACGTACGTCCGCGGTTGCCCGGAGTATGCCACGTGTTCCTTGAAGCCTTGATCATGAGAAAAGAAGGCACGTGTTTCGTTTAATCGATGCCACCATTCCTGACTCCGCTGTCATCTGTTTATATCCTTGCCATTAATCGGCTGATATTTGTATAACATTACCAAAGGGTGACAGGGCCTGTCAAACATGCTCGAATTTCATTTCAAACTTAAGATTAAATACTCGAACAGACAAGAGACCTTACACATCATAGGTGATTGCAACACTGACAACTTCCCCTTCATAATTCTCAAATTTCGCAGAAACGCGACGTTATTCGAATACAACTTCCATCGTCTATTAACTTTGCATACAAAGTATTACCGAGAAAGTCGTATACGGAACCAACTTCCTCAATTTTCAAACCAAGGTTTTCGTGAAAAGTTGACACTTTCAAACACTTTTGGAGGTTCATATCCATGTGGAAAGGAAAACTTTAAGAAAAGGTTTCTATACTTCGTATCCATTGCGTGACTGTTAAGTCAGAAGTCATAAGCTCTACCTGTCAGTGAACACCAGCAACAATGCACGGAATGACCACGGCGATGCGACTACACAACACCACTACCGACAACAGACTAGTTATAGGAGCGGGGAAGGTGGCCTTCCACAAGCTAATATTATACGCAATGAAACAAACATGAAGAGCAAGCAGAGCGTATGCAGGCAACGACGAATGTATGGTAAAAGCATTATGCAATGCGCCAAAACCGCTGCTGTGTATCAGTTCGTAACATTCCATCAGTCCACTCAAGTCTGTATCCATCATGTAATTCACAAATGGAGACTTCTATAGCAAATCTATACCAGAACTCATCGATTATATACTCTCTAAGTTAAAAACCGTTACAGCGAAAATAACTAGGTAACTAATGTCAGCATGCCATTCCTTTGTTAAGGCCTGTGAGATAGAGTGACTGTGTGAGTCAACGCGAGTGAGTTGGAAGTGAGTGAACAATTTGTCATTTTATCCAGATTCATTTCTTTTAATACGTGTAGTGGTGATGATAATCTCGAGGTTCTGCGCCCATAACCTCCACACACACACACACACACACACACACACACACACACACACACACACATACACATACACACAAGCGTGCGCGCGCCATGCTTTTACTTCTACACACACAGCTCACAGGGTGCAAAAATCTTACCAATCTGACCCAACCAAACTCAACAGTCAAAAGACCACAACTAACACTCTGCTCTCTTTTTTTAAAAGTTCTGGCATATGACAACTACTTTGGTCAAGTGCGTATCAATAAGACTGACCACTATTTTTGTTAGAAATAAGCTTTACAACTGTTAAATATTTCATATAGTAGGATGTCAGTGGCGACTCTGAATGAAGTTTGGTGTTCGACTTGCCCAAATTAAGGGGAGAGGGTCAGTGACCTCTGAACTTTGACCCTGATTGACATCAAGTGATTGCCACAGGAACATGATGGTCATGACTGATGTCGTCGTTGACAAATTCATGATGTCATCAATCAATCAATCAATTTATCAATCAATAACTGAGATGAAAAGCACCATCGTCCTCCCCCTCCCCTTCTCCCGTACCACCCTCCCCTCCCCTCCTTACCTCCCGCCGATAATAGAACAGTATAGAAAATCCAAGATGGCGAAATTAGTCCAATTGCGCTTATGAAAAATTTGCAACCCTCTCTCCTGTCCGAAAGAACAGACACCATATCCAAATAAGTATATAGTTCTGGCAATACCGGCCATGACCTTCTTCTTCTGTGCGGATGCACACATACTACCCGAATTCTTACGGGACTTGGTAAGAATGTCTCCCACGAATAATGAGTGTGTTGGGTAGGGACACTACGAATGCAGTGTGTGGACATAGAAGGTGAGAATGTGGGTCTCACGGGAGGCGTGCGCGAGATAGTCCCTGCAGCTGCACTATCCTCTGTGCCCTCGGTGGCTCAGATAAATAGAGCGTCTGCCATGTAAGCATGAGATCCCGGGTTCGAGTGCCGGTCGGGACACACATTTTCACCTGTCCCCGTTGATATATATCAACGCCCGTCAGCAGCTGAAGGTATTAATATATAATTCTAATTTCCCTCTCCTTCCTTCCCTATCTCCAACCAAACATCGCGCAGTATTAAAAACCGAAGATGATGGAAACACACCAGCTGTGCTATATACTCCATCCCCCTCATCTTTCCAATAGTGAGTGTCGTGTTTAAATGATGTGTCAGATATGTAGTAAATATAACTACGTAACCTCCACTTGGAAGTCAAAGATATTCATTATTTCCTCTCCCCCTATCTCCAGCCAACCATAGTACAGTATTAAAAATGCAAGTTAATGGAAACAGACGAATTGTGTACTTTATATCCCACCTGTCTTTCTCCCTATTACCAACTAATCAGGGAGTAATATTTAAATGAGACATAAACGATGGTGTCAAATTACATTATTTCTGACATACACATCAAGTTACGCCCTTTCCCCATCTTTTCTCCAATCAGTCAAGAAGAGGAAAACAGACCATTTGTGTGTTCTTTACCCCCTCCCTTTCTATTTCCAACAAATCGGAATGTTTTATTAAAAATAGTCCAGTTATGGTTTCCGGCGCCCCCTTTTCCTCCCCCCAGCTCCAGTTAGATATAATACAGTATTAAAAAAACGAAGATGATGGAAACAAAACGATTGTGTTGTATACTCTGCGTCGCCTCCTCCCTATCACCAACCAGTCGCAGCGTAGCGTAAAAATGGCGTCAAACTGCATTATTTCTGACACAGCCAGAGCATAGGATTTAAATGATGTGCCAGATATGCAGTAAAAAGTTACGCAACCTCCACAGCAAAGTCAAAGATATGCATTATTTTCCTTTACAGATATGCATTATTTCTGAAATATATTTACATATTATGGTTAATAAAAATAGTATGACATTACAATATTTTGTGTGAAAGTGAAAAATTATTGTGCAGTTTTAAAAATTACTCCAGGGTCAAAGGTGTGAATCAAATACGTAAAATGTCGCCCCTTACAGATACGTAATGTCATTGAGTGGGGCTTTCCTTCCTCTGGCGCATCGCCAGAGGGGGTCACGGTTCTTAGCGTGCGATCGCTGGCGGCTTTCGGAGAGAGAGGACGTACTAGCGTACGGGCAGTGTGTGGTAGGTGGCCAGCGTTGACGGCCGCGTTTCGCGAGCGGGATTGTACCGTACGGCGAGCTGTTTAGAGGTGGGAAGTCACGCCTCGTCGCAGTTTGTGTTGCGACTAATCCAGAAAGGCGGTGAGGCGATGTGGCTGGAGGCATGGTGTTCTGCCGTTTGTATTATCGAGTTCCTGGCTTCTTGTGGTAAGATTGCTCTTTCCTTGTGCGTTGTAGCCCCCCCCCCCCCCTCTTAAACAGGACGTGGTGGTTTAAGCTGTGGCCGTTGGTTTGTGAAACTGTGGCCGTTGGTATTCGAAGCTGCCTCACGCAGACTAGACTCTTGGTTACTAGTATGTGCCGGTTGTTTGCTGTTTATTTTGCTGCCTGCAAGGTTGCACCGGCGAGATTGCCTCCCGGTAGAGCGACGCTCACTGTTTGACGGTTTGAATCTGCCTGTGGTTGCGTGTGTGTGTTCACCGTTAAATGGTAGATTGTCAACTTGATCTGCAAGTTTGCACCTTGCGGATTCGTGGCGTGGCTTTTTTGTAGTGTTCCCCGAATTTTCCTGTTGTTAACGTGCACCGTTGAATGACAATTTGTTTAACGGCTCGCAACAAGAGGAGCCTTTCGACAGAGAGGCGTTGAATGTTCAATGAGCGTACAGTTGAAATTACTGTTACGACCAAATACGTCGTTGCTCCGTGATTCTCAATAACTTGGCAAGATTACTATCTTTCGACAGAGCGCCGTTGATATTTCCTGTTCTTATTAACGTGCGCCATTGAATCACAATTGGTTTAACGGCAAGCCACAAGAAGAGCCTGTTGACAGAGCGCCGTCGAGTGTTCAATCAGCGTACAGTTGAAAATACCGTTATTACCAAATGTTTTACAGGCACTAGCAGTTGCACTCTGGGCTTGTGACTTGGTTGATTACATAGTTTTAGTTTTTTATGTTGCTGTTTAAGCCGCTTTTATGTATATGTATGTTAGGTCGCAGCAGGTCTGGCGACTGATTACTAGCATTGTCAGCAAGATAACATAGTTCTAGTTTTATATATACACTGATGTTCATAAATTAAGGATAATGCTGATGCATGGTGAAACACCGCTCTGGTGGGCGGTTTGCGGGTTTAAATCACCTCGGGGTATGACCATGCGGTGCATTTGACCTGCGGTCGTCGCACGGTGGCGCTGAGAGCAGTCCACATACGCAGAGGTGTGTTGGTGCACGTCAGAGTACGGTACAACGAGTAAGGGTGCAGACGTTTTGAGAAATGCTAATGGTGACTGTGTGTTGAAAATGGCTCAAAGAACACATATTGATGACGTTATGAGGGGTAGAATACTAGGGCGACTTGAGGCTGGTCAAACACAGCAGGTCGTAACACGGGACCTCCGTGTGCCACAAATTGTGATCTCAAAAGTATGTAAACGATTCCAGCATGCAGTAAACGTGTCCAGGCGCTACAGCACGGGACGTCCACAGTGTAAAACACCACAAGAAGACCGATATCTCACCATAAGTGCCCGCAGACGGCCACGGAGTACTGCAGGTAGCCTTGCTCGGGACCTTACCTCAGCCATTGGAACAGTTGTCTCCAGACACACAGTCTACAGACGACTGAACAGTCATGGTTTATTCGCCTGGAGTCCTACAAGGTGCATTGCACTGACCGCTGGTCACAGGAGAGCCATTAAAGCCTGGTGTCAAGAACACAGTACATGGTCATTGGAACGGTGGTCCCAGGTTATGTTCACGGACGAGTCCAGGTATGGTCTGAACAGCGATTCTCGCCGGGTTTTCATCTGGCGTGAACCAGGAACCAGATACCAACCCCTTAATGTCCTTGAAAGGGACCTGTATGGTGTGATGGTGTGGGGTAGGATTATGACTGATGCACATACATCCCTGCATGTCTTTGACAGAGGAACTGTAACAGGTCAGAGGTGCAGTGGGTCCCATCTTCCTCCTGATGGATGATAACACACGGCCCCACCGAGCTGCCATCGTGGAGGAGTACCTCGAAACAGAAGATATCAGACGAATGGAGTGGCCTGCCTGTTCTCCAGACCTAAACCCCATCAAAAAAGTCTGGGATGCTCTCGGTCGACGTATTGCTGCACGTCTTCAAACCCCTAGGACACTTCAGGAGCTCCGACAGACACTGATGCAAGAATGGGAGGCTATACCCCAGCAGCTGCTCGACCACCTGATCCAGAGTATGCCAACCCGTTGTGCGACCTGTGTACGTGTGCATGGTGATCATATCCCATATTGATGTCGTGGTAAATGCGCAGGAAACAGTGGCGTTTTGTAGCACACGTGTTTCGGGACGGTTTCCTCAGCTTATCACCAATACCATGGTGTCATGTGTGTTCCCTATGTGCCTATACTATTAGCGCCAGTTTTGTGTAGTGCGACGTTGTGTGGCACCACATTCTGCAATTATCCTCAATTTATGTGCATGAGTGTATATTGCAGTTTAAACTTCCTAATTTTTAATGTATGTATATGATGCTGGGTCGCAGCAGGTCCGGCGACTAAGTATTATTGCTGTCAGTAACACCAGCTACTTGTTGCTTAAACTATTATCTTATTGTAATCCTTTATCTATGTCTGTTAATATTTAAAGGGTAAAATAATAATGGGCATTTAATAGTCTTACCCGTACCAGGTTTACCTGGTAGCTTACGGCCATCAGCTGTAGTGTTCTGGGCTTGTTGCTTGGTTGATTAAACTTTGCTAGTTTTATGTACGTACGTTTGGTCGCAACAGGTCTGAGAATTAACCTATCATTATTGAGAATTATGCCCCGGTTGTTGGTTTGATTGCATAGTGACCATAATTTTGGTATATCCTTTTATATGCATTCTTCCAACTTAAGGTTTGGGAAGACAAGAAACGTCTATATTTATGATCATTGCAGGGCCGACATTGGTTTCCGAAGTTCCGCACTCAATGGTGATCCTGTACCCTGTACCTCGGGCGCGTATTTGGGTTGAGGGAGTTGCCTACTCTGAGGCTATCTCTGTCGGAGTCTGTATTGCTGGATACCCCGGAACTTGGCCTAGCCCTCCCACTCCTACTTAACGATAAATCCAGACTTCGGTAGGACCATATCAGTCTATTTCCTTCGTCCAATACAATACTTCTTTAACACTTCTCTCAATCTGAATAATCTTTGTCTCTGTATTTTGTCAGAACTGTGCACACCTGTGATCCCTCTTATGTAAAGCAATCATTATCTCTTACACACACACGCACACACACACACACACACACACACACACACACACACACACACACACACACATTTCGTAGTGAAATCCACTGCACCCCATATACATACATGTGGTCAGTAATAAATTACTGTCAATTTTCCCAAAAATCGCAACAAATTTCCCATGAAACTAACCTCTGTACTGTCTCGTTATTTAAGCTGAAGTATTTCCTCATTAAATCTTTTCTCACACATGTGTTTGTACACTTCTATCAAACTATGTCTCTTTATTAAATGCCATATCTCGTAATTTTTTACTTAAAAATATAAATGCACCGATCTCAAACTTTTTCGTCACAAACGTGCACACAATACACATACGATGGAGCGCCAGTGCACTTCTGCTGCGACGCAGAGAGAGAGAGAGAGAGAGAGAGAGAGAGAGAGAGGAGATATCTCGGCGTGTCTCCCAGCACTCCTGATAAAGACGCAGTCCAGCTGCGATACAGACAGCCGCTCGGTAACGCTGTGTGGAAACAAACTACAGAGTGAATAGCACAACAGACTCAAACACAAAAATATACGTATGAAATTTATTACAAAAATACTGTCATACATTATTTACAATATTCACATTAAATTTGTTACAGGTATTTACTTTGTTTACAATAAAATCAAACTGTAATATATCATCAACTTTTTTACCATCGGAAAGGTGGTACTCACAATCCACAATCTACAGTTTACATTATTTACAATAAAATGAAATTACAACGGATCACTAAATTTTTCTATCAGGAAAAGGTAGTATTCACCTAAAGTTACAATTTACAACCATTTACATTTTTACAAGTTTTACATTATTTTTAATCATAATTTTTCATATGGTAGTGAACCCAAATTCACTGTATTAATCTTACCAGGAAGTACCAATAGTTTATCGTCTTGTGCATAGAAAGCAAGCTGGTGTTGCCTAATAGTACAAACAAACTGATGCTTGCACTTAATTATGTGCTGTACAGTCGATTTTTCTGTGTCATTCAACAAACATTCCTGGCAATCATAAATAGTAATTTCTTTTGCCGATGAGCGTTTCACGTCTTTTGCTTTTCCAGGGCTTATCCTTTTGCTCATATTTAGATGAATCCAGTAATTGTCTCTCCTGACAGTTCATCTTTCATCAGACTCACTTTGTTTTTGTTTACGCGTGAGATGTTATAGCCGGCCGGGTGGCCGAACGGTTCTAGGCGCTACAGTCTGGAACCGCACGACTGCTACGGTCGCAGGTTCGAATCCTGCCTTGGGCATGGATGTGTGTGATGTCCTTAGGTTAGTTAGGTTTAACCCATTGAGACCCTTTGGTCACAATTGTGTACATTAAATTTTACTGCCTCTTAGTTGCAACAGAAATATTCTTCCACAGTGGAAAACTTATTTACACATTCGTGGTTGCCCCATCTTCTTATCATGTACAAGTACTGCATACTGTTGGGCTTCCCTATCAAAATGTTAACAAATCAATGTAGCAGTGACCACCAGCTTGTGACCGCCAGAATAACCGGAAGGGGTTGGTTATTTATATTTCACTGTATAAATGAACATTATTATTAATGTTATTTTGAATGATGATTCCTGAACGATCACTGAATCACCAGTTTACTCATTACAACAGCGAATATTTCAAAATTAGTTATTTTAATCCAGAAGGAGAAGCCAAGTGTATGAACTACATTTTGAAAACGTGTACGTATTATTGTATACATCTTCCATCAAAAATCATTAAAAAATCATCTAAGAGCATTTGAGCATAAAGAAAAATTTTCCTTCCACGAGAAATATCTCGGGTCTGAAAGGGTTAAGTAGTTCTATGTTCTAGGGGACTGATGATCTCAGATGTTACGTCCCATAGTGCTCAGAGCCATTTGAACCATTTGAACCAAGATGTTATAAATACATGGTGTGCATAAAGTCCGGGAACACGTTCAGTTACTTATTGCGCAAGAATGAAACATTGTGCAGATATCATACATATGTCATTTTGAAGAGAAACTCTGAAAGTTGTTCCCATGTATACCGCCACAGCGTAGTTTGGTAATTTGCCGATAGTCAGCGCTAATCGCAAACATGGCATGCTACAGAAGGGGACAGCTGTTTCATGATATGGCCTCCCCGATCACCATACCTCAGTCCGTGTGACTTTTTTTTTTGTGGACACATTAAAAATCTGGTGTATGCGCCACCTCTACCACAGCACAGCTGGCGGCCGGAGTGGCCGTGCGGTTCTGGGCGCTACAGTCTGGACCCGAGCCACCGCTACGGTCGCAGGTTCGAATCCTGCCTCGGGCATGGATGTGTGTGATGTTCTTAGGTTAGTTAGGTTTAATTAGTTCTAAGTTCTAGGGGACTGATGACCTCAGAAGTTAAGTCGCATAGTGCTCAGAGCCATTTGAACCATTTTCGCTGCGCTTGGAATTAGGCTTTGCAGCTCCGCATCTCTCATCTCAGTTGTTACCAGTTTCACGTCGTTCATTTTCCGCACATTTCGATTAGTTTTGCCGAGAACTCTATTGATCATCAATCTGAAGAATTTTTTTTTTTTTTTTTTCGAATTCGTTCTTTGCAGTCATGCGTTTCTCATCATTAACGTATATGTAATTTTTCATCTGGGCTCATTAAATGAATAAGAATATATGGTGATATTTGCGCGGAATAAGTTTATTCTTAAGGCTTTGCTTTAAATTTCTGTAAAGAATTACATAATTTTTCTCATTGTACAACGTCGAAGTGAGTTTCTTTTGAATGGCCAGCTTGATGATGCTAGGTGGTGGTACAATTTTCTCCGCACGTGAAGCTAGATGAGTGGAGATCATGTACATTCCCAGGCTACTCTACATCTTCTTCTAGGATATAGCTCATGTTTAAATCATCAGGTATGCTCATCATATCGAAATCCTCAACAGGCATCCATGAAAGCTGAGTGTGGTAGGTGCTGCACCATGAACCACCTGTACAGACTGTTAACATAAAGGTGTACAATGTACCACTTATCCTTATTTTCATCATAGTCAGTCATGTACCTGTTGTTTGGAACTACATGTCTACTGGAGCAGTGAACAATACGACCTCTTATGCCGCGCTCAACAAATTGCCATTGTCCATTGTCGGTAATAAGATGTAATTTTTATTTGGTGGTTTTCAGCAACTCATCCCACGCCAGATCAGGTGCGGTCACGTAATAGGCGGGATCTAGTCCGTATGCCTTAAAACAGAATGTGCCCAAGTTTTCAAACACATCGGCGAGAAGCAAGACATCCCTTTTTAAATATAAGTCGGAGTAACCTCTCAAAGTCTTCCATTCAAATAAGCTCCTTACTTTGCGTGGTCTTTGGCAGTACTGTTATTTGATCCATGGCTCCCCGCTCTGCAAGCCTTTGAAGGCCTCTGTTGGTGGTAACTCTTTCTCCATCAAAAAGGATTCGTCAGTTAAGTGCCCGTACGGAAATTGGCCCTTCTTGTTGACTAAAATAAACTGCTCGCTTCGGGGAAATGCTCTCTTGTTATCTTCAACTTTTCAGGCTTCAAATATGAGAAGCTTTTTTCTAGACAGCTCGCCAGAAAGTGGAAGGAATCTAAAAAGCGAATTTTTATGTCGCTATGGTATCCCAAAACTATACAGTAAATTTAGTGAATGCTTTGTAATTTTCCATATTCTCTGCAATCACAGAAACATGGCCTAGATTCATTTTAGCTGTTTCCTCTACTCGTTCGCAGATGTTAATGATTATGAAATGTACATCATAATTTTTTTAGATAGTGCAACACAACAGGCATCGTAAAATTATGTCTAAAATTTACATTACAGCTATCACGCGCGGCGCCACGAAATGTATGAGTAAAATGGCAGTGATCCCTACGCTTCAGATCCGTATTCGTGAAGCGTTCTTGGCAAATTTTGCAAATTTCTGCTGTTTGAATCGCCTCTTCAACGCTAATAACCATCTGCTTCTTGTGCAACAGGTATTATTTTTATTCTCTCAGCAATTTGATGCAGCTGGTTGGTAACTTACTCCATGCAGTCCGCACATCGGTACAGTTGAAATTCTGAATATACGTCACAATAACTGCAGTGCACGTAGAAAGCTATACTACATCGTTTACGTGTGTGAATATAATTGCAGCAGGCATTCGATGTTTGTATGAAAGAAATGGTAATTTAATAAACTGTTTCTCTCCTTGGAGCATGATACCTCTCACTGGCTTGAACTGTGTACAGTCCACTAAATGAGTTACCAGCTTCCATTTAGGATGGAAGTAACATAAACAGCGATCGTATACGTCAACAGAACGCTGATGAGCAGTGATAGTACTACGCATCAGTCTTGAAAGCTTTTTAATATAACAGAAATGCTAAAATTCTGTGTTTGCAAAAGCTAGCGTTAAGAGATTCACGTATTTCTCCTTTTTATGATGTTTCGAGACATGCAGTGGAACCAACTGAAACAACAAAGGAAAAAACTTTTTTCCTTTGTATTCCTCTTCTACTGTTCCTACAACCAACTACTCGAGCTCAAAGTATTGTATACTATACACATTAACAGATACATTTGCATTGATTTTCTCAGATATTCCCAACTGATTCACTTAAGTAGAAATTGTAATATTCGCAAAGTTTAATGCATCTGAAGAAGGAAGATATTTAGAGATGTGATTCATTTTGTTATTTATTTGGTACAAACCAGCTATAACTGACCGTTTGAAGCAATACTCATCATTCTTTGAATCCATATTTACGACAGCTTTTCTATGTGGATTTAGTTTTGGTAATTTTTTATGTGTTCCCACAGAAAATCCTTTATTTACATTAAAATTAACACAAAGTTTCATAATTTATTTTAGCGCTAACGCAGACTCGCAATGAGTCTCAATAATGCATTATAGTTCGTACTAAGCTTCACAAGTGCAGTACTGCACCACGAGCTAAACTTTTAGATCTTGCATGTTTTTTCGTGTTTCTTCTTTTATTGGTACCATCTCAGCCAGCCCCAGATACATACTGAATCACTCACACACATATACACCCATGATTAGCATAGAATATTTACGTTGGTTGTAAACGTATTAGTTACATCATGATGTGCTTCAATCGCTGGCTGAGATGTCACTCCAAATCCCAATGCAATTTGGAACGGAGATAGCTTATACCCTAATGAACACGTGGGCTACCTTCCACAGGGTGGGCAAATAGAAGTGGCCCGGAGAATAGAGTTCCATGATACAAAGAAACACAGCAGAGGAAAGGAAATACAGTACTAACTTGACCGTAGCAGATGTTGGAATTGACCACCATTGATTGGCATTTTTGTACCCTGGTCAGAAAATTGCTGAAGGCGGATCGAAGCTGGACTGCTGGAATTGCTGCAATCTCATCCGAAATGTTCTACTGCAGTTCTTGACGACTACGAGGGTTGCTGCGATTCACCTTAGACTTGAGGGCTCCCCGTACAAAGTAATCGCACACTGACATATCACGTGACCTGGGAGGCCATCTAGGGCGCGACCAGACTGACCTCTGCTAACAACTCTAGGCGTGAAGATTGTGTAAATGTGCTCCAAGGTTCGGCCGGCTGTATGGGCAGTTGCTCCACCCCATTGGAAGTAACTGTAGGTCTTTCTCCTGCGTTAATGCTCCAACGTCCAATCATATCCACTCCTCCGGGCCACTTTTATTTGCCCCACGCTGTGCATACTTACCTATTAAACTGATGGGGACGGGGGTGAAAACGAAGTGTAGCCCACAACGCGCAGTTACCCGTAATTTATTCACCCAGTACATGAGAATGAAAGCACTCGTGCCTTGCAACAGCCTTTCCACATAATATCAAAATCTTACGAAATTTTTCTCGCTGACAACTCCCACAAAATGATGAAAGTTACGAAGTTTATCGCTTACCGCATTTTCGCTGGTCATACAGTACAACTGTAAAATGAAGCCGGACGTTTTAATTTTACTTCTTTACCACTAACTGCATTCGTGACACATTTTGTAGACAGTATTCAAATTGCCACTGAATGTACCAGCAAAATTATATCATTGTGACACATAGTTCAGGATATATGACGACAATAACTGAGATGCGTGAAAACTGCCGCATCATGCATGGCATTTTATTTCTTCTTTAGTACAAACTCTGTTCACAACACATTTCGCAGACAGTAGCCACATATACAACTGGATGTACCTGCGAAATCATGTCATTGTACTACAAATTGTTCAGGAGATGTGATGATATAAACATTGAGCTGACTGTAAATGAAACTGCAGGGCGGAATTCGCTAGGGCTACAGGTGAAATATGTCTAAAATACGTTAAATGCATGTGAAATATACTTGACATGTTTGTACGTGGGCAAAGCAACGTGTAAGAAGCTCATCCTAAACTCCTGGAAAGATATAAATCAAATTTCGTACACATATTAATTACGATCTGGAAAGAAAATCACTGTGGGTGTAAGAACAAGCAACTACCGATTAGGAGGGGTGCGACAACGTGGAGAAAGACGGGAGGAGGAGATGGACAGACAGAGGTGAAAGGAGGTGCTGGACAGAAAGAGGGGGAGGATGAAATAGATAAAGAGAGCGAGGAGGAAATGGACAGAGAAAGGGAAGAGGAGGAGGTGGAGAGGGAGAGGGAAGAGGAGTTGGAGAGAGAGACGAAAGAGGAGGAAGAGGGGGAGGACAGAGATGGATGGCAGGAGATGAACAGCTAGATGAGAAGCAGAAGGGCAGGGAGAGTGGGAGGACGAGATGGATACAGAGAGGGGGCAGAAGGAGTCAACAGAAAGTGGGGGTTGGAGAAGGTGGACAGAGAAGGGCGATTAGTAGATAGACAGCGAGGGGAAGAAGGAGTAGATGGACAGAGAGGGAGAAGGAGGAGTTGGACTAATAGAGAGATTGAAATACACACTGAGGTGACAAAAGTCATGGGACACCTCTTCATATTGTGTCAGATCTCCTTTTGGCCGGTATAGTGCAGCAGCACGATGTGGCATGAACTCAACAAGTCGTTGGAAGTCCCATGCAGAAATACTGAGCCATGCTGCCTCTGCAGCCCTCCATAATTGCGAAAGTGTTGCCGGAGCAGGAGTTTGTGCACGAACTGGCCTCTCGATTATGTCTCCTAAGTGTTCCGGACGATCTGGATGGCTTAATCAATCCCTCGAATTGTCCAGAATGTTCTTCAAACCAGTCTCAAACAGTTGTGGCCTGGTGACATGGCGCATTGTCACCCACAAAAATTCAATCGTTATTTGGGAATATGAAGTCTATGAATGGTTGCAAATGGTCTCCAGGTAACCGAACATAACAGTATACAATTAATGATAGGTTCAGTAGGACCAGAGGCCCAGTAATTTTTTTGAAAACCCGGCCATAATCTTATGGAGCCACCACCAGAGTACACACTGCCTTGTTGTCAACTTGGGTACATGGTTTCGTAGCGTCTGCACCACACTCGAACCATACCATTACCTCTTACCAACTGGAATCTGGACTCATCTCACCAGACCACAGTTTTCCAGTCGCCTAGGCTCCAACCGATGTGGTCACGAGCCCAGGAGAGGCGCTACAGACGATGTAATGCTGTAAGCAAAGGCAGTCGCATCGGTCGTCTGCTGCCATAGCCCATTAACCCCAAATTTCGCAGCGCTGTCCTAACGGATATGATCGTCGTACGTCCGACGTTGGTTTATGAGATTATTTCACGCAGTGTTGCTTGTCTGTTAGCACTGACAACTCTACCCAAACGCCGCTGCTCTCGCCGTTAAGTGATGGCCGTCGGCCACTGCGTTGTCCGTGGTGAAAGTTGTCTATAATTTATCTTCGGCACACTCTTAACACTGAGGAGTTCAGAATATTGAATTCTCTAACGATTTCCGAAATGGAGTGTCCCATTCGTCTAGCTCCATTTACCATTCCGCTTTCAAAAACGGTTAATTCTCGTTGCGCGGTCGTTATCGTGTCAGAAAGCTTTTCACGTGAGTCAGCTGAGTACAAATGACAGCTCCGCCAATGCACTGCCATTTTATACCTCTTTTACGCCATACTACCGCCATCTGCATGTATATCGCTATCCCATGACCAGTGTCACGTCAGTGTGGTTCTTATTGGTCGAGAGCAAATTACCCGAGAGCTGTGGTGCCCTGAGTCGACTGGCTGAGAGCATGATGATGTCGACGTTTAGCAATTTCCCGAGAACATAATGGGGAATGGGAGGTCACCGACTTGAATGTGTGAGTAACAAGCACAGTTGCCTGAGGACCGGATGTGCAGTTCCCAGAACAATGACACCAGAATGTTCTGACATCACCATTTCCTGGAATTGTGACACCAAAAAGTGCAGACATCAGCGATTTTAGCTATAACCTGCCCTACAATACTACAAGTGTGGCAGCGATGCATTTTCTGCAACGAGCTCCCACGTTGGAGTCAAGGTTATTAAGGAGTTCTTATGGTAGAGCGCTCCATTCCTCAACCTGCGTAGTTAACTGCCTGATGGCTGTTTATACATGTCAATGTGCTGCTGTACATCTCAGTGTGTCCCCATACATGCTAGTTAGGATTTAAATCGGGGTAACGCACAGGCCAGTATCTTTGCTGAATATCCTCTCATTCCAAACTCGTGCACACGCGCTTTTCGATTCGGTTGCGCATTGTCATCAATAAAAATGAAGTCATTGCCGAATATATCCCTGAAAAGACGCATACATGGAAGGGGTACAGTGTCACAATAACTTTGACTGGTTAGTGTCCTGTGTTAAAAGATTTTGCGATCAGTACGCCCATGTAATTATGTCTCCACACAATATAACACCTGGACCACCAAAACGACAATCTTCTATGTACATTACATATTCCTACCTCTCGCCACATAAGGATATATCTACCATTATCACACATGATCGCTGATGAATACAAGAAAGTGAAACAAGCGTAATGGAAAGTAGTTGCGTCAAATCAGGCGATACAGAGGGAAAAGAAATGATGGACTAAAGGTAGTAGATGAGGTTTCCTATTTGGATAGTAAGAAAGCTGACCAGTCGAAACTGGAGAGGATATAAAATGAAGACAACTAATAGCAACAAAATTATATTTGAAATAGATAAATTTGTTGATATAAGACACAAATTCCAGACTTAAGTATTTTTTGAAATTATTTCTCTGAAGTTTGTCCTTGATCATAACTGAAAGTTATGATAAACATTCTATAGTGAAGTGCCAAATAAACTGGTACATCTGCCTTATATCGTGTCGAGCCTCCGCGAGCACGTAGAAGTGCCCCAACACGACGTGGCATGGACTCGACTAATGCCTAAAGTAGTGCTGGAGAGAACTGACACCACGAATCCTGCAGGGCAGTACAGAAATCCGTAAGAGTACGAAGGGGTAGAGATCCCATCTTAACAGCACGTTGCGAGGCATCCCAGATATGCTCAATAATGTTCATGTCTGGGGAGTCTGGTGGCCAGCGGAAGTGTTTAAACTCAGAAGAGAGTTCCTGGAGCCACTCTATAGCAATTCTGGACGCGTGGGGTGTCGTATTGTCCAGCTGGAATTGCTCAAGCCGGTCGGATTCCAGTAAGGACATGAATGGATGCGGGTGATCAGATAGGATGCTTACGTACGTGTCACCTGTCAGTCGTATGTAGACGTATTAGGGTCCCATATCACTTCAAATGCACACGCCCCACACCATTCCAGAGCCTCCACCAGCTTGAACAGTCACCAGTTGACATGCAGGGTCCATGGATTCATGAGGTTGTCTCGATACCCGTACACGTACATCCGTTCGATACAATTTGAAACGAGACTCGTCCGACCAGGCAACACGAACACGTTTCCAGTTATTAACAGTCCAATGTTGGTGTTATCAGGCCCAGGTGAGGCGTAAAGTTTTTGTTGTGCGGTCATCAAGGCTATACGAGTGGGCCTTCGGCTCCGAACGCCCGTATCCATGATGTTTCGTTGAAAGGCTCGCACGCTGCCACTTGTTGATGGCCCAGCACTGAAATCTGCAGCAATTTGCGGAAGGGCTGCACTTCTGTCACGTTGAATGATTCTCATCAGTCTTTGTTGGTCCCGTTCTTGCAGGATCTTTTTCCGCCGCAGTGATGACGGTGATTTGATGTTTTACCAGATTCCTGATATTCACGGTACAGTCGTGAAATGGTCGTACGGGAAAATCGCTACGTCGGAGACGCTGTGTCTCATCGCTCGCCACGCGGAGTGGCCGCGTGGTTTGAGGAGCCAAGTCACGGATTGTGGGCCCCTCCAGCAGGAGGTTAGTCTTCCCTCGGGCATGGGTGTGTGTGTTGTTCTAAGCATAAGTTAGTTTGAGTAGTTTGTAAGTCTAGGGACCGATAACCTCAGCAGTTTGGTCCCTTAGGAATTCACAAACATTTACATTTCCCATCGCTCGTACGCAGACTATAACACCACGTTCTAACTCACTTAAATCTCGATAACCTGCCATTGTAACAGCAGTAACCTATCTAACAACTGCGCCAGACACTTGTCTCAAATAGGCGTTGCCGACCGCAGCGCCGTATTTTGCCTGTTTGTGTATCTCTGTATTTGAATACACATGCCTATACCAGTTTCTTTGGCGCTTCAGTGTATATCTGAGAGTGGGTTACTGATTTTGTTTGCAAGCTGTATTCAACTTGCGCGCACTCCGTGACCCAGAGACCGGGCACTCATGGCTTCTGACAGAGCTACGGTAGCTGTGTCAGCAGCGAGCAAAGGCAGCGTGGCTGACTTGTGAGATAGCTGCCGGACGGACCTTGTACTCCTGTCACATTCAAATGAAACGGACGTGAGGTCAGTTCCGTCGTCCACGCGCACAAATACGTAATTTATCTTGTTCGCATTTGCGCACCTGCAGTGGAAGCTGTGTTAGGTACAGAGGAATACGATGTGTCAGATTAAAGAGATGAACACGATTTTGCTTGATGGCTGGGTGTTGTGTGCTGTCCTTAGGTTAGTTAGGTTTAAGTAGTTCTAAGTTCTAGGGGACTGATGACCGTAGCTGTTAAGTCCCATAGTGCTCAGAGCCATTTTGAACGATTTTGCTGCAATGCAGCTAAGCTTTGTAATTGACGTGTGTGGGAAGTTACAGTGCCAGGAAGACTTATCCAACTAAAATTCAGCAAATGATTAATAACTCTTATAACATGTACTGCATAGAACATATCAAGCCATCAAATTGTAGCGTTCATTAACACGCATCAACTGAACTATTTATATGTATCATGCCGTAATTAACGTGTACGGCGGTTTTAATAGAAATTTAATTAAGTCAGCAGATAATTTAATACAAGGCACCTACACAATTACCAATGAGGTTTGTGCTGGAAGACGCAATTACACATCACATACTAAATTCAGTTCGCAAGATTTATATTTTTATTGTACTTTTTACATTAATTGTTTATTAATCCGCGTAGATATATTATTACAATTTATGGCACAGATATCATGAACTGTTGTTGAGCACTGGAACAAAACTTTGCGTTTGTTTACTGTTACATTTTGAGCGAATTACGGCACGTACATTTAAGTGTGATGTATCAGTTTTGTTCAGAGTTTTAGCACACAGTTAATGGCGCATTTAGATTTTTGGTATCACTTAATGTGTAAAAAGTTGTAAACCAAGCTGGTGGTGACATGAAGTCATTAAGTAACGTGGTACGCACGGTTTTATTTGGAGAGGAGAGCTAAGACTTTACAGTGTGGCTTCCATAGTCCTCTTTCACACCGTATAGGGCGGAATTGAAGAAGCAAGACCCATTCTGGTCTGAGCGGTGACTCAGCGACACGTTTTCGGTGACAGAAATTTTTCTCCTCGTTGGTCGTGACGCTCTGACATATTTTGCATGAATTCATCGAGGACTTAGTTAATTAGCAGTGGTCGGGACCCTCGTTACATCTTCATTTATTGTTCAACAGAACTTTTAATTTTGCGTGTGAACTTGATTTGGACTCTGAATTAGTTACAATGAGCCTGGACTTTAACCCAGTCTCTGTGAGATTTTGAATATTTACTGTTACTGTACGAGACTGCACTGTGTGTCGATTAGACACTTATTTAGTTAAATTAGTGTGGAGTTTAAATCCAATTAATTTTAGCTGTGAGAGCTGCCTGTCGTATCCAGCTATTTTATTTAATTTCTATAGTCATTTCGCTAACCACAATATTGGGGCTCGTTCACTTATCACGTAGTTGCTTATCACCAGCCTACGAATTATTGTGTGAATTTATGGGCAATAAACTTTATTAATTAAACTTCATTAACTAAACTTTAATTGTTGTAGTTGTGGTTCGTTATTTGAAATTGGATGTACCTATATTCAGTCTAACAATATGCTGTTTGTCTGATTAATACATCTGATGTAAGTTCATTATTTTGTTTTTGTTTTAAAAAGCGATCAGTTTTAGGGGAAACAGTATCATCCCCAGAATAGACAACGAGGAGTCACTTCAGTGTCTTTTCAGCCGATTATTATGTCGTAAAGAAAATATAAGCTTTTGATATGTAGTGCTACAGAAAAACCCTGAGGATTACATAGGTTGGTAGGATATCTGCTGAACGGGTATCGAATCGTATTTTGAAGAAAAGAAATTGTGGCACAAATTGACTAAAAGAAGGGATCATTTGACAGGAAACATCCTGAAATATCAAGGACTCGTCCATTTGGTAATGTAGAGAAGCGTGGTAGGTAGAAATTGTAGAGGAAGACCAAGGTTTGACTTTCGTATGGAGCTTCAAATGGATGTAGATTGCGGTAATTGTGCAGAGAATATACTAGTTTTGGAGTGCCGCATGAAAAAGGCTTTCGTGCTGAAGGTCACAATAAAATTCCAAATCACTATGGCTTCAGTGGTGTTGCATCATGATCGTAACATGTGACTCGCTTCAGAGGCAAAGGGATGAAGAATTACTTGGCCCGTCGCTTCCTTAGATCGCAACATGTCAGTCGTTGAATGATTCCTGTATCCAAGACACGTCCGAATCTTTCTGTCATCGTCCTCAATCTCATTAAATCCCCGGCGTGTATTGATCTGACTCTCGACGAGATGATAATGTTAATATTTCGTCCTTACTCTGGAATGACTTGCAGAATAACCAGGGAGACGCCATAATATTGAAGTAAAACACCATCCGACAACAGCGTCCTTGGAAATTATCATCGCATGAAGGGAGCTATAAAAACGTCATGTACCGATGCATAAAGCGCAGACATGACCTGAAGCCGTAATACTAAAACCAGCGAGAGCGAAGATTTCGTTACTAGCAACCATTCGATCTATTCACAATCGATTACTTCAGAAATAATGCCCTTTGTTGATCATAACCATAATTCTCGCGCAATGAAAGTTTCTTCTGGTATAACATAACAGAAACTTTCGGTTAGAAATTATCCATCTTATTTGTATTTTATTTATCAGGTCTCTTTGTATTTAGTTTCTCTGTTCGAGATTATCCACAGAACTGCAAGCTAGAAACTTGTCTTGCTCGCAGTGACGTAATAGGTTATGTGGCGGACAGCTTCCATGACATAATCCTGCAAAGCGTCATATGAGAGCACTGCTGAACTTACTTTTCGAACATGCGTTCAGAAGTAATTGAATTATCACAGTCGATATTTCTAATAAATATTAACTACAGTACTTATAAAAATTCATCAGTAAATTACAAGACAATTGGCTCTTGCAGAATCCAGATCCAGATTTGTAATCTGTGATCAGATGTAATCTTTGGATGTATTGCATACATGAACCACAATGTAGTGATTTTCTTTTTCGTATGTTTTTAGTACTTCTATCCCCACGTCAAGCTGATTCAATCAATATATTATATACGCTCTTTGCATAGAAACAGAGTAGGCAATTTGTCAGAGTCCCTGAACATTATTTTGGTCCACTCAATCATGTGAAGAACAGGCCATCTGCGTCATTGTAAATAGAGGAACTATTCATTCGATTCATAACGTACTTGTTAATACTAATGTAGGGTTTATTTGACGCCATATGAATGACATTACAAGGCATCATAATAAAAGAAACCGCTTCAGTTGGAGATGGGCAGTTGTGGACAGGTCTGGAGAGTGTTCAGTTAGTTAAGCCTGTCGCTAGCACAGTTCTTCTGGTGATTTGACTCTATTAAATGGCATGGTTGCAACATCGATTAAGCCAGGTGTAAGAATAGTAACATGACTTTTTTGCACTGTACTTGTTTGGATGGAAAGGACTTGTTCTTAACTTGTAAATTAAAAGGAAACTTTACAACTGTTTCATTAAATCTGACCTGAAATTTGTAACTTGGTCTGCCATTATGGCATCTGGTATTCTGAAGTTGAGAATCCAATTTTTTACTAAGACTTGTGTTTCTGCGTCAGATTGTTGTCTGGGATTACTACCATTTCGGTGTGTCGGGAAAAGTGGTCTGTTATTGTTATTATGTACTTATTCCCGGCAAGAGTTTTATTACATGAACCTAAGGCATCCAATCCAAACATTTCAAGTGGTTTGTTCGCTTCTGACAGTCTTTCCAATGGCACATTTCCTAGTTTACCACCATCATTTTTCAGCAAGTCTCCTATCTGTAGCTCTGCGACTGCCATGACCTGCTAACATGTGATCATGTGCTTATTGCTAAACTTTGTCACTGAACACTGCTGGAACTACTTGTGGTCCATACTTTGTCGATCTGTTGAGTAAGCTGTTTTGTATAACGAACAGTGGCTGCAATTTAAATGCCAGCACTTGGTAGTGCCTTCTGCCATTCAGCTATACTTTTACCTATTGTTTGCCCCACACTGATTTTTCTGGTCAGTGTATCTGCATTTGTATGCTTCTTTCTTAGTTTATGAACTACTTCATAATCGAGCTGACTCAGTCTGAGTACCCATCTCGTTAATCTACTAGGTGAATTCTTTAATCCTTAAAACTGTTCCAGTGGTGCATTGTCTGTTACTGCTTTGAACTGTTGGCCCTCCACATAACAGCGGAAATGTGTAATCAAATAAATCCCTGCTAGCAACTCCTCCTTTGCCTGACACTCCACTCCTTTTCACATTCGTCAGACATCAGCAAAAACACCCTGCGAGTGCGTTAGCGTCATTAGAATAAATTACAGGGGTTAGGAGTGGACCCTTATTCTATGACAGAACACGTCGGTGTTTAGCTGTACTAAATTTATTTTATTCCCATATTGTTGTTACAGAAGCAAACAGGTTTGCATAGATTGTGATATGACAGTTTCAGGACAGTTGTCATGATAACGTATTACGTCCTGATTAGCAGAAATAACGCTGAACACAACGTCAAATTTAAATAGGTTCTCTAAAAGATTTTTCTTACTTCTAGACAGTGAAGCACTGTGTTGATCAATATTACGACAAATCATCCGATTCCAGTTCTAAGTTCGGTACTATTTAGGATGACAAGAAAGTCTATGGAGGATGGTTAGTTTTTGTGACAATCTGAGCAAAAGATTACTCAAGGTTGCTCATTTTCACAGTGGACGCAAGCTGGTGATTCAACAATTTTACGCCTCCGCCAACGGCATTTACCTTTATCTGCGACGTGCTGTCAGCTGCATGGCTGCTCTCGCCCTCTGAAAATCCTATAGAAAGCTAATCAAAATCTTTACTGATTTTATCAGCTGAAACTGTCTTGTTTCTCGTAAGACGAGAAAACATGCATTCATCCCTAATCTGGAAAATATGGCGATATACACGTGCATACATGGAGCAGTGTTTATACATAAACGCCTTCTCAGTTCTCGCAAGAACAATTAACTACGTGGCTGTTTCGTTTCTCCTCTAATTTGTAGCTGAATGTCAGCCAATGTGAACGCAGTGTTCACACAAGAATTCCTCTTTTGGCATCGTACAGAGCGTGATGTATCCTGTTCTACACTTGACACTGGTTCAGAGGAGTTATCGAAGTTTCTGGTATTGTCTTTCGTAACAAACTGTCCCCCACCTGTGTCCTTTCGTGCTTCACATCACAGCTTTTTCAGACCAATGGGAGCGTTACTATCACCATGTGGAAACTACCCCTGCCAATCCCAAAGAGCCTACCTTTAAACTGCGTCGAAATATCGCCCCTTTTACTCACACCGAGTTTATTTCCGCCAATCGGACATTTTGTGGCCGCTCCTGACGCCTAAAAGTTACACACGTACACCATGTGCATACCACAAGCCTTTCACGTGATCAGCTGCGTCTCTGTCTTGTTTTTATCCATCTGGAAATCTCCCAATGCATTTTTCCAAAGAATTTCTCCGTCGCAGGCAGCGCTGGGCCGCTACCTGCTCCCCCCGCTCTATAGCCCGGCACGTTCGTTCTCTCTCTCGCTGCAGGTCACCAAACCTTGTTAGAAGCCTTTCGTTGTATGTGGGACATGATGGTGCAACTCACGTCTGGCCCCAAAAAGACACCCTTCTTCCAGCAGCTTTCTTCACCTTTTGCTCACTGACAGCAGGACTTGGGTTCGGTGTGTTAACACCATCGAATCGACTGTCATCCCTTTGCATTACATGTTGTACATTTTGATAGGCAAATCTTCTCACTATTGCCGAAGTATATCAGGTGCCATATCCACATATAAAATCTCATGTAAGGTATGAAATTAACATTCATTCAATCTGCCGCCTTACATCTGTTGCGGAATAATTCCATTCTGTTCTGTTGGGTTGTCTAGAAACATAAGCTACAGGATGTACAACATCTAAATTCTGAAAATGCCCCCGCCTCCCACCCAGTGCGAAATTAATTGGGATTAGTTTTTACACCTTCAGCACTAATTATATGACCAAGATATGTAACTTTTGCTTGTGCAAAGCAGCATTTCTCCGTGCTGAGTATCAGACGTGCTGTCCATGTCAGTTAAATACTTCTTCCAAATGCTTGACATGTTCTTCCCATATCTCTTGGAAATACAATAATGTTGTCTAAGTGCCTACTGCACATAACCTGTGTTGTGGAGACCTAAGTCTCTTTCTGACTAAGAGATTCAGACCAACGATGGACATGAGTTGACCTGTCTCTACTTAAAACTTCAGGCCCTTGCCCCATACTGTGCCTAACAAGCAGCATGCTTTCTCTGCATATGCATGTCAATTGTTCTGTTCTGCCGGGAATGCCTTCCAACAGGCGATGCATTCCAATTTGTGGCTGACTTTTTTCTGGTGATGTTTTCCTTATTTCTTATTCATGCACTATTAAGCCTTATGACCAACTCGACCACAATCTGGTTGGAGGCACTGTTTGTGCAGATAACCCTTACTTCCACATCTGTAACACTTGACTTCAGAGGCCAAGACCTGACAGTCGTTACGCCCTTTTGAAGCAATATCTATTTCTTTCAACAGTGTGGTGAACCTAATAGTTTCGGCCAGGTCAGACAAATTGCATCCTAACACTGTGTGACATGTTGGCAGAGGTATACTGCCCGAAAACATCGACAGCCCTATTTTCAGCTTCTTGCAAGGTAACTGCGTCGGCTTTTGTCCTCTGACATCTTTTGTGTTTCTGTATTAATCATCGGGATTCCAGCCAAAAAAGATTTCGCTGGCTCATTTGGCTTCTGCATTAAAATACTGTTTGCTTCTGGTTGCAGTGGCGCAAACCTCAGCTAACTCCTGGAAAGTTTCTGCCTTGCTAAGTACGTCATGATACATTACATATGCTTAAGCTTCGCCTGTTAACCGTAACTTAACCATATGAAAACATGTTTCATTCATCGGATTTCTCGATTCAGCTATGAATCTAATGAACACAGTGACGTCCTCCGCTGTTTTTCCGAAAAAAATGGCGTTATTAAATTTGCTGCTGATGGATCGAGAGGAGGGAGAACACACTTAACACGATCTTAGCTTCTCCTGACCTTGTTTGCAAATGCTGTACCACAGCTTTTAAGGTTTCAGCTTGCTTACGCAGGTCTTCATTTTCCTGCTCATGCGTTCTTACTCGCTCTCTTATAGTAGTGACAGTTTCACTCGTAGTAGCAGCACGTTTTCACCATTTTGCGTATTCTACCACTGCCGTTACAAAAGAAAGATATGGGAAGAGTGCACTTACATTACACGCAACAATGCAACAAATCAATTCATACCTGATCATAACCCAAAATGACATTGAACAGTCCTGTGCCAAATGTCCAAACCTTCTAAAAATGTAACACATAGCTTGTACTTACTAACTGGATGGCAGCTCATTGCCTCATAAATAGCAAAATCTGACCTCACTGGCATTAAATACATTTTCCTGGCATTTCCTCTAAATAATCACAAGTCTGCAGGTTCCTGCGGCTTCAGACGACACTGTAAGAGGGAAATTAATGTCCCTACATTTCGACATGGCCACGAAGGAAAACACAATCAGGAAGGTGAACAGAAGAAATGTTCTCACATCACCTCACCGCATTGCATCGGGATGAAAGTCCAGACGGAGACAGTGATGGCGCTGACAGTGTGGTTGTCTATAGCGTGGCTCTGCCACCGAAAGTACTTTAGACATCAATGGCAGAGGCGTGAGTTGAGACTCCTACCATTGTCTTGGTGGAATGTGGAGTGCAGTGGAGCAGGCCGGTCGGCACACTGGCCACTCGTGATACGACATTAGCGGAACATGTATTTATTACATTAAAGCTTACAGTCGTGTATTATTCTCCATGTTAATGACCAGGCTAGCCACAGTGCTGCACATGGCCTCGGAACATGCTGACGTTCAAACCCGCGTCTGATCGTCCTGATTTACGTTTTCCGTGATTTCCCTAAATCGCTTCAGGCAAATGAGGGATGGTGCCACTGAATGGGCATGGCTGACTTCCTTCTCAATCCTTCCCTAATCCGATGGTACCGATAACCTTGCTGTTTAGTCCTCTCCCCCCAAATCAACCAGCCAACATGCTGACGCTGTCTCAGCAATATGTGAAGAACGTCGCTATGTGGCGTCCAGCTCACGTAATCACTGTTCGTCTGGAGCAGGCCTCGTTGATGGGCAGCATAGCCCATACAACTGGCATTGCTGCCGAGGATGGACACTGCCTTATTACCAGAGCACTCTCGTAGATGTCGACGAGGTCTGCTTGGGTAATCTCTCAGCAGGTCCCTTCCTCCAAGGAGGGCTAGGGATGTCGATGGCTACTTACAGGTACTAAGGGTTCCTCTTCTGGGGCATCCACAACTGCGCAAATAAATTTCTGTAAAATGAATCAATTTTGCATATATGCAATAAAATATTGTTGATTGAGAAACTGTTTTATGGTTTATTCATTTTACAATTACAGGTACTAGTTCGGGGCAGCAGCGGGTATCGTGCCTCCCGAATACTGACAGGTGGACGGATGCAGAAAACATCATCAGTTCGACTTAGCACGCCGGAGGTAGAAGTCTCAAAGTCTTCTCATCAGTGGTTGTGAGGCTGGCAGCTTACAGCGACAGAGTTCAACGGATCAGACGGACAGCAGTCTTGAAGGTGGAAGTCGTCTTGGTGAATGGTAGCAGCGCATCACAGGCTCGGCCTCGTAGCTGGTTTACTGAAACGTAAACATGTCAAGGCTCCGCAGCTTGAGTATTTGTTACTATTTGTTTGAGGCAATGACGTTATGTATGGCTGACGACAATCGAATGTGGTGTACTTTTCCAGGCTGATCAGTGGTCTTCACCACCCTTCTGTTTCACAGGAATGGGTTTCAGGACTTCAGCTTGTTGCCTTTCCGCGGCTTCAGTAAGCTAATAGCTTTTTGTGAGACTTTCACTCTCCCTTACAAAATCAACCTGTGCTGTTAGAATGATGTGATGTCTTCTCCTCTCTGAGGTCATGTTGCTGAGTTGCGAGTCCAGCTTCCAGCTCGCACAATGTGAGGCAATATCCTCGAAGTTTGTTATGCTTTCTGCCATGTCGTCTTTCGACTTTTTGTAGTTTTTATTGCGACATGTGGTGTTGACCCGCCTTGGCTTGTCTTGAGTTGGCACTGGGTGGGGAGAACTCTGAGAATATTTTACATTTGTCCATGATACATTCTTGTTGTGTGACAGATCATTGCAGTCATCTGTATCCCCCATTTTGAATGACCGATGATTAATTAACGATAATCAGGGTGAAATGACAATCTGGCACCATCCAGATACTTTTCACAAAGAACAGTTGATTCGGAAATTATGGGAAGCATGAGGGGTACTACTTGTAGAGGGAGACCTAGACTTAACTACAGTAAACAGGATCAAGTGGATGTAGGTTGCAGTAGTTACGTAGAGATGAAGAAACTTGTACGGGATACACTGGGGTGGGGAACGGTATGAAACAAGCCTTTTCACGAAGACCAAAAAACAAAATCATAGATTTTCACGGCTGTCTGTTTTCGCTGTTAATTACGACAAAACTTGTAAATCGTTAACAGCAGAGGCCCAATCACCGTTCCAAAAGGTACTCAGTACGCCATCTTCTCTTCTGAGGATGCCTCTCAGTTATTAATTGTTTGCTATGACGCCTTCAATTCAATCTTATATGTGTTGTGACAATCCGCATGCGCGTACACTGATGAGCCAAAACATTATGACGACTTCCCATCGTTGACTGCTTCCTGGTGGTGTTGCGGGCACGAGACGCAGTAAGGAAAGGATGTAAACGGAAGAGAGACGAATGGGCAGTCTTTATAGCGAAGGTACGGACTGCAAATGCGAAACTCTACTGATATAAGCCATTTCCCCCACCCCTCCCCCCTATGAACCATGGACCTTGCCGTTTGTGGTGAGGCTTGCGTGCCTCAGCAATACAGATAGCCGTACCGTAGGCCGAACCATATCGGAGGGTATCTGTTGACAGGCCAGAAAACGTGTGGTTCCTGAAGAGGGGCAGCAGTCTCTTCAGTAGTTCCAGAGGCAACGGTCTCGATGATTGACTGATCTGGCATTGTAACATTAATCAAAACAGCCTTGCTGTGCTGGTACTGCGAACGGCTGGAAGCAAGGGGAAACTACAGTCGTAATTTTTACCAAGGGCATGCAGCTTTACTGTATGGTTAAATGATGATGGCGTCCTCTTGGGTAAAATATTCCGGAGGTAAAATAGTCCCCCATTCGGATCCACGGATGGGGAATACTCAAGAGGACGTCGTTATCAGGAGAAAGGAAAGTGCCGTTCTGCGGATCGGAGCGTGGAATGTCAGATCCCTTAATCGGGCAATCAGCTTAGAAAATTTTAAAAAGGAAATGGATAGGTTAAAGTTAGATATAGTGGGAATTAGTGAAGTTCGGTGGCAGGAGGAACAAGACTTCTGGTCAGGTGCATACAGGCTTATAAATACAAAATCAAATAGGGGTAATGGACGAGTAGGTTTAATAATGAATAAAAAAAACTGGAATGCGGGTAAGCTACTACAAACAGCGTAGTGAACGCATTATTGTACCAAAGATAGATACGAAGCCCAAGACTGCCGCAGCAGTACAAGTTTATATGCCAACTAGCTCTGCAGATGATGAAGAAATTGATGAAATGTATGATGAGATAAAAGAAATTATTCAGGTAGTGAAGGGAGACGAAAATTTAAGTTATGGGTGACTGGAATTCGATAGTAGGAAAAGGAAGAGCAGGAAACGTAGTAGGTGTATATGGAATGGGTATAAGGAATGAAAGAGGAATCTGCCTGGTAGAATTTTGCACAAAGCATAACTTAATCATAGCTGACACATGGTTCAAGATTCATGAAAGAAGGTTGTATACATGGAAAAAGCCTGGAGATACTGGAAGGTGTCAGATAGGTTATATAATGGTAAGACAGAGATTCAGGAACCAGGTATTAAATTGTAAGACATTTCCAGGGGCAAATGTGGACTCTGACCACAATCTATTGGTTATGAACTGTAGATTAAAACTGAAGAAACTGCAAAAAGGTGGGAATTTAATGAGATGGGATATGGATAAACTGATACAACCAGAAGTTGTAGAGAGTTTCAGGGAGAGCATTAGGGAAGGATTGACAAGAATGGGGGAAAGAAATACAGTAGAAGAAGAATGGATAGCTTTGAGAGAGGAAATAGTGAAGGCAGCAGAGGATCAAGTAGGTAAAACGACGAGGGTTAGTAGAAATCCTTGGGTAACAGAAGAGGTATTGAATTTAACTGATGAAAGGAGAAAATACAAAAATGCAGTAAATGAAGCAGGCAAAATGGAATACAAACTTCTCATAAATGGGATCGACAGGAAGTGCAAAATGGCTAAGCAGGGATGGCTAGAGGACAAATGTAAGGATGTAGAGGCGCATATCACTAGGGATAGGATAGATATTGCCTACAGGAAAATTAAAAAGACCTTTGGAGAAAAGAATACCACTTGCATGAATATCAAGAGCTCAGATGGAAACCTAGTTCTAAGCAAAGAAGGGAAAGCAGGAAGGTGAAAGGCCGGCCGGAGTGGCCGTGCGGTTGTAGGCACTGCAGTCCGGAACGGCACTGCTGCTACGGTCGCAGGTTCGAATCCTGCCTCGGGCATGGATGTGTGTGATGTCCTTAGGTTAGGTATGTGTAATTAGTTCTAAGTTCTAGGCGACTGATGACCTCAGAAGTTACGTCGCATAGTGCTCAGAGCCATTTGAACCATTTTTGAAGAGTTTGACAGAGCACTGAAAGACCTAAGTTGAAACAAGGCCCCGGGAGTAGACAACATTCCATTGGAACTACTGATAGCCTTGGGAGAGCCAGCCCTGACAGAACTCTTCCATCTGGTGAGCAAGATGTTTGAGACAGCAGAAATACCCTCAGACTTCAAGAAGAATATACACTACCGGCCATTAAAATTGCTACACGAAGAAGAAATGCAGATGATAAACGGGTATTCATTGGACAAATAATTTTACTGGAACTGACATGTGATTACATTTTCACGCAATTTGGGTGCATAGATCCTAAGAAATCAGTACCCAGAACAACCACCTCTGGCCGTAATAATGACCTTGATACGCCTGGGCATTGAGTCAAACAGAGCTTGGATGGCGTGTACAGGTACAGCTGCCCATGCAGCTTCAACACGATACCACAGTTCATTAAGCGTAGTGACTGGCGTATTGTGACGAGCCAGTTGCTCGACCACGATTGACGAGACGTTTTCAATTGGTGAGAGATCTGGAGAATGTGCTGGCCAGGGCAGCAGTCCAACATTTTCTGTATCCAGAAAGGCCCGTACAGGACCTGCAACATGCGGTCGTGCATTATCCTGCTGAAATGTAGGGTTTCGCAGGGATCGAATGTAGGGTGGAGCCACGGGTCGTAACACTTCTGAAATGTAACGTCCACTGTTCAAAGTGCCGGCAACGCGAACAAGAGGTGACCGAGACGTGACCAATGGCACCCCATACCATAAGGCGGGGGATAAGCCAGTATGGCGATGACGAATACACGCTTCCAATGTGCGTTCACCGCGATGTCGCCAAACACGGATGCGACCATCATGATGCTCTAAACAGAACCTGGATTCATCCGAAAAAATGACGTTCTGCCATTGGCGCACCCAGGTTCGTCCTGGTTCGTCCCTGAGTACACCATCGCAGGCGCTCCTGTCTGTGATGCAGCGTCAAGGGTAACTGCAGCCATGGTCTCCGAGCTGATAGTCACGCTGCTGCAAACGTCGTCGAACTGTTCGTGCAGGTGGTTGTTGTCTCGCAAACGTCCCCATCTGTTGACTCAGGGATCGAGACGTGGCTGCACAATCCGTTACAGCCATGCGGATAAGATGCCTGTCATCTCGACTGCTAGTGATACGAGGCCATTGGGATACAGCATGGCGTTCCGTATTACCCTCCTGAACCCACCGATTCCATATTCTGCCAACAGTCATTGGATCTTGACCAACGCGAGCAGCAACGTCGCGATGCGACAAACCGCAATCACGACAGGCTTCAATCCGACCTTTATCAAAGTTGGAAACGTGATGGTACGCATTTCTCCTTCTTACACAAGGCATCATAACAACGTTTCACCAGGCAACGCCGGTCAACTGCTGTTTGTGTGTGAGAAATCGGTTGGAAGCTTTCCTCATGTCAGCGCACTGTAGATGTCGCCAACCTTGTGTGAATGCTCTGAAAATATAATCATTTGCATATCACAGCATCTTCTTCCTGTCGGTTGAATTTCGCTTCTGTAGCACATCATCTTCGTGGTGTAGCAATTTTAATGGCCAGTAGTGTAATAATTCCAGTCCCAAAGAAAGCAGGTGTTGACAGGTGTGAAAATTACCGAACTATCAGTTTAATAAGTCACTGCTGGAAAATACTAACACGAATTCTTTACAGACGAATGGAAAAACTGGTAGAAGTCGACCTCGGGGAAGATCAGTATACATTCCATAGAAATGTTGGAACACGCGAGGCAATACTGACCCTCCGTCTTATCTTAGGAGGTAGATTAAGGAAAGGCAAACCTACGTTTCCAGCCTTTGTAGACTTAGAGATAGCTTTTGACAATGTTGAATGGAATACTCTCTTTCAAATTCTGAAGGTGTCAGGGGTCAAATACAGGGAGCGAAACGCTATTTACAATTTGAACAGAAACCAGATGGCAGTTACAGCAGACGAGCGGCATGAAAGGGAAGCAGTGGTTGGGAAGGGAGTCAGGCAGGGTTGTAGCCTATCCCCGATGTTATTCAATATTTATATTGAGCAAGCAGTAAAGGAAATAGAAGCAAAATTCGGAGTAGGAAATAAAGTCCATGGAGAAGAAATAAAAATGGCTCTGAGCACTATGGGACTTAACATCTGTGGTCATCAGTCCCCTAGAACTTAGAACTACTTAAACT
Organism: Schistocerca piceifrons; assembly: GCF_021461385.2. NCBI lineage: Eukaryota > Metazoa > Arthropoda > Insecta > Orthoptera > Acrididae > Schistocerca > Schistocerca piceifrons. Next base: position 527,663,522 of record NC_060149.1, on the reverse strand, counting down.
TAACTAACCTAAGGACATCACACACATCCATGCCCGAGGCAGGATTCGAACCTGCGACCGTAGCAGTCGCGCGGTTCCGGACTGCGCGCCTAGAACCGCTAGACCACCGCGGCCGGCAGAAGAAATAAAAGCTTTGACGTTTGCCGATGACATTGTAATTGTCAGACACAAAGGACCTGGAAGAGCAGTTGAACGGAATAGACAGTGTCTTGAAAGGAGGATATGAGATGAACATCAACGAAAGCAAAACGAGGTTAATCGAATGTAGTCAAATTAAAGTGAGTGATACAGAGACAATTAGATTAGGAAATGAGAATCTTAAAGTAGTAGATGAGTTTTGCTATTTGGGGAGCAAAGTAACTGATGATGTGCGAAGTAGAGGATATAAAATGCATACTGGCAATGGCAAGGAAAGCGCCTCTGAAGAAGAGAAACTTGTTAACATGGAGTATAGATTTAGGTGTCAGGAAGTCGTTTCTGAAAGTATTTATATGGAGTGTAGCTATGTATGGAAGTGAAACATGGACGATAAATAGTTTAAACAAGAAGAGAACAGAAGCTTTCGAAGTGTAGTGCTACAGAAGAATGCTGAAGATTAGATGGGTAGATCACATAACTAATGAGGTATGGATAGAGTAGCATGGAGAGCGGCATCAAATCGGTCTCTGGACTGAAGACGACGACAACAACAACAAGCCATTTTTGAAAAAGGGCACATGGTTGTGGCCCTGCGTCTAGAAACGACGATGTCTGAAACGGTGAAACTGCTCACTTATTGGCGTATTAATGTCTTGAGTACCTATGGAAAGTGTCTGAAGCATGGGGAAATAATGGGTAGTGCGCATTATACTGGACGACCATGTCTCATCACAAAACGTAGAGGTCGGAGGATCTCCCGCTGTGTAACTCAGGATAGGCGGCGATCTGTGGCAGATCTGACGGCAGAGTACAATGCTCGGGCAGGCACAAGTATTTCGGAGCACACCGTTCAAAGGCCATTGTTGAACACGGAGCTCCACATCACACCCAACGACATCACAGTTATTATTACAGTGGGCACACCATCACTAATTTTCGTATCCTTGATCAGAAGAAAACTGTTGCCTGTCGAATGAATCGCATTTCTTGTTACACCGAAGTCGACGGTTGGGTCCTTTACACCCTGTCGTTTAGGCGAATGGCTGCACGAAACATGCACCGTGTCACAGATGCAGGAGGGTGAGGGCAGAATTATACTACGGGGTACATTAAGCTGGACTTCCATGGCATACTTGGTGGCTATAGAAGGAATCATGACAGCAGTGAACTACGTGAACGATATTACAGGCCACTTGCATCGCTTCATTCTTGAAGTCTCTCCCTACTTCGATGACATCATCCAGCAGGATAACTGTTCGTGTGGCAAAGTCAGAATTGTGCTACAGTGGTTTGAAGGGCATTATAGTGAACTCACATTGATGTCTTGTCCAGCAAATGCGCCTGATCTGTACCCACTGGAACACATATGAGAGGCCAGCTGCGTGCTCGTAAACCACCATCCCATAATTTGCGGGAATTGTTTGACCTGTGAGTAGACATCTGGTGTCACATACTTCTGGATCCTGTCGAGGACTTGTAGAGTCCATGCCAAGTAGAATCTCTGTTGTACTGTTTTTGAAAAGTGGAAAACACGCTGTTAACCAGGTGGTCATCCTGTTTTGGCTCTTCGGTGTATTTCGTACACTATGCGACGTTGCGAAACTGCAGAGGTGGTTTCCACTGCGTGACCTCGCTCTGTCGAATAGAGCGGGAAGTCTTACAATCAATATTATTTAAAGACTCGTCCGCTATTCAGTGCGTCGTGGCTTTGAGTGTGAATTAAGACAGGGATAAGAACAACTATGTGCGTAGATATACCAGTAAGTTAATAACACATACAACTGGTATTTGTAGGGTGCAGGAAAGAATGAAGGCAGAGGCAGCAACTGCCCTGGCTAAAGGTCAGCTTAGTAGTACGACGCAGCCGTCGTCTGGACACAACAGCGCCGGATGGACTGAATGGTCGCCCTCCCCTCCCCACCCCTCCAGCCAGTACAGCGTGCGCGCTTCTGACGTGGCGCTATTGTATGTTGCTGTCACCTTGGCATGACGCTCGCTGACTCATGTCTCACACAGAGCAGTATTAAGTGAGTAGAGATAGTATCGGTACAGTAAGTAGGATTCTCTGTAGTACTGGTAGGGAAAGGAGCGATGGGTTTTTATGTATTTATTTATATTTAGAATATCAGTTCAGAGTTCAGCGTTTAGTCCACTCTATATTTTATATCCTTACAAAATGTAAATTGCAGTTTATCAAGCTTCCTGTTAGAGAGTGCGATAGATGTTTGTCGATAGTAGAAATATGTTTTATATAAGCTCGATGAAGTATTGACGCGATGTTTGATATGTTTTTGTTTTGCATTGTCTTTAATTTTACATTTCTTTGAGAAATCGCATTTTCTAGCCCTGTATAATGAAATTATATTTTTATTTTTACTAAATAGCTTTGTTTCACGTTACAAACCAACAATTTTTGAATAAAATCTGAACTAAACAATGACAGTTTCATTTTTGCTATAAATGCTGTTTATTTTTAAGTGACAGACAGGAGGATAACTATGTAGAACAAAAATGTTCCGTAGTTTACGCGGTCCTTTATATATCCAAATTCAGTTTCTAGACAGCTCACGGCTTCTAGAGGAATCTAGTAAGACACTTATCGTATAAGCAAACAAAACCATCGAAATGAGCTATGCAATACGCCTAAAGTACTGGTAACGCTATTACTATATTAACTAACCAAGAAAGAAAACTAGCGTAGTCTAAGCTTGCTTACGCTGATACTTCTGTGGTAGCCCACGGTAGGTTTACAACTCTAACAGTGAATAAAAAAAGAATTCGGTCACCTACACGGGGATTATCAGATTAATAACGAAAGGTGACTTAGATAGTAGTACACAATACTGCGTGATGACGCGTAAGTGTGGAGCTTCAAAAACAAGTGGATAAAGAGAAATTGAAAGTAAAGTGGTATGATGAGGTGGCAGAGGGGGAAACATGTGGGGCTCTGTTACAAACCTGGTGGCCATTTTTGAAGACACCAACTTCGACGTAGCTCGTACTTTTCAAATGGGAGGGGGGGGGGTCATGTGACATATTAAACAGATAAAGAATTACGTGTGAAAAGTAATCATGCCTTTCATTTTACCATAGCTTTACTCATTCTTGAATTCTGTCCCGTTTTGCACAGGGCAAGCCACATCTTGGTAATAACTTTAAATTGCTACAAAATTTGCGCAACATCTTGTCCAGTACAATTTAAGCTGGCTGTTATGTTTCACCATCTCCTCGTGGACTTCAAGCCCATTATTGATGTATGGCTGTATGGATATATGACTGCCTCCAATTTCCTCTGAGATACGGCGAGTTAGCACGCTTTTCGTTTACTAAATGACTCAAAAACAGCGGTTACTGTTGCTTCGTCCATAGTACTTTTCGATCATTCAGCTTTTTCTTCATCTGTGACAGAGCTGGTTTCATGGACTACTGCAAGATGTTTCACCACCTCACTGGTAAAGAGTGGTTTGTCTGGGTGGCGTTGGTTAAAATTTTCTGCTATAATACGGGTGCTTTCCTGATATCATGATGATCTCAGTGCATTTGGCAGTTGTTAACGCTATGAGTTTTCACGTCACCTGTAAGCAAGAAATATCTATCATAATCTGAGAATAACCAAACATAATTTTTCTCCTCCTCTGTTAAATTGAGTTCTATGTACTGACTTGGCAGAAAATCCTAAGAAATTTTGGTCTTATGTCAAAGCGGTAGGTGGATCAAAACAAAATGTCCAGACACTCTGTGACCAAAATGGTACTGAAACAGAGGATGACAGACTAAAGGCCGAAATACTAAATGTCTTTTTCCAGAGTTGTTTCACAGAGGAAGATTGCACTGTAGTTCCTTCTCTAGATTGTCGCACAGATGACAAAATGGTAGATATCGAAATAGACGACCGAGGGATAGAGAAACAATTAAAATCGCTCAAAAGAGGAAAGGCCTCTGGACCTGATGGGATACCAGTTCAATTTTACACAGAGTACGCGAAGGAACTTGCCCCCCTTCTTGCAGCGGTGTACCGTAGGTCTCTAGAAGAGCGTAGCGTTCCTAAGGATTGGAAAAGGGCACAGGTCATCCCCGTTTTCAAGAAGGGACGTCGAACAGATGTGCAGAACTATAGACCTATATCTCTAACGTCGATCAGTTGCAGAATTTTGGAACACGTATTGTGTTCGAGTATAATGACTTTTCTGGAGACTAGAAATCTACTCTGTAGGAATCAGCATGGGTTTCGAAAAAGACGGTCATGTGAAACCCAGCTCGCGCTATTCGTCCACGAGACTCAGAGGGCCATAGACACGGGTTCACAGGTAGATGCCGTGTTTCTTGACTTCCGCAAGGCGTTCGATACAGTTCCCCACAGTCGTTTAATGAACAAAGTAAGAGCATATGGACTATCAGACCAATTGTGTGATTGGATTGAGGAGTTCCTAGATAACAGGACGCAGCATGTTATTCTCAATGGAGAGAAGTCTTCCGAAGTAAGAGTGATTTCAGGTGTGCCGCAGGGGAGTGTCATAGGACCGTTGCTATTCACAATATACATAAATGACCTGGTGGATGACATCGGAAGTTCACTGAGGCTTTTTGCAGATGATGCTGTGGTGTACCGAGAGGTTGTAACAACGGAAAATTGTATTGAAATGCAGGAGGATCTGCAGCGAATTGACGCATGGTGCAGGGAATGGCAATTGAATCTCAATGTAGACAAGTGTAATGTGCTGCGAATATACAGAAAGATAGATCCTTTATCATTTAGCTACAAAATAGCAGGTCAGCAACTGGAAGCAGTTAATACCATAAATTATCTGGGAGTACGCATTAGGAGTGATTTAAAATGGAATGATCATATAATGTTGATCGTCGGTAAAGCAGATGCCAGACTGAGATTCATTGGAAGAATCCTAAGGAAATGCAATCCGAAAACAAAGGAAGTAGGTTACAGTACGCTTGTTCGCCCACTGCTTGAATACTGCTCAGCAGTGTGGGATCCGTACCAGATAGGGTTGATAGGAGAGATAGAGAAGATCCAACGGAGAGCAGCGCGCTTCGTTACAGGATCATTTAGTAATCGCGAAAGCGTTACGGAGATGATAGATAAACTCCAGTGGAAGACTCTGCAGGAGAGACGCTCAGTAGCTCGGTACGGGCTTTTATTGAAGTTTCGAGAACATACCTTCACCGAAGAGTCAAGCAGTATATTGCTCCCTCCTACGTATATCTCGCGAAGAGACCATGAGGATAAAACCAGAGAGATTAGAGCCCACACAGAGGCATACCGACAGTCCTTCTTTCCACGATCAATACGAGACTGGAATAGAAGGGAGAACCGATAGAGGTACTGAAGGTACCCTCCGCCACACACCGTCAGGTGGCTTGCGGAGTATGGACGTAGATGTAGATGTAGATGTTATACAATATCAGTTCACGATTATAAATTCAACTTTATTTTTCATCTGTTGTTGAATCTAACAATATCTACACTTAAAGCTTTATTTTTCATATTTAGTTGAGTGAAACCAATTCTATGTGACATAAAAATGTAATACTTTCCTTTTTAAGCATTTTACGTTTCTTCTGTTCCATTTGACTAATATCTGTACCTGTCACTTCTATAAAAAATGATCGCGTTCATATCAAAAATTTCTTTCAAATTGCAGCAGAATTTGACCGGAAGAATGTCAAAAATAGAGGAAACCTAATACATTTCTGATGGAATGAGTGTAAGATCTCTAGTATGTAATTTTGGAATAACTAAAAACTTACAGAACAGACTGTTCCCAGAATTCGCTGTGCCGGCCGGTGCGGCCGAGCGGTTCTAGGCGCTTCAGTCTGGAACCGCGGGACCGCTACGGTCGCAGGTTCGAATCCTGTCTCGGGTATGGATGTGTGTGATGTCCTTCGGTTAGTTAGGTTTAAGTAGTTCTAAGTCCAGGGGACTGATGACCTCAGATGTCAAGTCCCACAGTGCTCAGAGCCATTTGAACAATTTTTTAGAATTCGCTGTGTATTAAACTCACAAGGTCTGAGAAAAGTACTTATTTAACCGAAAGGTCCCACTGTTGCTTTACAATATCATAGTAGGACGAGTTCTGCGCCAACGTGCATTTGTCAGATGTGAAGCTTTCGCACTGTCTAAATGCTTCACACCAGTGAAAATCCACCTACTCTTTCCTGATTGGTCGTAGCAAACTAACTTAATGGCAAACACTATAAGTCGTGGGTATTTTATAGCACATTGCATTAAACAACACGTAATTAGACATACAGTATGGATAAACATGCAGAAACATGAACACTGCAAATACACGTTCACATGTATTAAGACAGAGAACATAAAATAAAGTCATTGCAGATGAATGTGTAGCACAAGTAAACGCTACAACAACGAAGGTAATGTCAAAAGAGAAAGTATTCGCGAAAATATAAAGTTTTGCTATAAAAAGCACTTAATAAAAGATATTAATTTCAGATTAAGCTTTTCAGACTACTGAAAAGTTTAATTTAATGTGCATGGGAAATATATTACGTAAGATAGTTAACAACAATGCTAAGTTGTAAAATATCTTCAGCACAAAACTGTGTGTTTAGTACCTAAGCCCTTTTGCAATTTGCAAGAAGAGAGCTTCCTTGAGGTCATAATGTCCGATGAATACACGCTTAACTGTAAGAAACGGTGTGAAGTCATCCCACTTATTAAGGACTGCTGCTGTACTTGTTCATTCGGAAACTGGCACTTAAATGTAGGTGCAGTGGAATGTGGGTTATTTACAATCTCCTCGTTGACAGAAGTACCTGTAAACGCCGACGTAGACCAAACGTGCTTCACCTGTAAAAAGTGATGGTTAAGGACGTCACTGCAGTTATTAAACATTCTTACCACCGTTCCAGTTTTGCACTTTTTTATATTTCTTTCTTAGTTATTAGTTTGCAGTGAGAAGTACTTCACTGCATTTGTATTTAACAGTCTGCGATATACTTCTAAAACTGTTCACTTGGTAAACGTTACTCCACTGACCAAAAGTCACAGCTTTCAGATTATATGAGTCAATGACAAGATTCAAATTTGTACCTTAACTTCACAATCTGTATTGGGCGATGAAAACCTGTCTCTTCACTGTTCCTATTTTATGATTTTCACATTACTATTTTCTGATAAAACAGCTTATAACGAGAATCACTTTGATCTATTTCATTAATGCACAGTTCACACCGCAGGCCGAAATTTTCAGCGCAGCAAACACCTACTACAACTCCCGCACATTGTATTTTTTAATTCTATATTGTGAGATGATAGGGAGCACTTTAATGTGTATCTTAACTTCCCAGCTCGAAATATACATCGAAAACAGTGCGCATTACACACCGAGAACACAAATTAAGGTTGCTGCTGCAAAAAAGTCGTTCGCTCGCTTATACAGAGCAATAATGAATCTGTGTACTTTTCTCGAGCCTCTTTTGTTACTATGTTAAATGTGTTCGCAATTGCGAATGACAACCATCAGCTGTAGAATGGAATGACAATGAAAATTTGTGCCGGACCGTGTCTCGAACCCGGATCCAAAGGAACTTTGCATCGTAATCAGAATAACACAGGCACTGCAATATCGCATCGTCTTTTGTTACTGTTTCACCTATCGATTTCTCGATTTATTTCAAGGACCATCTCGCTCGTAGAATGCTACACAAATTACAATGTTATAAGTTTTTAAGCCAAATTATAATTTTATGGAAATAAAAAATATTTTAACACAGTAATAAATTTGTAAGCGCGCAACAGTGGGAAATGAAAAATAATAATTTCTTTGTTGGCAGTTATAGAATGGAATATAGAAAGAAATATAAAACTTGTGCTACTGAAATTCTGTTTGAAGTAGAAAGAAAAAAAATATAGCAATTGATAGAAAAAATTGTTGGCCTATAGCACTATCTTCACAAGCTCAAGAGAAAAAACAGATAAAAATTCGCTTGACGCCTTCCTGAGCGACAATCTCCACTCCTTCCAAATTAACAATGAAAGTGTAGACCAGATGTGGTTGAATTCAAAAAAGTAGTATCGACAGCAGTTGAGAGATTTATATTAATATAAATTAACAAACGATGGAGCTTATCCCCCTTGGTATAAAAAACGGCCCAGAACACTGCTGCGGAAACAAAGGAGAAAACATTCCAAATTTAAACGAACACAAACCCCACGAGATTGGCGATCTTCTCAGAAGGTCGAAATTTAGCGCGAACATCAATGCGAGATGTTTAGGATAGTTTCCACAACGAAACTTTGTCTCGAAACCTGGCACGAAATCCAGAGGGAGTTTTGTCGTATGTAAAGTATGCTGGCGGCAAGACACAATCAATACCTTCTCTTCGCGATAGCGATGGAAATACTATCGATGACAGTGCTGCTAAAGCAGAGTTTCTACACACAGCCTTCTGAAACTCTTTCACCAAAGCAGACGAAGTAAATATTCCAAAATTCGAATCTAGAACAGTTGCCAACATGAATAACTTAGAAGTAGATATCCTCAGAATAGTGAAGTAAACTAAATCAGTTAATAAAAGCAAATCTTTCGGTCCAGACTGTATACGAACTACGTTCCTTTCAGAGTATGCTGATCAAATAGCTTCATACTTCTACGTAAAAATTATAAACTACTGCTCGCTCGGCGAAAGATCGATCCCAAAGACTGGAAAACTGCACAGGTCACACCAATATTCAAGAAAGGCAGGAAGAGTAATCCACTAAATTATAGACCCATGTCAAAATGGCTCAAATGGCTCTGAGCACTATGGGACTCAACTGCTGTGGTCATCAGTCCCCTAGGAACTTAGAACTACTTAAACCTAACTAACCTAAGGACATCACACATATCCATGCCCGAGGCAGGATTCGAACCTGCGACCGTAGCAGTCGCACGGTTCCGGACTGCGCGCCTAGAACCGCGAGACCACCACGGCCGGCAGACCCATGTCATTAACGTCGATATTCAGCAAGATTTTGGAACATATATTGTGTTCGAACATTACGAATTACCTCAAACAGAACGGTCTATTGACTCATAGTCAACAAGGATTTAGAAAACATCGTTCTTGTGAAACACAACAAGCTTTTGACTCTCATGAAGTGCTGAGTGCTGTTGTTGTTGGATTCTGTGTCTCTAGAGTTCCAGAAGGCTTTCGACAACGTACCTCACAAGCGGCTTGTTATCAAATTTTGCTTTAACTTCACAGTAAGTCATCGATTAAAACAGAAGCATTTCTGGCGTTCCCCAAGATAGTGTTATAGGCCCTCTGCTGTTCATTATCTCGATAAACAATTTAGGGGAGAATCTGAGCAGACATCTTAACTTGTTTGCAGATGATGCTGCTTTGGCTGTGCGGTTCTAGGCGCTTCAGTCCGGAATCGCGTTGCTGCTACGGTCGCAGGTTCGAATCCTGCCTCTGGCATGGATGTGTGTAATGTCCTTCGGTTAGTTAGGTTTAAGTAGTTCTAAGTCTAGGCGACTGATGACCACAGATGTTAAGTCCCATAGTGCTTAGAGTCATTTGAACCCTTTTTTTTCAGATGATGCTGTTGTTTACCGTCTATCAGAAAATCAAAATTGGCAGTTTACCTTAAATAATGAAAAATGTGAGGTCATTCACATGAGTGCTAAAAGGAATTCGGTTACGCGATAAATTAACCAAAACTAAAGCCCGTAAATACAAATAAATACCTAGGAATTACAATGCAAATGGGGAAGAACGCGTGGAAAATGTTGTGGGGAAGGCGAACCATAGACTGCGTTTTATGTAACAGATCTACTGAAGAGACTTGTCCGTCCTTTTTTGGGTTACTGCTGCACGGTGCGGAATTCTTACCAGACAGGATTACTGGAATAGATCGAGAAAGTTCAAAGAAGAGCAGCACGTTTTGCATTATCGAGAAATAGGGGAGAGAGTGTCACAAACGTGGTACAGGATTTGAGGTGGGCATCATTAAAACACAGGCGTTTCTCTTTGCGGTGGGTTCTTCTCACGAAATTTCAATCACCAACTTTCTCCTCCGAATGCAAAAATATTTTGTTGACGCCAGCCTACATTGGGAGACACGATCATCAGAATAAAATAAGGGAAATCAGAGCTCACACCGAAAGATATAGGTGTTCGTTTTTTCCGCGAGCTGTTCGAGAGTGGCATAATAGTTATTGTGAAGATGGTGCGATGAACCCTTCTGCCAAACACTTAAGTGTGATTTGCGATGTCCATGTGGATGTAGGCGAAGGTGTTGGAGATTGTTACTCATATCAGCCATATGTCAGAATACTCTCTATGGACTATCACACTGAAGAGTGAAAGTACTGGTACACCTGTCTAATATCGTGTAGGCCCTCCACGAGCACGCAAAAGTGCCGCAAGACGACGTGGCATGGACTCGACTAATGTCTGAAGTAGTGCTGGAGGGAACTGACACTATGAATCCTGCAGCGCTGTCCTTAAATCCGTAAGAGTACGAGGGGGTGGAGATTTGTTCTGAACAGCTGTAAAGTATGCATGTAGAACTGTAAACGGATCCTAGCCAAGGCTCGGCATACGTTACGTACAAAGAATAATGGAGATGTAACACCTGTGAGCAATTTCTGGTTAAACCACCTCACAAGGACAATTATTGTTGTTGTGGTCTTCAGTCCTGAGACTGGTTTGATGCAGCGCTCCATGCTACTCTATCCTGTGCAAGCTTCTTCATCTCCCAGTACCTACTGCAACCTACATCCTTCTGAATCTGCTTGGTGTATTCATCTCTTGGTCTCCCTCTACGATTTTTACCCTCCACGCTGCCCTCCAATGCTAAATTGGTGATCCCTTGATGCCACAGAACATGTCCTACCAATCGATCCCTTCTTCTAGTCAAGTTGTGCCACAAACTTCTCTTCTCCCCAATCCTATTCAATACCTCCTCATTAATTATGTGATCTACCCATCTAATCTTCAGCATTCTTCTGTAGCACCACATTTCGAAAGCTTCTATTCTCTTCTTGTCCAAACTACTTATCGTCCATGTTTCACTTCCATACATGGCTACACTCCATACAAATACTTTCAGAAATGACTTCCTGACACTTAAATCTATAGTCGATGTTAACAAATTTCTCTTCTTCAGAAACGCTTTTCTTGCCATTGCCAGTCTACATTTTATATCCTCTCTACTTCGACCATCATCAGTTATTTTGCTCCCCAAATAGCAAAACTCCTTTACTACTTTAAGTGTCTCATTTCCTAATCTAATACCCTCAGCATCACCCGACTTAATTCGACTACATTCCATTATCCTCGTTTTGCTTTTGTTGATGTTCATCTTATATCCTCCTTTCAAGGCGTTATCCATTCCATTCAGCTGCTCTTCCAAGTCCTTAGCTGTCTCTGACAGAATTACAAGGACAATTATAAATTTAAAAATTACAGGGTCGCCACCAGCCCAAGCTCATCCTAACAATTAAGAAAAGATCTAACTGGAAATTAGCAGTTCAATTAAATTAAGAATTTAATTATAAGAATGCATTTTTTTAAAGACACAAACAAGATGACCAGCATTGTATGTCGTATATCAATGAGCTTGTTTAACTAAATTGATTTTTCCTCCCATTTTTGTTCATCACAAGCAGGAGATTAACTTAAAGAAACGATCAGGCAATAGAAAATTAATGTAAAAAACTGGCATCAATGAGAAAGATAAAGGACTCAGAGTTTATCTTTTAAGTATCACATTTATTTTATTACTTAATTTGATGCACATCCTATGAAAACACATGACTGGTGCCTGAATGAAAAATTTAACTAAATAATTCGCCAAAAATGGTAGAATAGCACAGTTAAAAAAGGAAAAGCACACAAAAGGGAAGTGGAACATACCATCTACGTACCCACGACAGAAGTAGTTCAGAGAGATACCTATCGCCATTATGCTCATGCACTAGCTTGGAAACAGGTTTATCCGATTCGCAATGTTTGTATAGTAGATATACGACATGGAATCCGCGCGTGCTGATTACGAACGGCCGAACTTCAGTACGTGGTAAACTTGATTACGAGTTAAGAGTCCAGAAATTAAACTAGGCACAAATGTAAGAAATTTTAATGATGCGATAGCACTACACTATGTGTGAAATCTTATGGGACTTAACTGCTAAGGTCATCAGCCCCTAACCTTACACACTACTTATCCTAAATTATCCTAAGGACAAACACATCCATGCCCGAGGCAGGATTCGAACCTGCGACCGTAGCGGTCGCGCGGTTCCAGACTGTAGCGCCTAGAACCGCTCGGACACCCCGGCCGGCTTAACAGCCTAAAAGTAGGGTAAATTAAGAATGTCAGTGGTGTCTGTTGCAGTATTCTAGTGCGAGTCCTTTACGAGATTTTCTATTTTGAAAACTTTCCACATAGACACTTGTTTGTGCCATTCAACCTGCGTAGTTGCTAGGTACGATGTTTTGTTTGCTTACAGTGTGCTCGTGTGTTTCTTGACTGCATAGCGACTTGCTAATCAGTTAGCGCTTGACACCCAAGCTGCAGGTAGTAAGTGAACGATGGCATTTACCAATGCAGGCGAAGCCGACATGCTAATAGTGTATGGAGACTACAGGAAGAATGAAATTCGTTCCTGAACGGTGTGTGCGGCAAGATATATCAATAGTCGTAAACTATCTCGGCAGTTATTTATCATCTTCATCTAGTTACGTGAAAGTGATAGTATAAGACGTCGAAAACGTACCAGAAGGAAACAAAGTGACGACGGACGAGGGGAAATGAATGTTCTTGTTGCTGCTGCAGTTGATCCGGACATTAACTCCCGTGCAATCGTATGAGCAAGTGACATGAGTTAAGCAAGTGTCCTAAGCACTCTCCATTACTCTCCATCAAGAGCTACATGGAAGCGATTATGAGGATCGTATTAACTTCTGTACATGGGCGTTAAGAGAGGATACTCCATATGTATCAAGTATCTTGCTTAGTTATGAAGCCATATTTACCAATCGTGGCCAGGAAAACCCCAGAAACATGCACTATTTGTCTGTTGAAACACCCGTTGACTTCACCAGGTAGAATGTCAGCGTCCGTGGAGTGTATACACGTGGTGTGGGATAGTGAACCATTAGCTCATAGGCCCGTTTTTCAAAGACGGAACGCTGAACGCGCACAAGTATTTGAGTATCGCAACCTCCGAATAGACCATCTTCCACGGATGCTAGGAGACGTTCCTCTACCGACTAGGAGGAACCTGTGGTGCCAACATGATGGCTGTCCAGCCCATAGTGCACCAAGTATACAGCTGATCTCCACGAACTGTTTCCAGATCGTTTGAGTGGACGCAGTGGACCTGTACCTTGGCTGGCCCGTTCCCCGGATTTGACGCCTATATACTTTTTTCTGTGGAGAAAGCTGAAAGACGCCGCCTACAAGGACATAAAAAATACACCACATGATATCGCAACGACGTATTATTGCAGTCTGCTCGAACATTTCCGCTGAAATGTGCAGCAGTTGTTCAGTACCGTCGTCCGCTGTGGCCGAGCGGTTCTAGGCGCTTCAGTCAGAAATCGCGCTGCTGCTACGGTCGCAGGCTCGAATCCTGCCTCGGGCATGGACGTGTGTGATGTCCTCAGATTAGTTAGGTTTAATTCTAAGTTATAGGGGACTGATGACCTCCGCTGTTAAGTCCAATAGTGCTCAGAGCCATTTGAACCATTGACCGTTGACGAGACTGTCGACCATCACAAAAACAAGGTTCAAATGGCTCTGAGCAAAATGCTTCAAATGGTTCTCAGCACTATGGGACTTAACTTCTAAGGTCATCAGTCCCCTAGAACTTAGAACTACTTAAACCTAACTAACCTAAGGACATCACACACATCCATGCCCGTCGCAGGTTCGAATCCTGCCTCGGGCATGGATGTGTGTGATGTCCTTAGGTTAGTTAGGTTTAAGTAGTTCTAAGTTCTAGGGGACTGATGACCTTAGAAGTTAAGTCCCATAGTGCTCAGAACCATTTGAACCATTTTGCTCAGAGCCATTTGAACCTTTTTTTTGTGATGGTCGACAGTCTCGTTAACGGTCAATGGTTCAAATGGCTCTGAGCACTATTGGACTTAACTTCTGAGGTCATCAGTCCCCTAGAACTTAGAACAACTTAAACCTAACTAACCTAAGGACACCACACATCCATGTCCGAGGCAGGATTATAACCTGCGACCATAGCGCGTTAACGGTCAGAAACCACGTAATTAGTGTATGCTCTTGTGTTGTTTTACAGTGTGTGCTACGACAGGTATTGTGCAAGTATCGTTGTGGGAACTTTCCAGAATACGCTATCTGGCAAACGACTCGCTCTAGAATCCTGTAACAAACTCCTCTGACGTTCTAATTTACCCTACTATTAGTTTATTAATATGGTTCCCCCCCATGAACCATGGACCTTGCCGTTGGTGGGGAGGCTTGCGTGCTTCAGCGATACAGACAGCCGTACCGTAGGTGCAACCACAACGGAGGGGTATCTGTTGAGAGGCCAGACAAACGGGTGGTTCCTGAAGAGGGGCAGCAGCCTTTTCGGTAGTTGCAAGGGCAACAGTCTGGATGATTGACTGATCTGGCCTTGTAACAATAACCAAAACAGCCTTTCTGTGCTGGTACTGCGAACGGCTGAAAGCAAGGGGAAACTACGGCCGCAATTTTTCCCGAGGGCATGCAGCTTTACTGTATGATTAAATGATGATGGCGTCCTCTTGGGTAAAATATTCCGGAGGTAAAATAGTCCCCCATTCGGATCTCCGGGCTGGGACTACTCAAGAGGATGTCGTTATCAGGAGAAAGAAAACTGGCGTTCTACGGATCGGTGCGTGGAATGTCAGATCCCTTAATCGGGCAGGTAGGTTAGAAAATTTAAAAAGGGAAATTGATAGGTTAAAGTTAGATATAGTGGGAATTAGTGAAGTTCGGTGGCAGGAGGAACAAGACTTTTGGTCAGGTGAATACAGGGTTATGAATACAAAATCAAATAGGGGTCACGCAGGAGTAGGTTTAATAATGAATAGGAAAATAGGAATGCGGGTAAGCTACCACAAACAGCATAGTGAACGCATTACTGTGGCCAAGATAGATACGAAGCCCACACCTACTACAGTAGTACAAGTTTATATGCCAACTAGCTCTGCAGATGACGAAGAAATTGAAGAAATGTATGATGAAATAAAAGAAATTATTCAGATAGTGAAGGATGATGAAAATTTAATAGTCACGGGTGACTGGAATTCGGTAGTAGGAAAATGGAGAGGAGGAAACGTAGTAGGTGAATATGGATTGGGGCTAAGAAATTAAAGAGGAAGCCGCCTGGTAGAGTTTTGCACAGAGCACAACTTAATTATAGCTAACACTTGGTTTAAGAATCATGAAAAAAGGTTGTATACATGGAAGAACCCTGGATATGCTAAAAGGTATCAGGTAGATTATATAATGGTAAGACAGAGATTTAGGAACCAGGTTTTAAATTGTAAGACATTTCCAGGGGCAGATGTGGACTCTGACCACAATCTATTGGTTATGACCTGTAGATTAAAACTGAAAAAACTGCAAAAAGGTGGGAATTTAAGGAGATGGGACCTCGATAAACTGAAAGAACCAGAGGTTGCACAGAGTTTCAGGGAGAGCATAAGGGAACAATTGACAGGAATGGGGGAAAGAAATACAGTAGAAGAAGAATGGGTAGCTTTGAGGGATGAAGTAGTGAAAGCAGCAGAGGATCAAGTAGGTAAAAAGACGAGGGTAACAGAAGAAATATTGAATTTAATTGATGAAAGGAGAAAATATAAAAATGCAGTAAATGAAGCAGGCAAAAAGGAATACAAACGTCTCAAAAATGAGATCGACAGGAAGTGCAAAATGGCTAAGCAGGGATGGCTAGAGGACAAATGTAAGGATGTAGAGGCTTATCTCACTAGGGGTAAGATAGATATTGCCTACAGGAAAATTAAAGAGACCTTTTGGAGATAAGAGAACCACTTGCATGAACATCAAGAGCTCAGATGGAAACCCAGTTCTAAGCAAAGAAGGGAAAGCAGAAAGGTGGAAGGAGTATATAGAGGGTCTATACAAGGGCGATGTACTTGAGGACAATATTATGGAAATGGAAGAGGATGTAGATAAAGATGAAATGGGAGATACGATACTGCGTGAAGAGTTTGACAGAGCACTGAAAGACCTGAGTCGAAACAAGGCCCCCGGAGTAGACAACATTTCATTGGAACTACTGACGGCCTTGGGAGAGCCAGTCCTGACAAAACTCTACCTTCTGATGAGCAAGATGTATGAAACAGGCGAAATACCCTAGACTTCAAGAAGAATATAATAATTCCAATCCCAAAGAAAGCAGGTGTTGACCGATGTGAAAACTACCGAACAATCAGTTTAATAAGCCACAGCTGCAAAATACTAACACGAATTCTTTACAGACGAATGGAAAAACTAGTAGAAGCCGACCTCGGGGAAGATCAGTTTGGATTCCGTAGAAATACTGGAACACGTGAGGCAATACTGACCTTACGACTTATCTTAGAAGAAAGATTAAGGAACGGCAAACCTACTTTTCTAGCATTTGTAGACTTAGAGAAAGCTTTTGACAATGTTGACTGGAATACTCTCTTTCAAATTCTAAAGTTGTCAGGGGTAAAATACAGGGAGCGGAAGGCTATTTACAATTTGTACAGAAACCAGATGGCAGTTATAAGAGTCGAGGGACATGAAAGGGAAGCAGTGGTTGGGAAGGGAGTAAGACAGGGTTGTAGCCTCTCCCCACTGTTATTCAATCTGTATATTGAGCAAGCAGTAAAGAAAACAAAAGAAAAATTCGGAGTAGGTATTAAAATCCGTGGAGAAGAAATAAAAACTTTGAGGTTCGCCGATGACATTGTCATTCTGTCAGAGACAGCAAAGGACTTGGAAGAGCAGTTGAACGGAATGGACAGTGTCTTGAAAGGAGGATATAAGATGAACATCAACAAAAGCAAAACGAGGATAATGGAATGTAGTCGAATGAAGTCGGGTGATACTGAGGGAATTAGCTTAGGAAATGAGACACTTAAAGTAGTAAAGGAGTTTTGCTGTTTGGGGAGCAAAATAACTGATGATGGTCGAAGTAGAGAGGATATAAAATGTAGACTGGCAATGGCAAGGAAAGCGTTTCTGACGAAGAGAAATTTGTTTACATCGAGTATAGATTTAAGTGTCAGGAAGTCATTTCTGAAAGTATTTGTATGGAGTGTAGCCATGTTTGGAAGTGAAACATGGACGATAAATAGTTTGGACAAGAAGAGAATAGAAGCTTTCGAAATGTGGTGCTACAGAAGAATGCTGAAGATTAGATGGGTAGATCACATAACTAATGAGGAAGTATTGAATAGGATTGGGGAGAAGAGAAGTTTGTGGCACAACTTGACCAGAAGAAGGGATCGGTTGGTAGGACATGTTCTGAGGCATCAAGGGATCACCAATTTAGTATTGGAGGGCAGCGTGGAGGGTAAAAATCGTAGAGGGAGACCAAGAGATGAATACACTAAGCAGATTCAGAAGGATGTAGGTTGTAGTAGGTACTGGGAGATGAAGAAGCTTGCACAGGATAGAGTAGCATGGAGAGCTGCATCAAACCAGTCTCAGGACTGAAGACCACAACAACAAAACAACAACAACAAGCATGGTTCCATTTAGAAAAGTGTATGCTTTCACAAAAAATACACTTTCTATGTATTACTACAGTCTGTACATTGGCTAACAATTAGAGTTCCTGACTACCAATCTATTCTGTAGAAATCATACATCGATAGCACTCTCCATTTCCGCAATACTTGCGGTGCAAGTTTTAGGCGATTCACCTTGTATATATTCTTGGGATCGATGGAAAATCAAAATCAACGACAATGCAAAATATCCTCTCTTCATGAAACAGTGCAGAGACATCGGAGTTTAGCACACAATTTGGTGGTCACCAGTTGCACATCGCCACATTTCTATTTCCGTATATACCTCATAACTTAAGACGTCGACTGAATTCAGAACTGAGCTGCTGACATCACAAAAGTTGTGATATTATAACAGATAAACCCATGTTTCATACGTGGCATCCGATGTAAGGAAGGCAATATTTATCTAGCGAAATCCTGTTGCCCGTATTTAGAGAACCGATGTTCGTAGGAGATTGTGAAACGTTTTATATTACGCCTGGGGATCATGAGTATAAGATTAGAAATGAATTATTGGTTAAATAAAGTGAATTTTTAATATAACACACTTTTAAATCGCGCTAAGTGTAACAGAATTTCTCCGAGCAGCACACAGATTTCGAAAGCCATACAGATTTGTGACGTAAATACTTTTAAGGCTTAAAACGAAAAACTAGGGGTGCATGGAGTAGATAATAGTAATGAGGTGAACTATTCATGTACCAATTAGTGAGTAATAGTAATGAGATGAAATTTACATGCATCAATTGTGTACTGCATGTGCCACAGACTTTTCATTTTAAATCTTGCAAGTATTTTCATAACTAACAAATATTCGCAGTAAAAACTTTTCTGGATTATCTGTGTGAGGTTAGTAATCTTGATGGGCTAGGAGTAATTATTTTACACTTTTTACTCTGGTTTAGAAATGTGGTCTATTAAAAATTCATTTTTATATAAATAATTATGTTCCGCTTGTTAGTCTTCTGTGTGTGAAATTTTTCAGCCAACTTCAAACTTTTTGATGAGAATACAACAGTGACACATGGTGGTAAACTAAGTTTACCTTCAGTCAGGTTACACACTTAGGCAACTTATATTCAAGGTCATGCCCCACTCTCCTCTCCTGGAGAACAACTGGAAATTGATAGTCACCCAGGGGAATCCCCACCTCGTCCATTTCCCATCTCTCTCTCCACTCTCCGCTGGACCAGTGAGATTCAACCACCCACTCCGCGTCTTTGTCTTTTATAACTGACGCACTTGAATGGGTGGGCTCATTCTGGAGCTAAACAGAGTATGGAGAGGACCAGGCTTTGTTGATTTGTTAATAACATTATTGTAAATTCAGTACATCATGTCATTTGAGGTCTGTTTATTGATACCAATTTAATCTTACGTAATTTTCGTCATTTGCGGTACCAGAAGAGCCCACACCAAGGCAGACATGTATGTACTCTTATTTTTCCACAGTGTTGTGTATTTTTTCCACATTCATCGTATTTTTCCAAATTTTCTACACTTTTTCCTTTTCTATCCACAATTTTATTCATTTATGTGACTTCCGTCTCAGTGCTCTCGACTTCTTGTCAACATCGTGTTACATCACGACAGCATGTCAGTGTCTTGTCGCGATGCCATGTTGACATCATGAGTCTTCCAAGGTAGAGCAGTCCTCTAATGCTTACGTGTGGAGTATAGTCACAACTGCGAAACACCGCTCTATCAATGGATGAGAATTTGCATTATTTTGGGTATAATCTCCTATGACTTGGTTTCTGGTGTAAAGATAACTGCTGATGCCCGGCCTTCAAGGAATTACAATATCATCAGCAGACGTCAATGTTTTTATTTGTTCTCCCTAAGCTTTCATTACCTTGCTAAATTGCTCTTTGGCTACACAATTTTATTCAACAGCAAACAATAAAATGCGTTACAGACGCTCCGGCTGATCAATAAAAAAATTGGCCAGGTGCTAATAGGACTTGCCCGCTGAGGCTTCCGTACAAACATCATTATGTGTACAGACAATATCGACATTGATACTGGCACAATATCCGTCCCAGGGATTCCAAGATTTTCGAAACTGTTTTAATTTCAATAACATAAATATGACATAAAGTCATGTAGGATGCAGGTTCAAATGGTTCAAATGGCTCTGAGCACTTCCCACTTAACTCCTGAGGTTATCAGTCCCCTAGAACTTAGAACTATTTAAACCTAACTAACCTAAGGACATCACACGCATCCATGCCCGAAGCAGGATTCGAACCTGCGACCGTAGCGGTCGTGCGGTTCCAGACTGTAGCGCCTAGAACCGCTCGGCCTACTACGCAGGCGACCATTCTTTTAATAATCAGTGGTTTTAGATTCAGGTTGACTGGCTCGAAGTGGTAAGAGTCATACATCACCAAGGATTGAATGACTTTACTAGTTATACGAGGCGTTTCGAAATCTATCCATCGTCGGATCAGTTACTGCACATAGGTATGGCGTTTTACACACAAATTGATACGCCCTATCCACACGCAGTAATCGTTCCTGGATATCTGATGATAAATTCCGAAAAACGTCTTATGAGCAATAAAGTTATTCCTCGCCTGATATTTTTACTCTTACCATTGCGACCCAATCATCCTGAAAGGCCGGCCGGAGTGGCCGTGCGGTTCTAGGCGCTACAGTCTGGAACCGAGCGAAAGCTACGGTCGCAGGTTCGGATCCTGCCTCGGGCATGGATGTGTGTGATGTCCTTAGGTTAGTTAGGTTTCATTAGTTCTAAGTTCTAGGCGACTCATGACCTCAGAAGTTAAGTCGCATAGTGCTCAGAGCCATTTGAACCATTTGAACCACCCTGAAAGCAGAACTACGGACTGTTTTAATTTCAAGTTTGACGTCGGATAACAAATGCCAAAAGAAGCATATTTTCGTGCGATATAATTACAGATTAACAGTTTTTGGATATTTTCCTTTAGTTGTAATGTGAAACCTTGCTTTTTGTCAAAGCTCATGATTCTAGGTCAACGGGAAGTACCCCAGAGGTTTTAAAGAGTGAGTTTGCGAGTATTAAAATATGATGTAAATGGCCGTATCTTTTGACTGCACTGATTTATAATTTTAAATGTTTTTCACCGCCAAGAGACCGTAGACCTTAGCGTGTGACATAAATTTTAGCTTGATACGTCTACCCATTCGTGAGGAAAAGGGTTTTTAACAGTCGGACAGACAGACAGTGTTATATTTCTGGCTTCACATCCATCATATTCAGATACAAGAAGCTCTTCTTAGAGCAGTAGAGAAGGCAGAAGTGGCAAGTTGACGAAATGCGGTGTGAGGTACCAGTGACAGATGGTTTATTGGGTATGGGTATCGTTAGAAAGAACGCCTAAATTAAGGTCCTCCTCCACGATTTGGTGCTGCGTTCGGAAGTTGACCACCAAAATGATAATCTCTTATCATTAATATTAGACAAGCTGAAAGGCGTATTTACGTGCAGTTCAAATTAAAGTATCTCTCAATAGCGTGCTGTCATTCCATTATTTCACAAGCATTAATAACCAGCAGAATAATAAACAACTGCTAAACGAAAAGGTAGACGAAGCACTTCGGTGATCTTCGGATCGCGCCTCACTGGATGGCGGGCAAAGTGGTTCGGCTGGAAGATCATAGCCAGTTCGGCAGTGTCGGAAGACAGACATGTCGTCTGCCGCAGTCGGTGTCAGTTAAGACTTTGTTAGTAATCTATGGTTTGTAAAGATGAGAGGTGGTTTGGCAGTCACGGAGAATAAATATGTTCTCCGCCGCGGGACCAGTTAAGACGTAATTTGCAATGTCTAGTTCGTAAATTTGAGAGTTGGTTCGGTAGCCTCGGAGGACAGACATGTTGTCTGTCGCAGTCAGTGTCAAGACTTTATTTGCAATGAATTTTTATATGGACATGTAGTTGAGAAGAGTGAGATAGTGATTACGGAAAATACGCATTTCACTAATTTGTTGAAGACTATAAATTATTTGTGACTCTAAAGTGAAATCTAATTGTGCAGTTTCTCGTGTTCTGCTAATAAAAATCGAGTGGCATCCAGCATAAACAAACTTATATGAAAATTTAATTATTCATGTAATATCAGTTCCTAGCTAAGAGTTTCTTACAGCCTCACGATAACGGATGCACGACCTACGTGCTGTTTTCTGCGCAGGGGACAAAAACTATAGAAGACCGCAGGGTAGTAAACATTTATTAGAACTTACGCATTCCACATAGGGCTGTGGAAGCAGATAGGCCCCTCGCGTGTACTGCAGTCTTAGCACAAATGAGATCAGTGACACGTCATCTGTGGTAACATAGAGTAGGTATGAAGGAGAGAAATATTTTTGAGGGAAGGATTTTATCATAACAACAGCGTATGAAACCGCGACAGCCGCGGATAGGTTAGACTCGGCTTCACTAAAGCTCTGCAGGCTCAACCTCTCAGCCGCAGTGATTTGCATATCCTTTTAAGAGACGATTGCAGAGTGAAACATTTCTCGAGAGGCTTTACGAAGTTCTCGAGACTTTATTTTCCTGGGCACTCTCGAAGGGGACAAATTCCCAACCCTGAACTGAACCTGACCCTTTACGTTTACCGCTTTCAGCTTTATAACCACTGTGCCGTCAGCCCCCGGTAGCTGAGTGGCAATAAGAACAAAATGAGCAGCAAATAAAATATAATAAAGTATTGTACCCTTTCCTCTCTCCTTTTCTTTGTTTTTAATAAAATGTTCAGAGGCATATTTAATTTTTGTTCGTGGGCGGAACCTCAAGTGGTGGCGCACGACCGTCCTAGTTAGCTTTAGGATGAAAGTGGTGGTGGCACTAGCTTTGTTTTTGTTTTTAGGTTAGATAGGTTTTTGGGGGTAGTATGGGTGGTAGGGGCCAACGCCTGACGTGGAAGAGGTAATTTTCTTTCTTTATTTTTGTATAATAAAAAAGAAAATAAATAAAGTGGTTACAAAAAAAAGAAAAAAAAAATGGTCAGCGCGACGGAATGTCAATCCTTCGGGGCCCGGGTTCGATTCCCGGCTGGGTCGGAGATTTTCTCCGCTGTTGGACTGGGTGTTGTGATGTCCTTATCGTCATCATTTCATCCCCATCGACGTGCAAGACGCCGACGGGGCGTCAAATAGAAAGACTTGCACCCAACGAACGGTCTACCCGACGGGAGGCCCCAGTCACACGACATTTACATTTTACCACTATGCCATCTCGCTTGGACTCTGGAGTAACTGAAACATTCACTGAGTGGAAATTTGTACGCTCGGATGGTAATTGACACCGTACATCCTTTCATAAACGTTATGTTAAGACCGTTGTCATGCTCCAGAACGACAACGTTCCTTCACATTGCACCTAGATAATTTGCCATGAACTTTGAGTTTTCTTTGTTTAGTTTTTTGAGAACTATGTCGTACTGTCTTAGGAAATGTGATGTTCAGGCCCTGACCATCAGATCGTACAAGCACGAAGAAAACGAAGAGGCCTGACCAGTTCTCTGGTAGGATTAAGTAAATGCTTGAAACTTTACCGGTTTTCTGGATGTGCACAAAATAAGGTAAAATACTACCGGCATTACAAAAATTCTGGAAATATGATCAGAGCACGAAATCCAAAGACAATTTCACCGGAAACGACCAACCACGATTCAGACACACCGGTACGGGCCCAAAATTGAACTCGAACTGATGCTAGTGCTGACTAGTACTATAAAAGACAAAAACTTATTTTGTTTCGATAGCATATACACGATCTACAGTATTAAAAAATGACGGTAGTAACGTACTACACTGCGTTTGCAATATTTAATGTAAAAGAGTTTTGTTAATACTTGCTGTTAACCTAAATATTTTCACAGGTGTTTCAAAATTATACAAAAAACTCTTAGATATTTTAGAGGTTTCCTAAGCTCAAAAAATGACAACAGCAATCCATACCCACAAATTTCATCAAAATTATTGACATCAACACTTATAGTACTATTTGGCACCAAATACTGCGACTAGCAGGTGAGGTCTCCTGTACAGGTAACAGTAAATTGTTTAGGAATTCGATAGTTTTCCTTAGTTTAAAGAGGAAACTGAACGTAAATATAAGTATAAAATAGGTAGTTAAACATCTTCAAAGTAGCCAGCAAGAGTAAAGTCGCTGGGGGTATCTGTGGATGAACCAAGTAGAGAAAGACCTTGCAGAGCTTCATGTCAGACAAGACTTAATAAATGGATGACTGCTATTGAAAACGGACGCTTTCCTAATCACAATAACTGTTAAGAATCATCCCACTGTGAGACAAGACTGTCACTGCCTTAACGGAAAAATGTTCACGATAGCCTACGGAAACATGAATGTACGCAGCCTAAAGCTGGACCCGCCCACATTTTGCCAAGACCGTTAGGCCTAAACTGCAGAAGTTCCGCTGGCAAACCATTACACATCCTCCGTACAGTCTCGATCTCTCCGCATCGAAAAAATGGTTCAAATGGCTCTCAGCACTATGGGACTTAACTTCTGAGATCATCAGTCCGCTAGACTTAGAACTGCTTAAACCTAACTAACACAAGGACATCACACACATCCATGCCCGAGGCAGGATTCGAACCTGGCACCGTAGCGGTCGCGCGGTTCCACACTGTAGCGCCTAGAACCGCTCGACCGCCCCGGCCGGCTCTCCGCATCGATTTCCATATTTTTTGAGCCCTGAACAAAGACATTCGTGGTCGTAGATTTGTTTTGGACGAAGAAGTGCACACCTGGGTACGACCATGGTTCCGCAGGCAACCGCAAAGATTTTTCCATGATGGCACTGAGCGTCTTGTCTCACGACACAATAAATGTATTATAAGTTATGGTGATTATTTTTGAAATAATAAACGTTTACTTGCTTTTTTCATCTGTATCTACCGGCCGCTGTAGCCGAGCGCTTCAGTCCGGAACCACGCGTCTGCTACAGTCGCAGGTTCGAATCCTGCCTCGGGCATGGATGTGTGTGATGTCCTTAGGTTAGTTAGGTTTAAGTAGTTCTAAGTTCTAGGGGACTGATGACCTCAGATGTTAAGTCCCATAGTGTTCAGAGCCATTTGAACCATTTTTTTATGACCTCAGATGTTAAGTCCCATAGTGCTTAGAGCCATTTGAAGCCATCTGTATCCTTTTCATTTGACTGGCCCTTATATATTCTACTCCACCGATGAATGCGGAAGGACTGGTAGCGCGCTTGCATGCTGCTCTTGTAACTATGGATGCAACTACACCCTGAAGAGTTCAGCAAGTCAACAAATGTTTGCCGGCCGGGGTGGCCGAGCGGTTCTAGGCGCTACAGTCTGGTACCGCGCGACCGCTACGGTAGCAGGTTCGAATCCTGCCTCGGGCATGGATGTGTGTGATGTCCTTAGGTTAGTTAGGTTTTAGTAGTTCTAAGTTCTAGGGGACTGATGAGCTCAGAAGTTAAGTCCCATTGTGCTCAGAGCCATTTGAACCATTTGACAAATGTTTAGGGATAGAGGGACGTCACGAGGACGATCTGCTCTGAAGACAGTGTATATTTTCTGAAAGCGTGTTTAAAATATTGCAACTGACCGGGAAGGATATCATGAAGCCTGAGGCAATGAAGCCCACGACCATTGCAATTGGTCCGTTATATCCTGGATACTGGCACTGAGAAAGAGTTGACGTCCAAGCTGGTTACACACATGTTCTCTTGGTGACAGGTCTGGGATCTTCCTGGCTACGGGAGGACCTCAGCATCAAGCAGATAGTGCATAGACACACCTGCCATGTGTAGACGAGCATTGTCCTGTTGGGAAACGGCACCGCGATGCTGCCGCATGAGAGGTAATACATGATGACCTAAGATGTCCATGACTTCCCTTTGTGCCGTCTGAGTTCCTTCAATCACTACCAGTCCTGACGTGAAATCATACCCGATGGCTCTAAACATCGTGACACGAGGAGTAACACCGCTGTGCCTCTCGAAAACATTGGAAGAATGGGACGTCTCCACAGGTCGCCGCCATCCTCGTTGAGGATGGTTATCCAGGATAGTGCAGAACTGCGATTCGATGCTTTACACAGTTCGACGCCATTTATCAGCAACACACGTATCCCCGTCACAGCAGCACAGCAAACGCAGCCATTTGTGTTGTGATGCTTACGGCAGCCTACGCATGGGACGTAAATTCTCTAGTCCGGCAACTGCTGGTGTCTAACCAATGTTGTGGGGTTACACAAAATGATGCAACGAGTCCAAATGTTGCCTTGGGACTCAGGTGCAGATTTGAAGGAATGTGCACAATATGGAAATACTTCATTGTGGTAATGTCCGCCCCCGGTAGCTGGATGGTCAGTGTGACGGATTGTCAATTCTCTGGGCCCGGGTTCGATTCCCGGCTGGGTCGGGGAATTTTCTCCTCCCAGGGAGTGGTGTTGTGCTGTCCTCATCATCATCCTATCATCCTCATCGACTGTAGGTCGTCGAAGTGGCGTCAAGTTGAAAGACCAGCACCCGGCGAACGGTCTGCCCGACGGGCGGCCCTAGCCATACAACTAAATAAATAAATAAATTAAATTAATAGATTGTGGTAGTCATACGTGTTGAATTGGAAACTTGTCGACGAGTATACCTTCTCCGCGGGTTTCATGCAGTCTAACATCAAGCCAGTGTCACATCCGAATGCCCCATTAATCTAGGTATCTCACGAGTCGACCAGTCTGCCAAATGGAGACACAAAATGAGGCAACTTTCGAATTCTGCCAGGTGCTGATAATACTGTCTCAGACGACTACGCTGCATCTCTGTGTCCATCACAGTGATTACTAAACATCTACCACTGTTCATGCCCCTTATATACCCTACCGGGCCTGGTAACAACGCTAAATACGAACAACTCTAATGAACTCTCGTGGTCTTTCTGTGAGTCACAAAGAATTGCAACTCTAATTATGTACACACCGCCAGTGTTGGGTACGAAATTACATTGACAGCCGAATATGACTTCAGGGTGTTTCACTGTTTTTGGCAGGCAGTGTATTTCACACATTACTGACCAATAATTTTTATGTTCAACGTTACAATAACCTGTAGTAGGATATGTACCGTTTAAGAAACAGTACATTCTACGCAGTCGGAAAAAATCCCAACACCAAAAATAAGTAATATAGAGCAATGAAACTTTGGGAATACATTTGTCCAGGTAGCATATTTAAGTTACTTAAATTGCAAAATTATAGGTTAATGTAAGTGCGAGATAAACCATTGTAAATGTGAAAAGCTGGTACATTAATAGCCGGTGTAACTGTCAGAATGTTGAATGCAAGCATGCAAAAGTGCATGTGTTGTATTGTACGGGTTCCGGGAGTGAGGTTCTGAGTTGGAATTCCACGCCTGTTGTACTTACTCTTTCAACTCAGTGTAATGCTGTTTGTGGATTGCGCAGGAGTTGTCCGATGATGTCGATTTAAAGTCAAGGTGCGTGGGATAACTGCTGCTGTCACACGAAGTCGCACCCCGGACCATAACTACAGGAGTAGGTCCAGTGTGTCTAGCACGCAGGTAGGTTGGCTGCTGGCTCTCAACTGTCCTCCTAACCAACACACGGCCTTGACTGGTACAGTGGCAGAACCAGCTTTCATCAGAAATCACAAGACTTCCACACTTCCCTCCAATTAGCTCTCGCTTGACACAACTGAAGCCGCAAACGGCGGTGGTTTGGGGTTAGTGGAATTTACGCTACAGGGCGTCTGGCTCGGAGCTGTTCTTGAAGTGACCTATTTGTAACATTTCGTTGTGTCACTGTGGTGCTGCTCAAATTGGTGCTGCATATGCAGTACGATGTGCCAGATCTATACGCCGAACATGGTGCTCTTCCCGTTTGGTAGTGGTACATGGGTGTCAGGAGCCTTGTCTTCTTGCGAGCGTAAATTATCGTGACCACAGCTACTAGGAATCATTGACAGTGGCTACATCCCTGCCAAGTCCTTCTGCAGTATGGTAGAAGGAACATCAAGCGTCTCATAGCCCTATTACACGACTTTGTTGAAACCCAGTGAAGTGTTGATAACGGTGTCTTTGCTGTCTCACAGGCGTTCTTGACTAATATTAACTCACCACGTCCAGTCTCAAAGGTAATGACCGTTAAAACGTGTACTGAAAGCCAACATGATCTACATCCGCATAGTGGCCACTCTTATGCGACTGGCGTGAAATCTGAACAGACGTTATCTTTGAGATGTAGGAACAGGTCTACTAACTTCCGTTCATGTGGCACAACTGTTTCTTGCTGTTGAGATTTTTTTCAGTCAGTGTAATACGGAGCTATAAAAAAGTTTCCGTTTGAGGGCGTTGCTGCAGCGTATGTATAACGTAGTGTGTCCCCCATGCGGGTGTATAAGCACCGACATGTAGGCAAGGGATCAGTGTTACATTCGTGTCTCTCCGAAGTGCGAGCGGTAAATGCGAAACCATGAACTATGGCGACGTTATTACCAAATGTGTCGTAACAAGATCCACGTTCTGTTATTGTTTTCTTGATTGGCTCAAATGGTTCAAATGCTCTGAGCACTATAGGACGCAACATCTGAGGTCATCAGGCCCCTAGAACTTAGAACTACTTAAACCTAACTAAGCTAAGGACATCACACACATCCACGCCCGAGGCAGGATTCGAACCTGCGACCGTAGCGGTAGCGCGGTTTCAGACTGAAGGGCCTAGGACCACTCGGCCACAGCGGCCGGCTTTCTTGGTTGCCAACGTAAAAACACCGGTAGACATCCATCGGAGAACGAATAATTTGTGTGGGACAGGATGTCTATCGAAAGCAACCGTCGTGAACAATGGGTGCTGCTGCTTCATGAAAACGCATGTTTCCGTATCACAGATGCCTTAACGCAGAAATTACGTCACCTCAAGTGGGAGACACTCGAGCACCCGCCCTATGATCCTGATTTCTCCACACGGGACTATAAAGCCTTCGGCCCCTTAAAGAAGGCCTTCAAGGCTCGAAGATTGCTGTCGGACGTGAATATGCAGCAGGGAGTTAAGGATTTCAAGACGCAGCAGGACACGGTGTATCAAGAGGGTATCTTCAGCCTGGTGAATCGGAGGGATGACTGCCTCAATGCTCGCAGTGATATTATCTGATTGGCATACCTATTCTGGATTATATAGCGTTCGGACGGAAACTTTCTGATATCTTGTACATCATTACTGGACATATCAAAATACGAAAATAAAAAAAAAACGACACCTAGACTCGAAATCGAAATGTCGAATTCGAGTATTATAATGCACAACTCTACCCAATGGACTAATTGGGCAGCATACGTACAGAGTAATAAATGAAGATTCTTATCATGCATGTGATTACATCATTACGATTTGTCTTTACTTGACGTCCATATTATACCGAAAATATGCACAGGAGGAAATTCAGTTAGATACTTTTTGTTGCTTGTAATAATAAGGAACACACTGGAGCCTAAGCGCACGAATTTTTGTTCGTCTTGTAGGGATATACAGGGTTAATGGTATCTCCAATGCTTCAGAAGGCGACTGCGCCAAAACTGCAAGGGATACAGAAAGTAGACATATATTAGCGGATAGAGCATCCATCCATGTCTTAAACTAGCGTTATAGGTGCTCGACATGTGCATCATTTGAGCTATTGCAAACTTCAATACGTAAGTGAGGTTCATTTATAACGGTGTGATCCAAAGCCTTTGTGACATTTCGAACTTCAAATGTAAGTGCAGTTCATTTATAATGGTGTGATCCAAAGCCTAGAGAGTTCATTTCTGTAAAAGGGCCACACACCGTAATCGCTGGCGCAGCATTACACCGTAGCGCATGTCGAGGTGCCGTAGCCTCCCCGTCGGTAGGTGACCAGTGAGTTATCGAAACCAGCGACACTTTGTTACACATCTCATGTGACACTTGCTGCTGGAACACCACATCAGCTTTTACACACATAAGTACTGCCTGTATGACCATCCTGGTCGTAGAATCGGCAAGACATCGAGACTATGGCCAATGTAGTGTAGGCTTCCACTATGAGGCGGCCATTGCTCAGTCATCCTTCTGAAAGGTCTAGCCACAGCACTGATAGGTCGAGGTCCTCCCAGCCAGCGAGCCACTGGGCGTCCGCCAGCGCCAGACGCCGTCAGCCAGAAGCAGGTCCAGGGTTCATTTCATTAAGCATCTGTCGTCTCACGCTGGACTGTCTGCCAGCCAGTCTTCCCTACGGCCAAGCCCGGCCACGGCGCCTCAGTCCACAGCTAACCAGTACTGCCCACTTGATGTCTGCACGAGTTACCAGTCTGCACTGTTGGAAATACACTGAAGTGGCAAAAGTCGTGAGACACCTGCTAATATCACATCGTACCGCCTTTTGCCCGGTGTAGTGCAACCACTCCAGGTTTCATGGACTTAACAAGTAGTTGGAAGTTTCCTGCAGAAATTTTGAGCATTGCGGCCCCTATGGTCGTCCATAATTGCGAAAGGTTTGACGGTGCAGGAGTTTGTACACGAAATGGCCTCTTGATTATGCCCCATAAATCTTCGATTGGCAATATGCGTGGCCATATATTCGCTCGCATTATCCTGAATGTTCTTGAAACCAGTGGCGAACAATTGTGGTCTAGTGACATGGCACATTGACATTCACAAAAACTCCATTATTGTTTGGGAACATGAAGTCCATGAATGGCTGAAAATGATTCCAAGCAGCCGAACATATCTGTTTCCAGTAATGATCGATTCACTTGGACCAGAGGACACAATGGATTCCATGTAAACACAACTCACACCAATATGGAACCACCACCAGCTTGCACAGTGCTTTGTTGACAACTTTGGTCCTTGGCATCGTGGGGTCTACGCCACACTCGAAGCCTACCATCAGCTCTTACAAACTGAGATCCTGACTTATCTGCCCAGGCCACGATTTTTCAGTCGTTAGGGTCCAACCGACAATGTCACGAGCCCAGGAAGGTGCTGCAGGCGATGTCGTCCTGGTAACAAATACATTGGCTCGGTCGTCTGCTGCCATAGCCCATTAACGCCAAATTTCACCGCACTGTCTTAACGTATACGTTCGTCGTGTGTCTCACAACTGATTTCTAAGCAGACAGCTCTGTGCTAACGCCGCTTCTCTCGGTATTTAAGTGAAGGCCGTCGGCCGCTACGCTGTTCGTGGTGAGAAATTTGGTATTCTTGGCACACTCTTGACACTGTGGGTCACTTAATATTGAATTCCCTAACGACTTCCAAAACTGAATGTCGTATGCTTCTAGCTACAAATACCATTACGCAAAAATGGCTCAAATGGCTCCAAGCACTATGGGACTTAACATCTGAGGTCATCAGCCCCCTAGACTTAGAACTACTTAAACCTAACTAACCTAAGGACATCACGCATATCCATGCCCGAGGCAGGATTCGAACCTGTGACCGTAGCAGCCGCGTTGTTCCAGATTGAAGCGCCTAGAACAGCTCGGCCACCGCGGCCTGCTACCATTACGCGTTCAAAGTCTGTTAATTCTAGTCGTGCGACCATAATCACATCGGAAACCTTCTCACGTGAATCACCTGAGTGGAAATGACAGTTCCTCCAATGCATTGCTCTTTTACACCTTGTGTACGCGATACTACAGTCATCTGTATATGTGCATATCGCTATCCCATGAGTTTCGTCACTTAGGTGTAAATAAGGTTTCCTGCTATCAACAAGCTGTTCTGACTCACCCTGACCTGCGAAACTCCACTAGAAAACACCCATGCCCGTTACAAGTTTTATCAGAATTTTATCAGAAGTACTGGTTGACACTACGTTGTTGGTTCAACGTCCCTGGCAACGAAGGGCAGCAATGCAGCAGCAATGGTATTGAACATGAAAATGATCGTGTGGAATTATTGGCCGGGTGTCTCCTACCGGGGAAGTTCGGCCGCTGGGTTGTAAGTCTTATTTCGGGCGACACAACTTTGGGCGACTTGCGTGTCGGTGATGATGAATGATAACGCAACACCCAGTTTGTGAGGGGAGAAAAATCTCCAACGCGGCCGGTAATCGAACCAGGACCCACAGCATGGTAGGCAAACACGGTACCGCTCATCTAAGCAGGCGGGAACTGATATGAAACCAATGGGTGTAAGGGACCATATAAAACGTCATATAGGATCTCAACGGCACCATACGACTAGAGCCCGAGAGAACAGAGCTGTTGTTCGCCCAGAGGACAGGAGCGTACGTACATGTCACGTACTTTTGAGTCAGGAAATGTGCTCGTTTCAGGCAAGACCAGTGTCCATACAGACAGTACGACGACGTCTGGAATTTTACTGACTGTGAGCAAGGCAACTACTGTTGCGACTTCCCTTGATGTAGCAGCAGAGAGCTGTGCACCGACAGTGGTTCACACAGTGGCAACACTGGACTCGGCAGTACGCCACGTCGTCTTTTCCGACGAATCATGGTTCTGCGTACATCATCATGACCCCAGCACCTAGGTCTCCGTGATGCCATCTTTCAACAAGATAACGAAAGATCGTATGTTGCAGATGCTGTTCTGACCTATGTCGATACACAGTGTGTTGAACTCTTGCCGCAGTCAGCAAGCTCTACGGATCTCTCACCCATTGAAAACATATGGCCATGGGTTGCCAGGAGACTCTCACGTCACCACTCACCAACTACTATAATTGAAAAACTCTGACATAGATTTATAGCAGCCTTCATCAATCAAGTTCATCTCGACTTGATGTGTAACCGGGTTAGTGACGTTATTGATGCCACGGGTGGCAACTCTGTACATTACACTGAAGAGCCAAAGATACTGGTACACCTGCCTAAAATCGTGTAGGTGCACCGCAAGCACGCAGAAGGACTCGATTAATGTCTAAAGTAGTGCTGGAGGGAACTGACACTACGAATACTGCAGGGCTGTCCATAAATCCGAAAGAGTGCGAGGGAGTGGAGATCTCTTCTGAACAGCACGTTGCTGTTACTTGTTTAGTAATGTTCATGTCTGGGGAGTTTGGTGGCGAGCGGAAGTGTCTGAACTCAGAAGAGTGTTACGGGAGCCCCTCTGTAGCAATTCTGGATGTGAGGGTGTCACATTGTGCTGCTGGAGTTGCTCCAGTCCTTCGGAATGTACAGTGGACATGAATGGATGCAGGTGATCAGACAGGATGCTTCCGTACGAGTCACCTGCCAGAGTCGAATTTAGACGTATAAGGGATCCCATGTAACTCCGACTGCACACGCCCCGCACCACTACAGATCCTCCATCAGTTTGAGCAGTCCCCTGCTGACATGCAGGGTCCACGGATTCATGCGGTTGTCTTCATACCCGTACACGTCCATGTCCATCCGCTCGATACAACTTGAAACGAGACTCGTCCGACCAGGCAACATGTTTCCAGTCATCAACAGTTCAATGTCGGTGTTGACGGGCCCAGGTGAGGCGCAAAGTTTTGTGTCGTGCAGTCATCAAGGGTACATGAGTGGGCCTTCGGCTCCGAAAGCCCATATCGACGATGTTTCGTTGAATGGTTCGCACGCTGACACTCGTTGATGGACCTGCATTGAAATCTGCAGCAATTTGCGGAACGGTCGCACTTCTGTCACGTTGAACGATTCTCGTCAATGGTACCGTTCTTGCAGGATCTTTTTCCGGTCTCAGCGATGTCGGAGATTTGATGTTTTATCGGCTCCCTGACATTCACGGTACACTCGTGAAATGGTCGTACGGAAAAATCTCCACTTCATCGCTACCTCGGAGATGCTGTGTCCCATCGCTCGTGGGCCGACTTTAACACCACGTTCAAACTCAATTAACTCTTGATAACATGGCATTGTAGGAGCAGTAACCGGTCTAACAACTGCAACAGACACTTGTCTTATATAGGCGTTGCCGACCGCAGTGCCGCATTGTGCCTGTTTACATATCTCTGTATTAGGATACGCATCCCTATACTAGTTTCTTTGGCACTTCAGTGTGTATTTCGCACTGTTTATACCCAAATAGGCCTACAAACTTAATAAAATATTTTCTTACTATACTGTATACATACGAAATATAAAATTTTGTCATACTCTATATTTTCTAGTAATGCAGTTCTTACGGGCAGCGTGCGGATTGGCCGCGTGGTTTGAGGCGCCCTGTCACGGACTGAGTAGCCCCTCCCACCGGGAGTTCGAGTCCTCACCCGGGTATGTGTGTGTGTGTGTGTTGTTCTCAGTATAACTTAGTTTATGCAGTGTTTAAGTCTAGGGACCGATGATCTCGGCAGTTTGGTCCCTTAGGAACTGACACACATCTGAACATTTATGGCAGCAGTGTATAATGAAAAATGTCAATACAGAGGTTGTAAATCAGGGGTTGTCAAGAATTTGGCTCCTGAGCCGTGTCCTGCCATAGCACTCAGCCTGCCTGGCATATTTCCCCCACCGCCACGCTACGTTGTGTGACTGCGAGGAAGGGGGATAGGGGGAAACTGCGAATGTGCTGCATTTGAATGTCTGTGCAGTTGTACTGCATATGAGTTAGTTTTATATTTCGTATTCCTCAACAACAAAGATCAAAAGCAAAGCAATTTAATTATTTTTGGCGCACTGAAGACATAATTTTTTTTTCTGATACAAACTGTCGGCATACAGACAGACACAGGCAGTCTTACAGATTTTCGCATTGAGGTTGCCACGTAATCGTGACTTGTTTAGTTTAATAATCGAAAAAACGTCATTCACACACATATGTCGATTGAAATATTGCAGCACTTTTGCAACCTATTTATGGAGACGTGAAAACTCTACCTGAGGAAAGTAATGTAGACGTCCTAGACAGTTTTAATGTTAAATGTATGCACTTAAAACGGAAGTTAACTTGCAGATCAGACAGTTACATCTGTACATGCACAGGGGCGCTTGCAACTGAAACGGCAAACGGTCCCCTAAATAACTTGAAAACAGATGTAAGAGTGGCAGTATCCTCAAAATGTTTTGAAAGATATTCTTGCAGTTCTTTCGAGGCCACAATTAATTCTTAAAACTTTGAACATAGCTGCTAAGGTTCAGTGACCGTGTCAGAATTACATTGGAACAAATAAGCCCTAGGTCACAAATATTAAGTCAAAATTGGCCAGGTTTCGACGCTACTATGAACGTCGTCTTCAGAATTAAACTAACTGTTCTAAAACATATTAGGTATATAATACATTAATAAAATTAAAGTTTGTACTGACTGGAAAAAGATGCCAGTAATTACAAGTCGCATTTAAAAAAATCTAAGCCGGAAAGGCGACGTCATTAATAGTTGTAAATAAGATGGCGAGCCTCTAAGGGCTGCTCGTACTTGAGTGCACAAGGGTTGCAACAAGAGAGTCTTGTTGCAACCCTTGTGCACTCAACTACGAGCAGCCCTTCAAAGCCTACTATCTATGTAATTCTATGAAAAACATTAACAACAACCTACTTCTCGGCACTTTTTTACCGTGTTCCACACGCGTGTTTCACTACGGAACAGGAAGCAGCCTGAGGCATTTTCATACAGCGCATCAACAGCGCGACAATCGGAGCACAACAGTGCAGAAGCTACGACTGTACACGATTTTTGAAATGAAAACTACATAGCTAAAGCGTGCGTGTGTCAAACTTTGATGGCTGTTAATAAATCTGAATATCTTAAAGTTTCATTTAATGTAACTTAGTAATAATATATCTGATACCTAAGTAGGACCTACTTCCAAGAGCGTAACACCACCAGTGTACGTGTGCAATGGCTGCTGACCAATCATCGCGTTTGTGTTTGTTTATATCAGGTTTATTTTTATGATGAACGGAGTATAGTGCCCGAGAGGACAGAACTATTGTTCGCCCAGGGAGCAGGATCGCGCATACACGTCTCATACTTATGAGCCAGGAAATATGCCTGTTTCAGGTAAGACCAGTATCCACACAGACAGTACTACGAACTCTGGAGTATTATCGACTGTCAACAGACTCAGGCATATGGTACATTCGAGTATTGGCTGGCCGGTCAGGGTGGTCATCGAATCAGCGACTAATTGATTTGGTGTCCACTGTAGTGTGAGCTTCTGCCATGATGTCGCCATTGCTCAGTTATCATCCTGAGAGTACCGTCGGCCATGGGGACAAGCCGAAGCGTTGATGGGCCGAGGGTCGAACTGAGGTCCTCCCAGCCACTGAGCCACTGGGCGTTCACCAACAACAACGCCGCCAGGCAAAGACAGGTCCTGGGTTCATACCAGGATGCCTCTGTCACCTAACACCGTACTGACCGCCAGGCAGCCTCGCCTACTGCCATGCCCAGCTAAGCCATCTCGCACCACCGCTGAGCTAGCAGCGCTGTTAGCCTGAGTATGCACGCGTCGCAAAAATCTCCTCACCAATGCGCTGAACTAATGTCAAGTATGCTGCGTGCCCGGTTGCGCTAACTCTCTCACCGATTGATGGATAGGTTGTAATGGCGCCGTGTTGTAATGTTGCAGCGGCATATTACAGCATGTGGCTTTCTTTACACAACGAGGCCTCTCGATTTTGGCTCGCGCCGCTACAAATGAACAGCACTCATATACTGATGAAATTACAATGAAATAAATACCCCTAGCCGCATACAGGCGTTGATGTAAGTCAACTGGGACAATTGAAAATCTGTGCCCCGACCGGGACTCGAATGCGGGATCTCCTGCAGACGCTCTATCCATCTGAGCCACCGAGGACACAGAGGATAGTGTGACTGCAGGAACTTATCTTTGGCACACCTCCCGTGAGACCCACATTCGCAACTTATTGTCCCGCACCATATTCATAGTGCTCCTGCCTATTATACTCATTACTAGCGACTTTACTGCCGATTTATGTAAGAGTTCGTGCACTGTTTGTACATCCGCACACAAGAAGATGGTCAAATGACCGGTGAACCTTAACTGTACAGTTTTCACGCAGACGTTTTCTGAAACCTCAGTGGTACTTACGAATTACTCTGTAAATATACTCGATTTGGGTCTCCTATGGTCCACTTAAATAAATTTCTGATTTAACTTCCGGTTTCTGACAATACTTTTTCCATTGGATCAGAGTGCTGTTGTGTCCCAACATCTGACCATTATCTGTATGTCCATCCTTTCGGAGATGGTTGCGGGACTCGACTGTTCGGTACAGGATATCAAATCAAACACCTTTCAGCGGTCTAATTTCCAAACTGTTATTTTATTTGGGTATCAGTTTTGGCGATTTACTACGCCATCTTCAGGCCCCCTGCCCGACGTGTAGGAAGATTCCAACCTCGGTTCCGGTCAGAATAGGGGCCATCATTTAAACACTGGTATCTGTAGATTTCTGCTTGATACAGCGATCACTTCAACCATCATCTGCCACTCAAATGCGGCAGATCATTGTTGAAGTGATCCCGGTATCAAGCACAAATCTACAGATACCAGTGTTTGAATGCAGGTCCCTATTTCGACAGGAGCCGAGGTTGGAATCTTCCTACAAGCCGGGCATGGGGCCTGAAGATGACGTAGTAAATTGCCGAAAATTGTAGCCAAATAAAATAACAGTTTGGAATAAGACAGCTGAAAGGCGTTTGATTTGACATTCTGACCACTCCGTTCCAGTTTTCTTCGAAAATAGAAACTACTTTCTTTGGAAACGTATCTCTGTTCATATTCTTCAATATCCATCTCTTTTAGATATTTTGGGATTTCTTGAAGTAACTTGCAGTACTGTGATTTTTTTTTCAGTTGTTATATTCAAAAATTGTCTTGCGCAACATGTTTTCATTAATTCGAATCATATGGCCAAAAAATATAATTCTACTTTTTCTGATCTCATGCAAGCGTTCACTTGTCTGGCCATATTGTCGTAGTTGCTTTACAATTCCTGAGGGTATGTTTGTTCCGTCGTTACAAGAAAATGCGTTTTATTACGAGATGAGATACGTTTTGTAGAAGTAAAGCATCATCAGTGGTGTGCAATGAAAGATATTTACAATTTAATTTGTTTTTAAAATAAAAAAAACAGTTCGTTAACAATTTGTTTGTTTTCACTTACGGTAATTACTGCTTGCTTTTTCACCTACATCGGGAAATGCCACCTGCTAGCACGTTTTTGCGAAAACCCAAGCGGAAATTATCGTAAGTAAAAGCCAACAATTTGTTAACGGTCTATTTTTCGATCTTAAAAACAAATCAAATTGTAAATGTATTTACAGACCACCGATGATGGTTATCTTCAATAAAGCGAAACGCGCCTGGTGAGGAAAAAAGTATTTTCTTGTAGTTGTAATGACGGAACAAAAATTGCCCCAGGTATCATAAAAGAGTGCGCGTGTGTGTGTGTGTGTGTGTGTGTGTGCGCGCGCGTGTGTGCGCCTATGGAACATCAGGAAAGACAAAACCTGGCCTCCTGGACGTATATTTGAGCCTTGCTCGTACCGAATGGGAGTGCAGTGTGTTATCCGCGGCTTTGAAGCGGCTGACCAGCTCCTCCCTGTGAGTGGCTATGCAAATTGCAGCCCCCGGCTACAGGACACCGGCGCAGCTGCGGCTGTCAGCCGACGAATAAGCGCGAGGCAGCTCGTCGTCGGCGAGATGAAAGCGCTTCGTATGGCTCCTCCGGCCACAAGGCCCTCTACGCATCTCGTGTCCGGCTTGTCCGTCGCCCTTTGCGTGACACTTTAATTTCGAGAATTTCTTTCGGCGATGTAGTTATTTAAAAGTTTTCACGAACACACTTTTCCGTAATAAAGGTAAATAATATAGCAATATGCGGTTTCTGTAACATATCGTGTACTACGTACCGAAAGTACATGTACATCATTAATAAAGAAACACCACGCAGTGAACAGAAGCGGAGCAATTTTGCCATAAGCAATACACGGAGTGATTAGTTCTCCTTTACTCAAGTATGCTGCAGCTCTTCCTGTGCCTTCGTTAGTGATTTTTATTTATTACTCTTTCTAGAAATCATTACTATATGTTAATAACTTGTGGAGCTTATATGAAATTTCGCTTATAGCTGTTTGTATGCAGCAAGGACCGATATTTAGATGTTAAATTTTACGCTACTTTCATATACAGCTAAAGAGACTTATTACAGAAATGAGGCATTAAATGTCATACGTTTAGGCCGTCCTGAAAATTACGACTCGAATAGTTAAACAATTGCTCACAGAGCTCATATGATGGTTGTTTGTTGTTATGGTCTTCAGTCCGAAGATGCAGCTCTCCTTACTACTCTAACCCGTGCAAGTGTCTTCATCTCCAAATACACTATACGATCAAAAGTATCCGGACACACCCAAAAAACATACGTTTTTCATATTAGGTGCATTGTGCTGCTACCTACTGTCAGTTACTCCGAATTAGCGACCTCAGTAGTCATTAGACATCGTGAGAGAGCAGAATGGGACGCTCCGCAGAACTCATGGACTTCTTACGTGGTCAGGTGATTGGGCGTCACTTGTGTCATACGTCTGTACGCGATATTTCCACACTCGTAAACATCCGTAGGTCCACTGTTTGCGATGTGATAGTAACATGGAAACGTGATGGGACACGTACAGCTCAAAAGTGCACATGCCTAACTCAGAGGCTGCCGATAGTTGAAGAGGGTCGTAATGTGTAATAGGCAGACATCTATCCACACCATCACACCGGAGTGCCAAACTGCATCAGGATCCATTGCTAGTACCATGACAGTTAGGGGGGGGGGGGGGTGAGAAAACTTATATTTCATGGTCGAGCAGCTGCACACAAGCCACACAACACGCCGGTAAATGCCAAACGACGCCCGTTTGGTGTAAGGAGAGTAAACATTGGACGATTGAACAGTGGAAAAAAGTTGTGTGGAGTGACGAATTACGGTGCACAATGTGGTGATCCGATGGCAGGGTATGGGTATGGCGACTGCCCGGTGAACGTCATCTGCCAGCATGTGTAGTGCCAACAGTAAAATTCGGAGACGGTGGTGTTATGGTGTGGTCGTGTTTTCATGGAAAGGGCTTGCACCCCTTGTTCTTTTGCGTGGCACTATCACAGCACAGGCCTACAATGATGTTTTAAGCACCTTCTTGCTTCCCACTGTTGAAGATCAGTTCGGGGATGGCGACTGCACCTTTCAACACGATCGAGCATCTGTTCATAATGCACAGCCTGTGGCGGAGTGGTTAACGACAATAACATCCCTGTAATGGACTGGCCTGCATAGAATCCTGAACTGAATCCTATAGAACGCCTTTGGAATGTTTTGGAACGCCGACTTGGTGCCAGGCCTCACCGACCGACATCGATACCTCTCCTCAGTGCAGCACTCTGTGAAGAATGGGCTACCATTTCCCAAGAAACCTTCCAGCACCTGACTGAATCTATGCTTGCGGGAGTGGAAGCTGTCTTCAAGGCTAAGGGTGGGCCAACACCATACTGAATTCCAGCATTACCGATGGAGGGCGCCACGAACTTGTAAGTCATTTTCAGCCAGGTGTCCGGATACTTTTGATCACATAGTGTAACTACTGCAACCTATATCCTTCTGAGTCTGCTTAATGTATTCATCTCTTGGTCTCCCTCGACGATTTCTGCCCCCCGCCCCCTCCGTCCCCTCCCTCACTTCCATCCAATACTAAACTGGTGATCCCTTGATGTCTGAGAACGTTTCCTATCAACCGATCTCTTCTTTTAGTCAAGTTGTTCCACAAATTTCTTGTCTTACCAATTCAGTTCAGTACCACCTCATTAGTTACTTGATCTACCCGTTTAATCTTCAACATTATTTTGTAACACCTCATTTCGAATGCTTCTATTCTCTTTTTGTCTAAGCTGTTTATCATCCATGTTTCAGTTCCATACATGGCTATATTCCAGTCAAATACTTTCAGAATAGGCTTCCTAATACTTCAATTTATATTCGATGCTAATAAAACTATCTGCTTCTGAAATGCTTCCCTTTCCATAGCCAGTCTATGTTTTATATCCTCTTTACTTCGGCCATCATCAGTTATTTTGCTGCCCAAATAGCAAAAATCATCTACAACTTTCAGAGATTCGTTTCCTACCCTAATTTTCTCAACATCACCCGATTTAATTAGAATATATTCCATTACCCTTGTTTCACTTTTGTTGATTTTCATGTTATATCGTCCTTTCAAAACGCTGATCATTGCGTTCAACTGCTCTTCCAAGTCGCTTGATGTTTCAGACAGAATTACGATGTCTTGGACAAATCTCAAAATTTTTATTTATTTTCCCTGAACTGTAATTGCTACTCCAAATTTTTCTTTGTTTTCCTTTACTGTTTTTTCAGTTTACAGATTGAATAACATAGGGAAATTCTACAACCCTGTCTCGCTCCCTTCTCAACCACTTCTTCCCTTTCATGCTCTTTGGCTCTTATAAATGCCTCCTGGCTTCTATAAAAATTGTAAACAGCCTTTCGCTCCCTGTAGTTTACTCTGCTACATTCACAAAAAAAGACAGTATTCCAGTAAACATTGTCAAAAGCTTCCTCTAAGTCTACAAATATTGTAAACATATGTTTGCCTGTCCTTGAACTATCTTCCAAGGGAAGTCTTTGGGTCAGTATTGCCTCGCGTGTTCCCACGTTTCTCCAGAATCCACACTAATCTTCCCCGAGGTCGACTGCTACTAGTTTCCCTATTCTTCTGTAAAGAATCTGTGTTATCATTTTGGAATCATGACTTATTAAACTGATGGTCCGGTAATTTTCACACTTGTCAGCAAATGCCTTATTTTTAATTGGAATTATTACATTCTTCTTCATGTCTGAGGTTATTTCGTCGGTCTCATACATCCTGCACACCAGATGAAAGTCTTTTGTCATGGCTGCTCTATCAGCAGTTATGACGGAATATCGTCTGCTCCCGGGGCGTTGTTTCCACTTACATCTTTCAGAGCTCTTCTTGCAGTATCGTGTCTCCCATTTCATCTTCATCTACGTCCACTTCCCTTTCTATAATGTTACTTTCATCTCCCTTGTACAGACCCTCTGTAAACTCCCATATTTCAGCTTTCCCTTCTCTGTTTATGGCTGTTTTTCCATCTGAGCTGTTGATATTCATATAGCTGCTTCTCTTTTCCTCAAAGACCTCTTTAATTTTGCTATAGGTGGTATCTAATTTTCCTCTAGTAGAATAAGTTTCTAAATCTTATAGCCACTCCTGCTTATGTATGTTGTTAGAGTTTTTATTTACCGTGAATTCTGCAGTTTTTAATCTGCAAACAACAAAACATTTTCTAGGTCGGCTGACGAAGACAGTGAAGCACCCAGAAGACTTGGTCAGCTGTCAGTGTAAAAATGGTTCAAATGGCTCTGAGCACTATGGGACTTAACACCTGCGTTCATCAGTCCCCTAGACTTAGAACTACTTAAACCTAACTAACCTAAGCACATCACACAACACCCAGTCATCACGAGGCAGAGATAATCCCTGACCCCGCCGGGAATCGAACCCGGGAACCCGGGCGCGGGAATGTCAGTGTAATTTCGTGAATTTCGTGCATGTACACACATCGGGGGGGGGGGGGGGGTAAGTAAATGATTAGAGTTGCAATTCTCTATGTCAGGTAGGACTGCCACTTTAGTACAGAGAGTGTTTTTATCAGGCGTGACAAGGTATATAAGGGGCGTGAACAGCCTCAGATATTGATCACTGTAATAGATACAGAGGTGGCGTGTACTTTTGCGAGACAGCGTTATCAAGGCACATTGTAACCACCTCGTGTCTCTGCCTGCCAATCGAGAAGAAGTAACGGGCTTCCTGCAACATTCAGTACCACCTCGCACCATCCGACCTAGCAGCCGGATTACCGTCCCACACGTAGGGTGCCATTAACACTACAACACAAAAGGCTGTGTTTGCGGTGTTGCAGTGACAGGGAGGCATGGCCTGCCGATGAATGGCATGATTGTGTTCAGCGACGGATCGCGGTTCTGCACTACCGCGAGATGGAGAAAAGTCAATTTCTTATAATGTTTTGGAGAGGCACAGTGGTGTTACTTCCTGGCGTGTGCTGTGGGGACCAATCGGGTATGACTTCAGGTCACGGCTGGTAGTGACTGAGAAAACTGTGAGGGCACAACGGTACATCATGGACCTATTGCGTTCCCATCTGTTACCTCTCGTGCGACCATACCATATGCCTTTCTCAACAGGACAATGCTCGTCCAACAGGCAGTGTTCCTGTGAAGTGTCTGTGTAATGTTGTCGTGCTCCCATGGCCACAAAGGTTTCCAGATCTATACTCGATAGAATATGTCTGGAACCAGCTACAACGTCAACTCCGTGCCAGTGGCAGCATTAGGCTATCGAGGACCAGTTGTAACAGTTGGAGGCCAGTTTGCTTCAGGAGAGGAGACAATAGCTTGATGACACCCTTCCCAACCAAATCAGTGTATGCATCCAGACCTGTGGGGGAGGGGTGATACGTCATACTGATAAGCGGGCTCATATACCCTAGTTCTACGTAAATTTGATTCGATTTTGCAATCACCAAAATAACATCACATATTCTCACAACTCGTGAAGTTTCATTTCGTTTACTCCTCCCATTCTGCTCTTGTTATTATAGTTAAAGCTAAACGATGTTCATTTCATTCGTTTAGTGTTGGTTTGAAGAGTGGTGCGTGATTTGTAAGTATTTTTGAGACTTCAGATGCTTAGCTTGTGTTTTATATATACTACATACAGGGTGTTACAAAAAGGTACGGCCAAACTTTCAGGAAACATTCCTCACACACAAATAAAGAAAAGATGTTATGTGGACAAGTGTCCGGAAACGCTTAATTTCAATTTTAGAGCTCATTTTAGTTTCGTTAGTATGTACTGTACAACGTGATCAAATTGTAAATTTTCACAATCAACATGTGTGGGCTGACGAGAATCCGCACGCAATTGTGCAATCACGTCATCAACACAGATTTTCTGTGAACGTTTGGGAAGGCATTGTTGGTGATGTCTTGATTGGGCCCCATGTTCTTCCACCTACGCTCAATGGAGCACGTTATCATGATTTCATACGGGATACTCTACCTGTGCTGCTAGAACATGTGCCTTTACAAGTACAACACAACATGTGGTTCATGCACTATGGAGCTCCTGCACATTTCAGTCGAAGTGTTCGTACGCTTCTCAACAAAAGTTTCGGTTACCGATGGATTGGTAGAGGCGGACCAATTCCATGGCCTCCACGCTCTCCTCACCTCAGCCCTCTTGACTTTCATTTATGGGGGCATTTGAAAGCTCTTGTCTACGCAACCCCGGTACCAAATGTAGAGACTAGAGACTCTTCGTGCTCGTATTGTGGACGGCTGTGATACAATACGCCATTCTCCAGGGCTATGTCAGCGCATCAGGGATTCCATGCGACGGAGGGTGGATGCATGTATCCGCGCTAACGGAGGACATTTTGAACATTTC
The DNA here is from genome assembly GCF_021461385.2 of Schistocerca piceifrons. NCBI lineage: Eukaryota > Metazoa > Arthropoda > Insecta > Orthoptera > Acrididae > Schistocerca > Schistocerca piceifrons. Next base: position 527,619,171 of record NC_060149.1, on the reverse strand, counting down.
CTGTAACAAAGTGTTTGAAGTGACGCTAGTACGTTCTGTTGCTGTGTGTTTCCATTCCATGATTAATGTGATTTGAAGACAAGTAATTAAATTCTTTCGTTAGTCTACTGATTTTTGTATATGATAATTCTCTCCGATTGTTAATTTTTGTTTCACGCTGATAGTAGGCTTAAGAATTTTTGATTAAGTTTGTATGTTTTTTTGTTGGATGGTAATTCAATGGAATTAGGTGATCAGCCAGTGTTGTGTGTGACATGATTTCTTAATAATGTGTGATGTTTTCCACATCACTATCTAGTGTATGGTAATAGCTAAAGTGCAGCGACTCACAGCTGTCATTATCATATGGTACCGAAAATTCATAGGTATGTTAACTCGTTGATACGAACCCAGTTCACGCTGGAAAACAATTAGCTCCAGTTTTGGGCACCAGGTGCAAATCGGGCGCTGTAGACTGTTTGTATGGAGGTATGACATCCAGGCTTTCATTTGACAAACCGTAATGTGAGTGAACAATATGGCTATCAAGAAGTGAGACCTTACGCTGTTAGTGAAACTGTTTTATATGAATGAAAGCGATTAACAGTGCTGTATTGAGAGATTATCGCCAACTAAAAGGCCTGAGGAGAGGCCTGATGTCATTAAATTGTTTAAAGAAGATGATAATGAAATTAGAATACAGAACTGAGCTTGGTTTAGCACCAAGAAGGGGAAGGCGACCCATCTCGGTGGAAGTTACTGATGAAGTTGCTGTTGTCGTAACTCAACGGTCGCAGGCTCGAATCCTGCCTCGTGCATGGATGTGTGTGATGTCCTTAGGTTAGAAAGGCTTAAGTAGTTCTAAATTCTAGGGGACTGATGACCTCAGAAGTTAAGTCCCATATTTCTCAGAGCCATCTGAACAATGTTAGTTGTTATCGTAACTGACCACGCAGCACGGGCACTGCGTAGTGCTTGTGTTTGTTCAGTGTCATGAGAATGGTCCATCCCAAGGTCAACAGTACGGAAAGTCAATTATACGCGGGCACCCGTACAAGATGCAGATGGTGCAGCAACTGAAACCTCGTGATATGCAGCAAAGTTCTGAATTTGCTCTTCGGTTCCTCTCATGGATTGAAGTTGATGACATATAGATGGAGAATATTCTGTGGAATAATTGTAAGGTAGCAGATTGAATGAATGTCAATTTCGCACCTTACATGAAAGATTATATACGCTGTAACAAGAAGGTGAATATGGCACCTGACATAGTTTGGCGAAAATGAGCAGAGTTGCCTATTACAATGTACATTATGGAAACCAAAGGGATGACGCTCAGTTCAACGGTATTAACACACCGAAGTCAAATCCTGCATGTCAGTGAGCAAAACGTGAAGAATGCTACTGGAGGAAACATTTTAGTTTGGGGGCAGACTCGAGTTGCGGCGTCATGACCTGAGTACAATGGAACACTTTTAAAAAAGGAGTTGGGCACCCATTGCGACAGGCACAACGAATCCGCTAGGCGACACATCGAGGGGAGGAGGCCGCGGGCCAGCACTGCGTGCTACAGAGAAATGCTTTCGAAAACTGCGTTGGGGAATTTCCAGGTGGAGACAGACCAGTGACGCAGTTGATCACATGAAATGCTTGTGGTACACTCGTGATGTACGCGTGTAACTTTTAGGCATCTGGAGCGAGCAGAAAATGTCCGATTGGCTGAAATGAACTAGGAAGGAGTAAAGTGCCGAAATTTCGACGCAGTTTGAAGGTAGGCCCTTTGCGAGTGACACAGATAGTTTCCACAAGATGAATGGGACACTTCTATTGTTGTAAAAAGCCGTGATGTGAAGCACGAAAGGACCCAGGTGGGGTACAGTTTGCTACAAGAGACACAAGACCGAAAATTTCGGGGACTCTCCTCTGAACCAGCGTCAAGTACAGAACGGGGCGCATCACTCTGTACGACGCCAAGGGAGGAATTTTGTGCGAACACTGCGTTCGCTTTGGCTGACATTCAGCTGAAGAGTCTTTGAGCTCCAACAACGAGAAACGAAACAACCGCGTAGTTAATTATTCTTGTGAGGACTGAGAGGGCATTGTAATATGCACGCTGCTCCATCTATGTACGTGTATATCGCCGTATTTCAGACAAGGGATGACTGCATATTTTCTCACCTAACGAGAAACATAGAACAGTTTCTGCTGATATAATCAGTAAAGATTTTGATTAGCTTTTATAGGATTTTCAGAGGACGAGAGCAGCCATGCAGCCGACAGCTCATCGCAGCTAAGATAAATACCGCTAGCAGAGGTGTAAAATTTTTGGTTCACCAGCTTGTGTCCACAGTGAACTTGAGCAACCTTGAGTAATCTTTTGCTCAGCTTGTCACAAAAACTAACCATTCTCTGTAGACTTGATTGTCATCCTAAATAGAACCGAACCTAGAATCGGAATCGGATAATTTGTTGTAATATCGACCAACTTCACAGTGTGGTCGTAAGAATAATTCTGTAGAGAACCATTTACTTAAAATTTGATATTGTTGTGTTCAATGTTATTTCGATTAAACAGAACGTAATGCGTTATATTGACAACTGTTCTAACATTGTCATGTTACAACCTATGTAAATTCGTGTACTTCTTTGACAATAATCCTGAATTAAAAACAATGATTGTACAGCTAAACACCAATGTGCTCTGTCATAGAATAAGGGTCCACCACTAACCCCAGTCATTTATTGTACAGACGCTTACGCACTCACAGGGTGTTTTTGCTCATGTCTGACTAACGTGAAAAGGAGTGGAGTGTCAGATAATGGCGTCGCTGCCAGCATGGCAATTGGTCTGCCAGGATGGCAATTAGTCAAATTAGAAAGAGTAATTAAAATTTTGTAGTAAAAAGAAAATTTTTTTTTGAAAAACAAAAAGTGACAAGGTTACTCAATGTTTAGTGCGTAGTGGTCAGATTAGTGTAAATGTGTGAACCACACAATAGAAAAAGTTATATTAACGAGTAAAGAAGAATTTTTGTGTTTTGTGTAAAAGTAGTTTGTGATTGACCTCGCTGGAGCGCGAAGTTATTCACGGCGTTGTTTAGTTGGTTTGAATACCCACAAACAGTGAACGGGTTGCTAATGATGTGTTAGTGGCATAAGAGACACTCTATGATATTTCGGAGACGTGTCAGGTCATATAACTTCATGTTGACTAGAGCTCAGGCTCGTGCAAACCGTGAAAGTTAAACGGTCTGACATGGCGGTCGGACGTAGATCATCGCATATAGGGCAAACTGAAAATCCTGATAGCATAGAAATTGACGTACAGCAAAATGTATCGAATGCAAGTCACGAAACCGAAGTGACAATGCAGAGGGAATGGTGGCAGTTTCACGATTGGTATCACAGTTCGAGACCGCGCAAAACCGAACAGATGACGGATCTGGTGAGTCAGAAGCAGATTCAGAGGACGAGCTACTTCGGTACGTTGAACCAGATGTTGTAATTCTGAATCAAACGGGACAATTTCCTACGGAAAGACTGTGTGTAAATTCATCAGCACTATGCACAAGAGTCGGTGAGATGTCACAGGAAAGACGCGAACGGCAAAATTTACACCAAATGGTGACATGTGACGATGGCGAAGACTCTGATAGTGTGTTCGCAAAACTGAAGCAACTCACTATTGTTGTCAAGCAAACCAATGATGTGTTATGCAGGGTTAGCAGATTTAAAAACCGCAATGGCGAATTTAAAAACAGAAACAAATTCAGGGTTAGCAGACTTAAAAACAGAAACAAGTGTTGATTTAAATAGTCTCAAATTTGAAACGAATGCTGAATTCGAAAAAGTCCGCAAAGATCAGCAGAAGTTGCTAACGGAAGTTAATGAACAGTTTATTGAATTCCAGAAGGAGGCGAGAGACTCGCGCGAACTAATTCAATCGCTGATGGCCGACCAGAAAAAGATGCGTTCTGACATTGATCAGGTGCAGGATGCAAAGCCAAAGAGTTGATAATGTAGCACGTAAGGCGTCTGGTAAGGCGCAACAAATCGTGGAAGAACTCAATGTCAGAAAACATATCACGCGAGCCGCGTTAAAAAGATTCGATACACGCATTGTAAATATCGTGTCGAAAAATCAGCAGCAGTATGAGAATCAGCTTCGTACATAAACGAAACAGTGTATTGAGAACCGTACAGAAAGCGGTAGTGAGGCGACGGAATCGGTAGTATCATCTAACATAGTGGTGGAAAAAATCCAGAGGTAACCAAGTCCGTTATGCAGTCTTCCGTGTCAGTTGCGGAAACACAAAAAAGTCATGAGATTCCACTGGTATGTCCACAAGATATTACATCAGTAATTTACGATCCGAAACAGAATCAAATGGTAGTAGCGCAGTTGAAACAAGTGGGCGAAGCAGGTAATGGGCGTTCACAGCAGACTGGTGCGAGAAGCGGTAACTGCGCGCATACCAACAGAGCGGCAGCCGACCCTCTGAACGTTCGCTAAGGACGCTTTAACAGAACCGTTTACTGCGACACATGTACCGAACTCTCAGTTTACGAGTTACAGTACAACAGGCCATATACCGCAGGTCAACATGAATCAAGTACAAACATAAAACACTGATCCAGTAACGGGGAAATTAAACGTATCTTTCAGTCCGATACACGTCGAACGGTATGGTTTAGATAATTGCACATCACTGTGTAGATGCGATGCTACATGGGACTCAAATATGTCGTCTCAGGATCCAAATGTGGTAGGACGAATAAAGGAAAACATGACACACTTGAAGGGAACGGAAAATGTTGCGGAAACACAAACGCCATATGGTGCAACAGAAAAATTTGACAATCATCAGCCACGCGGGATTAGCCGAACAGTCTGCCGTCGGCAGTGCTGCGAGGCGGTCACGCGCCAGAGCGCTGCAGGCGAGGCGCGCACGGTGTGTTTGTGTTTACTTCGGCCGCTGTAAGTGCCGTTTTCCCTTCTAGACCACCATGGCGCACAACTATCTACCAACGGATCTACTTGGTATCCACTTGTCCATAGTTAGCAGTACCGTCTACGTCAAAATGATCAACGATGCGGCGTGCGACAAGGTGCTTCAAGAGGCAAAACGTGGACTGCGGTTCTGTCATTCCGACGTCAACGTCGGACCCGTTACCGTCGATCACGCAGGTCTCGGCACACGGACGATAAGGATCTTCGAACTGCTGTTCGAACTACCTGCAGACGTTGTCATTGAGGCGCTCCGTCCCTATGGCAACGTTCTGGAACATGTTGCCGAACGATGGGTACATTTTCAAACCTATCCCGTTTTAAACGGTGTTAGACAGGTCCGCATCGAGTTGCAGAAACACGTGCCTTCCTATCAACGTATCGGAGGCTGCCGTATCATTATAATCTACGACGGCCAACCTCGGACCTCTTCCGGTTGCGGGAAAGAAGGTCACCTACCGTCTGAATGCTTTCAACGACGTGTCGCGCAGTTCCCGTTGTCGGAAGCGTCCGTCACACCCACGATGACCGCCCTACCGGTCACTTACGCAGCGGCTCTTGCCACGTCTACAGTTTCGTCCAGTCCGTCGCCCGGTCCTTCCGATCGGCACGTCCAACCATCCCAGTCACCTATGGACGGTGCGGACGTCCCACCTGACAACCCTGCCGCCGAACAGGCTCCCGCACCGGACGCTGAGGAGAACGGTACTTCTTCACAACACCTGTTTGACAATTTCATTGTACCCACCGACGCCTTCGAACAAGGTCTACGCTCCTCCTTGCCGTCGTCCGACACTGAGGAACACGTGCGCAAACAACGCTCGCCACGTGGGCGCAAACGCTGTCGCCGTTCACCCACGGGCTCTCAACGCGTCGCCACCCGCGACGACGAAGACGACACCCAACCAGCCGACATTTCCACGCAGAGGTCGGCGGACAACTTTCACGATGAACAAGACGTTTCGCAGGACGGGACCACTATGGAGGTCGCCACGCACAATGTAACGATCGGTGCGCAGGTTGAGACGCCTGTCTCCCCGCCGACAACTCCAGATCTCTCTCACCACGACGCAATTCCCATGGACATTGGACAGACCCCCGGCACAGGAGCATGGGCCGACGACGTTGAGGAAGATACGCCCCCTCCTCCGGATGAGTTGCCTCCGCCGGACAAGGCTGCCTGTTAACATCAAAAGCGAGGCACTGCAGCTGGTGGGACGGGACTTCCTGTCGGTGCTCTCCTCTTACTTCCCTTGGTGATGGTAGATGCGCGTCCACCACCACTGAAACAAACGTACCGGTTTGCCACACTGAACATCAACATGATCGGCACTGCACCCAAGCTGCAACTCCTATGTGACATGCTTCGGGCCTCTGACGTCGACGTCGCCCTTCTTCAGGAAGTACGCGTTGCCACACTACCACCAGTCTACGGCTACGAATCATACACGTCCACATGCGATCAATCAGGGCGTGGAGTGGTTTTCTACATACGCGAAGGAATCCCACTCAAGGACACGACAATCCTTCCCTGTGGAAGAGGCATGGCTGTTACCATCTTCGACACGCACGTCATCAATATCTACGCTCCGTCTGGCTCCACGAACCGTCGGCAGCGGTCCACTTTCTTCGGACATGACGTGGCGCCTCTGTTTTCTGGACGCTGTGATCGCCTTATCATGGGAGGCGATTTCAACTGTGTCCTCCATCCGCAGGACCAAATGCCTGGTTATTAGCCATGCCCGGCGCTGCTCACCTTAATCGAAGATTTTCATCTAGTGGACGTCTGGGAGAAAATTCATGGCAATTCCCCCGGTTTTACCCATTATACAGCACATTCTGCGAGCAGACTGGACCGGTTTTATGTCTCTGCCCACCTTGGCAATGAAGTTGTCCAAGCTGAACGATGACCCCTTGCATTTTCGGACCACTGCACCGTCATTTGCTCCCTTGCTCTGCCACCTCAGTCACTGTGGCGCAGCAGAGGTTACTGGAAGCTTAATACCTCCCTCCTTAATGATCCACACTGGCGACAATGTATTGCCACTACATGGGCGTCTCGCGAAAGACGCCTTCCGCAGTACACATCCACGTTCCATTGGTGGCTCAAATGTGGCAAACCTGCAATCAGAAAGGCCTTCATACAATGTGGCAAAGAAGCAGCAGCATGGCATCGAGACACCACAAATTTTCACTACGCCGTCCTCCGTCAGCTAGATGCGCTCCCTCCATCACCTGACGCCCATAGGGAACGACAACGTACTAAAGCTCGTCTCCTCTCTCTTCAACGTGCACGACTGCATGGTGTCGTGGTGCGTTCCTGACTACAAGACCTCCTCCATGACGAAACCCCATCCACAATCCATGCCGCATCCGACCATAGTCGTCGACGTCGACTTTTCGTCCCCAACATCACGACATCCGATGGTGTTCCCACACAACACAGGCGGCAGTGGTGTCTGCCTTTGCTGAACATTATCGCCAATTTTATGATGATGAACCGATGGCGACGCCCATTCCTGATGATCTCCGTCCTTCTCATGATCGGACCCTCACCGTAGCGGAGTCAACGTCCATGATGTCTGCAATCACCGCAGAAGAGGTGGTAGATGAGATCAACAAAAGGGTCAAGAACAAATCACCCGGACCAGATGGTCTCCCAATGGAGTTTTACCGGGCGTTCACCACGTTAATGCTTCCTCGCTGGACAGAAATGATTCAGGAACTCTTTACTCCATCCTTCCCAATTCCACCTGAATTCGTCACTGGCATTCTTCTACCTGTGCCTAAACCGAAGGGAGGGTCTCATGTCTCTGCATTTCGCCCCCTTACACTACTGAATGCAGACTATAAAATCTATGCACGCCTCTTAGCAGCGCGCATACGCACCGTATTACCTACGGTCCTTTCACCTGAGCAGACTGCACGTGGTTGTGGGGCCACCTTACAAACTGCCCTAGGAGAATGCCGTGACCTCGTTGCACTGGCGTCGGTTTGTCGCCTTCGTGCAGCACTGGTATCCGTCGATTTCACGAGTGCCTTTGATCGCGTTCGACACCCATTCCTCCTCATGGTGGCGACACGTGTGGGGTTCCCATTACTTTTTGTCGATGCCATTCGCCGGTTACTACATCCCGCGGTCTCGATGGTACAAGTCAATGGGAGGCTTGTAGGACCGATTCCTATACGCCGCTCTGTGCGTCAAGGATGCCCTATGTCTACTTTACTATATGCCATTGCACTCGAGCCCCTCATCACTGGACTTACCTCTAGACTGCAGGGCCTCACTTTGCGTGACTACACCTTTCACTGCAGGGCTTATGCGGACAATCTCCTCTTTCTCACCTGCTCCTCCACGGAACTCAATGACGCCATCCAATGGATCCACCAGTATGGACGTCTTTCTGGTAGCATTCTTAATGTCCGTAAATCGACTATGATGCACACTGGGCGCGGCCTCCCGGCTATGGTGCCGACCCCACTCCCAGTCAGTGCCAACCTTCGTTCGGCACCATGTCCGCGATCAAGTGCACCGTAACTTAAACCAACTTTAACGTGTGTACTATCTCAACATGTATGTCGCTCCTAAACTGGTACACGTCGCCCAGATCCTCCCAATGCCGTTACTCCTTGGCCGCCGGATCCAATCAGGCTTTGGATATTTTGTGGCAGCAGGGGCACTTTTCAAAGTCCGCTACAACACTCTAACACTGCCTCCTGCAAAAGGTGGCCTCGGACTCGTCAACGTGCGGGTACGATCTTCTGCACTCTTTGTCCACACTCACACACTCTGTTGCGGCACTGGCAGGGGCCGATCCCGTCCTTAACACGCAGTTTCTTAGATATCCTCCGACCAGCTTCTGTCGATCCACCGATCAATGTGGCACCTATTTCTCCATTATTGTACCACGTCGCCAATTGTTTCATAGAACTCAGCTACGTTCGGGCAGATCTTCCAGTCACCCGTGCTCCCCGTACAAAAGATTATTATCGTTTGTTTATGCTGTCCAACCCTTGCGACCCCATGGTGCTACAGCATCCTGACATTAACTGGCGCACGGTTTGGAGTTGTGTGCATGCACCCTTTCCACCGTCGTCTGTGTCTGCACTCTGGTATGTTTTAGTCTATGGAAAATTCCCGACTAATAGTCGACTTTATCGCATAGGACTGGCCACCTCCTCACTCTGCCCTGAAACAAAACGTGTGGCTCCTCATCCAACGAATCGTGGGCTTTTACCTCCGTGCCCCGCCAACGACGGTAACCCCGGATTTCCTGTTGTTGCCCCAGACATTTCACTACCCTCTTGCTAAGCACCGTACCCTAATCTAGTTTCGAGGACAGGCTTTAGAATACCTCTTTCAGAGTGGTCCGCATACAGTCCTTGACTTCTGGAACAAAGTTGTGACAACATAGCACCCTCACCCGAAAACCATCTTACCGACAAACTTTTGCCGGTTGTCTCCGCAGCATCTTCCTCGACCCCCCTCAAAGTTGGGGTGTACCATGCCTACCTGTCACATGATGCAACACCCTTATCCACGTTCTCATGCATCGACCAAAAAAAAAAAAAAAAAAAAAAAAATTAAAAAAAAAGAAGACAGAATATGTTATATTTTGTTGTATTTAATGTTTTTCCTTTTAATATTTATTTTGTTTAACTAACAGTCATTTGTATATGTTTAAATGGTACCTTGAAGAACTCTTGCATAGTGAATATATATGTACTTTTAGTTTGTTCAATACAAATTATTAAAAAAAAGAACAAAAAAAAAAAAAGAAAACAGGATATGTTATATTTTGTTGTATTTAATGTTATTCTAATAATTTGTTTACCTAACACTCATTTGTATATGTTTAACTGGTACCTTGAAGAACTGTTGCTTTGTGTATATATATATATGTACTCTCCGTTTGTTCAGTAAAGATTTAAAAAAAAAAAGGCGGTCTAAGGGTCTGCAGTCATGGACTGTGCGGCTGGTCCCGGCGGAGATTCGAGTCCTCCCTCGGGCATAGGTGTGTGTGTTTGTCCTTAGGATAATTTAGGTTAAGTAGTGTGTAAGCTTAGAGACTGATGACCTCAGCAGTTAAGTCCCATAAGATTTCACACACATTTGAACATTTTTGACAATCATCATTTTTTGACAGTCGGAAATTCCAACATTATAAAGAAAGCGGGAGCGGCTTACACCCACGCACGTTTATACATCAATTCCAAATCGATTTACCAGAGGATTGGCCACTAAGCCATAAACTTGATTTCATTTGTGGTCATACGGAAGGCGCAATGGCTGAAAGCATGCAAAGAGTCGCTGCAAACTGTCAGTCGTATGAAAAATTTAAGTCCGCATTCTTGGAGCGATACTGGTCCACGGAAACCCAAAATAGGATAAAATATGAATTGTTACAGAAGGAGTCATTTGAAAATTCAGGAGAAAAGAAGCCAGTTATGTTTTTTGAAGAAATGACGAAAAAGAATCTGTGTTTAGACAATCCATACAGAGATGGGGAACTGATACGTATGTGCACAATGAAATTACCCTTGCGTTATCAGCACTCGATGGTTGTCAGAGCAGGAGATAACATAAAAGCATTTAAAGGGATGTTAAGAGAACTTGAGTTCATCTTCAGTGAAGATGACGCGAAGAAACAACGTGCAGTGAGAGAAACCAATGGTAGGGGGAATAATTGCAACCGACTGGCCTTTAATAATGCTTACAATGGCAATAATAATCTTGGGAAAGGTAATCGTTTTGGGAAAAGTAGTAATCACCCATGGAATAATAATAGCTGTGGTTTTGGCAACTCACAGAGGGCAAACAATGACTATGGTTTTGGTGAGCCGCGGAATTACAATAATGGCTTTGGTCCCAGAGACCATGGTGGTAACTATAATTCGCGATATGATCACCATGCAAACTAAGCAGAAAAGTTTAGAGGTTTTCCTCCACAAAACCCAAATTATTCGGGTGGAACTGGAATGCCTAGAACGCAGAAAGTTTGGGAGAATCAGACTTCAACAGAACAAAACACGGGAAATGAACCGGTACAGGAAGTCGATTTGAGGCCACCAAACTTTGGTAAAAGACAGAATTGACGAGATCAACGGTACGAAGACCTGTCCCAAGTGACTCAGTTGCCAAATGAAGTTGATTTTATGATTAAATATGTAATTAAACTTAGCTTTGATCAGCACGATTCTGAAGTAAGTATAAGGGGTGATCAGATACAAACACCAGCATGTTAGGAGACAATTAACCGGGAATCGTCCGATGATGAAGAGCAAGTGTTGTTAACAGTTAATATAGACAGCTATACAAAAACTGATGATGACCAACTTGTAGAGGATGTAGTTCATTTATACGAAACGGAGAGAGTAATTGTATGCCAAGAGGATGATGCATCATTGGCAACACCAGTATTGATACCCAAGGCGGATAAAATATATAGGACAGAGGCATATAAAGAGGTCATAGAGGCATTCGATAAAGAATATGGAGAATTAATTTCGTCCCAGAACATTCAGATGACAGATGTTAAAAGTAATGAGGAGAATAAAGTGACGGGAGCAAACCAATGGGAAATGCAAGCTCAACACATTGACAGGTTAACATATGACTCGATAGAAGAGGCATTAATGCATGAAAATGAAACTTAAGCTCCTCATGAGGTGCAACCGATCTTTCGGGTTGAGGCAGGTGTCACGCTTGTAGATGCCATCCTTGATACGGGAAGCGAAATGATGGCGATGTCGGAAAAACTTTTTGAGAAATGTAACGCTGAACAGGCGCTACCAGTGTTACGGACGAAACGTGCTAAAGTCAAAGGACCGATTATGGGTGCTTCGGTGGTAATTACTAGGCAAACGCTTGCAACTTTTTCATGTCAGGCGCATAAAACAGAAGCGAATATGGTAATTGTGCCGAAACTGTCTGTGATCATAATCAATGGAGCTGCTTTCATGTGTGAAAATCGTGTTACACTCAATATGGACGAAGGGTATATGATGCTCTGGAAGGTACGTATTACTTTTGAAGAAAAACTCAGACATGAAGAGATGCCAGGTGCTTATAAACAACTGACGATGCAGCTTGATCTGTATCAATCGGACATCCACGGTATAGGTGGGCGAAAGAAACAATACCTGCGGATGACGAAGTAATGGTGGAAATTCATCAAGAAATAGATAATAAGTTGCGACAACTAAGTGATATTACAGATACAGACAAAGACGAATTAGAAGGAGTATTACGGAAAAATGCCGAGGTGATTCTACCAAAACCTGGTGCCATTAAAAATTTTCAATACTAATTCAAAGTTAAAGATTTAGAGTACCGCCATACACTATTCCACAGTGTCACTGATGACAAGTATTTTCAGAATTACGCAACACGTTAGATAATGACATTATTGAAACTTCAACTTCAACCTCAACATACAACAGTCCCTTACAAATTGTAGATAAGAAGGATGGAAGTATTAGGTTAGTCATTGATGCAAGTCAGACAAATTCTATTATCATTCCTGAAACCGATCGCCCAGAGCTTTTACAAAAATTCTTTGGGGTTAAGATTTTCTCTTTCCTTGATTTGAGGGCTAAATTATAGGCATAATTCAGTTATTATTGTTATTATTATTATTAGCAGTAGTAGTAGTTGTAGTAATAGTATTATTAGTGCAGATTAGACTTACATTTTTATTGATTCGACGATGCACGTACAGAAACCAGCAGCACCAGCCACAGCAGCAGTTGCACCTGTGGCTTACTTCTACTCACAGCAACCTTGTATTTATACATAATTTCCTGCTGAGTCAGCAGTATTTAGTCAGCAAATCAATATTTTCACGATCTCCAAGTATGGTATCATCACCGACTGAACAAAATGAATGTGTGCTTATTGTAGACTAAGTTTAAGTCTGCAGAACTGTATAGTCGGAAAGCTGAGACTGGCTGGTATCTAACTGGCATGTACATCATGTTGCGCCAAGCTAAACACACACACACACACACACACACACACACACACACACACACCGTGAGAGAGAGAGAGCGAGAGAGAGAGAAAGAGAGAGAGAGAGAGAGAGAGAGATACATCTGCTAAGCTTTCACCTTTTGTGACGTTCGGCTTGTAGTATTGGCTCTATACGTCCGCCTATCTGTCCAATTCTCCTCTGAAAGCGAAGACAGTCTCTCGCCACCGGTTTCGAAGGTCAATTTCGTGCTGTTCGGTATGTGAAATCGCATAAAATATTATGTGACCAATATCCAAAATTTTCGATTTTTTTTGAGCTCCATCAACTGACGGAGTGACCTAATATGCAACATGTCATTCTGTAGTTCAGTCTTTCACTTTATTATTTTCGGTTACCACTGTTGTAAACTTCAAGCAGTAATTGATGCTTCTCAGAGTTCCTCTCTAATACCTATTATATCATTACCATGTCAATTTAGTCCCTAACGCTTTCAAAGGTAACAAAATAAAAACTAATCACTTTACTAATTCATTTCGGTTATTTCAGTAGATATCTACTGGTGATTTGTTGGAGACCATCTTCAAATCGTAAACGTAAGTTCATTATAATCATCCTCTCCTTCATCATCATCATCACCATCGTCTTATTTCTCATCATATTCCTCATTATAATCCTCTTCTCCAATAATTCCACTATTTACTATCATAAATAGATTGTTTTCTTTGTCTTTCACATCTTTGTCTTCCTCTTCTTGCAGCATCATCTTCTTCTTTGTAACAAAATATGGTACATGGTCCTTCTCTCGTCTTTTGTAAGCAACACTGCGTGTTGGTGGGGTCACTGTCTCTGGAATTCTATGGACGTCCCATTTTTACAGCTTCGAAAGCTTGAAGCATCTGATTTTCTTCATACTCGAATGTATTCTTTTCATTTTATTTCCCCGTTACAGTTGCAAAACTTACAAAAAATAAAATGCTAAGGGTGTAAGGCAGTAATAACTGAAGATCCAAATAATTATGCTTTCAGAACTCGAATAGCGTGCACCAAAACATGTCAGTACGTGTCAGCTACTGGATCTTAAATAGTATTCTGTCACGAGAAACTACAGTTTATATGTACAGTGTATATCAGTTACTGAATCTTATATGCAGTATTCTGTAAGTGCAGCTGCTGTGGTGTGTATCAGTGCTATTGCACAGACATCAGCAAGTCTAATCAAGATGTCGAGTAAGATGATACTTGTTGTGACAAGTTGCTACTTGTTCCAACAAGCAAAGCAGTTAGTCTGCAAGTTGAGAACTATCTACAATATTTCAATCAGCATGTATCTGCAACGGGTGTCAATAATTGGGGCGGGCGGACCCCGAACTAGGGAAGTGTTAGCTACTGTGGATGTGAGCTACTGGGGTGTTAGCCACTGGTATGTCAGTCATTACATCCTAAATGGTATTCTATCAGCAGACCCTGACAATATATATGTGCAATGGATGTCAGTTACTGGTTCTTAAATAGTATTTAATCACCGGAAGGCGACAGGGTGTACCTGCAGTGCATGCTAGCCACTGGAATTTAATCCTATAAGATTACTTAAAAACCACTGTACACATGGGTAAACGGTCCTAAAACCTGACAGTAGCTGTCAGACTCACTGATCTGAAATAGTATTCTAATACCTGATTGATGTCAGACGTTAGATTTTAAACAGTATTCTAACACTAGTTGGATGTCAGCTACCGGATCTTATATAGTATTCCTACATCAGATGGATGTAAGCTACGGTTTCTTAAATGCTATTGTATCACCAGAAACTGACAGTGTGTAAAAGCAGCAGACGCCAACTGGTAGGTCCTAAATAGTATTCCAAAACCAGAAGCTGATGGTGTGTATGTGAAGTGTGTACTAGCTATTGCATTTAAGCTGCAATGATAAATATTAATCAAATGGATCGAGAAATTTGTTACGAATTATCCAATAACTACCTACTAGTAGTCTATAGACCGCTCGTGGTCTTGCGGTAGCGTTCTCGCTTCCCGCTCGCGGGGTCCCGGGTTCAATTCCCGGCGGGGTCAGGGATTTTCTCTGCCTCGTGATGACTGAGTATTGTGAGTTCTTCATCATCATTTCATCATCATTGACTCGCAAGTCGCCGAAGTGGTGCCAACTGAAAAGGACTTGCAATACAGCGGCCGAACTTGCCCGCATGGGGCCTCCCGGCCAACAATGCCATACGATCATTTCATTCAGTAGTCTATAATCACAACACTTATACCCTGTGTTCACCAATTCAGTACACTCGGTTTATGAACTAATCTAGCTGGCTCCATGTCGCCGATAATCTGTGTAGCTCCACTATTTAAAACCTAGATTCGCTTACACATTGGCGACGTCGATACCTTTCAATCATCAACGAGTGTTGCTGCAAACATTTTAAGAATCTGCTGGAGCAGTAGTTGCGCGCTGATATTGACAAAAAAGAATTTGAAGAGACAAATGCCAGGGCAACTCTCTTGAGTTCTGAATATGACAGGCTGTGCGACGGCTTGTCAGCGGTGCGGCGCGGTGGCAGCGGCGGCAGTCAGCATATCCTGCAAAAGCCACCTGAACTGTAGCCGTCGCCTCAGCTTTGTTTAAAAGACACAGCGCGCTTTGTGCATTCTTCCGCGAGTCATGTAGATTGTTTCTCGAGAGCTCCTTATTGAGTCTGTAAATGAATATCGATACGTTGCAGTGTGTCTTATCCATTATTGAAACAATACCAAAGGCCCAAACAACGAGAGAAACGATAGCTAGGGTTTCCTAACGGCCAAAGGCGGTCTTTCTGAGACCCAAGCCCAGCCAAGACATCAAAAAGGAAATATTTACCACAGTTAACACGGCAAGAGAAAAGATTAAAATTAACAGAGGCAAGGCAGTTAAGACTGAGGTAATAGTTGATGTTGCCACTGAATATGACAAGAACAAACTATTAACTAACCAAAAATTGTGTAAGGCCGTTAAATGTGAACCTCCCAAAAAGCGTAACCCATTAGCCATCTTGTATGATGTCCCAACGTCCTTAAAGAAGGAGGATTTATATTAGGCTTTGTGTCAACAGAACTTAGACGATATGGACTTTGACACTTTCAAGATGGACTTTAAGTTGAGGTTCAGAACAGGACCTAGGGAAAGAGATTTTGTTCATCACGTTGCCGACGTTTCGGTTGCTTTGTGGAAAAAATTAACGACTACGGGCAAGATATATATTGGCTTCCACGCCATAAACGTGAAAAATTACCTTGTGGTACCTCGTTTTCACAACTGTTGGGACGTTGGTCACGTTCATAAGCACTGCAGCAGGAAGCCAGGAAGCTCTAAGTGCGGCGCTGAGGATCACATAAGAAAGGATTGCAAGAAATTAGGTGTTTGCATTCCACGTGCGCGCAGACGCAAGAAGACCTGTGGTGCCACTGGAAGAACCTGCCCCACATACAAAATGTTGGAACTACGATTAATATCCCGAATTCATTATGAATCTTCTCACTGACTTCGGAGTCCTGCGTGACCTTGTTAAAAAAGTTTTTGAAAGAAGGTTCGACTTAGACGAAATTTACATACAGACCGTACTAGCCGGCCGTTGTGGCCGAGCGGTTCTAGGAGCTTCAGTTCGGAACCGCTCTGCTGCTACGGTAGCAGGTTCGAATGCTGCCTCGGGCGTGGATGTGTGTGATGTCCTTAGGTCGGTTACGTTGAAACGGTACTGTATGTACCGTTCCATGATGAAATACGATGTTTTGCAATCGTACCTTCTTAAAAGGACAGCATAATCGATAGATATTCACGGGCGCGGCCACTTGCCGTTTTTCTCTCTCTCGTAACGCTGCCCCACAGCGGGCGCCTCGATACTCCCATGATGTAGGATGGAACGTTGATTTATTATGTTGTAGAATATTTATCATGGTGTAGAACGTTTATTTAATGTTAATATGTTCATGCACGTGAAATATCCTTTACAACCTATTCCCATCCGTCCTGAAGCGATGTCAGCCATTAGTTTGGAAGCAGTCAACTCTTGGTAGACTGTAGTAGTGCCAACCTTATTTCCTTGGGCTTGAGTGGCAGAGATCGACCATACGCAGAACTTTGTCAAAGAGAATGTGAGAACATAGGGTTTAGCGGGGATAGGTTGGTCAGGCAACCCCCTCCACCGAAGACCAGAGGCTCCCAGGAGCTCCGCCATGGTAAGGGGCTGTTCTGCGAAGAAAGGGTAAGCGAGTGGACGTGCCTTCAGCATGTCCGTCTCGATTGGTAATGGAATACTAGATATCTGTGACTAACCCACTCTTTTTAAGCGCAGCGTTGAATAGGGAAACCAATGATTCCGCTCATAGTTGTTTTGATTATTTTCTGCTGTATGATTTTTGTGTATTGAGAGTGATATATGTATGCCTTTGTGTTCACGCCACGGGGTAGGCAACGTTAGGCTTGAATAGTGAAATTGTCCATCTATACGATAGAGTTAGGTAACAAACCGTGTTACTTTCGGTTTATTTGTGTTAGGAATTTTGGAAGGGTTTATTGATTTTTAATGTGTGTTTTTCTGTGTACAAATAGGGGCCACGTGCTCCACGTGTGACGAACTAGTAACAAGGCAGCTACGCTCGCCTATAGAGAAACTCGAGTAGAAGCAATAGATTTTTTAAATAAACTCCTACCGCCTCACGGTACAGGCATTTACACAATTTCAACCGTTTGATTAAAATATTGTAAGCATGTGGAAAGCCACTTTGAACCCACGTGGTCATAGCCACCACGTGCACATGCAGTATGCTTTGATACTGGCTAAATTATAACTGAAGTTGCTATACAGTACAGAATCGGAGTATAGAAAAGAAAGCTTTATCGTCTAATGCCAAGCCGATCTCTGTCCTCACCCCAATGCATGCTAGTATTGAATCTGTGCACTAGGTGCAAGTTTGAGCTCTTCTGTATCCTGTCCTACGTGTTTTAATACTAAAGTAGCGGGAAAATTACTAGTGGCTGATGAGATGCAATCCCGTCTGTTAAGAATTCCACCTTTCCCAGAAATAGCGTGCGTGTTGCGTGCAGTTGTGTAAAGTAAAAGAGGCTTCACCTCCACCTAACATTATATTAAATTATGAAAGAAATAAAGCAAATTTATTCAGAACAACTTCAGTATGCAATGCTTGAACAAACCCGATACCCCTTTAACAATTATAAATATTAATGGCACAGACTGCCAATAGGTGTGCTGCGTTCTATGACGGAAAACTCCTTCATTGATCCCTCCAAAAGAATCCGTTGCGCATTATTCGTGTTCAATATCCAAACCCATAGAGGGCTGTAATACAGACGAAGGAGGTTTCTGACAACCATGACATAAAAAAACATACCTATAACTAAGAATAGATAATTTCCCCACAAACAGATAACTTTTACTGAAGGCAACTTCTGCCATAATCTGTTTCACGTAATATACCCCCAGCGACGGTCCCTTTTCATCGTTTAAGTAGTTTTAAGTCTAGGGGACTAATGACCTCAGATGTTAAGTCTAATAGTGCTCAGAGCCAGAGTCCGTCCTAGTTAATGGGCGTATTGCGCTAGACTGGAAAAAGATCTGACCTAAATGCAAGGTGCACACTTATTTCCCATAACGTATCCTGAAATAAACATTGGACAAATAAATACACGATGTAATCTGCCTGCAGAAGCCATACTCCCGAGCTGGGCAGATTTCCTTTATGGCTGCCACTTGGCAGGTAATCAGCATCGGGGATGAGCCAAAAGCAGCTCTAAGACTGCTTTCACACTGGCGATTCCGTCGCCGCGATTCAGCCGCGCGGTTCAATCGCTGCAATGCGCGACTATCGTGCGGCTGAACCGTGCGATTGAATCGCCAGGCACGCGGTCAATCGCGCGGCAGCCGCTCTGTGGCGGGAGCTGTCTGTGTGCTTGACCCAGCCAGTTCCGAAATGGATTCTGACGAGGAAGTGTTGCTTTTCGCTCTGTTGTTGAAAAGGAAATACAGACGCCGCCGACGTCAAAGGAAATAATGGATTCATCCTCTACTGAATACTCGAGAGAAACACGGACATTTTTTCACAATTTATTACGAATTAAGAGAAAACCCTACAAAATTCATGAACTATTTCAGAATGTCTGTGACATCTTTTGATGAATTATGTGCTATGCTGAGGCCAAATCTCACAAAGCAAAATACGCAAATCAGGAACAGTAATTCACCAGAGGAAAGACTAATGATTACTTTAAGGTAAATAATATGCTTATTTTACATATACCTTTATTTTTAAAGTAGGTTTAACAGTAATTTATTCCAATGTGTAATATTAAAATACAGTAAGCCAAAACTGTGATATTTCGCTACCCAGAGAATAAATCAGTGACCACTGATGAATCAGATGATACAGGTGAAAGTGTGGCATCACGATTTGATGTACCTGGGCTTGGATTAGATGCAGGTACAGTTATGGGTGAATTTGAGTATACAGTAATTGGTATTTGTGAAGTGAACTGAAAATTATAGTTGTCTATTGAATTGTAAGACCTGCTGTACTTCTCAAAACTGACATTATTTCAATTTTAGCGTCCATTTTCAAATGTTGTGGCACAGATTTCAAATCATCTAATACTGATAGAAAATGTTTGTCAGGGTCATCTGCTTCGGCCACTGATGCCTTTTTTTCTTGATGTTTGCTGCAAGTACCTGAAATAATTTCTCCTCGTCTGTCATCTTTTGTCTCTTACGGGAATTGGTGGCAACTACATCTTGTACATCAGAATTATTTGCCTCATTGGTATGTGCATCAGCTTCTTCCAACTCTGGTAGTTTAGTGGCAGTTACAGGTGGCAGGCCGGCGGAGGTTCGAGTCCTCCCTCGGGCATGGGTGTGTGTGCGTGTGTTTGTCCTTAGGATAATTTAGGTTAATTAGTGTGTAAGCTTGGGGACTGATGACCTTAGTAGTTAAGTCCCATAAGATTTCACACACATTTGAACATTTTGAACAGGTGATAGGAAATTAACCATATCGAAACATACATATTTTTTGTGGGTTTCTGCAGGAAAACCACTTTTTGAGGCTTTTCTCTTGTTGAGTTCTCTTGTGTAACAGTCATGAATGTTCTTCCAGTTTTCCTGTAACCGTGTTGCTGCAAAAAACAAAACCCTCTGATTTCAGGTGTCTTGCCACAGGCTGTGCATTTACAGAGCTACATTATTCCTTCAAATGTGGCACTTCAACTATATCAAAAGTCGTGCGAGAAACTTGTCAGAAGATATGGGATAATTTACAAAGCATATGCATGCCACCTGCATCAGAAGAAGGTTGGATTAATATAGCAGAAAAATTTAAAGTATATGCTGATTTTCCGAACTGTCTTGGTGCAATTGATGGAAAGCATGTAAGAATTGTTAAACCTGGACACAATGGCTCTTTATACCATAACTACAAACACTTTTTCTCAATAGTGTTACTAGCAGTTTGTGACGCTGATTATTACTTTACATTCATAGACGTAGGTTCATATGGCAAAAGCGGGGACTCACAAATTCACAAAGACAGTGAGCTTTACAAAAGAATGAAAGACAATAATTTAAATTTGCCAGAGCCTCGACCTTTGACTGACCTGGGCGAGCCTCTCTCATTCTGCTTTGTTGGAGATGAAGCATTTGCACTTGAAGAAAACATGCAACGTCCGTACAGTGGAAAAAATCTGACAGAGAAGAGAAAGGTTTATAATTACAGGTTATCGAGGGCGCGACGTTACATTGAATGCACTTTCGGAATCCTATCCAACAAATGGCGAATTTTTCATCGCCCTTTAAATGTGAATGAGGACTTCTGTGCAGTAATAATTAAAGCATGTTGCATTCTGCACAACTTTGTTCGCAAAAGAGATGGGTTCAAACTGGGTGAAACTTTAGAAACAATTGGGTTGGACGATGTACAGAGCACCACGCCTGTAAGAAGCCGCTACGAGACAAATTAGCTGATTATTTTGTCAGCAGTGAAGGTGCTCTTACTTGGCAAATGAGCAAGATATAAAATGTATTTTAATTTTTATAAAACAAGTCTCGAACGCAAACATTTGAATTTATTAGTAACTAGTTTCAATCCATAGGTGGATCACCTTCGGGCAATAACATAGTTGGCGTGGAGCGGAGCAGATGCTACGGATGTCTGCTTATGAAAATTGAAACAAAGTTTGTGCTCTAGACTGTTTCTTATAAAAATTGTAAGAGGAAAAGAGCACTGTTTACCCAAAATGTTCCCAAAAATATAAAATGTATTCTGATGAGAAATAAACAGAATAATATATATATATATATATATATATATATACAGGGTGTTACAAAAAGGAAAGGCCAAACTTTCAGGAAACATTCCTCACACACAAATACAGAAAAGATGTTATGTGGACATGTGTCCGGAAACGCTTAATTTCCATGTTAGAGCTCATTTTAGTTTCGTCAGTATATACTGTACTTCGTCGATTCACCGCCATGATTTCATATGGGATACTCTACCTGTGCTGCTAGAACATGTGCCTTTACAAGTACGACACAACATGCGGTTCATGCACGATGGAGCTCCTGCACATTTCAGTCGAAGTGTTCGTACGCTTCTCAACAACAGATTTGGTGACCGATGGATTGGTAGAGGCGGACCAATTCCATGGCCTCCACGCTCTCCTGACCTCAACTCTCTTGACTTTAATTTATGGGAGCATTTGAAAGCTCTTGTCTACGCAACCCCGGTACCAAATGTAGAGACTCTTCGTGCTCGTATTGTGGACGGCTGTGATACAATACACCACTCTCCAGGGCTGCATCAGCGCATCAGGGATTCCATGAGACGGAGGGTGGATGCATGTATCCTCGCTAACGGAGGACATTTTGAACATTTCCTGTAACAAAGTGTTTGAAGTCACGCTGGTACGTTCTGCTGCTGTGTATTTCCATTCCATGATTAATGTGATTTGAAGGGAAGTAATAAAATGAGCTCTAACATGGAAAGTAAGCGTTTCCGGACACATGTCCACATAACATATTTTGTTTCTTTGTGTGTGAGGAATGTTTCCTGAAAGTTTGGCCGTACCTTTTTGTAACACCCTGTATAATCTTTCGTTTTTCCCCGATACTGTTTTATTTTCAAAGTCAGGAACAAATATCTTACACATCCCTCCCAAGCATTACGTTTTTCGAACTTGTTACTGTAATTCTTGTTTCTTGAGTCCCAAATTACAGGGCGACGTTCTACTTGAATGATGAAACGTTCCACGTCAAAAATCATTTTTGTAGCAAAAACAGCACGATAGCACGCAAATCAACAATCACACTGGCGATACGAGGCGTCAGCTGTTTACCCCCTCCCTAGCTGCGCAGATCGCCGCGTGTGAAAGGGTCAAATGCGGCTGAATCGCCGCGACCAGTCGCGGGGACCGGCGGGCGCACAGCGGGTGCACCGCGAATGCGCGGCCAAATCGCCAGTGTGAAAGGCCTTACGGGAACTGCGTGTTAAAGGACGGACGCGACTCCGCCTAGCGGGCAATCGCCAGTGTGTAATTGTTGTTAATAAGGCGTTACATTTCACAGTCCTGTCACAGCTGTCAAACAGCCGCTGCAACGTCGTGGAGCTTCAGTCACCTGCCGGACTCGTTTACATCGTAAATGTGTACTTTGAATATGGAGGTAATTTTGAGGATCATCTAGATCACCTCACACGAGTCACCACGGCGTTGCGGAGGCCCAAGGTTATTGTAACATCTGACATGAATGCTAAATCCCCCCTATGGTTCAGCGGCACTCGAGATGCTCACAACTAATTGTTTCAAATAGACCTGGGAATCCCCCACCTATAGAGGCAGAAGTGGCGCTGGAACCAACATAGATCCAACTCTATCGATGCCCATTGTTATTGGCAATATTCGGAATTGGAGAGTAGTTGATCAGGTCACAAGTGACCACAACCTGATTGTATTCACCCTAAGTGATGAGGAGTGCCGCTGGGACATGGGGTGGGTGGTCCTATTTAACTTTAACAAAGCCGATGGGGAACGCCTAGTTCTGGAGTGTGAAGTTCCTCCATTGCCAGGAGGTGACGAAAATGTGGATAGATTCGCCGAGGAGCTGGTGGGATCAATAGTTAGAGCGGTGAATGTGCTGTACCAATCAGGAGGAGAGATATTGGGGACTCCCCATCCCCATGGACTGCTGACCTTGGACGTATGCATCAGTCTGTAAGAAGGGCGAGGAGATACTATCAGTGAAGTGTCGTCTGGTAGTAAAAGCAGTTCTGGCTACAAAGGGGGTGCTGTGCGCGATGACAGACGGGCTGTTTAGCTTTCGGCCTGGGCGATCGGCGTCTGACGCAATTGCCCTGGCGGTCGAGTTCTGCAGCGCAGCCCCACATAAGTATGTGGTGGGCAATATGGTGGATATCAGTGGCGCCTTTGAAAATCTGTGGCGGCCCTCTCACTTCTCCTGCTTCCGGGGGGAGGAGAGTCCAGGGCCGCTCTATGGCTGTCTAAGGATCTATTGTGAGGAGAGGGAGGTCTGGTTATCATCGCCCAGCAGAAAAATAAGTAAAACGATCACTAAGGGGTGTCCACAGGGATCTGTCCTGAGACCACTCTTTTGGCATATAAATATGGAGCCCTTGCTGGAAAAACTACAACTTAGTGAGGACGTGCTAGACGTGATAGCCTACGCATGCGACCTCATCCTGTTGGTCGGTGGCCATAGCCACGAGGACGTAGAACGTAAAGTGGAACGGGCCATGACGTCACTTGCTGAATGGTGCCACAAATCAAAAATGAAGATCGCACCAAATAAGTCGACATATTTACAGCTCAAAGGTAGCCTAATTAGAAATCCTACTGTGAGGATAGAGGGAACACAAGTTCTTTGGCGCTGCGAGGATCGATATTTAGGAGTAATCATAGATGAAAAATGGAACTATACAGCCCATACAGATGCCGTAGCACAAAGATCTGTAGAAGTTTTAAATAATCTAATTAACATTGGGCACAAAAGATTCCATTTGCCACCCGACTTAATGAAACTTTACTACAACAGTATATAAACCCCAATAGTAGGATAAGGGGCGGGAGTTTGGGCACACGGGCTCACGAGGGTGACGCCTGCCATGTCTGTGAGGAGGGTGCAGCGGAATATGATGTTACGCTCTGTTGGGGCGTACAGAACAACTCCTGGGGGCTTTGTTGGTGTTGATGGTGCTATGTCCTCTAGACATTCGAATCCGCAAGCGGGCAGCATGGTACTGGGTAACCAAAGGAAAAATCAAAAATACTAGGGAGATTATGGGGGTATGGGTAGGTGATAAATTTGCAGTCAGAAGAAGAGGGGAGGAATTATGGCAAGAGTCACGGGAAGATGAGGAAGCGGGGCGGAGGGTCTTTCAACTGTTGCCTGACGTTAGAGAGAGGTTACAGATGGGATATTTTAAGCAGAGTAGGGGTCTGCTGCACTTCCTTAAGGGGCGTGGACCACATCCGACATATTTATGTCGATTTGGGAAACAAGCTACACCCGCTTGTGACTATAGCGCTGAAGAAGGCGCTCCTGATCACGTTATTTATGAGTGTCCGATATACAACGATGTGGCAACCGGATTACAACAACCACCTAACCATGACACCTTTTCCCTGCTAAGACGCGACGATACCTTTCAGATTCTGAACACCTTGGCAAACGAGGTATCACAAAAGAACTTGAGGAAGTTTATCGGGAACCATAATGGTCGTTGAATGAAAAGGACCGACTAACACTGAGACGCACCCGCCCAGTACCGCTGGGCGCGGAATGGCCGATCGCCATTACGGTCGAGATCCGCCGCGCTCCTGGATCAGGAAGGCAGGTGTGTGGCCAACATCGATCTGACAACAGCACTTACATATTAGTTATTAGGTACTAGTAGATAAGAATAGAATGTAGATACCAATTAACAACTACTAGCACGATAGGGACTGCAGTGAGTTCAAGTAATTTGGGCCAGCACAGTGCCAGGGGCACTCCCACTGGGATTAGCTCGGTGGGCAGGCCAGGAACAGTAGGTTTATAAGATCTTTAGGCACACCTGTAACTCTACAGAAATTACAACTTTTTGTATTTTTCTATAGTAGAATGATAAACACTAACCTTGTCCGTAGTAATAGCCACTAATGAATGTGTGTAGCTTAAATTGATGTAGTAACTATAAAGCCCGCTAATTAGTTTAAGTAGTGGGTTTTGTTGTATAATTATGTGGTGTCCGTACTGTAAGACCTTCGGTACGCACACCATCAGATTATTTGACTTGTCGCTCTAACGTAGTAGGCGAGTGTCAGCAATATGTCTCGTGGTCTTATCGTGGCGTGTTTATCTTCTGCCGTTAGGTCAGACGATAGAAATGCCACTTGCACGCTTAGAGTAGCAGATTGACAGTGACCAACTTTAAACAGAACTTGATTAATTTTCGCACATATTTATTAAAATAATAAAAAACATAGACATTACGTAACTTGATTCTGGATGCTGTTTACAATTGACAATCTGAATTCCTTTGGTCTTGGTACGTTAATCTTATTCTCACATATCTCTGATACTTGACAAACTGTCTATACATTTTTCTTCATGGCTATGTACAGGAATATGATAATCTTATTAGGCGCAGACTGAAACTTGACTATAGACTAATGCAGACTAATGCAGACTGACTAATTGGAGGTCTGTACACTCGTTATAATACCTTGAGCGTTCAGGTATCACTGCGCGAGTGTGATCCACGAGGAGAAAAGGTTTTATTTTAGCAGCAATCCCATTGGCTGCGTTACATATTAATACGCGGATCGGTGGAAGCAGAATTTGGTCCGTCTCTAAGTGCGGAGACGGATGAGCGCTGTGCCTGCGCTGTTGTGCTTAGCGGGGCGCGCTCTAGTGGGAACGTTGTGTACGCGCTTACTACGCGGAAATATGTACACAACAAATTATTATTGTATTGTGTTGGAATAAAAATTTAAAAAAACAATCAATACCTTCTGCATTTGAATCTCACAATGCAGATGCGAGACACATCGATTTCCGATTTTCGCAGCAAATTTTCCATGTTATCACTTGCGAGAACTACGAACGACACACAGAAAAAAAATACAACCCACAACCAACAGGACCAGCAGGAGGGGGCATTCGATCAAGACATGAGCTACTGTATCCAAGGCCCCACAACTACAATCACCCCGTTTACATGGGTTTCCAACACAGGATTTCGTACACCGATTTCCCAATACCGCTTTTAGGAGGTCATGTAAACACTTCATAATCCATTTTGGAAATCCGCTTCTGGTTGCTGGTTTTCCAGTTTCGCAATCTATTTTCACTCCCATGTAAACGCAAATGGCTTTGAACCGTGCTTGGACTGTCAGATTTCGTATTGTTATTAAAAATTTTCGGCTAATATAAACGTAGTGGCTTTTGGTACAGTGGAGGATAGGTAAAAATATTAGACTGAAACTGTTTATACCTCGTCTAATGAAAGAGAAGTAGCGATTGTGCTGACTAAATCATAAACTGTAACAGCTGTTTTAAAGGCGCCATATTGAACTGGGCTAGCAAGTCCGCTTCAGAGCTTAACATGTAAACCCGACAGCGCAAAACGGTTTCCGAAATTCGGTTTTCGTCTTTCGGAAGATGTGTCGCATGTAAACATAGTGAACATGGGCGTGGCTCGTTACACGAAACAATACTATGGATTAACCTGGTATGACCGATGAAGAGACGACATATATCTGAGGATACTTTCAGGGAGAAGTGGAAAGAATACCATGCTGCAATAGTCTCCTTGATTATACGGACTTTATTAGATGATGCCGTAGCCCACCAGATGTCTTTCCATTTCCGAGGGAGGAGACACCTCGTGTGCACCCATAAATACGCACCTGGGCTCGCCAAAGAGAACAGAGAGCGAGTAAGTGCTCCACTAGACAAATGGACCGCCAGTTCATTCTCCGGAATACCCACGACTTGGGACTCAGTGAAACACAACTCAGCAGGCAGCACAAGGAAGTTCAGCGAGGAAGTCACGAATATGGCTCTGAGCACTATGGGACTTAACAGCTGAGGTCATCAGTCCCCTAGGACTTAGAACTACTTAAACCTAACTAACCTAAGGACATCACACACATCCATGCCCCAGGCAGGATTCGAACATGCAACCGTAGCGGTCGCGCGATTCCAGACTGAAGCGCCTAGAACCGCTCGGCCACTCCGGCCGGCAAGTCACGAATAGCTGAGACTAAAGGGTGGCAAGAATAGCAAGTCAATAGCCTGGAGACCGTTCATGTTAAAACACGGTAAAGGGCGGCTCCTTTAATGAAATGGAGGTCTCTGCTAACAGCTATCAGCTCTGCTGTAAACGCACAACCTGTTCCTAGCAGGGAATGGCGTTTCATACCAGCACGAGACGCAAAAGCATACCTTGTCTGTTCCTCAGTGTTAGAGTCGTTGCTGTAAAAGATGGTAGCACCATCTCTTGAAGAAGTGGACGTAACGGTTGCAATATCATGGAGGCTACCGAGATTTTAGGGCCTTTTGAGAGATCTGTCCTAATCTGTGGTCTGGGCACCATCGAAGGGGAAGTGCACAAGAAAACAAAGGTAGCACAATCCAGGGAGGGTTCAAAATGGTTCAAATGGCTCTGAGCACTATGGGACTTAACATCTGAGGTCATTAATCCCCTAGTACTTAGAACTACTTAAACGTCCTAAAGACATCACACCCATCCATGCCCGAGGTAGGATTCGAGCCTGCAGTCGCGCGGTTCCGGACTGAAGCATCTAGAACCGCTCTGCCACCGCAGCCGACTCCAGGGAGGGGAGAAGGAGATCTTGGTAGAGGGAAGTGAGGCAACCCAACTGATAAGAAGGACGATACCCCGTGAATATAAAGAGAATAGGATACATGGATACATGGGATGATCAGGGAATTGTCGAACGGTGATTTCATGGGAAACCAAGAGCTGGTACCATCGAATCTGATGGGACAACATCCCACTTCGGCAAGGAGATTATAAGCAGGACTTGTCTGAAATGCATTGATGACCAGACGCATATCACGATGGTGGACTGGGTCCAACAGTTTTAAAGCAGAAGGAACCGAGAAGCCATAAACCTGGAAACCATAGTCTAGTGGGCCCAGAAAATATGGATAAGAGTAGCACGACCGATATCCCAGTAAGTGTGGGTGAGAAAGCAGAGAGCGTTAAGCTCCGCATGCACATAGTCTTCAGGTGTAGAATATGGTGCAGCAAGGTCAGCTTTTTATCAAAATGGAGGCCCAGGAAACGGGACTGTGCTACAACATCCAAGTGCTGGGTACCTATGTAAAGTTACAGGTCAGGTTATACCATTGTATGATGGCACAAATGCACGACCAGTGTTTTTATAGGAAAGAATAGGAAACCATGGAAAAGAGCCCATGCAGGGGCCTGTCGGATGTCACCTTGGGGCAGGCGCTCAGCAGAGGCCACCAAATGGGAGTTGCACCAAATGCAAAAATCGTCGGCATACAACGCGGGAGTAACTACTGGCCCAACAGAGGTCATTAACCTATTAGTGGCGATGAGGAAAAGAGTGACATTCAACACAGTGCCCTGTGGGATGCGGTTCTCTTGGATGCATGGGGAGCTGGGAGGAATGTTGATTCTGACATGGAACAATTGGTGGGATAAAAACATACGAATAAAAATCAGCAGGGGGCCTCGAAAGCTTCAGTGATACAGGGTGAGTAAAATGTGATGATGCCAAGCGGTGTTATGCGCCTAATGCCAGCCAAAAAGACTGCGACAAGGTATTGGCATTTAGAAAAAGCCTATCGGATTGCTGTTTCCAACCTAAGCAGATGGTTGGATGTAGATTGTCCCTCTCACAAACTACACTGATAGGGGGACAAAAGGCCCTGAGATTCCAGAACCCATCAATATCTGTGGACAACCATCCTTTCAAGCAGCTTACAGAGTATGCTGGTCAGGCCAATCGGCTGGTAAGTATCGAGAGACGTTGGGACCAATCTGGCTTAAGGACTGGGAAAGTTATGCTATCACTGTGATGAGATTGCACCTTGGAGCGAAAGACGGTTGAAGACCCTGAGAATATGTTGCCTTTAGGAAACTTTCGGATGTTAGATCATCTGACTGCGTACTGAATCAGGGCCTGGGGCTGTGCCGTATAGCGAGGCAAGAGCATGAAGTAATTCCCAGTCAGTGAAGAGTTCATAATGGGATTCAGCTCGGTAGGAAGTAAAAGGTATGGGGATGTCTTCAACTAGTCACTTTTACAGTAGAAAGGTAGCCAGATAGAAAGAGGATGCTGATGCTGTCACAAAGTGGGTCACAAGATGTTCTGCAAGAACCACAGTGTCAGTAGAAAGACCACCCTGTAGGACAAGACCCAGACGAGTTGAGGATCGTTGGCAGCCCATAAGACCAAGGAGAGTGGGCCACACCTCAGATGGTGACCCATACATTCCCAGAGACGAGACATAGAGCCGGCTGTAGAAAGGGAAATAGCAGGTACAGCGCCGTAGATGATCGCGTCTGAGACGCCTTGCACAACCTCAGCAGTACAATCAGAGAGATGGTAAATGTAACAGCAGAGGCATACAAAGGCCAGTTGGCTTTGTGAAGGGTCCAACGAGGTAGTCGGTCTGTCTGGCAGCGACAAGAAAACGACCGACTCATCAGAAAGTGGTCACTGTCACAAATTTCGTCGTGTAGTGACCTATGTAGCCAAGGTACAAGATTTCGGTAACAGATCGTTAGACCGATAGCTGAGAAGGTGCGATGGGTGGCACTGAGGTGTGTGGGAGAACCGTTATTGAGGAGCACAGATATTGATCTGTGAGAAGCTGGTCAATTAGAAGGCTCTTACAAGATGAAGTGGAACTCCCCACACTGGGTGGTGTGTGTTGAAGGCCCCAAACAGAAGAAAAGATGGTGGGGAGGGGGTTGGAAGTTATTGGATTAATGTGGTCAATTCAGTATCAGTATGTGGCCTGCCTAAGGGCAGGTAAATGTTGCAAATGGTAATCGCTGAGGTCGTTTGCACTCGCACTGCGGTTGTCTTCAATGACTTACGAAGAGCAATCCATTCACCAATGACACCTGTACGAACCAAAGTCAGTTCCAGCAGGTGGCAGTAGTACCCATTACAGTTCCTCTGAATGATCCTGTAACTGGTAGCCAGGTCAGGCATGAAGGGGCCAGAAGGGCCAGTCACAACACAGGATCACTGTGTATTACCAGTGGGGATGAAACCACATCCACAAACATCTGCTCAGAATCCGATTGCAAGGGGAAATCTGACGCCTTGGGGGATACCAGAGGAACCTTGTCCTGATCCTTATTATTTTCTTCCTTGATAACCTTTGATGGGCAAGGTTCATTCAAGGAGCTATCCTCGTTCAGCATAGGGACAGATGAAGAGAGGACAGCCCTGGAACCCACAACCCATGTCTACCTCAGCTGTTGTTTGGCTCTGAACTCTGGTCCAGGAGTTGTAGCTTGCTGTCCAGGTTTCGAGAGGGTGCGTTTCTGGATGAGTTATCGAGTATATTGCTTCCCCCTACTTATACCTCCCGAGGAGATCACGAATGTAAAATTAGAGAGATTCGATCGCGCACGGAGGCTTTCCGGCAGTCGTTCTTCCCGCGAACCATACGCGACTGGAACAGAAAAGGGAGGTAATGACAGTGGCACGTAAAGTGCCCTCCGCCACACACCGTTGGGTGGCTTGCGGAGTATAGATGTAGGTGCAGATGTAGAGAGACCCTCAGAGGTAGCCCTCTCCTTGGTAGACGCTGAGGAAGAAGAATGCTTCTCCAGTCGGATGCAGGAAATGATTCCCGAAGGAGGTACCGCAGGAACCACAGGTCAGAACGGTGGCGGGAGGTCTGGTTTGGGGAAGGTTGATGTAGGAGGGTGATCATGGGGTTACCGCCATTCAGGTACCCGACGAAGAGCCCTCCCCTCCGCTCCCCTCCCCTCCCCCCCCCCCACACACACACACACAACGCACACGTGACAGAAGAGTAGCTACCGTGCTGGGGTTTGGGTGTAGTACTTTTGCATAACCACAGAATGTAGACATTAATATTTCTGCCGCGCCTCAGTATATGGCAGATGGACCGTAAATTTGTATTCCTGGATCTTCTGTTCTTTCCTGAAAAATGGGCAACTTGCGAATGCAGAGAATGATGTTCTGCGCCACTGACACATAATGATGGATGTTCACAGTGACTACTTTCGTGGAGTGATCGTCCATAGTTGCCACAATTTGGATCCGAATTGCAACTGGACGACATATGCCCAAACTGTTAACATTTGAAGCACCTTATAGGCGGTGGGACATAAAGTTTCGTATCACATCTATAAACCACGACATTAACTTCTCTGGGAGGACATTCCCTTCAGAGACTAAGCTAAAGGCGCCTGTATCCATACGATTGTCCTTGGATCCATTTTGTACGTTCTCCAAGGATTACACCCCTAGATTCAGTGTTGTTGAGAAAAAATAATTGTTTTGTTGCAGTAAAGGTATCCTCATTTGTCAGAGTAAAGACCAATGAAATACACTGCCAGAAAAACGTTAGTACAGCCTTTTAGATGTTTCCAGTTCACTCAAGATTTAGTGTTCCAGTAGTGCATGTGAAGTAAGTGAAATGATTACATTTACAGATCAATAGCACAATTGCTTCTGAGGTACCAGGTATCGACCCATGCTGAAACACCCATATTAGTATGCGATTTAGCCTCCATGGGCGACAATGCAACTCTGGCACCCACTCGACTGTACAGATGGCGAAAACTGCCCTGGGATAAGCTATGCCACGCCTACCCCTCTTGTTCACATATTACTCCAAGAGTTGTTGGTTGATGAGCCGCACGAGTCACTTCTCGTCCCGTCATATACAGATGACCGTGACTTGCGTGCAGACAGAATCTGCTTTCATCGCTAAAGACCACGGCGCGCCATTCTATCTACCAAGTGAACCTCCGACGTCATCAGTCAAGCCGTGTACGTCGAAACTTGTTGATGTTGTTGCTGCTGCTGTTGTCCTCTGTATGTGTAACGTCGAATTAAAAGAAATTAAGTCTACAACTAATAATGAAATTTGTATTTTGATTATCAATAACTTGTTATAATTCAAGAAAACAGAGATTCTTCTGCTTCCATGGTGCAGAGCACGAACCATCGGAGTGACGGTTGAAGCACAACACGCACTGAAAGTGTGGCAGTAGAAGGGTGAGAGGCACTAAATCTGGAGCAAGACGTGTCAGCACCAAATGTGAAGGTCTATCTGAAGGATTGCAAGATATGTTTACCCTCAAGATTCTCGGCTATCAAAGAACATGAATTTGACTTACCCAACAGCAGAACTAGGAGCGTGATACATGTGGAAGAGCGAACAACATGGACGAAGTTGATTTCGACTATAGTGACACAAACTAACATTGGTGCCTTGTAGAAAACTGTTTATATAAAAGTGTCAATTTCTATGTACAACGTATCACACAATGGAATTATAAGAGGTATCAATTTTTGTTCTCTAAAGGAAATTTGTTGCGGATCTATGTTTGATTCGCAAGACTGCGTAAATCTCACATACGAAGTGGTTGAAACTGATATAGTTTCTTAACAGGGAATATTTTACAATATCAGAACAGGTTATTAATTTTGACATGTATGATAAGTCTGAATGTATTTACTACAGGTTGATTTTTACATTAAGGATATACACTGAAGCGCCAAAGAAACTGGTATAGGCATGGGTATACAATTACGGAGAAATGTAAACAGGCAGGATACGGCGTGGCGGTCGGCAACGCCTATATAACGCAAAAAGTGTCTGGCGCAGTTGTTACATCGGTTACTGCTGCTACAATGGTAGGGTAACAAGACTTAGGTGAGTTTGATCGTGGTGTTATAGTCGGGGCACGAGCGATGGGACACAGCGTCTAAGAGGTAGCGGCGAAGCGGGGATTTTCCCGTATGACCATTTCACGCGTGTACCATGAATATCGGGAAAACACAAATCTCCGACATCGCTGCGGCTGGAAAAAGATCCTGCAAGAAAACAAAGAGTGTCAGCGTGTGAACCATTCAACAAAACATCATCGATATGGGTATTCGGAGCCGAAGGCCCACTCGTGTACCCTTGATGACTGCAAGACACAAAGCTTTACGCCTCGCCTGGACCAGGCAGCACTGCCACTGGGCTGTTGATGAGTGGAAACATGTTGCCTGGTCGGACGAGTCTCGTTTCGGACTGTATCGAGCGGATGGGCGTGTACCGATACGGAGACATACTCAGAAATCCATAGATCCTGCATGTCAGCAGTGGACTGTTCAAGCTGGTGGAGGCTCTGTAATGGTGTGGGGCGTGTGCAGTTGGAGTGATATGGGACCCCTGATACGTCTAGATACGACTCTGACAGGCGACACGTACGTAAGCATCGTGTCTGATCACCTGCATCCATTCACGTCCATGGTGCATTCCGACAGAATTGCGCAATTCCAGCAGGACAATGCGACACCCCAAACGTCCAGAATTGCAACAGAGTGGCTCCAGGAACACTCATTTGAGTTTATACACCCCCGCTGGCCACCAAACTCCCCAGACATGAACATTATTGAGTATATCTGGGATGCCTTGCAACGTGCTGTTCAGAAGAGGTCTCCACCCCCTCGTACTCTTACGGCACTTCTGCGTGGTCGCGGGGACCCTATACGATATTAGGCAGCTGTACCAGTTTCTTCGGTCTTCAATGTATTATTCACGTTATACACAGTTTCCGCACAAAATGCAGTTCGTTGTCATTTAGATTTTATATTAAGGCAGATACAGCTATGAAAAGTTGGTTAGCTGGTGAAAATATTTCAAATATTTTGTCAAATTGTTCCAACCCACTGTTTATAATAAATGATATTCTGAACAGTGTCAAAGATGAATTATATTATGTATTAAATTTGTATGTTTCCAATGTGTATGATAGCACAAAAAGTGCCTCAGTATAA